>NW_023425356.1:2860924-3518924 GCF_014108415.1 Molossus molossus | reverse complement strand
GACATTTTTCCATTGATTTTTGACGGAGTGGGAGGGAGGGAGGGAGGGAGAGAGAGAAACATCGATGTAAGAGAGACACATTGATTGGCTGTCTCCCACAGGACTCAGACTGGGACTGGGGATTGAACCTGCAACCCAGGTACACACCCTTGACTGGGAATTGAACCTAGGACCCTTTGGTTCTCAGGCTGACGCTCTTAACTGCTGAGTCAAATCAACCAGGGCTACAGCATTATTTTTTATTAGAATTTCAACTTGCCTGGCTGGTCTGGCTGAGTCCTTGAGCATCAACCCATGCACCAATAGGTCACCAGTTTGATTCCTGGTCAGGGCACATGCCCAGGTTGTGGGCCCGATCCCCAGTGGGGGGCATGCAGGAGGTGGCCAATTGATGTTCTCTTTCATCGATGTTTTTCTCTCTCTCTCCCTCTCCCTTCCCCTTTCTCTAAAGTCAATAAAGAAAAATTATTAAAAAAAAAAAAAAAAGAATTTCCAACTCAAATAGGCACTTCTTTTGAGCCTACTATGCATCTTTATGTTGTTATGATGGAGAAACAGAAGACATAGTGGAATTTGTTCCCTAAAATTTCAGTGAGGAGAAAACAAGACATCTATAGAAACACAAAATAAAGTTCAATGTCATCATCAAGGTCAAAAAGCACCAGAACGAATCCTCCACCAGGATTACACAAGATGTAGGTTTCATGGAGAGCACACAAAAGCAGAAATTCATGGCATGGTGACATCTGAGCTGATCAACATCATCAAACAAATGAAAAAGAATGGTTGGCAGACTCCGGGGGTTCGCCTGGGGCAGGTGGAGAAGTAGAAGCGAGGACAGAAACTCAGCCTGCTCCCAAGGCCACAGGTCCCCACCCAGCCGCAGTGACCCCGCAGTGCTGGAGGAACAGTGGAAGACGGGAGGATGGACAGAGGAGACCAGAATACAACAAACTTTTAATATTGACCCACTTTAAATGTTACGTAGTAAATCAAATAGCCCCAACCTGCCACATGAACTCTCCCTGCTCTGCTATGAGGAAAGCTCCCAGGGTCCTTCTGTAACCGTCCTCTCCATCCACCTTCACTGCGCAGTCTCAGGGCGGTAACCCTTCATGCCGGCACAGCGCCTCCAGCCGGCTCTCTCCTGAACAGCAGGCTCATCTACTCGACCACCGACTTCATCTCGACAAGGAGATCTAACAGGAATGCCACTCGGGGTGTCCTGAAGAGAACTTCCAATTTCCGCCACCACGTGCTCCTTCTCCGGCCATGGGCATCGTGGTGACATCTGACTCCCCCCTTCCTGTTCATTCAGGTGGAGAACCCCGAAGTTATCCCTGACCCATGCTTTCTCTAGAGCCCGACCTCAAAGGACAGGTACCTTCAACTCAAGTGTTCCTGAGCATTAGCTGTTCTGCACACAAAAAGCTAACCAGACGTCTGTTTCACTGGAAAGGAAATATGTAACGAATTATGTCAAATCAAAAGCCCCCAACTAAATTTCTAAAGTGTATCTTCAATATAAAAAAATAGTTACGTTGTAAAATGCTTTATAACATTTCATGGTAAGTGGCAGGGACCAGAAAGAAATGCAGGCCTACACTTACCGAGAAAACGAGCCGATTCCCTAGGACACACCGACCTACCAGGCGAGCGACACCCCCACGGGAGGCCTGAGCTGATCCGAGGCGACGGGATGCCCACCCCCTTCCCCGCGAGTGAGCACCGGAAGGAGCCACGGCTCTCCCAGCGTCTGACACATAGGAGATGCTGAGTAAATAGTTACTAAATTAATAAGTCAATGAATACATGTACTGGTTTGATGTCTATTCCACTTAAAATAGAACCATGAACAGTGAGTGACCCATGACTTTGTCCCCTGGGAGCATTCTCTCCTCTCCAGCTGTCCACGCTTCCTGTGGCGCAAATTCAATATGGGAGATTTTTTCCTAAGAAACACAAAGCTGGTGGTTTTTACACAAAACAAGGCCACTCTTATTCTAGTCTGGAAGAATTTATCTGGCACCCTAATTCAGATTCCCATTTAAAATACTAATCCAATATATGCCCATTTTTAAGTAGGTAAATGGTTATGGTTTCATATAAAGGAATTCTTACAATTTCCATTTTCTGAGACGTGTTTTAGTGAAGGAAAGTGTGACTTCCATGAGACAGGGTTATTTTTCAAACTCTCAGTGCTGTGGCTTAAGCTCCAGTGTATTATGTACACGGAAGCCACATCCTTCATCCCATCTCAGCTTTGGCACTGAGTCCTTTTACTTTCAGTGGTCGTGTAGTCCCCATCAAACAGCTGCACAGAGCTATTTGCTCGTCTTTATGGAGCACGAAAGCCCAACCTGTTCGCTCTCTGCAAGTAATGCGGAACAAAATTTACTGGATGGTACTAAACGACTGTAGTTCAAACAAGGCCTCCTTGCTTAACTGGCAGGTTCTATTTGGACACACACGCACGTGCACACAAGCACCCATACACGCACACATGCACACACACGTACACACACATGCATGTGCGCACACACAGAAAGGATGGAGTTTGAAATATCTAGGTACAATTGTCACAGATTTTAAAAGAATCACAATTTTCTTCACCTGGCCTAGGTTTACCTTGAATGTTTAATTCTTCCAGCAGCAGAGGCTGATTAACCTTACTGGACTCTGCACAGTAAGAAACACAAATCACTGCTCTTTCTCCTCTGAGGCCTACAATTTTTAAAACGTAATAGAATATTTTTATAACCAAAGACACTGAGAAAGACAGAACAGCCCAAGTCAACAAGAAAAACGACCCTAAGTACATTTTGGTGTTATTCTATAAAATGTCATCTTAATAAAAGAAACATTTAAGCTGTCCTGCCTTGGCGTCTGTGCTCTTACTTCACGGTGACAGGAGCCTGACGTGCTCTTGTGCACGTGCCCGTGGACGGCTCCTCCAGGCTTCGAGGCGTCATCTCCAGAACCAGTTAAAGCAGCCGACACAGGGGGAAGCAAGGCGCATCATTTAAACAGACACGTCAATGGATGTGAGCACTGGCCCGATTTTGTGGACATCTTTCTGGAGCCTTATAAATCTCCTCCCTTTGTGTTTGAGTAGAAATACACATGGATTCCGAAAATTCCACTTTATAAAAAAAGAACAAAAAAACAGCTTCTTAAAAATGTTTATAAACTTTTATGTCTCCTAATATTATCTGAAAATAACTGAAAAGATATATCCCATTCATTCAGTTTGAGGAAAAGACTTGGAGATACTTAATTTTAATAAAAAGTGATAATGGCCCTACCGGTGTGGCTCAGTGGATTGAGCATCGCCCCATGGACTGAGAGGCCCTGGTTAGATTCCCAGTCAGGGCACAAGCCTGGGTTGCAGGCTCGATCCCCTGTAGGGGGTGTGCAGGAGGCAGCTGATGATGTTTTTCTCTCACATCAATGTTTCTATCTCTCACTCCCTTCCTCTCTCTCTAAAAAAATAAATAAAAACATCTTTTAAAAAGTTATAAATAATACAATGTATAATTCTAATTTATATAAACACAAAGCACTGCAAGTTGTCTTCTGCAATTCTCCCAGTACCTCAGTGGTGTAATTGCTTTGTTATTAATACTTCGTCTTCATTTTTTTGTAAAATTTTTCTTTTCAACATCCAACTTATAGTAAATATTCTAATCTGAAAATATTAGGTTACAAGGAATAAAGATCATGAAAGTTAACTTGGGATGATAGGTAAAGAGGGTTGTCATAGCAACAACAAAAATCCCTAATATTTAATATTTACTCCTCTCCGACCTGAACTTGCACATGATTGTGCATTGCTGCAATACTGACGCTGGGCTCAATGTTACTGACCCTTGAGCTAAGGCTCTAACCACCAACCAACGAAAGTTTCCATCTCTCAGTTCTACTTCTCATAAAAGAGAATCTGATTGATTGCTGGTCAAATGGCCAATTCTTTTACTATCCAATCACATGACAGTAATGACATGGTACATCAGGATTCCCTGAGAACGGATCTGTGACAGTCAGATTCTCTAGAATACATTCCTAAGAATGGGCCACCAGCTTTGGTGCAAGGAACAGGTCCCTCCACCAAGACTGGATTTGATTCCCAGTTGGGGCCCCTATGGGAGGCAACTGATTGATGTCTCTCTCTCTCTCTCTCCCTTTCACTCTAAAAATCAGTGAAAAACATATCTTCAGGTGAAGATTTAAAAAAAAATGGGCAAGACATGTTATTCTAGTTATCTCCAGAGTATTAATCATGTTGAATGGAGAGTGATGCGCCCATAATATATCCTTATACAACATCTGTCTCCGTTTTACAGATAGATCTTAATCTGGAACAGTCACGGTCAAACTGCTGAGATCTGGCACAGATTTATGAAATGCACATATAGATTAACATGTTCTCTTAAAAAGCATATTTTAATACAAATATAAAATATGAGCTTTAAATGGAAAAAATAACTTTTATATAAATTGAAGTTTATTATTTTCTCTACATATTCATGATCAGAGACAACTTTTACTTAATTTTAGGGATTAGTTTACAAACCCATATATCCTACTTACTATGTTTCGAGCACTATTCTAAATGCTTTCCAGATATTAACTTGTTTAATTCTCATAACTACCCTGAGAGAAAGTTTCCGTTACTATTCATGGTTTGCATACGTGGGAATAGATATATAGAGGTTAGATAATGTGCCCAATGTCACAGAGCTAAGAAATCAATGCCACCAAAATTGTAACCCAGGCACCATCATAACTGCTGTTTCACTCGAGTCCATCTATCCTGAGTCACAGTGACTCATTCATCCTTATACCAACCCCAAATTTCCAGGTGCCTCCACTGCCTTTGCCAACCATCTCCCCATAATCTGCATTTTCTCTTTAAGATTGTACTTTATTTTACACTCTCTTCTACTCGCTGTTTCTCACAAAAACACTAATCCCTCCTTGTCTCATGAGAAGTAAGGATCTCCCAGTGTTGACAAAGCAATGGCTGAAAATTCTCAAGGAAGTCATTGTAACTACAGACACAGAGACACTCCTTGGTGGATTGTCCTTGATGTCTGGATTAAGAAGAATCCCAGTGGGCAAGGCCATGGTCAGCATCTCCTAGACCGTCCTGACCATGCCGTCTCTAGGGCAACTGAATGTGAGTAACTCATGGTACTTCCTCTCTCCAGCAAAGATGAGCCTGACACATTATACATAACGGGATGATCAATTAATAGGATTCTACTTTTTACTTTACATTCACAGTAGGAAATACATCATATAGCTTTAAAAATGGTTAAATGATGCTAAAGGCCCCCCGTTAATCACCAGAAGAGTGCTGGTAGTGTGTCTTCCACGTCGATTCTTTCCTTTGTCTTCGTGCTCTGACTGCTGCCTTCTCTGTTCCTGACATGACTTCTTTGCTCTTGTGAATTATAAGACTGAATTACTTTGAGAAAATAACAAGGTCATCAGCCGTGATCCAAGTTTTCATTTGCAAAGGAATTGACAACACTTCCTAAAGCTGAGTAACAAGTGCCTGACCTGCTGGACTCACCTCCCAGCATCTGTCCTGGGGACAAATCGGCACTGCCCTGTCTGGCCTGTCACTGCACGAGAAACCGGGCACGGTTCTCCCCACCTCACAGCTTCCACCTATTCGCACGCTCACTGGAGTTTATTTCCTTGCTGCACCTTTTCACCTTTTCTAACTAAAAAGGAAAACATCTCTCATGGATTCTATATAACTCTAGTTTGTTTTGTAAAGACCCTGAGGATGAGGCATGAACCACTTCCTGGTGGTTCCTTAAATAATTTTTATGGCTTTTCACTCAAAGGCATTGGCTCTGACTCCTTCCCTTGAGTAACTTTTATGCTTCTTGACCTGTGAAGGGAAAGGAAGACCTCGAAGTTGTAGAATTATGTGAAACAGCAATCGAGGTAAGGAACCATTATCAGACTTCTCAAAGTTCACGGACTTCGTGAGTTTTCATTTAGCCCAAGTGAATGGAAGTGAGCTTTCAGGTGAGCAGGGGGCATCCGTTAATCTGCTGGGAGAGAATGTCACAAAAGTTCTGCTCCTGCCCAAAGGGAGAATGAGCCTCCTTCTTGGATTTCAGAAAGAGAGCACATTTATGGGGAAACAGAAACAGCCAAGAGGCTGAGAATCCGACAGCTTTAAGAACGTGGCCCCAGGTTTCCTGTCTCTCCTGCTACAGTTTCAACGGCATGGAGCAGGTCTGTGCACAGACAGTCACAGAGCTCAGATCCCCAGCTCTGAAAGGAGAGATTCTACAAAGCCTGGTCCCTAGATGCCAGGCACAGCTTCGGGGGAAGTTGCCTTTGATAGGTACACAACTTGGCACGGTGAGACACACAGCATGGCAGCAGCCCCTCTGCTCCACACCAACGTAATGCAACAGTACACACCGCACAGAAAGGAGGGCTGGGAAGCCCATGGGGAAGGGCGGCTGTCAGCAAGCAATGCTCTGGTCGGTGAGAAAAAATGAACAAAGGAAAAGAAAGTGGCTGCGATGGAATTAAGACAATGAAAACGTGTTCCCTTCCCTAAACAAAGTGGCTGAGTCTTGAGGGATAAAGAGCCACAAATTTAAAAGCACCCGAAGCCAGTCCCCAGACATCTGAGCTCCCATCTCAGAAGCCCAAAGTGCAGTTCCTGGGGATGGCCGGGGAGAAACGTTAGTTTCTCCCAATGAGGACATCTCAATGGTAAGACTTGCCCCATATATACCTGGTTTACAACAACAAAGTTTCCTTCACTTACTCATTCAACAAACATTTAGTTTCCAATCCACACAAGCTCTGTGTGGGTGAAGATTCAAAGAGGAAAAGGTAGGACACCTGCTGCGTCCTTGGGGCTCTTCCCCTTTCACAGGCAAACTAACCCACCGAACAGTCACAGAAAAAGGCAGCTGTACTGAGGAGCCCTGAAGACGGAAAGGAGTCGAGCTGACTTCCACAGGTGCCAGCCAGATTACACAGCATTAGGGTTGGCTTACCTTGAGGAAGGAGATTGCGCTTAGCCCCAGCCTGAGGTCTGCGGAGCGCAGAAGGGCGGGCTGCCTGGCCCCTCCGGGACAGCCAGGAAGGCTGGAGTTCAGCACCGGGGACAGAGGCGGAGAAACCTCTGAGAGCATGATGGAGACCAACTCCTCTGTGCCAGTCTGAGCTACTGAGCACACGCTGTTTTGTGTTCATTACAGGTTTTAATGTGGTAGAAATACATGGATAGATGGGTACATAAAATCCTATTCTGATGGTCTCAAGGAAAGAAGAGATGATCCCAACCCATCAGGTTTTTGTGAAACTAATTAGCGATGACAATGCGTAACCATCCGACGCCATCCTCGTTACACGGGTGAAAGAACACGGAATGCGAAGAGCTTTCTCAAGCACATGCCCTTTTACTAACTTAAAAACTATTTTACCCTGAAACTTTTCAAACACATACAGGAGTAAAAGTTATGATGATTCTCCATATAACCCTAAGGTTTGTTCCATTTGATGGAGCTGGGTTTTTTGTTTTTTTTTTAATCTATGCTTAAGTCCTAGTTCTCCTTTTATTTCACTCATATATTTCAGTGCATAAGTTTTTATAAATGTGACATTTTTCCTTAACAATTATGGCACCATTATCACACCTAAGAAATTAATGATAACTCACTGTCATCATTCAATGAACACTTCATAATTAAACTTCCCTGAATGTCTCAAAAAATGTCCTTCTCACCACCAGTGTACTGAGTCGGGATTCAGACCAGATGTGCCCATTCCATTAGGCTGATGTAAGATAATGCAGCCCCGTCCTCTACACCTGCTATCGCCACTCACTGCTTTATCGGGCAGAATAACTCACACTTGAGCTATCAATCCTTTTTTGGTGACATTATTTACATCTTTACTTTCCATTTTCTTTGCAATTGGAAGTTAGCTCTGGAGTCTTCATTAGATGCAGAGTCAACTTCTCTTGTGGCAAGGACGTTCCATGAGTGGTGGTGTTCCTGAGGAGACACACACTGGCTGGACCCCCACACAAGTGACACTTATCTGATCGGTGATTCAGGTGGAGACAGCTGGACTGTCCCTGTGAAGTTCCCCAACGACCTTCCACCTAATTGTTTATTACGTTGGAAAACACTGTTTCAAACAATTTTTTCATTGGAGGTTACAAATTTATGATGTTAGAATTCTTTCCACTTTTATTAGCTGGCTCTTCTGCAAAAAACAAACAAACAGCAACAACAACACACAACACACACCCATAAAAAACAAATTCTGACCTGGAGGTATTAGCTTACCCTAAAATATAGTTTCTAAAGCAAAGTGAGGGCAATGCTTAATTATTTCCTTTTAATTGCTGATTTCAGAATGCGAAGTTGATACTGCTCACTTTTTAAAAACAGAATCACTTAATATTGCCCAGACAGGAAAAATAAAATTATTTCCGGAATAATACCTAAACAAGGAAACTTGAGCATGACCAGCTTCCCTTTCTATATTTAACACTCTTAAAGGTAAAAGTTATGTCTGTTAAACGTAATTGGAACCAGATTTAGTGGAGTTACATGTGGAAATAATCCTGAATGAAATGAACCCATTTTATAGAGAGGATGTTGTCACTAGCCAGCAGTCGCTCCCGAACCACCAGTTCTCTCCATCTCCCCACTCTGGACGTCTGTAACGTCTGTAACCACATGCTTCTCCGCAGCACTTGGCCTCTGGCTCCGCCCACCCAGGAGGAGCCCAGAAGCGAGGGAGTCCTGGAACAATACTCTTTCCCTTTCTTCTCTACTGCAGGGATTGTGAGAAAATGTAAATTTGTATAATATATGTATGGGAATTCATAGCACGTGCTCCATGCCAAGAAGGGGCATCGTTCATTGGTGCCTCTCTAGAGAGCACAAAGGTGGCCACACTGCAGGAAGACACACTGGGGTGGCTGCAGGGAAGGAGTCAGGGACCACGCCTCAATTATGTTTCTTCCAAAGAGCGTCACTGATGATTAGCACGGCTCAGTGCCACCTCCACCACCCCTCGCACACAGAAAAAGTCTACACAAAATAAAAATCCAATCTGAAGAGCAAGACCATAAATTTCTCCTCTGAAAGATAAGCAATTTCATCTAGGTACGAAACAGCTACAACTATTTTTTAAAATCGTGAATATTAATGTGTTGTGAAAAAAGCACGAACTCCACAAGCAGATGGATCACCCACAAGGGGATTAAACAGCCTCGAAAGGCTCTCCAAAGAGCCATTAAAAATTGTCAAAGAATCAGAAAATTCCATAGTAAATGACCCAAATGACTTTGAGAGATGAAAAATAAGGAAGCTGAAATAGCAAAATAATAATAGTACTTGCAACTTACATAATAGCTTTCTTGAGAGAATTCTAAAACACTTTCAGAACATTAATCCAATAATTTTTGTCATTAGTCGACACGGCGCTACAGGGGCCTTTTATGTTGTTTCTCACTGAGCACTTGGGGAAACCAAGGCGTAGAAAGACAAAGAGGATGTGACTTTAATGCATTTGCCCCCATGTAGCAAAAAGTCAATGCTAGAAGAGAATTCTCAGACAGAAAGTGCAATCCCATTTTCCGTTATAATATTACCAGATGGCATTGACTCCAAAATCATCTGTTAGTAAAGAGAACTAATATAAAAATATTGCCCATAGTTATCTAAAACCTGGGGAATTCATGGATTCAGAAACAAGTGTACCTAAAAGCAAGCTCTGGAGTGAATGCACACTCCACACTTGGAAAAGCAATTTTTAAAGTAGAAAGATGAAGACTTGTGTCCACACACAGACTTTTGGTAAAGAATTATATACCCCACGTGCCCTTACTGTGCTGACAAGCACAGCTGAACACAATCGCTGACACAGTAGCATTCTAATCAGAAGCTGACTAACGATGGAGGACCAACCAGGTGACCGAGGCAGAATCACAGCCTTCTGTGAGCACTTCACAGCTTCTTTGACCCACACTTGGTATACACAGCAAACCATGGAGAGCCACAAACTGTTGCTGATGGCAGTACACCAGGTAAGAAATGCAGGGGAGAAGGGCGGATCCCAGAGAGGCAAGGCTGGGGAGCAGGAACCACGGCAACTCCAAAGACAATGCACAGGACAGCAACTGCCCCCGAGGGGAAGAGCTCGGCTCCCCCTGTTTGCAAAGAATGGCAGCTGGGTGACAGAAACATGCTGTTAAATCTTATTCCCAAGATAACTTCCTGAGAAAGTATTATTTCTTCTGTGAGATTCATGAACACCATGAGCCAGACACTGAAAAAACTGGCTAAGTTTGGCATGAAACATGCTGTGTATCTGCAAAGTTGTGTGTGTGCCAAGTTGTGTGTATGTATAAAAATGGTGTGTGAAGACAGTTGTGTGTGTGAAGATGATTTGTGTGAAGTTATATGTGTGTGTAAAATGGTGTGAAGATGGTTGTGTGTGTGAAGATGGCTGTGTGTGTATAAAATGGCGTGTGTGTGAAGACAGTTATGTGTGTGAAGATGGTTTTTGTGTGTGAAGTGTGTGTGTAATGGTTGTGTGTATGTGTGTGCAGTGTAAGTGTCAAGACAGTTGTGTGTATATTTGTGAGTTGCATGTGTGAAGATGATTGTACATGTAGATGGTCATGTGTGCGAAGTGTGTGTGTGTGAAGACGGTTGTGTGTGAGTGAATTTGTGTGTGAGGATTGTTGTGTGTGTGAGGACTGTGTGAGTGAGGACTACTGTGTGTGTGAGAGGACTGGTGTGTGTGTGTGAGGACTTTTGTCTGTGCATGTGTAAGGACTGTTGTGTGTGTGTAGGACTGTTGCATGTGTATGCATACTATTGTGTGTGTGAGGACTGTTGTGTGAGGGCTGTTGTGTGTGTGTGAGGGCTGTTGTGTGTGTGAGGACTGTTGTGTGAGGGCTGTTGTGTGTGAGGGCTGTTGTGTGTGAGGGTGTGAGGACTATTGGGTGTGTGTGTGAGGACTGTTGTCTCTATGAGGACTGTTGTGTGTGTGAGTGTGTGTGTGTGTGTGTGCATACTGAAGTGTGGTAAGAGGTGGAGGAAGGAGGGTGACATGCTGATTATTCACCAGTGGGACGTAGCTACTACTTCACACAGCAAAACAGCTGGGGCACCACTACACCCCCCTAAAAAGGACAAAAAATACGTTCCTCAGAGAATTGGATACATTTTAAATAAGGACAGAGATGATCATCATGGGTAAGCTGTTAGGCCTCATTACAGTTATTTAAAGTTTGGTATTGTCTTACTTTAATTCCACACTGAAAATGTCACAACTTTTGGAAGGCTGAGGATGTCTGAAGGTCTAGACATGGGTTCAGAAGGCCCTTCAGAAATAAGATTGTCCTTTAGGAGGAAAAAACACCCAGAACACTGGCAGTCACCTCGATGTGACATCCTGGAGCGGGAACACATGGGTGGTCACGGGTCACACATCAGTTCCACGAGTTCAGGCTCGGTGCTGTCATTCCAGCAAGTTGGGATTCTTTCTTTTAACTTTTCCTGGGGCTTGGGTGGGGCGATGGGGGTGCTACCTGCAGGAACTGGGTCTGGGAGTCATGAGCTCCTTCTTTCTAATTCTGCAGAACCTACCTCAGTTTCTTTCTGAGGGAAGCCAGGCCCCAGTCGGACTGCTGGCCTCAACCGCATCCTGGCCTGTGTCGTACTCCATGGGTGAGAAGGTTAAGTGAGAGATGAAGTAACTTGCTCTGGTCTTCAGGCGTAAACTCGAGATGCGTAGGTGCTACATTCAAGTCTGGCTGTGTTATGAAAAAACAAAACACTTGGGCATATCTGGGTATACTGTAAAGGCGGAACTGTGAGTCAGCATGTAAAGGATATCTCATTCAACAGAAAGTTTTAGAAAATTTGAAAAAGCAGATTCTCTGTTGACTATTATATTATAATGCAGTTCAGATGATTTTAAGGAAAATAAAAAGATAGAACACACAAACACACACACACACACACACACACACACACACACACATACACCTGTGCCCAGGTTGTAATGAGCGCCCAGTGGTTGTCGGCAGTGTAGGTCCCTCATCCCACCCTGGTGAGTTGGCCGGAGTTGAGGCAAAACCATCTGTCTGGACATCAGCAACTGGAAAGCATATTCCTATATTCCTTTTGGATGGAAAGAAAGCGCTAAGTCAAAATTCTTACGTGACTTTAGAACACAGTTTAGTGACTTTATGAGTACAAAAGGCCAATACAATGTCTTTAAACATTAAAAAAAATCCTTACCTGAGGATTTGTTATTGATTTTACAGAGACAGGAAAGAAGAGAGGGATGGAGGGAGGAATGGAGAAGAGAGAGAGAGAAAGAGAGAGAGAGAGAGAGAGAGAGAGAGAGAGAGAGACCAATTTGTTGTTCCACTTATTTATGTATTCGTTGATTGATTCGTGTATGCGTCCTGACCAGGAATGATGCTCCAACTAACTGAGCCACCTGGCCAAGGCATGTCTTTTCGATTTTTTGACAACTGTCCATCGCAGTAAATACATTTGGATTATGAGTCAGTAAACACAGTGACACACACAATAACCAAATAAATGTTTCACAGATCTAATATTATTTCTTATTTTGCATGTACAGGCTGATATTTTCTATTTTATCGTATTTTATTACAAAAATCTTGGTCAAAATCCATTAATTTGATATTATGAGCCACTCATAATTTGAAAAATGTTGCTTTACCACCCACACGATACCTTCCATCTGGGCATCGCTGGTCTCAGGGAAGGACTTCTGGCTGACAGATGGATGCAGAGGTCAAGGGTATTGGACAGTATCTTCCCAAACTGACACACGCTGGAGTCAGGTCTGAGGCAAGGTGGGGTCTGAGATCACGGATAGCACAACAGGTGCCAGGACCCTCTGGCAGGCATCCTGTGTGGGCAGCGTGCATCCTTTTCTAAACCCTCCTTCCTTGTGTCTACCTCTCTCTGCCTTTCTTGGGTTTCTTATCCCCCAAGTATCTTTCTATTTCATCAGATCCTTCACTGGTTCTGAAATACTGCCAGCCTCCTCAATGTGTTCCTGGTATTGTTGAGGGGAAGGGGGTGCTGTCGGAATGGACAGGAATGGGACAATGTGTCAGTTCAGACTTGGGAAGGGAAATTTTCCACACACACACACACAAAAAAAATATAATCCTTTTCTTCACTAAAAATTCTTGTTAGGCATCTTAGTGTCTTTTGAAAGGTATCTTGTGATAAAAAAATAAAACTATTTGTAATAAGGAATCACTACAACCACTGGAAGAAATAAGTGATCAAGTGGTCACCATATTCTAGGGACCAGGTTGGAGTCTCACATTGAACTTATCTCGGTCCGATGGCAGCCGAATCAATTAATGCACTGCTGTCATCATCCACAGGACACTGCCTGTTCCTGACACGACGTTGGGGTCTGTCTCCGCCACACAGTGACAGCATTACAGCCAGCCATCCTTGTGGCCTTTTGCATCAATTATTTAAAACCAAAGAGCCATTCATTCATACATCTGTGCATCTGTAAGAGTACCGTTTTAAAAGGCAAAGCGTGAGAGAAATTTTGTCAATACATTGCCGGACCTTTCTAGACATTGTGATTTATATAGAATCATTGCAGTTCTATTTAGAGGGCTGTGATCTCATCGGCTGGGAATGAGAGGGTTGAATTATTCATGCTTTCCTGGTCAACACGCACACACACACACACACGCACACACACACACACACACACGCTCACCCCCGCACGCACGCACCCGCACACACGCATGCGCGCACAGGAAGTCCGTCAGCTCCGGGGTGCCTGCCTGGCTTGCTGAGTCCGGCTCCCTTCGGAGGGATTCGGCGCCCGTCAGTGACAAGCGCCTTCTCGGTACCCCGACCCCAACAGGCTCGAAGCCCGAGCGTGCACAGACCGCCCCGCCGCGTGCACAGACCGCCCCGCCGCGTGCACAGACCGCCCCGCCGCGTGCACAGACCGCCCCGCTGCGTGCACGACCGCCCCGCCGCGTGCACAGACCGCCCCGCCACGTGCACAGACCGCCCCGCTGCGTGCACGACCGCCCCGCCGCGTGCACCGCGGGCGGGGGCGCTTCCGCTTGCTCGGCACGCGCAGCGCTGTCCACAGCTGAACAATGAGCCGATCACCGGGCAAGGTGGCGTCAGGCAGTCCTTCCAGATTCGTAGGGAATGAAAGAGGAAAGATCATTTGAAGACTGATAATAGGAAGATGGAAAGATGCGAGAGTATGTTCAGAAATGTGACTGAACCTTGAATTTGAAAGAAAATTTGTTACCACTGGTTGAATATTAGCTGGGGTGAAACGGCCCCGAATACCCCAGAGCTTTGAGTTGCTTTTTGGTTAGAAAGAAGGAATTCCAGTCAAATCCTTAGAGTCAAGGTTGTAAAGGGAGGTTAGGTCGATCTCTGGATTTCATCTGATTTTAAAATCATTTATCAAAATTCACTGGACTAAAAAATCGACAATCTGAGGGAAATTTCCGATGAAATATTAAGACTTTAGTTATTATGAGACAATAGATATAAAAGCGAACCAAGGATTTTATCCTTGTTATTTTACTAGATGAAAAATGAACATTATACATTTTTATAAGCACACTCCCTTATGCTGAGGGGGCACCTCTAAGTGTGCAATGCAGTGAAGCAAGTGACATCGGGGCAAGGCAGTATGTTCCTATCTTCCTGTGTCTCTGGAACAAATGGCAAGATGTCTGTCCTTGAGCAAGCGAAAGGGTCAGCGGTGGTCAGGACCTGCACCCCAGCCAGCCCACTGGTCTCACTGCTGCCTCGTGTGACCTTTCCCTCGCATCCCAGCGCTTCCGGCAGAAGAACGCAGGCCCGGACACCGCGCCAGGACCAGGTACCGCACAGCCAGCCGCTCACGCGGTCGGGAGCAGGTGCGGGAAAGCTCCGAGCCCCCCCACACTGGGCATGCGCAGGGCAGTGCACGTCCTTTCAGGGCTCAGATACGCAGAGGGCAACTGCCCCAGGTGTGCGAGGACGGCACAGGTGCTGTCGCACGAGGCGGGGACGCCGAGCCCGCACCTGCTGGTTGAAGGCTTCTGCAGAAAGCTGACTGGATTGAAAGTCAGGGCAGCTTCCTGGGAAGAACAGGGAACGGGAAGCACTGCCCGAGGGAAGGGAGGCAGGCCCCGGAGAAGTTCAGGGACTCGGAGGTTGCGAGGAGTGCCCGTCCCCCGGCCTCAGTCCCAAAGGGATGGCCGAGGAAACCAGGAAGGGGTACGGGGACGAGGAATGGGTACCAGGCCTGCAGAGTTCTCTGCATTTTCTGCCCCCAGGGTATCTCACGCCTTGGAAGGGAAATAGCCTTCTAGCACACTGCATTCTCTGCCACTCCTTCCCGAACGATGGAAAGTTGTGTCAAATACCAATATTCATGCTCAACTGGTGTGGCTCAGTGGACCGAGCATTGTCCCGGGCACCAGGAGTCACCTGTTCGATTCCTGGTCAGGGCACATGCCGGGGCTGCAGGCGGTCCCCAGTGGGCACCTGCCAGAGGCAGCCGATTGATGTTTCCTCTCATCAATGTTTCTCTCTCTCTCCCTCTCCCTTTCTCTCTAAAATCAATAAAAAATATTTTTAAAAATACCAGTACTTATAACCAACAGCTAAGGTCTGCTGAAAGTTTGCAATGTGCCAGGCACTAAGCATTTCACTTATACTATCTACTTGAACCCTAATAACAGAGGCCTGTAACCAGCCTCATTTCCAGAGGAGCATGGGGACTACACACTTTCGCAAGGTCACGCATTGGCTGTTACTTGACTCCAGATCTCTATAACCGGTACGTAAGAGCCTCTTACACTCTCCATTGTCTTCCTATGAAGAAGAACCCTGTGGTTCCTATTATCATCATCATTAGTATTAGGTGAGTTGGCATTTCTCTCCCCATCATTCATTTGTGAAAGCTTATAAAGTACTTCTATTCAAAAATGTTAATTTAAAAGACACTGCATTTGCCAATGTTGTTTGTATATTGCCTCCTGGGAAACTTGCTAACACTGTAGAGTAAGCAACAACAACAACTATCCCATCTGAGCGAGGAGGGACACATATTGTAGCCTTAGTTATTAAGTAAATGTTCTCAAACACTGATCAGTGTGCTTCGACACTGTCAGAATGCCCGGGGCTCCGCACAGCAGGGCGTCCACAGCTTCAGGGAGCTGCCAAGCGTCCTGCCCGGTGCGCATGGCTGTATTTGTTCATTCTGTGACAATATACACTGTGCTTCTCCGGGTGGCTGCACTTTAATCCATGTGGCAAATCACAAAAAAATATGGTGATATTCAGTGCAGTAGAAGAAACTGAGATTATTCAAATTAGAATTTTTTGGTCATTCTCAAGAAAACAAAATAGTTACTTGCCTGGTCATTAAATATTGGTCAAAGGAAAAGTTGCACGAATGTCATTTCCTAACCTGTGCACTCTCTTCATGATTCAAGATGACAATTCTACATACCCAATAAAAGCAAGGTGGCATGAGTAAATGTTAGCAAAGGGGCAAAACCTCTCATCTCTTCCAGAGAGTCTGTATATAAGCCAATAACTATTTTTGAGATATTATTAGCTTCTCAAAGTGCCAATATTTTCATTTAATTTACTCCTGAATGGCCAGCTGGTCAGCTTATAAAACTGTAATGTAATGTATTATTACTGGAGTTTAATGACAGGTTGCATTTCAACCCCCATCATCCACACCAGTGCATCAGCAAAGAGAGGAGAAGACGCTCTTGCCCTTACGTCAATCCAACTAATGAGGAATTGAAGAACCCGAATTAAACAATTTGCAACCTATCAAAACGTAACAAGATCAAGTATTTAGACCAAATTCAAAGTTTGGGAGTAGGGTGGGGGGAAGTTATTATTATAACATTTTAAATAAGTGAAAATTGGTCCCAAAAAAGAAAAGAAAATGATGCCCCTTTTTCCAGAGGGAAGCGTTCTGTTCATAGAAACCCCCACGGACGGCGTGCCAGAGGACACCCCCGCGGACGGCGTGCCAGAGGACACCCCCGCGGACGGCGTGCCAGAGGACACCCCCGCGGACGGCGTGCCAGAGGACACCCCCGCGGACGGCGTGCCAGAGGACACCCCCGCGGAAGGCGTGCCAGAGGACACCCCCGAGGACGGCGTGCCAGAGGACACCCCCGCGGAAGGCGTGCCAGAGGACACCCCCGAGGACGGCGTGCCAGAGGACACCCCCGCGGAAGGCTTGCCAGAGGACACCCCCGCGGACGGCGTGCCAGAGGACACCCCCGCGGAAGGTTTGCCAGAGGACACCCCCGCGGACGGCGTGCCAGAGGACACCCCCGCGGACGGCGTGCCAGAGGACACCCCCGCGCACGGCGTGCCAGAGGACACCCCCGCGGAAGGCGTGCCAGAGGACACCCCCGCGGAAGGCGTGCCAGAGGACACCCCCGCGGAAGGCGTGCCAGAGGACACCCCCGCGGAAGGCGTGCCAGAGGACACCCCCGCGGACGGCGTGCCAGAGGACACCCCCGCGGACGGCGTGCCAGAGGACACCCCCGCGGAAGGCGTGCCAGAGGAAACGAAGAAGTATGTTCTCTGAGCAAATTCTCATCCCCTTACAGTCACTCGGTTAAAAATAAAAAATAACCCCCCGAAAACCTGTGTAAGCATTGGCTAGCGTAAGAGCTAAGGAATGATTGGCCACACAAAAGCCCCCGTGATGGATGCTAGTGATCAAACACTGAAGAACTTGACTGAAAATAGGGAGATTTCCCAATTACAGTTGGAAGTCGGGACTCTCGACCTGTCCGTTTGCAAAGGGAGATGTTCTCCGCGGGCAATCGCTACCACAGTTAAGCCATCGTCACAAGCTTTCACATACCTTACCTGATGTTGTATCTCCGACACAACTTCACGGAGCTCATTAAGTACATACCGTGTGACCAAGAGGATGGACAGTTATCACTTCAGGGAAGGAGTCCTTGTCCCTGTTATGAAAAGAATGCCTACTTTTCCCTGAGTCTGCCCACTGAAAGTGAACCTTCCTTCTTCCCTCACTTACAGTATTTTCTTATTAAAAGAAAATGCTATTTCCAATAGGCCCTTCCAGGAGACAATGTGGGTTTCCAATGTGTAAGACCACACTAACATGTACAGTAAGTGTACTATTCTTACAGGACGTTTCCCACGCAACTTGGTCTTTGTCAACAGGCCACCAAAAAAAAAAAAAAAAAAAAAGACAGCATAGTGTTAATTAAGCTTAAAAATTCTCTTTCCATTTTAAGACTAATTAGCATATAGCACTTTCATCAAGTTTACTGAACATTTATACTACGGAATCAGTCTCACTGAAAACTGCTGCATGGAATACAAACCCCTTCCCCGTAACCCCACTAATGCAATCCATGAATTTAGTTAGTATCTAATAGAAGAAACTTAGAATGCCTTAATTCCTATCAGATTTCTTCTATTCCATGTTACTGATGTCTAGTATTTTAGTTCTATTTTGTTTGTAAATTTCCCCTAATTAGTCATCAGGATCACTCCCTCCACTATGTTGAGAATTAACTGCAAGGCAGCTGGGAGAAGCAGGGAGGGTTGACATAGGAGCTACTGCACAACTCCAGATCAGAGATGATGACAGCATGGACCAGGAGGAAAGCAGGAGAGGAGGTCACATGGACTAGGAATGGAGATACATTTCCCAGGCAGAGCCGATAGGTTAGTGCACCCTCAGCAGGAGGAAAGAGTACACTGTTCTCTGGTCGGTCGGTAGGCACAGTCAAGAGAGCTATGCCTGATTCTCCTCATTGCGTTCACTTTCCTACTGAAAACTGTAAGCCAAGGCAAAGGAAGAAGTTTGAGGACATTTGAGAAGGTATGAAACTGTCCTCCAGAAAGTGAGAAAGTGACTGGGGAAATGTCAGGATTTGATGGACATGACTCAGGCCCCTTTTAGGTGAGTGGTCATGAATCTGATGTGAAAGCAGTCGGCAGGACAGCATTTCTGCCTAGTAGAACTTGGGGGTGAAGGCAATGGATCAGTCATGACTGGGTATTGCCAAGGGTGTACAACAAAGCAAGAGAACCATGAACGATAAGGATTATGCCAGAGGATTGAGTCTATACATTTATTATGACATTCAACATACACAGGGGACACATGAGGTAAGAGGTAAACTGAGAAGTCAAGAACCAAGAGCACAGTAGCGTTGGGAAGGGAGGTAAAAAGAGAGACAGATATAGAAACGAACATCTTCGGGGAACAACAGGCACAGCTATTGAGTGCTTACAATGAACCAGGAATTATCTATACAAATATTGACTCTTAAACCTCACGCAATTCTGTGAGCTACTACTGTTATCATCATTTTTAAACTATGAAATTTTGGTGCAAATAACTTATGTAATTCCCTGGAAGTCACAGAGCTAATAAGGTGAACTCACATTTGATCTGAAGCTGTCTAGATTCCCTAATTATACTCTTACCCACTCTGCTATGCTTTAGGGAACGAGTGAGGAATGACTCATGTGTTGTGTTAGACTGCCAAAGGGGTAGCAGCAGGTGGAATATTTGATGACATGGGATCTAAAACTGAGTGTACTTAGGACTATGGGGAGAGGACTGGTCTGTGTTACTGAAGAACAATCAACTCGTGTCTGACTTCTGCTGGAAAATTCAAAACGGGGTGGAAGGAGAAAAGGAGTTAGGGAGATGCATCTCTGTTAGTCAGAATGTTCTAGATTTTTACAGGGCAATTATGTGTAAGTGTTCTTGTGTATCAAATGATGTCTACACCCCAGTGAGATTCCTGGTCAAGGGCGCGTGCCGGGCTGGGGGGTGCAGGAGCCGCAGATGGGAGCACGTGCCGGGCTGGGGGGTGCAGGAGCCACAGATGGGGGCACATGCCGGGCTGGGGGGTGCAGGAGCCGCAGATGGGAGCACGTGCCGGGCTGGGGGGTGCAGGAGCCGCAGATGGGGGCACGTGCCGGGCTGGGGGGTGCAGGAGCCGCAGATGGGGGCACATGCCGGGCTGGGGGGGGGTGCAGGAGCCGCAGATGGGTGCCGCGCTCTCGATTCCTGGTCACGGGCGCGTGCCGGGCTGGGGGGGGGGTGCAGGAGCCGCAGATGGGTGCCGCGCTCTCGATTCCTGGTCAAGGGCGCGTGCTGGGCTTGGGGGGGGGGGTGCAGGAGCCGCAGATGGGTGCCGCGCTCTCGATTCCTGGTCAAGGGTGCGTGCCGGGCTGGGGGGGGGGGGGGGTGCAGCGCTCTCGATTCCTGGTCACGGGCGCGTGCTGGGCTTGGGGGGGGTGGGTGCAGGAGCCGCAGATGGGTGCCGCGCTCTCGATTCCTGGTCAAGGGCGCGTGCCGGGCTGGGGGGGGGGGGTGCAGCGCTCTCGATTCCTGGTCAAGGGCGCGTGCCGGGCTGGGGGGGGGGGGGTGGTGGGTGCCGCGCTCTCGATTCCTGGTCAAGGGCGCGTGCCGGGCTGGGGGGGGGGGGGTGCAGCGCTCTCGATTCCTGGTCACGGGCGCATGCCGGGCTGCGGGCACGCAGATGGGTTCTGTGCTCTCCCAGGGATAGTTCTCTCCCTGTCTCCCTTCCCCTTCCCCTCTCTCTAAAAACCAGTAAGCTATTCTTTTTTTTTAAAAGGTGCATATTCTAAAGATATAAAATCTACAAATCAATAAAGTAAAAAAAAAAAAAAAAAAAAAAGCCTAGCAGAAAAAATAATGAACAAAAGAAATAAGTAGGTTGTTCTCAGAAAATGAAAACAATGGTCATGAACATGAAGACATGGCTACCCCACTAACTGGGAATCAAACAATTTAAAGCAAGATATATTTCTACATGTTTATAACTGACATAACATTTCCTCTCAATTAAAATTTTATTTTTGCCCTGGACAGTTCGGCTCAGCCGTTGGCGTGTCGGCCGGTGTACCAGAGAGTCCCGGGTTTGGTTCCTGCTGAGGCAGCAGTTCTCAACCTGTGGGCTGCGAGCCCTTTGGGGGTTGAATGACCCTTTCACAGGGGTCGCCTAAGACATAACAGTAGCAAAATTAGTAATGAAATAGCAACAAAAATAATTTTATGGTTGGGGGTCACCACAACATGTGGAACTGCATTAAAGGGTCATGGCATTAGGAAGGTTGAGAACCACTGCAGGGCACGTACCTCGGTTACAGTTTGTCCCCAACCCTGGTTGGGGTCGTGTGGGTGGCAACCACTTGATGTGTCTCTCTCACATTGATGTTTCTCCCTCTTCCTCCCTCTCTCCCTCTTGCTCTATCTGAAGATAAATGCAAAAATGTCCTTAGGTGAAAATAAAAAAAAATTATTCTATTTTTTTTTGTTAATCCTCACCCAAAGATATTTTCCTATTGAATTTTAGATAGAGTGGAAGGGAGGGAGGGAGAGAGAAACATCAATGTGAGAGAGACACGTCAATTGGTTGCCTCCCACACCACCCCGACCATGGCTGGGGCTCCAACCTGCATCCCAGGTACATGTCCTTGACTGGGAACCAAACCCGGTACCCTTTGGTCCGAGGGCCGATGCTCTAAGAGCTGAGCCAAACCGGCCAGGACTCAGTTAAAATTTTTTAATGTTGACATTATTGCAGGTGTGTCTCTTTTCCTCACCCTTTGCCCACTTCTACGCCCCCGCCTTCCCCACACCACTGTCTGTGTGGGTGTGCACATATGTTCTTTAGCTCATCTCTTCGCCTTCCTTATCCACACCCCTCCCCACGCCTCCCCTCGGGCACTGGCCAGTCTGTTCCACGCATTCATGCTTCTGGTTGCATTTTGTTCATCAGTCAAAAATATGAAATTGGAGATCCACTAAGTACACAATTTTATGTATAACTCAAGAAAGACTTTCTCACAGATGTACAATGGTACATGTGTTCATGCCATAAAATGTTAAAATTGCTTGTGGTTAAATACCCTTGCAGATACAGTGTGAAATCTTGAATGAGAGCCATATCCTGGTATTTCAGAGCGACAGTCACTGTGCAGTCAGAAAGAAGGGATGAGGGAAAGGGAGGGGCACATCAAAATTTATAAATGTTTCTGCAATTTTTTCATTATTTAAAAAGTTCTAAAGTAAATCTGGCAAAATGTTGAGATTTGTTAAAGTTGGATGAGAGGCAGGGGCCACATTATGTTTTCCCATCGATATTTGTCAAAGAAAGAAAGAACATAGGGAGTTGGATTTATATGTCCCATGTAAAGTCAACCTAACCTTTGGGCCAGAGGTACAAAGTCTAACTCTCACATCCCGGGCAGTTTATATAATATCAATATGAAAAAAGAAAGAAAACATTTCATTGCCAATCACATTTTATACTTTAACCTTTAATATATTTTTCAAAGTTTACGTATGTATGACGTGCCCATCATCGCTATGAATGGGCCACACCACCCGGGGGCTGGGGTGGGGGGGAGGGGGGCGTAGCTCACCGACCGGATGGTGCTCAAGTGCCTGGAGTCTGCTGCTCCGGGTGTGGTCTTCAGCTCCAGGGGCCACATGCACCCGCGGGGGCACCCTGAACAGGCAGTTCCCCGGGGAACTGCCCTATGTTTCAGTTCAGTTGCTCTGGGGTTAGGCCCCGAGTCCACATTTGTGACAAGCACCCCAGATGATTCCGAGGCAGGTTTCCAAGGGTCGTTCTGGAAAACTGTGCAGAAGAACGCTCTCACAAACACGTATCGCAAGTGAGAAGGTCGCAGCTTCATGTCCTTGCATTTCTGCAGGAGAGTGAGCTTCGTGCTTTCTGTATGATTTTGGTGACAGAATGTTACATTAGGCCACCTAATTTCCATTTCTACTGACATCGAAAGAAAAGGATATGGCTTTTAAGATAATTTCCAGACAAAGAGGTGGTTTTTTCTTTTTTTGTTTTTTAATCCACTGAGGAAAAACACTGACTGGGACTTTCTACTCAGAGTGTGTTCTTTTCAACTATGCCCCGTGGTCAGAGGTGTAGTTGGCATGATCCCTGCTCTGTACCGCAGACCACAGGAACTCCTCTCTGTCGTCCTCAGTGTGGGGAGGCGTGTCCTCATGCCATTTTACGGGCAGGGACCCAGAGTGACAAGCAGCAAGAGACGAGCCAGAAGGAACATGCGCCTCAGCTGACCCGCGACTGAAGACCTCACGCCTCCACCCCGGTGCTTCCCGTGGGGGAAAGTGGGCTCTGCTGTGTGCGAACGACAGTGGCTCAGGGTCCCGCAGGAGCAGGCTTGAGGCGCCGGTTCACTGTGCATCTGCTACTTTTCAAACGGCTGGAGATACACCTTTGGATCCCAAGTCAGAACTAGTTACGGGGGATGGAGCCCAGATCTGGGGGACGAGGCCTTTCTCTCATCAAGTCAGCCTGCCTAGAAGCAGAGGGTTTGCTGAGCCTGATTTGCAGGGCTCAGCCTGCTGTGTGGGGTACCCCGTCCGGTGCTTTTGAATCTTCACTGCGGGACCCCTGAACAGGACTGGATCTATGCTTTGAGCTTCTAATTCTCACCAGAGGGGAATTCTGAGAACAGGACATGTTCATTACCAGGCATTATGGAGCTCTTAATTGGACAGGGTTTAAAAGCATTTATAAAGGCTTCACTAGAGAATATTTTGCTAAAGGCTGGAGAGACCATGGTAAACAATGCATGATTTTAAAACGTTTCTTTCAGACTATTGGTCATGATGAGTTAGAAAAATAATCAGCCAGGATCCAGAATCCTGAATTCTTGATCTACCCCAGCCTGTGGCTGCTCTGCCTAAGGCAGTGACCCAGCGGGGACGGTGACACACAGTTCAGGTATCATATGGACTGTGTTGTTTATAATATGCTACTGGTTAATGTCCCTGACTTGATGCTGGTATCTGACTCCAGGTATGAGAACAATCACATGTTAAACCTGACCCCGAGAAGGGAAACACATGTAAATATACATACATGTGTGCTAGTAGGAGACAGAGATAACAACGCCCTCACTCTTATCGTGCTTGTTCTGTGACTAAGACCTGAACTCGAAGCAGTTATTCTGGACTGCTTTTTCCTATTCCCACAGACATGAAATAGATCATTTTGGCATTTGTGTTAAAAAAAAAAAAAGAGTATTCTCTTGTCTTGGATAAGGTACAAGGAATTTTGTGATGATTACACATTAAAATTTTTTTTTCTGTACAGAAGAAAGATTCCTGTCCAATAAAGCAAGTTCTAAGGACTCAAACTAAATACAATAATTTTTTAGAGAAATGCAGAGTAGTTAAACTGATCACACGTGATCTCAACGCTTTGGCGTGAAGCTGGGACTTGGTGGGTAGCACCTGTCCGCACAGAGAACATGACTGCCAAGCTCCTTGGTCTCGAGCGAGAGACCGGCGCCACCGTCCAGCACACATGCTTTCCCCAAATGCCACATACATGGTAAGACAGACAATGCTCTTTTCTTTTAAACTTAAGTTCTCCTTGGTTCCTTTTACTGAATTTCATGATATTATCACAACTGTTTTGGATTTGATTATTGGGAGAGAAGTTTCTACTGGCAAAGAAATATAGAGTTTTAGAGCTAGGTCATTATGCTTTGTTTAAGCTTAGTTTTAAATATGAGCTCTTTCTGGAGAAAAATGAATTTATTTTATCTAAAATATGCATCTTACACGCCAGAAAAGAAAGCAAAGGCAGTAAAAAGTCAAAATGTATTGTACCTGAGAAAAATGACATCTATGCTCTTAGTTTGATATGTATATGTATTCTATGAGTCATTTTCTAATGGATTACTTATTTTGAAATAACAGGGACTGTTCATTAAGATTGGCCAGGAGAAAAAGTAAGGACCAAAGCAGAGAGAGCTTTATAGTTTACAAAGATGACCTCACTGGTCCAGGGAGCTGCCTGTTGCGCGTGGTGAACAGTGACCGGCCCTGGAGACAGAATCCCACCTGCTTCCTGGCTGGTCTCTCACTTCTGCGCACTACTGGGCATGTCCAGCTCCTGTCGGGCGGCAACCTTCTTCCCGTGGAGGGGCCCTATCACACTCACCCGTAACACCCACAACAACACTCAGAAGTGTGATTTGTTAAAAGCTTATGAATACTGTTGTTTGCTGCATAAAATATTTAAATTAATTAAGTAGAAAACAAAATAAGACCGATGCTTTTGTGATATTTAAAGCAGCACATTATAAAATGAACCCCTCTGATCAATCATCATCAGCAATATCTGCATTTATGATATAAAAAATAAAATGACAGTATAATATCCAGTTAAAAATTATTCCTGAAGATACTTTCAGCCGTAATTTGGATTTCCTTTGGTGAAGCAAACACAGCTTTTCGCTGCTGGCTTTATAACCATGTAAATCAATGGCAGTAAAAAATGCCATTTGAAAGTTATAGTTTGGCTCTTTGGGCTTGTAAAGATCTGAATATCCTTCTCGTCTTATTCAAAACGATGTTGTTGAATGCTACCCGGTGGATGCCAGCTTTGCCTGTGTAAAAGCATATTTTTAAAAAAACTAAATATTAAATTGTTAAACCACAAATTGGGAATTTAAATCTTGCTTCTTTTGCAGACTCGCCAGGAGGCCTTCTTAAGTTCTGATGACCACATCTGCTCCTGTTATGTGCCAAATGGATGCTCAGGACTATCGGAGTGGGACATTTTAAGAGATGTTTTTCATGTAAAGAAAATGACCTACTGCTCAATATTATTGTGGACAGAGAACACGCAGAACAGGGAAGGGGTTCCACGACTTCAGATCTTTATGAAAAGCAGCTACCGTTTCCTAAAGTGTCATGTGCTATACATTGTGTTGAATGTTTTATATCACTATCCATTATCATTCGCATTATTACACAATCCCCAGAGATAATGATAATCATAAGTTGTGTTTTTTTTGTTAATCCTCACCTGAAGATATTTTTTCATTGATTTATTTTAGAGAAAGTGAAAGGAAAGGAGGGAGGGAGAGAAACATCAATATGAAAGAAACACATCAATTGGTTGCTTCCCACAGGATCAAACCTGCAACCCAAGGACGCATCCTTGACCAGAAACCAAACCTGAGACCCTCTGGTGTTCAGGTGATGCTCTAACCACTGAGCACCATGGGCCAGGGCCAGAAATAACTATTAAACACCATTTTACAGATATGAAAATTATGATTCAAAGATGTAGCACAAATAAGCCAAGACCGAGGGGCAGATTAGGGATTTGACACCAACTGTTTTACCCTTCCCAGGTAAAAGCCAAATTGATGGTCATTTTCTTCTGAAATAACTAGAAAAAGCAAACTGTAAGAAAAGAAACAGACAAAAGATTGAACACTTTAGATGATGTAATGTGTGGAAATGCAAGCAAGGATTCAGTTACTAATGCTGAAACCGCACTGAATACAAAGAGCGCACACGTTGTATCTGCTGAAACCGCGCCTGGTCCCTGCTGCACAGGGAAGCTGCCTACCACAGGCATCAAGAGAAAGACGAACCTTTTCATGTGAAGTCAAAATCAAAGTAAACCCATTATTATTGATTATACCTGTCAGTCAGATTGGACTTTTAAAATTTTTAGTTTGTGGTTGATACATAAAGATAAATAGCATTTAAAATGTGTTCAGTGATGTGAGTTCCTTAAAGTGACATAAAGAAAATAAAAGGAACATTTCCTAACGTGTATTCATTGAAAACTTATTTCTTTGTATTTACTCCTCCAGATAGCTAATGAATACTTACATGTTCTTACTAGGTTTTCTTTAATCTGATGCACTTTGCAAGAACTAACAACTGAAGAGAATATCAAGAAGGAAGAAGAAATAAGGAGGTATTTATGTCTAAAGTTTCCTGTATTTTTAAACCCTAACGAATGTACATCTTGTAGGTGTAATGTTTTCCATCATTCAAAGAGAAAAATAATAAAAAGCATTTTTTTGTTGTTTTAACTATTTGTGACAGTATAGCATATTTAAAATTTCTTGATTATGGACATTTAATTCAACATGAAAATTTTATGTATCATTTCTTTTTACCATTTTTGACCATAACTTTCTGATAAAAAATATTAAAATGGGCAGACTTTGATTGTACTGAATACAACGTCCCCAATCTGTGAATTTGCAATTATCTAAAAGCAAAGGACAGTCTGTATTTCCTTGTTTACTAGCACACTCTCTGATTAACGCGCGGACTAGAATGATCAGTGGCCAGTTAATGGAAAAGGGCTCCATCTTGGGCATAATATTTTTAGTTATGAATAGCCATTGGTGTTCTTTAGAAAAAGTATTGTGGTCAGCAACAGATTTCAGTATGGGCTTGAGAGGAAGGGATCCCTGTAGGAGAAACTGCCAATTTGCATACAGTTGTTGAAGGATGAAAAGGCAGCAGGGTGGGAACTTGGAGAATGTGTACATACTCAGTACCCCCAAAAGGTGAGCTAAAGCAACCCATTCCATGTCAGCTTCAAACACATATGGTAAAAGCAAGGGGAAATCTATACTATTTTATGAAACATTAGAATTAGTGAGGATATCATTGAGGCATTATGAAAAAGAAACTAAGAAAAACATCGCTTTGTTTGAAAACCACGTCAAATGTATTGTTTTTATAATCTCAAGTAGAATATTGACCAGAATCATGGGATACTACTACCATCACTATTCTACTATCTCAAATGAAATTACATACAGCAACATCAGCTGAGCTCTGGCGTAGCCTCCACACTGAGGAAGCTGATCTCTTGGGGCATAATCACAAATACATTTTGTCTCCCAGTATTTCCATCTCAAACTCATTTTATGGAAATAGTTCCTTTCCTGTCTATATGGAAAACCCACAGAAGTCCTCATAGTGTTTCTGATCCCTCTAAGATGATAAAAGCATTTTAAAAATTAATTATTAGTATGTTTTAATTTTCAATTAACTTTCCCATAGGTTCTAGGACAATCTCAATTCCTTAGGAGCTGCTTTGGACAGTTTGATGGAAAGCTGTGTGTGAGAATTATTATTTCTAATATCTCTTTTTTTTTACATTTTTTAGGGTCTCTATATCCTGGCTCCAATTTAACTTTTTAGAATTTCTTCTATTAAGTTTACCTGACCAAAGGCACAGGATTTTATCACCTGTTTGAATGGTCTCTATCCATGACTTAAGATCCCATGCTAACATCAAGAGAGAGAAAAAGTAATCTATCATTGAATATATAGTAACAGAAGGAGATTTGACTTTGGGTGGTAACCAAACAAAGCAATATACTGATGATGTATTATAGCATTGCACACTCAAAATCTATACAATTTTATTAACCAATGTCACCCCAATAAATTTAATTTAAAAAGTAATTTATCAAATGTCAAATTTAGTTCATTTTGCAATGCAGAGATCATTAAACATGACTGGAGGTGGCATTTTTTACCAGAGGTTTGTATTTCATTGGCCTTTCACCATTAAGATATGGTCTCACTTAAAATGCAATGTAGTCCTGGCCGGTGTGGCTGTCGTTAGAGCATCAGCCCATGCACTGCAGGATCATGGGTTCAAGTCATGGTCAAAGGCACATACCTGGGGTGTGAGTTTGATCCTCACTATGGTAAAGGTGCGTGTGGGAGGCAGCCAATCAATGTGTCTCTCTTACATCAATGTTTTTCTTTCCCCCCTTCCTCCTTCCCTTCCACTCTCTCTAAAAAAAAAAATCAATGGAGAAAATATCCTTGGGTTAGGATTAACAACAACAACAAAATAAATAAATAAAATGCACTGTAAGATCTGCTTGTCCCTGTGAGTGGTCAGACTTTCCTGGGAGCACTTTTCAGACCGCAGGGAAGAAGGCAATGCCCACGTGAAGGGGCTGTATTTCAGCGTTACCTACATGGCAGGAATTTGCATGAAGGGGTATCAGACAGACAGACGCTGTGTAGTGGGGAACCTCAAAAGCCTGATTGTGGATTCTCCACATGTCTTTGAGGACTGGGTGGGTTCTTCGCTGAGACCTCGGATAAGACTATACAGTACCCACGAGTGGCTGCTCTGAAACTAAAAGTTAAGTGGAGATATGGAAATCATGCAGAGATGGAAAAAGTACTGTTTAGGATCTGCCCACATGGCGGCAAGTCACTGGGTGTTCCTGGCACTCAGCTGAGACACCGCAACACTATGCTGCAGGATTCAAAGCTGCACCCGAAACTGAGGGCCAAGCCCTAGGGCTCAGAAAAAAAATAGACACATTCTAACAAAGCATAAAACTAGGCCTGATGAGATCAATAATACCCAATGGTAACTGTCAGCCAGAACAAAATTAAACAGCATTTAAAGAATAATAACATGACTCAGTCTCTCACCAAAGCATCACTAACAATGACCAATATACATCTGAAACTTGCTAGACATGTGAAGAATTTGGAAAATGTCCCCTGAGTCAAGGAGTGGGGAACACAGTCAATAAAAATAGACCCAGACCCTGGCCGGTTTGGCTCAGCAGTACAGGGTCAGCCCGCAGACCGATGAGTCTTGGGTTCAATTCTGGTCAAGGGCATGTACCTCGGTTGCAGTTTGTCCCCGGCCATGATCGGGGTCGTGCGGGAGGCAACCAGTTGATGTGTCCCCTTCATGTTGATGTTTCTCTCTCTCTCTCCCTCCCACTCTATCTGAAGATAAATAGAAAAATATCCTCAGGTGAGGATTAAAAAAAATAAAATTAAAACAGACCCAGAAGATGACCCAGAAGTTGAATTTCATAAACAAGGACTTTAAAACTGCTTTTGTAAACATATCCAAGTTATAAGAAAAAAAGAGACATACGAAGATTGGAAAAATGACAACATAGTGAACAGAAGGTACACAGACCATCTCCCAGGACCAAAATGGAATTACAACGAAAATAAAGACAAGTCATCTAGAAAAACCAACTGAAGAGCAGCTGGAGAGGACCCTTATGACCAGGGACGCAAAGAGGACACCATACCAAGACGGGTAGGAGCTGAGACTTGACAGGGCTGGTTGGGAGCCCAAGGGCAGCAGCTGAGGGTTGTCTTACCTACAAACAGTTCCCTCTGAGAAGTCAGGAGTCAAAGCCCCAGTCGGCTTCCCAGCACAGAGTGGCAGACAGGGAAAGGTGCCCACATGACACCCGGCTGAGAAATTCCCCAGAGCAGAGGTCTGTCCGGCAGGGAGGCGCAGGGAGCACCAGCACTTCCCTGAAGGGCCAGGACACTGATTCCAGCCACAGCCAGCGCCTTGGCTCCGGCAGGGGGAGGGTGGGCTGGACTGGAGCAGTGTCAGGAGAGTCGGGGGTCCGTGGCACTGGGGAGAGAGCTGGGAAGGAGGCCAAGAGGGACAGGGGGAGAAGCAACTGCCCCTCTCTTGGGAATTTAGTACCACCTGGCCAGAGAAGTCAACCTGAGGATCATTAACAGCCAGATACTGCCTACCAGCCAGTGAGCAGAGAAAAGTCTCAGAAAGCTCTGAGCTCTGGACCTGGCTCTCAGCACTGGGGGCCGTGGCTCGGAGGACTGAGCTGTGCAGGCTGAGGCCTGGGTCCTTGCACTGAGCCAACAGTCCACACTGTAGAAACCACTGTTCTCAAAGCAGCTTTAGCCGAAGGGAAAGCAACTGTCCCACCTACAAATTTCTAGAATCACAGTCTCAGAAAACTGAACCAGGAAGATACAGAAAATTTGAACAGACCAATAACAACTAAGGAAATTGAAGATGTAACCAATAAACTCCCAGACAACAAAAGCCTGGTCTGGACAGCTTCACAGGGGAGTTTTACCGAACATTCAAAGAAGAATTAACATCCATTACCCATTCTCCTCAAAGTATTCCAAAAAACTCAAGAAGAAGGAAGACTTCCAAACCTTTTTTATGAGGTCAGCATAATCTTAATTCTAAAACCAGAAAAAGACACTACAAAGAAAGAAAACTACAGGCCAATATCCCTGATAAATATAGATGCCAAAATCCTTAAGAAAATATTAGCAAATCAAATCCAGCAATACATTAAAAAATTATTCATCATTACCAAGTGGGATTCATCCCAGGGATGCAAGGCTGGTACAATATTCACAAATCAATAAATGATACATCACAAAAACAAAATGAAAGATAAAAAACATATAATCATATCAATAGATGCTAAAAAGTATTTGACAAAAACCCAGCACCCATTTCTGATAAAAATGCTCAGCAAAGCGGGAATAGAGGGATCATATGTCAACATAATAAAAGCCATATATGTAAAACCTACAGCCAACATTATACTCAATGGGCAAAAACAAAAAGCATTCCACTTAAGAAGAGGAATAAGACAGGGATGCCCACTTTTACCACTCTTACTTAACAAAGTATTGGAAGTCTTAGCCATACCAATTAGACAAGAAGAAAAAATAAAAGGGATCCAAACTGGAAAGGAGGAAGTGAAACTGTTGTTTTTTTGTAGATAACGTGATACTGTACATAGAAAACCCTAAGACTCCATCAAAAATCTACTAGATTTAATAAATGAATTTGACAACAGAGTTCCCATAAGACTGTCAGCTGATTTCTCAAAAGAAACTTTGCAGGCCAGAAAGGAGTGGCAACAAATATTTAAAGTGATGAAAAGCAGGGACCTGCAACCAAGATTACTCTATCCTGCAAAGCTATTATTTAGAATTGTTGGCCATATAAAGAGTTTCCCAGACAAGAAAAAGCTAACAGAGTTCCTCACTACCAAAACAGTATTATATAAAATGTTGAAGGGTCTTCTTGAAAAGGAAGAACAACAAAAATGTGAATAAAATGCAATTAATACATACCTATCAACAGTTGAATCTACAAACAAAATAAGCAAGAGAACAGAAAGAGACTCATAGATACAGAGAACATTTTGTTGCTTGCCAGATAGGAGGGGGGTTGTGGGGATGGGTGAAAAAGGTGAAGAGATTAAGAAGTACAAATTGGCTGTTAGACTGACAAACCTCAAAGGGAAAAGGGTGGGGGGGGGTGAAAAGAGAGAAACCAAAGAACTTATATTCATATACGCATAACCAACAGACACAGTCAATAGTGTGGGGAAGGCAGGAGGGGCATGGGTGTGGAGAGGAGGGGGTCAACGGGGGGTAGGAGGAACATCTGTAATACATTCAACAATAAAGATTAGTTTAAAAAGAAAAATAATTAATGAATTTGGCAAAGTAGCAGTATACAAAATTAACATCCACAAATTGATGGCATTCTTATACACCAATAATGAATACTCAGAAAAAGAATTTAAAAATAAAATTAAAAAAAAACCATTTACCATTGCAATAACAACAACAAAATACGTAGGAATAAACTTAACCAAGGAGGAAAAAGAAAACTACAGGACATTGAAAAAAGAAATAGAGAAGGTATGAAAAAGTGGAAACATATACCATGTTCATGGATTAGAAAAATCAACATCATTAAAATGTCCACACTACCCAAAACAAGCTACAGATTCAATGCAATCCCTATTAAAGTAACAATGGCATATTTCACAGATCTAGAACAAATACTCTGAAAGTTTATATGGAACCATAAAAGACCCCAAATAGCCACAGCAATCTTGAAAAAGAAGAACAAAATGGGAGGGATCACAATACCAGATATGAATTTATACTACAAAGCCATCATAATCAAAATAGCCTGATACTGGCATAAGAACAGGCATACAGATCAATGGAATAGAACAGAGAACCTAGATATTGACCGAAGACAGTAAACACAATTAATATTCAACAAAGGAGGAAAGAACATACAATGAAGTAAAGACAGCCTCTTCAATAAATGATATTGGAAAAATTACACAGCAATATGCAAAAAAATAAAACTAGACCACAAACTTACACCATACACAAGAATAAACTCAAAATGAATAAAAAACTTAAATGTAACCCATGAAACCATAAAAATCCTAGAAGAAAATGTAGGCAGAAAAATTTCAGACATCATATGTAGCGGAATTTTCACTGATACATTGTCTAGGGCAAGAGAGACAAAGAAAAAAATTAATAAATAGGACTACATCAAACTAAAAAGCTTCTGCATGGCAAAGAAACCAGAATCAAAATGAAAATGGAACCCACTCTCTGGGAGAACATATTTGCCAATGATACATCAGATAAGAGGTTAATATCCAAAATATATAGAGTACTCATGCAACAAAAGGAAGACAAACAATCCAATTAAGAAATGGGCAGAGGACCTGAATAGATACTTCTCCAAACAGGACATACAAATGGCCAGAAGACATATGAAAAAATGCTCAACATGTCTAATCATCATAAACATGCAAAATAAAACAACTAGGATGCATCACCTCACACCTGTCAGAATGGCCGCCATCAAAAAATCCTCAAACAACAAGTGCTGGTGAGGGTGTGGAGAAAAGGGGACTCTAGTACACTGCTGATGGGAACACAGACTGGCATAACCACTATGGAAAACAATATGGAGTTTCTTCAAAAAAATAAAAAATGAAACTGCCATTTGACCCAATGATCCCACTTCTTGGAATATATCCTAAGAAGCCTGAAACACCCATCAGAAAGAATATTTGCACTCCTATGTTCATAGCAGCACTATTTACAATAGCTAAGATCTGGAAACAGCCCAAGTGCCCATCAGTAGACGAGTGGATAAAAAAGCTGTGGTACATATACACAATGGAGTACTATGCAGCTGTAAGAAAGAGAGATCTCTTACCCTTTGAGACAACATGGAGGGACCTGGAAATTATTATGCTAAGCGAAATAAACCAGTCAGAGAAAGACAAGTACCACACAATCTCACTTATTTGTGGGACATAATGAACAAAATAAGCTGTCAACCAAAAGAGATCCAGAATCATGGAAGTAGGGAACAGACTGACAAACCTCAGAGGGATGGAGAGTGGAAGGGGTGGGAAGAAATAAACCAAAGAACTTATATGCATATATGCACAACCAATCAGCACAGACATTAGGTTGGGGAAAGCAGGAGGGGAGTGGGAGCGGGAAGGAGGGGTTCAATGTGGACAAAGGGGGGACATCTGTATTACTTTCAATAATAAAAAATAAAAAAATTATAAAAAGACACATATGAGTAAACAACTCAGTATTATAAGCAGAGAAATGGAAAGAAACTATGGAGAAAAATCAGTAGAAATTCCAGAATTCAAAGTACAATATCAGAAATGAAAAATAAAATCACTGGATAGTCTTAATAGCATATTGGACATTGCAGAAATGATCACTAATATTTAAGATAGATTAAAATTAATTACCCGTTCTAAAAATCATGGTGGAAAAAGATGAGAATGAAAATAAGCAGTTTCAGTGACTTGTGGGACAGTAATAATCAGTGAACCCAGAGCTGCATACATTCAAAGAAAACCACCCTGAGATGCATGTTTCACTGCCGACTGATGGAAGCCAAAGAGGAAAAGAAATCATAACAGCAGCTAGAGAAGAAAGACATAATGCAGAAGAATAATGATGAACCTAATAGGAGATTTTTTCTTATCAGAAATAATAAAGCCCAAAATATAATACAGTGACATCATAAAATTATTGCAAGCAAACCAGATAAATATTCTGCAAATATGTGAAAGAAATAAAGCCATTTCAGAGGGACAAGCTGAGAGTATTTGTTTCCAGGAGATCTACACCACAAAAAGTACTGGCAACAAAAAAAGAAATGATTCAGTGTGAAAATCTGTATTTATACAGAAGGAATGACATGAGATGATAAATATGCAGGTAAATATTTAAAAACCTATTTATTTTTTTTAAGACAAGTTATTGTATAAAGCAAAAACAGTAAGATTTTATTGTGAGGTTTATAATGTATATAGAATTATATATGACTACTGTAACACAATGGATGAAGATAAATAAAATATATTATTAAGTATTTATATTTTACAGTAACTGCTATATTTATTTTAAGCATGCTGTAGTAAGTTAAGATGCATGTTTTAATGCTTAGAGTAGTCACTGGTTAAAAAGTAAAAAACAAACAAACAAACAAACAAAAGAAAAAAGTATTCACTTCATACCAAAAACAGCAGGGAAAAAAAGTAGAGGATTACGGAAAGAGTAAAAATGATAGACTTAAACCCAACTGCATTAATAATTACAATAAATGTAAATGAACTAAACAATTCAACTGTCAAAGATTTTCAGACTGGACAAAAAGCAACTCTATGTTTTCTACACAAGATATACTTCAAACCAACACTTGTCCCATGTGGAGTATTCTGTAATGCATTTATATCTTAAATAAAAAAGGCATAATAATCTTATTACATGGAGAACTTAAAACTGAGTTGGGGGCTGGTTTAGAGGAACATGCCATTTAGAAACACACGAAAAAAATAACACCATTCAGATTTTTTCTGAATGCAGGAAGTGAATAGTTTTTGCAATTCTCTAATAATAAATAATGTGAAGCATTTTTTCATATGTTTTATGACCATTAGTATGTCGTCTTTGGGGATGTGTTTATTTAGAACTTTACTCATTTTTAAACTCAATTGCTTGCTTTTTTATTGTGGAGTTTTAAGGGTCCCTTGTAATAACTGGTGTTTTATTGTTAATAATCTTTTGGTGCCTACCGGGGGCATTCACAGTAGTCATAGCCACCCACTCTCTAGTTATACGTTGTTGGAGTTTCGCATTATTAACTGCTTGGTAAGGTGCACCAGCCACCAAGAACCTTTCAGTAATACTTGTGTACACACTGCTGATCATCTCATGGCTGATCGCCCAGTCGTGAACCACCTCACACACTACCTGGAATCTCTGGATCATTTTTCACCCCTGCCCTACGGAAAGACGGCTGAGTCGACAGAATTACTTGAGTGGCCAAACCCTGAAAGAAAAGCAGAGGAGAATTCATGGTTTGTGTCTGGCAGTAACACTCATGGGAGTTTTTCTTTTCTTAAAGAAAAAGAATTCAAGAAAGAAAAAGGTTCCCAAAGGAGTGGGAGGTTCTGCACCAAGGAGCTCTCCCGCAGCACGTCATCCGTATTTTGATGACTTCACAGCTTACAAGTCCCCGGTAAGCCTGCTGCCCTTGTCACCTGCATTCTCATGCGTGGTTCTTGTATGGAACCGCTCAGAGTGCAGTGGAGGCGCTGCTTTCTGCGCCTGCTTTGTTTCCTCTGTGAGAGCCCACCAGGCGGGGGCAGGCCCAGAGCTGTGCGGGGCGGGCACCTCCCAGGCCTCGCCCACCAGGCGGGGGCAGGCCCAGAGCTGTGCGGGCGGCCTCTCACCAGCTCCGGGACACCTGCGTGGCTGCAGCCCTGAGAACATTCCTGGACTTCCTCCTACCTCAGGTCTCTCCTCTAAAGTGGAGATGATAATGGTCTGTACTTCACAGAGCCGACACAGGAATACATTAGCTAATCCTGTCACAGGAACAGAGGCTACTTGGTCCTGACAGGGCGGTGGGTGCTGGTCGGCCCCAGACTCAGGGAAGAGTTAGGGACGCCAGCCTAGGGGGTGTGCTTTGTGCTGCAGGAGGGTTACTGGTGGCGCCCTCTTTACACGTGTATTCACGGGGGTCAGTCGGCCACTGGTGGGCTAACTTGGAAGGCGTGAAACGGTCACTAGTTGGTTGGCTTGCAGAGCATGTTAAATAAAACAAACTGTCATCTACTGATTAAGTAAGTTGAAAATCAGTTCTGGTATCTATTTGTTGCCATGGTTAAACTCACTATTTTCCGGACAAGCCTGAGGAATTACTTCTTTGTGACTTAGGTGCCATGCACATGGTAAGCACTCAGTGCACATTAGCTATGATAATGTGGGAATTTTAGCCTAATTTGGTTGACAAGCAATCGTTGGGCAGAACACATCTTCAGCACATTGTTCCTTCCGGGTCGCCGATGCCCAGCTGCACAGGTGGGGAGGGAAGAATTCGGGAGCCTGGCCTCCAGCATCTCCCGCCACTGCAGTCAGTGTAGGACTCGTACACCCCGGTGGCCACGTCTCCACGCAGAACCAGTGAATGGGCACAGAGGAGATGGAATGCCAGCCTGAGACGCAGTGGTATGGATCAGAACATGTCATATCAAATGTTTATGTGACGTCCTCTGTGTGCACTTTAGGAGAGGAGCAGGGAAGTCCCCTCCTCTGGACAGTCTCCACACGTGTGTCGTTCCAAGCTTGTCCAAGGGAAGAGTTCTCCGGAGCTAGACCCCAAGCTACCACTACAGAGCCGACAGTATGTCCAAAGGTGCTGTCTGTGTTAATATGTACCATAGAGTGTATGTATGTAGTAGTCAATTGTATCAGTGTATGTATTTATTACTTAATATTTACTGTAAACTTCATTCGATGAATCACACACAAATTGAGACTTTTTCTTTTTTGTTTACCATTTTGCAAGACCACATGATATAACCTTGATGGGTTACAAAGGGGAGAACCAGGCCCTGGCTGGTGTGGCTCAGTGGTTGAGCATATTCCCACACACCAAAAGGTCACTGGTTCGATTCCCGGTCAGGGCCCAGGCCTGGGTTGCGGGCTGGATCCCCAGTAGGTACGTGCAGGAGGCAGCCGATCATTGTTTCTCTCTCACAGGGATGTTTCTCTCTCTCCCTCTCCCTTTCTCTCTCTCTGAAAATGTTTTTAAAAATCTGGAGATTGTATGGGATCTTTTTCTTGTTAGGTTGTGAGGAAACCTATGCGTGACATATTTTCTTTGGAAGAACATTCCTTGAAGAATTTCTTTAAAAGACTTCCCGTCAAGATGGCGGGTAGGTAAACGCGGTATCGCGTCCTCCCACAACCACATCAAAGTTACAACTAAACTACAGAACAACCATCATTCAAAACCGCCTGAAATCAAGCTGAATGGAAGTCGTACAACTACGGAACTAAGAAAAAAAGCAGCTACATCCAGACCAGTAGGAGGGGCGGCAGCGCGAGGGGTGGCGGCGGCGCGCGGTGGCGAGACGGGCTGGGCCCACACCCACGTGTGGCGGATAAAAATCAGGAGGCTCCCGCGGCTGGGAAGGTCCTTCCTGAGGAATGAGGGGTCCTCGTCCCACACCAGGTGCCCCGCTCAGGGTTCCAGTGCCAGGAAGAGAATCCCCATCACTCTGGCTGGAAAAACCAGCGGGAACTGAGGCTCAGGGAGGCTGACGCGGCTGGAGCCCCAGGCAGCTCCTTAAAGGGCCCGCGCACGGACTTATCGGACTCTCTCCCTCTAAGCTTGGAGGGGAGGCGGCTCGAGGGGTGCCAGAGACACACAGGGAAGAACTGAGCTGTTTGGCACTGGAGCGAGGGCTGGAGAGGGGGCTTCCTCGGGGACAAACGTGCTGTCAGAGGCCTTTGTTCCTTTGGTGAGCCCTTCCCGGGGGCGGCAGACAGAAGCCATATCTGGGACTCCAGCAACCTGGCTCACACTGGTAGCCCCGCCCTGCTGACTCCCTGAGGCCCTGCCCCACCCCACCCCACACAACTTTCAAGCCCACCCAAGCTGTTGCCACTTGCTTAACCATAGGATTGGCCGGTCTTGGATCCTGCTTCAGGTTTTTCCTAAATTCTTTCAAACGAGCAGCACCGGGTCTCAGCGAGCCCCATACCTCTCATTAAGTAATACACTGAAACAAACACAGGGAGGCAGCCAAAATGAGGATACAAAGAAACAGGGCCCAAATGAAAGAACAGAACAAAACCCCAATAAAAGAACTAAGCGAAAGGGAGATAAGCAACCTAACAGATACTGAGTTCAAAATACTGCTTATAAGGATGCTCAGTGAACTTAGGGCCTCAAGAGCATAAAAAAGGACCAGTTAGAAATCATGGATACACAGTTACAATTAAAGGAGGCATTAACTGAAATAAAGAATAATTTACACAGCTTCAATAATAGAGTATGTAAATCCAAGGAGCAAACCATCGATTTGGAATATAAGGAAGCAAAAAATCCCCAATCAGAACAGCAAAAAGAAAAAAGAATCCAAAAAAATGAGGATAGTGTAAGGAGCCTCTGGGACAACTTCAAGCGTGCCAACATTCGCATCTTGGGGGAGCCCGAAGGAGAAGAGAGAGAACAAGAAATCAAAAACCTGTTTGAAACAATAATGGCAGAAAACTTTCCTAACTTGGTAAAGGAAACAGACATACAAGTCCAGGAAGCACAGAGAGTCCCAAACAAGATGAACCCCAAGAGGCCCACACCAAGACACATCATCATCAAAATGCAAAAGGTTCAAGACAAAGAGAGAATATTAAAAGCAGCAAGAGAAAGGCAGCTAGTTACCTACAAGGGAGTACCCATTAGGCTGTCAGCTGATTTCTCAAAAGAAACTTTGCAGGCCAGAAGGGAGTGGCAAGAAATATTCAGAGTGATGAAAACCAAGAACCTACAACCAAAATTACTCTATCCTGCAAAGCTGTCATTTAGAATTGATGGACATATAAAAACTTTCCCAGACAAGAAAAAGTTAAAGGAGTTCATCACTACCAAACCGTTATTATATGAAATGATGAAGGGTCTTTTTGAAGAAAAAGATAAAATGTATGAACAAACAAAATGGCAATGAATACATATCTATCAACAATGGAATCTACAAACAAAATGAACAGGAAGAACAGAAACATTCTCATAGATACAGAGAACATTTTGTTGGTTGCCAGTTGGGAAGGGGGTTGGGGGAATGGGTGAAAAAGGTGAAGGGATTAAGAAGCACAAATTCATTGCTAGACTGACAAACCTCAAAGGGAAAGGGGTTGGGGGGGGTGGGAAGAAATAAACCAAAGAACTTATATGCATAACCAATGGACACAGACAATAGTGTGGGAAAAGGTGGGAGGGGGGCGGGAGTGGGGAGGAGGGGGTCAATGGGGGAAAAATGTGGAACATCTGTAATACATTTTACATCCAACAATAAAGATTTGGAAAAAAAAAAAAAACAAAAAAACTGGGAGCTCCCAAATTGTTTTCACGATAATGCATGTACATGATTACAGTGTGGTATCACACGCTGTTTAGTCATCCAAACAGATTCGACGAGACTGAACACGAGAAATGCCTTGACTCCGCAGAACTAGGCAGTTCTCAATAACTTCCCCGTGAACATGCGTGCATGTGTTGAATGATCATGGAAGCCTGAGGTGATGGACCATAACAAGGATGCAGTCAGGTGTTGTCGAGACATTTCAAGCTTCCAGTCAGTGTTCAGAGCTCGCTCCAGTGTCACCGCTGGGGCCTGTGCAGAGGCATGGTCGCCGCGGACGTGACCAGGGTGTGTCATGTCCCTGCACCACTTACAGAAAGTGAGGGATGTGTGTCGTGCGCAGCCTTCTTCAGGGTGGTAAACATTTTTTAAAATTAACTTTTGTTCCACTGGCTTGCATGAACTGTCAGGGATCACTCGTGATGCTCACCAGCAAGGTGGTACTTAATAAGACAGAATATAATTTTTCTGCCCAAAATCAAAATGTTTTTGTGGTGTTATATTTAAATTTTGCTAATATTACAGATTATTTTTAGCTTACCCCTAAGGAGAAGACAGTCTGAGGAGATGGCACCTACTAGGTCAAGAAGAATTTCTTTCATTTCAGAAGCTGGACTTCATGTGTATCAGCACAGTTCTGACGCTTGGCTTGTGGGAAGTACTGGGATTCCCCGAGTGTCCCGGCACAAGCGGACTGACAGAAAGAAAGTAAAAGGCCAAACGTCTCTCACTGACCAGAGGGATAATGACACAGCTGTGTATATGCCACGGTCTCCCCTTGGTCTAGTGATATTAAACAAATAAATGAAAATTTGTTTTAGAGAAAACCCAGTAATTTGGCAAAACATTTCATCTTAATTTCGTTTCAGAAATTATCTTTTAATTAGCAAACTCAGCAAGGTATTAGGCTTTATTTCTTAATATAAATATCTGAATTCTAGCTACTAACCGTATTTCAATCTCCATTCTCTCTGCTACCTTACTTGGCTAAATGCTGAACACCTAAACAGTTTATGATTGTACAGAATAAAAATTGACTTAATGTTCAACTTGAACACATTAGCAAAGTGACTAGGGCCTCGTTAGAATTTTAGGTCTAATTTTAAAGGATACAATCCAACCTTTCAACCAGGAGGTATTAACAATTGCTGAAATATGCTTAGCACTGAATTGCATGTGGTCCACGATCCCTCATTTCTTGGGGCTGGAGAACAGAGAGCAGGAGCAGGACACGGAGGACGTGGTTCTGCTGCCACGCAAGGCAGTGCATCCCTGATCACCAGAGAGGAGTACATGTCAAATGCCACCTTCCCTCAAGCAGGCCAGAAAGGCAACGGGACTCAACGGGAAGGTAAGGGGCAGGGTTCAGAGTGCCGTTTGCCTCTAGCTGGCCCACCTTCCTGGGACTCCCTTTCTTCTCGAACAAGCAGAGCTGCATTGACACAGTCTCTGAGATGCCTTTCAGCCTGACAAGTGGGTCGCCAGGCGCGGGGAGACTGGTCTTGGAGGAGCTGTGCTGGGAAGCTGGGGATTGAAGGGTGAGAAGCAGAACCAGGAGAGGAGGAGGGAGAGCTGAAGAGCTGTGGTCAGGACACAATGGCAGCCCGGGTTCGAGGAGCCTGGGCGCTTTCCAAGGCCGCACAGAAACACCCAGCAGGGCAGTGGTGCGGCTGTGTCTCCCTGACACTTGCTGGGCACCACTGGATGAAGAGAGAAAGACCAGGAGACCAGTGAAGAGGCAGCTGCCTCGTCTGGCCAGAAAGGCCTGGACAGACATGAGAGCTGAGCAGGAAGCACCAACATCAGAAAATCTTTAAGAAAGAACATGTAGGGCTTGGTTGACTGGCAGGTGCTGAAAGAGAAGAAAGAGACAATGTGCCTCCAAGTGGTTTTCTTTTGTTTTGGATTTTAGGTGCACAAAGAAGGGCAACAGAGCCGAAATGGGGAGAAGGGTGGGGAGGCGCGTAGAAGGGTCACCAAAGCTCAGGGCGGTCCCTGAGCCCGCGCCCCAAGAAGTGACCAGGGGGAACGCGACCTGGAGCAGCAGGAGGGAGTGATGCGTTCTGAGGTCCGAGGCCAAGCCAGGGCATGAAACACCTTCAGCACATTTCTCCCTACACACTGAAAGAGGTCCTTCTAGTTTTCCTTGAAACACAGAAGAGGCGTTTTTCCAGTATAAAACTGCTTTTAACAACAATTACACTGGTAAAGTTCATTAATTTAAATCATTCTTTCATGAGCATTTTTGCTGTTAAAAAAAGAATATCAAGTTAAAACTTGGCTCACAGCTAACTACTTACTTTATATAGCACATATTTTGTTCAGCTAAAATAAATCTACATAATTAAGTTTACTAGCAACTTGTGCCATTATATTTTGTCAAAATCAAGAGGTGACATGCAATTAAACTTACTTGGCTTTGTTAACTTTTCCTGTTAAAATGGGTCTTTTAAACATGTCACTGGCAACTCTTCTCAGAAGCAGGATTTCGATCCTGTAGAAGCAAACGCAGACTTGAGAAAATGGTATTTGTTAGCACAGAATCTTATTACTTTGTCTTAATGAGACTCAGTCAATGTTTACTAGGCAGAATTTATTCAATGTATGAACTTGAATGCAATTATATTCTCTACTTATGACACTTAAATGATCCCCTTACCCGAAGAGGCCTCTGACTTAGAGATTTTATTAGCATAAGTGAACTAAATCTTAACACTTGTAATGAACCTATTATTCCGACTTTTCACATGGATGTCCCAAAGCCAGATTTCTGTAGGGAAGTGAGTGTTTTGTTAGGGCCGACTCAGCTGGACAGAGCAGGTGCTGTGACCTCAGTGTGACCTGGATGTAGTCTTTATTTCCACGTAGCACCTGAGCACAGCTCTAACTACGCAGTCGCTGCTCAATATTTAATTTCTGAATTGAGAGGTTGTGGGGTTTGTTTCTTTGGCATTGCCTCTTTATTGTAAATTGATTTTGGGTGGGTGGGGGGGGAGTAAGGAGAGGAGAGGAGAGAGAGAGACAGAGAGACAGGTTTGTTTTTCCACTTATTTATGCTTTCATTGGTCGATCCTGTATGCGCCATGACCAGGGACGGATCTGCAACCTTGGCGCATCAGGACGACACTCTATCTAGCCCACTAGCCAGGGCTGGGCATGCATCTTTTTATATCCAGGGCCAAGCAGTAAGTGCACAGTAGGTAAGTAGGTACCAAAGAAATATTTTTGAATGACTGAATGAATGAACAAGATTTTCTTCCAAGGTTCATCTTTCTATCCTAAGCCAGTAATGACCCCCTAAAGCCCGGGAGAATGATTCTAATGGTGGATTAAATCATGTAATTCTAATAGTTCTAGAGCATCTTTGGCATATTAGTAAGACTCTTGTTAGTTACTATTCCATCTCTACACAGGGCTATGTTTGAATGGAGAATTTAACATCAACCTTGGAATCAAAGCTCCCCTTCAGAAGCCTGACACACCACTTCCCAGCCCTTTCCAAAGAGCCCATCTATGCTAGAGTCACAAAGAGGCTGAAACAGGGCCTGGGGACAGACCTTACTCTCCATCTGTCTCCTGTCTCCCACCTGCTAACTGGTTTCCGTCCTCCCAGGATGACACTCCAGAAGATTACTAGTTCATCCAGGGTCCTAGAAGGAGACCTGACATTCAAAACTAATGAGAATGCCAACAATGCTTGGGTGCAGAGCAGAGGAGAGTTAAATGTGTTACTGCAGGAGGGCCTGCTACCTCCAGAGAGAAGTAGGGAACACGCCCACTGAAATGCACACCTAGGCTGCTGAAGTGTTAAGGAACGGCCGTCCTTCTTCAGCCTTCTAGGCCCTGGTCTCGGTAAGGAAGGATGCTATTTTGGAGGGAGAATCAAAGTACCCAGAATCCGTGCTAGATGACAGAGCAGACAGAAAAATTTAAAAGGTGCACACTAGCCCTGGCTGGTTTGGCTCAGTAGTTAGAGCATCGGTTCGAGGACTGAAGGGTCTCAGGCTCAATTCCTGGTCAAGGGAACATACCTGGGTTGCAGGTTTGATCCCCAGACCCTGACTGGGGTTATGCAGGAGGCAACCAATCAATGTCTCTCTCACATCGATGTTTCTCTCTTCCTCCCTCCCTCCCTTCCACTCTATCTAAAAAAATCAATGGAAAAATATCCTTGGGTGAGGGTTAACAAATAAATCAATCAATTAAATTAAATGAAAAAAAAAAGGCACACACTAGAGTTTATTCATGTCTGTCTTTGGGCACAAATCTTCAGGGACAGTAACATCAGAAGAAGGAAGAGATGTAATAAACTGAAAAAGCCACACCTCTGGAGGAACAACAAAATAATTGCCCGAAAGGAGCGTCTCCTACCCAGGGGGTGGCTAGGTGGTCAGTGGAAGGTAAGCTAGCATTGCGCATTAGACTGTCTACTTACGCTGTTAATGCGAAATACAAGGAAGACTATTTTAAATGTTTCATTACACTTCCAGATGCTCACACTCACATCAAGGCAGAATGTCAGCAGCCTCGAGTCACATGCAAGATGCCAAGTGGCCCAATGTTTGTCAACGCTCGGCACACTGTGGTCCTACCACATTTTAAAGGGATTTGTGGTTTACACTGTCTTCTATAATGGATGTCCACAATGACTTGAAATAAGATGGAAAGTGTATGTAGAAGTCTTTATCCTACTATATATGTATACACTAGTTACTTTGAGGTAGTGTATTTTTTAAAATTGTCAAAAATAAAGGTTATTTATTTATATACTTATCTAAATTTATTTAGCACATCTATGTATATTCATCACTCCATCCTTCTCAATCCAACCACATCTATCCATCTATCTATCATCTACCCACTTATCTATCCTTTATGTATGTATGTATGTATGTATCTATCCATCATCTATCATCTATCATCCATCCATCGTCTGTCTATCTATCTTATTTGAAAATGCAAGAGTAAAGTACCCACTCATGTTTGTGGGTGGCTGCTACAGAAAACAAACAACAGCACAAGCCTCTTCTGCCCTGGAGCCTCACGCTGCCCTTTCCAACAAAAGGTGGAGCCTTTTCCTTGCGTCGGGTGGTGGCACGCCCGTGACAGGAACAGGGATGATAAGACAGAGGGAGCAGTCTCTTCGCTCAGGAAAGTCAGAGCACTCACGGGGTAGCTGTGTGCTGAGTGGGGACGGAGAAGGAGAGGACCCCTCGTGGGTGAGACGGTGCGCTTGTCTGTGCTGGGGATCATGCTGGTGGCATTTAAAATAAGAAGTCACAATTTCATCCAGCCTTTCCGTAATGGACTCGGCCACAAGTCCTCACTTAGCTGGGCCATGGAATGTGAAAATGAAGATGATATATCCTCACCTTCATGATGTTCATGATCAATGAGGCTCATTCATCCAAATAAAAGTATTTTCATATCAAGATATATCTACTACTTCAAAACAAAACTTAAAAGGGAAAAAATAACAGTGACTCCTTCGTCATGCCCTTTTCGCGGTGAGGACGGTTATGCGCACGCGGGAGCGCCACTCTGTCTGACTGCGCGGACAGGAGCCGAAACCCGCACTCATCATTCCGAGAACACACACTACACAACAAAACGGCGACCACAGAAATGCTGTTGGAAACATTTAACCTATATAACACCTTTAAATTTATGTAAAATATTATATAAAACAAGGAAATGGCAGAAACGCATTTTTAAACACAGACTGCAAGAAAACCAAGTATCAGCTCATAAAAACAATCCCTGCCACTTTTAATATTATAAATACACAGCTAAACTGCCATATACATTTCAATATATTTTTGGTCCTTAAACCAAGTTTAAAATGTATTTGTCCAAAAGTCATGCTTTTCCTAGCATAATTTATCTAAAGTAAATGAAACAACCATGTTTGACATTTAATTGAGAGAAAAATCAAAATGTCTCTGCATTAACTATTACTGAAAATGCACTTTATAATAGAATCTTTTAAAAGTACTGATTTGACATAAAATATTTTAAAATGACTTCTTTCTCATCTACCAAAAAATAGGGGAGGAATTGGACATTCATAAGGAATGATAAAAGTGAGTGAAGGAAGGAAGGCAGAAAGGAAGGAAAGAGGGAAGGAAGAGAGGAAGGGATGGAGGGAGGGAAGAAGGAAGGAGAGAAGGAGGGAAGAAGGAAGGAGGGAGGAAGAGGAGGGAGAAAGGAAAGAGGGAATAAAGGAGGAGGGAGGGAAGGAAAAAAGGAGGGAAAATGGAGGGAGGAAAAAAGGGAGGAGAGAGGGAAGGAAGGGAGGAAGGAAGGAGGGAAAGAGAGAGGAAGGGAGGAGGGAGGGAGGGAGGAAGGAGGAAAGGAGGAAGGAACGGAGGAGGGAAGGGAGAGAGGAAGGAAGGAGGGAAGGGAGGAGGGAAGGAAGAAAGAAGGGAAGGAAGGGAGAAGGAAAAGATGGAGGAAAGGAAGAAAGAAGGAGGAAGGAAGGGACTGAAGGAAGGAAGAAAAAAGACTAAGAATCACTGCTACACTGTTAGAAAACCACACCTGGATCTCATGTTTACTGAGCACTTTTTTTTTTTTTTTTTTGGCACGTGCCCCTAGCGGGAACCGAACCTGGGACTCTCTGGTCCACAGGCCAACACTCCAACCGCTGAGCCAAACCGGCCAGGGCTGCTGAGCACTTTCTAGAAGCCAAGCGCTGCAGCACAGACCTTCACCAAGAGCCGTGGCCCCGTCTTTATGTAGAAGCAGTCGGCTTGTTCCCTGAAGGACCAGATGGTCAACATTTTAGTTTGACAGCCCTTTGGGAGCCTGGTCCTCCACTCTGCCACTGTCCTTGAAGCAGCCACAGACCATGGTCAACAAATGGGTGTGGCTCTGTTCCAATCAAAGGTCACTGATGGACACGAAGTGAGAATTTCTCACATCACCGCATATTCTCTTCCAGATTCCCCCCAACCATTTAATAACGTAAAACACAATCAGCGGGCAGGACACACACACGCAGGTTCAGGTGACTCCGACCCGCAGACACGGCCGTCATCGCTGCTGCGCTGCAGCGGCTGTCAGGATGCAGACACGTCTCAGTCATCCTGTTGGATGGAGTAAGGCTGTCCCTCCAGATGTCTGTTTGCACGAGGTACTGAGAGGACTTGGCAGGAAAATCTCTCCCAAGGGACAGGAAAAAAGTTGGGCTGACAAGCTGGCCTAAGGGTGGAGGGGAATTTATTTCACCGTGATGTTTGTTCACGTAACTTGGCCTAAAGGTCTGCCTCCATGAACTCGTGTCTGAGTTCTCCGGAAGAGGTTAAGTATTTGAAAGGGCCTCCTCCCACTCTGGGACCCCACAGGACCCCAGAGAGGGGCCCTTGCTGCCTGGGTTACACAGAGGGGCTGGGCCTGACTTCCACTGGCCACCAAACCCCTCAGTCAGGGCCCCAGAATGGCAGTGCTATTGCTGAAGACCAGGAACAGCAGCAGCTCAGGCCGGCCAGTGTGGCTCAGCAGCTGAGCATCATCCAGTGCACCGCAGGGTCTCGGGTTCGATTCCTGGTCAGGGCACATGCCCAGGTTGTGGGCTCAATCCCCAGTGGGGGGTGTGCAGGAGGCAGCTGATGGATGTTTTCCCCTCACATCCATGTTTCTATCTCTCCCTTTTCCTACCTCTATTAAATAAAATCTTAAAAAACAAACATATCCTCCGGTGAGGATTAAAGACAAAAGAAAACAAACCAGCAGCCCATAGTGGGTAGGATGCAAAACAAAGAGGAGTGGGCAGAACAGGAAAGAACGAGCAACAGAAAGAGCCTGTTTGTCAAGGTAACAGGACATGACGGGAGGTGAGGGGTACAGGCACTTAGGCATGAGGGTGGCCCAAAAAGCTGCCTTCCCGGGACGGTGGGCCGGGGACACCTGGGTCCTGGCGGGGAGGGCACTGGACGAGAGAAGGCAGTGGCAAAGTCGCCATTACCAGGGTCATCTCATTGCCACCCACGCTCGCTGAAGCAATGTGGCTTCTCACTTCACCTGCCCAGCCCCTGCGGGAGGACAGCGTTCTACTCCTCCTGGAAAGTGGCACAGGTCCGAGGGGAGGCACCGTCCATGTCTCTTTTGTCCATACTCTGCTTCGATTACATTTTACAAGGATTGTTATGTGTATATCTGCTCCAAGAATGTGCTTGGCTTTTTCTTTTTTATCTTTTTAATCTAGTTTAATTGAGAAAGTAACAATCTACTAACCTGAATAAATGATCGAAGTCCTAATAATTATGGACAAGGAACTATGTTGAAGATGGACCCCAGTCTCCATGTAACCATGTTTCAGAGCAGGGGTTTTCGGCACCTACGCCCTTACGGCTCAGTTCTCCCTCAGTGAAAACAGGATCTCCACTGGTCAACGCCCGCGTTTCGGCTCCCTGGGCATGGATCCCCACTGGACCCCAACCTCACATCACACGGCCATCTCTGAAGCCGGCCTCGGGCTTTCGTGACCACGGCGAGAAGGGAAGCTTCAGAGAATCGTTTTTTTCAGAATTTTGAAGTTGTGGAAGTAATTTCAGAAACGTGCCCACGTTTCCAGCGGACGCACTGCCTTCAGCGCCGCAGGCTGGGCTGTGGAGGGCCTGGCACAGCGGACCCTCGGGGTGCAGCGCCTCCACCTCTCCAGCCGCGGCGCCCTTCGCCGGCCGGCTCTGTCGCAGCCCCGGTCTCTCTGCCCCTTGATCTTAGCTTCACACACCCGAACTCAAATTTTCAATTCCAATGAGGTTAACAAAAATTTAGGAAAATTCTTGAAGAATAAAATAATGTGGGTTTGCAGCGAGCCCACTCTTTCCATGGAGACCATCCGTGTTCACGGATTTGGGGCTGGTGGCCGTTACAATGGGTCGGTGTTCGACCGCTGGGCCCGCTGCGACATCCTCAGCTCGGACCTTGTGGTTAACGCACAATCACGTGATTACAAACTCCTTTCTCCGTAACACACGTTCAACCAGAAAACACCTGACTTACAAGTTGCAGGGCGCCGACTTGGCGTTCCCGCGATGGGCGGGAGCAGTCGCAATAGCAAAGCACAATACTCCCCGACGGTGCTGCGCGCCGCGGGGCGAAGTGACCCACACGGAGAGGGGACTGCCAGCGTGCGGCGGAACGGCTCTGGAAAGACTTCAGAAACGACATTCTTCGCTGTCCCTTCTGGGACACGTGCTCTGAAATAACAGTTCGAAAGGACCACTGCCAACTCCAGTTTCAAACAGTTGGACGGCACTACAGAATTCCATTCTGAAAATCCGACTCGGTTTTCATTTGGAGGAGAATTTATCTCTGCACCCGGCGTCCCTGTGCCGGTGCCTCAGACGCTCCGTCCTGACCCCGCCGCCTTTGTGGGAGCCCCGCCGTCCAGGAAGCCGGCCGAGTGGGGCCTCCACGTGCAGCCGGCGCTGGGCGGAGGCCTGGGTCTGTGAACAGCCGGTGTCGGGCGGCCAGGGGAGCGCAGGACTCTTCCAGATGCCCCATCTCGGGCTCCCCCTCTGCTCCACTGAAAACTAGCTGGAAAGCCAACCAACGCAATCAACACCTTCCCACGGAGAGCCTGGACCAGAAGCAGCGAACACGGGATGAGTACGGTCACTACGTTCCAGGAGCCCGAGCTGAATGTCCGGCCCTGCAGGTCCATAGAGATTCGGTGAGCATTCGGGAGGAGTGGGACCCGGGTGAGGAGCTGGACACTATGTAAGGGTGCAGCAGTCCACGCTCTCACTACTTTGAATCTGGTGGGAAACACAGGGATGGAACGGTTCTGTCAGTGCCACGAGGCAAATGCTAAAATAGAAATCTAAGAGGATGCAGCAGGGGAGAGGAGGACTCAAGCTAATTCCGTCTTAGACATGCCAGTACCAGGAAGGACCACAATGGCCATCTGGTACGATCACTTCTAACATGGAACAGCATCGAGAAAGCACCATGGACTCTCCGTTTAAACATTTCAGCTTAGAAAACCTGAGTTGAAGGTCTGGTTCCATTTACTCATTCATTCATTCATTCATTCATTCACTCACTCACTCACTCAGTATTTAATGAAATCTTGTTATGGATGCTAGGCCTGAGATATGAAGTAAGACAGCCAAGGCCCTTCCCTGACTTCTTGGACAGAAATTATTTGGTGTGAACGACAGATGCTTGGTGAACAATCACACATATGCTGGGGGTCATGCAGGAGTGGGTGCAGCTTCATGGTGGCCCATGTTCACTGCTCGTTTGGTCACGCCTCCCCGCCTCTCTGACCTTACTCCTTGGTATAGCATGAAGGAGGTGGAGAAAGCCACCTCCAAGGACCCTTCCAACACTAAAGGTACGGTGGTTTCTAGAGACAGGGTGCAAGTTGTTTTGTAAGGGAATCTGATCTACTTGGAAATGACTGTGCTTTTAACCACTTGGTGTAGTGGCAAGAGTATGTACCTCTGTGGCCCAGGTTACGCTTTCAAATCGTAACACCACCACTACTTACGAGCGTGTGACCTTGGGGTAAGGTGTCGTTTCTCGGAGACGATTTACAAAGAGGCGCTGTGTGTCAAACAAGTGACAGTGTGGCACATGGACAAAATGCTGCTAGTCCCCCTCCTCGGCCTTTCTCCCCATCAGACCAAAATCGCTCTCTCTTTGAAACTTGACACTTACTGAATTTGTTGAACACGTATTAAATGTCTATTAATTTGCCAAACATAATTCGAGGTGATAGAAATACACTGGAGAACAGCAAGTCAATCATTTCCTGCCCTTGTAACAGAAATCTGATCTCTCTCTGGCTTTGCCTTTTCTAAGGGAAAGCCCCTGACCCTGACCTGCTCCTCTGGGGTGCCCAGGTCTGGACTCCCAGCCACCTGCGGAAGTGCCCACAGGTGCCCACGCTCCTACGCAGCTCTTCCCTAGAAGCACCAGAAGCCTTACACTTATTTGGAAAAAATATCAAGTCAACCTTGCTTTTATTCTATCACAATTAAAACTTGTCTAGTTTTTGCAACCTGATAAGTTAAAACTGAACCTAACTGGATGAAGCTCCCACTTCTTGAAAACTTCAATCATTTAAGTGTATCTTCTTTTGATGATGGACAACTAAAACAGCCTTGTCTCCCTGAGAAAAATTTTTTAAATTGTCCAAACACTTCTAATTGTCAAGTCCTTACAGGGCTCACACCTTCTCTCTAGTGTCCATCTTTGAAGTTAATTTGCCCAAACAGATGCAGTTATTGGCATCCCATTTGTCTTTCCCTGATCAGCTTTTTCAGTTATGGCACTAATTTCCTGAGATTTCCAGTGAAAATATGTGTCCTGATTGTCTCTCTCAAGCTATCTCCAATCGCTGAGTGGATTTTTTTTTTTTTGCTCTGAGATTCAACAATTAGGAGTCCCTCTTGCTGAAACAGCTAAGGTTGTGGACTTTCTATTTGAGAATCTCAAAAGTCTTCCTGGTTATCTGAAATCAATTCATCATGTCCCTCTCATGCCTTGCTTTCTGTTTTTGTTTTATTGTATGTTTGTTTTTAAGAACATCTGTGTTGGGTCTGTCGGCTACCTCTTGAGTCCCTTTCTTCAGACAACACTTGTTCCCACTGCTCGTGGATTAATAGACAGAGTTGCTTCCTCATGTCCCTGTGGACCAGGCAATCAGTGAGCTGCACTGATCAATGAGCCCTGATGAAGTGTGATCAGTAAATTCTCTTATCACCATGGTAACTGGTATAGGCCTTAGACAGTGCCCTATCTTGGTACCTTGGGGAGAGAGCTTGATGACACATCACTATGATCTCCCTCTACATTAACCTCGTTGTTTGATTCACAGTCTTTGGGGACACTCTTCAACCTACTGCAGATCCATAAAGCTGCACACAGCTACAGCTCTGCAAGGATGTCAAAAGAAAATATACCAGATGTTTGAAGTCAGTGTAGGTGATGCTCAAATTTATAATTTTAATAATCCTTTAAAAAAGAAAAAAAGGAAGTGGTTTAGCCGAATTGGGTCTCTTCTCCGAAGGGCTCACAGAAAATTGGTTTAATTTATATCAGGGTTTTCAGTTTCTGGTTTAATCTTGACATAAGACAGGCTTTCCGTGATTTGATTTACAGCTTTTCTTTCTCTATTTTCCCTGAAATAATCAATACAGTTATCCCATTTTCCAATTTTGTGGAGAAGCTGCTTTTCCATGTCACTGTCCACGTTGGTGACCTGACCCAATTAAATTTCTACTGAGACGGTCCTAGCTACTGAAATCCTCCATTCCAAGCTCTCAGAATTACAATCATTTACAGAAGAATCGGTTAGGTTAGTTGTAGGTTCCTTTCTGGTTTGTGTGTGTATGTGGCAGGGGTGGGCACTGATTGGCTTTTAATTCATAAATCCAATAAGCTTCCATGTCTCTAACTCATTGTTTCTTAAATGAGTAGCAACCTCCCTAACCCTTATCTGTTTCTGAGACAGTAACCTTATCCAGACTCTTTCTTAAAGGCGTATCTCTTCTGGATGATAAACACGCCCCAGGTCGTGGGAGTTCCTGTTCTGCATGCAGGATAATGCAGGAGGTGATCTCGCCAAGACTAATGGCTTATCTGCTCTGACCCGTGGATGGGCACTGGCAGGTTTTCAGCTTTCCACTCAACGTTTGCACTTCCAGGCAGACTCAGAATCAGAATGCACTGTTTGCATTTTACCTGATCATTCTGCAGGGCCATGCGATTTCACTCACAGCCAAACCGAGTGACTAATGGAACCCATACATTATTATTAGCCACAGGTATAACTCAGTGTTCTGAGGCTCCACCCACCTCTGCTGGGTCCACAGGAGATTACATTAATAGTGCCACATGGGCTGGTGCCTGATCCCAAATTTAGCCACCACAGCAGTTTCTACGGGTCTGGGGACAGTGCATGAATGCCGAAATTTAGCCACCATAGTGGCTTCTGCGGGTCTGGGGACAGTGCGTGAATGCCGAAATTTAGCCACCACAGTGGTTTCTATAGGTCTGGGGACAGTGCATGAATGCCGAAATTTAGCCACCACAGCGGCTTCTGCGGGTCTGGGGACAGTGCGTGAATGCCGAAATTTAGCCACCACAGTGGTTTCTATAGGTCTGGGGACAGTGCATGAATGCCGAAATTTAGCCACCACAGTGGTTTCTATAGGTCTGGGGACAGTGCGTGAATGCCGAAATTTAGCCACCACAGTGGTTTCTATAGGTCTGGGGACAGTGCATGAATGCCGAAATTTAGCCACCACAGTGGTTTCTATAGGTCTGGGGACAGTGCATGAATGCCGAAATTTAGGCACCACAGCGGCTTCTGCGGGTCTGGGGACAGTGCGTGAATGCCGAAAGGGCATCGGTCCTCTTGCTGCTCCTTGTCTATGGCACTCTTGCCCTCCGGAGTCACCTGGCCCATGATGGAGTCTCTGGTATTACCTGTGAGAAACCGAATTTCTGCAATGTTTTTGCCCAGTGCTTCCCAATGCTTAAGAAGAAAACCTGCCATACTCCTGGGACTAAACACGCTGAGTTATCTTCATTCTGCACTGCAGCAGGGCCAGCGATGCCTCCCATTTAACTGACAGCTAAGGGCTCGGCTCCAGAACCCGGCCCAGAATGGGGAGAGGGCCTCTCAGGCTCGTATCTCTCTCCAGACTCTGAACCACTCCTCCCTCCACCAAAGCTCTTGCACAAAAACAACTTTTTGAACATTCTTCTTGCCCTATCGATGCACCCAGTGGGTGGTGCCAGCCCACAGGTCCATTTAGATGCAACTCATTTTCTGTCCTGTCAGGACACCCTGGGTAAGGGACGGTGAGCGCTCTGCGGCAAAAGGACAGTGGAGACGATGACGAAAGGGAAAGCAGCCTACCGGCCCTCCTCTCCTCGCCCCAGAAAGGAGGGAGCTGCTTCCTTCCAGAAACAGGGAAGGGTTCGTGATGCTGTGTCTGCTCGAAGACAAGGTCACAGCTGGGACCATCACACAGACCTCTCTCAGGACCGAGTCCCTGTTCAGAGCGGGCCTGTTTCCTTACCCCTACTGCCTCCCGGCAGGAGGACTGCAGGGACCCATCCAGCAGAGAGGGCTGCACTCATGTGTCATTTGTCCAAGAGCAAATCTCCCTCGACAGCCTAAATTCCATAATTTTGGATGATGTATGCTTGAGTGTTTTGTGAGTGGGCCCTGAAAATCAGAATCCAATTTGGAAACACTGGTAAGAACCCTGCAAATGACTATTGTGTTACTAAGCACACATTTGTATCCTTTCGGGCAATCTCCGCGACAAAGGATGGGTATGCTGGATAAAGCAGTAACTGGCGAAATGACAAACACCAAGGCTTAAACCTTGCTCGGGATTACAGCAGATCTCTGAAATGGTGGATTTCATAGAATAGGGTGGTGGACATTGCTACAAACTATACCGTAGTGAAGCAGGGTAACGTTCTCACCATCAAGTGATGCCCTTGTTTTCGGAACAGAGGCCCGACGGCCATCCGCGCCAGAATGCTTGGGGACTCGAGCCCTTCCAGGCAGATGCCTGTGCTCAAGGAAGGCCAAATGAAATAACCAAATACTCATTTATACGAGTGAAACAATGAGAGGCAGGTGCCCTAATGCAGCCGGGATGGGGTCCTGCCCACTCCTACCTCTTTAGGGTGCTTAGAAAAAGAGAAAGATTGTGTAAGCCCAAATAAGGACACCTGCAGCGACTTCAGGGCGGAGCCATGGGCCAACCCTGCCACACCTGCTTGCAAGTTCTAAATTAAATTCATTCGTATTTATTTCTTCGGAACCAGAGACATTGCCTGAAAAACAGGTTACATTCACTTATTGACACTTGTGAGGCGGAATTCACATTATATTCCTTTTTGTAAGACTCTTTTGAGAAAATGATAAGAAAGAAATTAATTAAATAGAAATATTTATAGTTAATCTATAATAACGGGTCATTTATTCTTTTTAATCAAATACAAATTGCTTCATTATGTGTCTATGTAAAAATTCTGGTCATTGATAAGTTCAGATGTCTAGATTTGCCTTGTCCAGAAAACGCAGAGGAACTGTAGATAACACGGTTCGCTAGTCAGTGAGCGTGGTTTGAGCTGCTAAACTGAAACTCAGCGTTCCATTAAGGCAGTCATAGCAAGTCAGAGGTTGCCTTCCAAATATTTTTTAAAAGCTGAAAAGGGTGAGGACTGTGTTAATGTGCTTCCTCATTTGCACATTTCACAGATTTTAAGTAGCTCGTGCCTGTTTAAATAAATACAGAGAAGGGATGTGCTCCAGGAATACAGTTATTTGATTTTGCAAATAATGTAAGACTCAGATACTGTTTTTCTATCTTAAAGTTAAGCCTCTTAGAAAATAGTTAAGAATAATGAAATGGTTCAGACGGCAAGATGAATTTTCAAGAAATAAGTGAATCTACCATAAATATTCATAATCATGTTAGCTTCACTTTTTAAACAATTTCCAAGATGTTAGCTTGCTACAGTGTAACTGCTGGTCAAATCAGGGGCATAGAGGTTAGGCTATGCTTCCTTCATTAATGATTTGGCTCAATGCACACAGCAGTATAATGTATTTTATGAGTGAGGGAAATTATATCGGTTTGAGAGGTCTCATGTAACAGTCAGTCATATCCTGTCCAAATATAATTTTGAAAACAATCAGAGCCATTATGGCTCATACAGAAAGAAAGATAAAGACAGATAGCTGTATATGGGTTTTTAATAAGTAATTCACCCTGGGTCTTGAAACATCATATTGCCAAGTAATGTTATTAATGTATAAGCATGTTGGTAAAATCATGTATTCTTTCCACTGGTTGACTTTAGGATAAGTTTCCAATGCAAATATTGTGTAAATGTATTGAATCCAAGTTATGCAAATCAAGAAAGTAAGTCATCTTTCAAGACTTTTACTAGATTATTCTACATGCCAAGGAGCATTTTTCTGGCAACAGCCTCCTGACTATTTATATCTAACATTTTCCACTGGTGAAATTATGCATCTTTCGTTGAATGCTGGATATTAATTGTTGAACATATTGATCCCCTCTCAGTCTTTGAGGTTAGTGTCTTGTGAAACTTCTTATTTGAGTCTTTCTTCCGTAATGAAAATGTGTGGGAAGCAACTATTGATGCTATTGAATTGGGTTTGTGCAGGGGTGTGTGTGTTCACAAATGAGAGCGTGCAGCACAGACGAGAATGAAGTGTCCTCCACGCAGGCGTTTCCATCGGTCCCGCCCAGGCAGGTTTCAGAGCCCCCTCCATGGGGCCTGTCTCACGCCCCCACGCCCCCACTAGGTGACTCCCGGTGATGCAGCGTTCTCCTCCTCTGACATCACCATTCCGACCGGGAACCTTCAGATCTCACACAGCGCCTCTGTGTCACCCTCAAACACAGGGCCACTACACAGGTTACTTTTCCACGCATCCCTGTACATGTCTTTCTTCCCCATGAACTCCAAGCGCCTCTAAGGACTCTGTGCTCTTTACCTGCGATGCCCTGCCCTGCCGTTTCCACTTAGCGTGGTCCCGCGTCCACAGTAGTAACAATGAGGTGATATTTGCTGAGCACTCGTCGTGTGCCAGGTGTCCTTCTAAGGAATTATTATTATTTAATCCTCACCCAAGGAGGATACCCTTCCACTGATCTTTAGAGAAACAGGACGGAAGAGAGAGACAGAGAAACATTGATGCTGGAAACATCAGTTGGTTGCCTCAGAAGGTTCAAATCTCAGCCCAGCTGTCACTGAAACTGGGACCCGGTTGGTGCTGCTGCTGTCCCGTGCTGCAGCTGAGAACGAGAAGGCAGAGTAGGCGACCACGGCCCAGGCAGGATCAAGGGCTGGCCTCACTGACAACATCTTCCAACACAGATGACTCACCCGGAGCTGGGCCCCTGCCCCGCGCAGAACTTCCAGTGTCGGGGGCACAGACATCGCAGGTCGCAGGCTCCTCAGGAAGGTTCCTTCTTGACGGAGCAGAATTCCTTACCTACTGCTTCTTCCCAGTAATTCTAGTTACACTCTATCAGGTAATGTCCAAGCTGCATGTGGTGGAATGCAAACCCAGAACTCCCCGCAACTTTGTCAGAAACACAGCAAAATTAACACTATTTACTCTCCACTTTGTGATGTTTTAAATACTTAATACTGCCCCCCATGGATGCTTATCTTTACCAGGATAAACATCCCTCTTGCTTCAACCGCACTTACTTGACAGCCTGATTCCCACAACCTAGTCCATAATTATTTTCTATTCACTGGCCCCTGGATGACTTCTCCCGGAGTTCTTCTGGCCCTGAAGTTCCAGCCCAGGGACTTCCCTGCCTCCTGCTTCTGTGTTAGCCACATGTATTGTCCGAGTCTCTCGTTTGATTGTTTCCTAGATTGAACTGTACACTAAAAAATGAGTTTTACATTGGGAAAGGAAAGTAGGAATTCTCTAATATTACTTGTGTAGTATCACGAAACATAAACCCTGGTGGCAATAGTTAAAAGTTTTACAGTTTAACTGTTTAGTTTCCATATATATATATATATATATATATATATATATATATATGGCATCCATAGGAATACATACATATGCATGTAAGTAGAGTTTAAAGATACGACCATAGGGTGCAAAACTGGCTTTCTATTCGACAATGTTTTCCATATATACCTGTCAACTTGACGAATGCTTAGGTAGCTGTATTAAACACTGGCCACCTCAGTAATCTGAATTTTGTTCCCGTACTGAACCCCGCCCTTTTTCCCGGTATCATCCATTCTCTTTACTAACAGCATGGCATCCTTTCTACCCTCTTCTTCAGTCAGTTTCTCTTTAATTAATCTGAGGATTTCATTCCGTATAGTTTTCCACGTAATTATTTAACAACTTACTCTACACCCTTGCTATCTGAAACCCATCATTATAAATTCATTCTTTTGATTGTGAAGGCTTTTCATTTTCAAGTGTATTTTACCAAAATGAACGTTTTTCAGGGAGAGGATGCTTCTTTTAAAATCACACCAGCTGTGCAAGAGGCCATAAGATAAGGGATGGTAATAACTCAGAGAAAGGAAAGACAAACACTGCCAAATTCACACCTCTGCCTATGGTTCCATTATCATTCCCAGACTATTAAAAACATCTAAGTGGCAATACACTTCCACCTGCATATGCAATGAATCCTGCTAAAATTACAACAGAACGGATTTAACAAGAGATCTACATATCTTGGCTCCTCCAAAGAACACAGCTATTCAAGTTCTAAGAGGGCTCACTCCACGGATCCCCAGACTGGAACCAGAGTTAGGTCTTAGTGTCTTGGCAAAATGTGGAATTTATTGGGACTGGGGAGCATAAACAGAAGCAGCATCATTTTTAAAAAAATCATTAACATTTAGTTTTCTATCTAGAAAGTGGAAGAGCACATAATCTGTATGTTTTGCACGTGCATATTTAAGGCTGGGTTCAAAATTCCCAGCCATCCACTGTGCACAGCAGAGGCTGTGGACACATGTGCAGCCTCCATGTACTAAGTGCTGTTGATTTTGGGGGTTTAGTTTTGTTTTGTTGTTTGTTTTTACAGTGTTCTTGATCATGGATTATATGGTCCACGGGAGGAGAAAATATCTACACCAACATGTTATTTATACTAGTAAAACGCTGCCTTGAAAATAAAATTTCAAATATGATTGCAGCCCACAGAGGATTTCCAGCTTGGAAAGCATGGTGGGAGGGCTCGGGGAGAACAAAGCTGCACCTCTCCGGCAGGGACAGGGATTCCAGAGGAGACATCCTCCGGAACGGAGCTTGAAGTGACACGTGGAGTTCCAGGAGCACACAAACGGGGAGAGCAGATGCAGTGTCAGGAAGAAGAGAATCACAAATGCCTCATTTACCTCTTGGACATACTTAATGCATTATGCAAATGTGGATAACAGACATATATGACCTTAAAGGAGCAGGTGGACTGGGAGAATGAGCACGGTAATCCCTCCCCGGTCTGTGTGCTCGGGTGTCCATGCAATGCAGGATCGCGTCTGCCCATGCCCAGCGTGGTCCTGGGAAGTCTGGCCCCCGGGCTGACTGCGGCTGGGCATTGACGGTGCTCTTTAGGTGTACTGGCTCCATCTTTTCATGAGATCCAACTTCCCTTTCCAGACTGTCACAGTTTCTCCCATTCTTTAACTTTCTGGATCTGTCCTTCTGTTACAAGTAAACTTCTATTACCATAACAACAGATTTACAAAGCAAAAATTCACTTAAGAGTTCCTAAACCAACATATTCTCTAACAAAAAATCATTTCTTTCATGTTGCATAAGAAATTCTAGAATTTTTAGAGGATTATAAATACATGTAACCACTGATATTAATATAACACTGGTGCTGTGTGCTCAAGGATAAAGACAGGAAGTACAAGGAGGATTCGCCATCAGAGCTCCCAATATCACTGGGTTTCTCATTCTACAGAGTGGGGAGCTCTCGTTACTGTTTCGAAGGACTAACACGGAGTCCATGGACTTGGAAAGGAATGGGCCTGGATTTGGTACATTATGAAACCTGGTAGAAATAGCTCCTCATAGTCAGCTAATGTTTCCTTCTTGTATCATTCCTTGCTTATTTTCCCTTAAACCAGTGAATTCTTCCTCATATCACTAAACACTCTCTCGCGTTTAAAACAATTTTTTTAATCCTCACCTGAGGATATTTTTCTTGTTTATTTTATTTTATATTTATTTTTGTTACAGATGATTCTCCTTTTCCCCTATTGACACCCTCCTCCCAATTCCCCCCCCCCACCCCGGCAGCACTGTTGTCTACGTCCATTAGTTACACATATAAGTTTTTTGGTTTCTCTCTTCCCTCCCCTCCATCCCCCTCTTTTGCGGTTTGTCAGTCTGTACCCTACTTCTATGTTTCTGGGTCTATTTTGTTCATTATATTTCAGAAATAAGTGAGATCATGTGATATTTGTCCTTCTCTGATTGGCTTATTTTGCTTAGCATAATATTTTCCAGGTCCCTCTATATCATCTCAAAGAATGAGATGTTTCTTCTTATAGCTGCACAGTACTCCATTGTGTAAATGTGCCACAGCTTTTTTATCCATTCATCTATTGATGAACACTTGGGCTGTTTCCAGATCTTAGCTATTGTAAATAGTGCTGCTATGAACATAGGGGCACATATATTCTTTCTGGTTGGTGTTTCAGGCTTCTTAGGATATATTCCTAGAAGTGGGACCACTGGGTAAAATGGCAGATCAATTTTTAATTTTTTGAGGAAATACCGTATTGTTTCCCATAGTAGCTGCACAAGTCTGCATTCCCACCAGCAGTGTACTAGAGTCCCCTTTTCTCCACACCCTTGTCAGCACTTGTTTGATGATTTGTTGATGGCGGCCATTCTGGCAGATGTGAGGTGACAACTCACAGTTGTTTTAATTTTCATCTCTCTAATGATTAGTGATGTTGAGCATTTTTTCATATGTCTCCGGGCCATTTGTATGTCCTGTTTGGAGAGGTGTCTATTTAGTTCCACTGCCCATCTTTTAATTGGGTTCTTTGTCTGTCTTTTGTTAAGTTGTATGAGCATGCTATTTATTTTGGAGTTTAATCCTTTATCTGATGTATTGTTGGCAATTATGCTCTCCCATATAGTGGGTTCCCTTTCCATTTTGATACTTGTTTCTTTTGCTGTGCAGAAAGTCTTTAGCTTGTGTAGTCTCATTTATTAATATTTTCCTTTGTTTTTCTTGCCTTAGGCATTGTATGAGTAAACGTTCTGCTGCATGTGAAGTCTGAAACTGTTGCCTACATTTTCTTCTATGATTTTTATGGATTCACGAGTCACATTTAAGTCTTTTATCCATTCTGAGCTTATTCTCGTGTACAGTGTAAATTGATGGTCTAGCTTCATTCATTTATTTATTTGCATGTAGCTGTCCAGTTTTCCCAACACTATTTACTAAAGAGGCTGTATTTACTCCATTGTATGCTCTTGCCACCTCTGTCAAATATTAATTGAGCATAATGTCCTGGGTCAATTTCTGGGTTCTCTGTTCTGTTCTATTGATCTATCTGCCTGTTCTTGTGCCAGTACCAGGTTGTTTTAGTTACAATGGCTTTGTTGTATAAGCTGATATCTGGTATTGTGATCCCTCCTACTTTGTTCTTCTTTTTCAAGGTTGCTGTGGCTATTCAGGGTCTTTTTTGGTTCCATATAAACTTTTGGAGTATTTGTTCTAGTTCTGTGAAGTATGTCGTTAGTATTTTATTTATTCTTTCTTTCTTTTTGGTATGTGCCCCTAGCAGAAACTAAACCTGGGACTCTTTGGTCTGCAGGCCGATGCTCCAACCACTGAGCCAAACTGGCCAGGGCTGTCATTGGTATTTTAATGGGGATTGCATCGAATCTATAGATTGTATGGGTATTTTAATGATGTTAATAGATTGCTTTGGGTAGTATGGGTATTTTAATGATGTTAATAGATTGCTTTGGGTAGTATGGGCATTTTAATGTTAATTCTTCCAATTCAGGAACAAGGTAAATGCTTCCACTTTTTTGTATCTTCCTCTATTTCTTTTTTCAATGTCCTGTAGTTTTCTAAGAACAGGTCCTTTGCTTCTGTGGTTAAGGTTTACTTCCTAGGTATCTTAATTTTTTTGTTGCAAGGGTAAATGGGATTGTTTTTTAGTTTCTAGTTCTGTGTGTTTCTTATTGGTGTATAAAAATGCCAGTGATTTATGGACATTGATTTTGTATCCTGCTACTTTGCTGAATTCATTTACTAAATATAATAGTGTTTTCATGGAGTCTTTAGGGTTTTCTATGAACAATATCATGACATCTGCGAATAATGAGTTTCACTTCTTCCTTTCCAATTTGGATCCCTTTTATTTTTGTTTCTTGTCCAATTGCTGTGGCTAAGACTTCCAGTACTATGTTAAATAAGAGTGGTGAAAGTGGACATCCCTGTCTTGTTCCTGTTCTTAATGCTTTTAGTTTTTGCCCACTGAATATGATGTTCTCTTTAGGTTTGTCATAAATGGCCTTTATTATGTTGAGATATGATCCTTCTATTTCCATTTTGCTGAGTTTTTTTTTTTTATCAAAAATGGATGCTGGATTTTGTCAGATGTTTTTTCAGTACCTATTGATATGATCACATAATTTTTACACTTCATTTTATGTGGTGTAATACATTTATCAATTTATGAATATTGTAACAGCCTTGCATCCCTGGGATAATTTCTACTTGAGTATGGTGTGTCATTTTTAAAGTATATTGCTGGATTCGATATACTAAAATTTTGTTGAGGATTTTAGCATCTATGTTCATCAGGGATATTGGCCTGTAATTTTCTTTCTTTGTAGTGTCTTTATCTGGTTTTGGAATTAGGGTTATGCTGGCCTCATAGAAAGAGCTTGGAAGTCTTCCTTCCTCTTGAATTTTTTTGAATAGTTTGAGGAGAACAGGTGATAGTTCTTCTTTGAATGTTCGATAAAACTTCCTTGTGTAGCCATCTGGACCAGGGTTTTGGTTTGCTGGGATTTTATTGATTACTTCTAGTTCCTTAATTGTTATTGGTCTGTTTAGGTTTTCTGACTCTTCCCAGTTGAGTTTTGGAATAGTATATGATTCTAAGAATTTGTCCATTTCACCTAGGTTGTTGAATTTGTTGGCATATAACTGTTCATAGTATTTTCTTATAATCCTTTGTATTTCTGTGGTGTCCGTTGTTACTTCGCGTCTTTTATTTCCAATTTTATTAATTTGGGTTCTCTCTCTGTTTCATGGTGAGTCTGGCTAAAGGTTCATCAATCTTGTTTATCTTTTCAAAGACCCAGCTCTTAATTTCATTGATCTTTTTTATTGATTTTTAAAAATTTCTATGTCATTTATTTCTGCTCTGATATTTATTATTTCCTTTCTTCTACTAACTCTGGATTTTTATTTTTGTTTTCTTTCTAAATCTTTAAGTTGTTGGGTTAGATAGTTAATTAGAAATTTCTCTTCTTTCTTGAGGTAGGCCTGTATTGCTATGAATTTCCCTTTCAAGACTGCTTTTGCTGTGTCCCATAGATTTTGTATTGCTGTGTGTTCATTTTCATTAGTTTCCAGAAAGTTTTAGATTTCTTTTCTTGATCTCATTGGCAACCCATTCATTGTTTAATAACATGCTATTTAGCCTATATGTGTTTGAATGTTTTTGAGTGTTTTTATTGTAATTGATTTCTAGTTTCATGCCACTGTGATCTGAGAAGATGCTTGACATGATTTCAATCTTCTTGAATTTGTAGAGACATACTTTGTGTCCTAACATGTGGTCTATCTTCGAGAATGTCCCCTGTGCACTTGAGAAAAATGTGTATTCTGCAGCTTTGGGGTGAATGTTCTATAAATATCAATTAAGTCCAACTGATCTAGTTTGTCATTTAAGGACTCTGTGTCTTTGTTAATTTTTTGCCTAGAAGATCTATCCAGTGGTGTCAATGGGGTGTTAAAGTCACCCACTGTGATCGTAGTGCTATTGACCTCTCCCTTGAAGTCCTCCAGAAGTTTTAAAATATATTTGGTACTCCTATATTTGGTGCATATATGTTTACTAGGGTTATGTCCTCTTGTTAGATTAACCCCTTTATTATTATGGAGTGACCTTATTTGTCTCTTATTATGGCCCTCGTTTTGAAGTCTATCTTATCAGATATGAGTCTTGCTATACTAGCTTTTTTTCATTTCCATTTGCCTGGAAATTTTTTTTTCCATAGCTTCACTTTCATCTTGTGTTTTTTTGTTGTGAGGTGGGTCTCTTGTAGACAGCACACACATATATATACATATATATATATACATATATATATATATATATATATATATATATATATATATGTCATGTTTTCTTATCCAATCAACTACCCTATGTCTTTTGATTAGAGCATTAAGACATTTACATTTAAATTATTATTAATACTTATTAGTTGACATTTTTATTTTATGCCTGTATTGCTCTCTCTCTCTCTCTTCCTTCTTCTTCTTACAACAGTCCCTTTAGCATTTCTTGCAGTGCTGGTCTGGTGGTGTTCCTGTAGCCTTTTTTTTTTTTTTGTCTGTAAAGCTCTTTATTTCACCTTCAATTTTGAATGATAGCCTTGCTGGATAGAGTAGTCTTGGATTCAGACCCTTGCCTTTCATTACTTTGTATACTTCATGCCACTCCCTTCTGGGCTGCAGTGTTTCTATTGAGAAATCAGCTGACAGTCTAATAGGGGCTCCCTTGTAGGTAATTTTCTGTCTCTCTCTTGCTTCCTATAAAATTCTTTGTCTTTAATGTTTGCCATTTTAATTATGATGTGTCTAGCTGTGAGTCTTTTTGGGTTTATTTTGGTTGGGACTCTCTGTGTTTCCTGGATTTGTGTGACTTTTTCCTTCACTAAACTAGGGACATTTACTGCCATTATTTCTTCAAACAGGTTCTATATTCCTTTCTCTGATTCTTCCCCTTCTGGTACCGCTATGATTTGAATGTTGTTACATTTTGTATTGTTCCAAAGCTCCCTTAAACTCTCCTTCTGCGTTTAAAATTTCCTCCCCATTTGTCGCTCTATTTGGGTATTTTTTTCTAACTTTCCTTCTAACTTGCTGATTCAGTCTTCAACTTCTTCTAATCTACTATTGAGACGTTCTGGTCAATGTGTATCAAATAAGGTTGCTGTGCCTCCCAGACTGCTTTGGTGCTTGGTGCCTCTTGCCTGCTGTGGGTCCTGGAGGATTAACAACTGGTGGCTGGTATTTGTCTGTCATGGTAGGCGCTGCTGGGGTGCATTGATCCAGCTGGTGCACTGCTGGGGTGTGTTGCTGCCTTGTGAAATTTAGCTCCTGATCATCTGCTGCTGATGCTACTAGTAGTGAATGTCAGCTCCTGGTTTGTGCTGCTACTGCTGCTGCTGTTGCCAGGGGGTGCTCTCAGCTCCCAATCCTCTGCTGGTGTTGGGAGCTAAAGATGCTCAGCTCCCAAGACTTTGTTGTTCCACTCCAAATATGCTGATGTAGTTGTCAAGGGTGGGTCTTGGCTGCCTGAGCCTTGCTGCTGCTTATGCTGGGGCCCCACTCCTGATCAACCTCTGCTGATGCTGCTGGGGATGAGTCTCAGCTGCTGATCTGCACTGCTGCTGCTTTGGAATAGATGTCTGCTCTGGCACCTCTGCTGCTGGGGGTGTGTCTCAGCTCCCAAGCCTCAGCTGCTGTTGGATGTGGAACTCCACTCCTGCCCAGTCACTGCTGCTGTGGGAGAAGGTGCTGGGCTCCCAAGCGGGCACTACTGCTGAAGGAGATGGTGCTCAGCTTTGATCAGTTTGCTGTTGTGGGGGATGATACTCAGATCCCGGCTGGTTGCTGCTTCCCCAAGCAGGTAGCTTGACAGGACCACTACTGTGCGCTGGTCTACACTGACACAGCAGGGTCCACTGTTCTGATGGTGCAGGGCACACTGGTGGACTCAGGTTGCTTGGCCCTATCCATAACCTGCTGCCTCCTCACAGAGAAGACTAGGGGTCTTCCAAGATGGCGTGGACGTCTGGCTGTGCAGGGAGAAGTGCCCTAATGATCTGCTCACTGCAGTAGCCGGCTGCTCCCTGTCCATAGCACAGGAACCCTCTGCCCCATGTTTCTGCACTGCTCGAGGTTGCTCATCCATACTCATGACCATTCACACTCTCTCTCACACTTGCTAACACTCACACTCACCCTCACTCTGGTTCTGACCTCTGCCATCTTTTTCTCCTAAATTCAGAAAAAGTGTTTCTATCCCTTCACTTTCATCCTATGTGAGTTTTTTGCTGTGAAATGGGTCTCTTGTAAAGAATATATATATCAGCCCTGGCCGGTTTGGCTCAGCGGTTGGAGCGTCGGCCTGTGGTACAGAGAGACCCGGGTTTGGTTCCCGCTAAGGGCACATACCTCCGTTGCAGTTTGTCCCCGGCCCTGGTTGGTCGTGTGGGTGGCAGCCACTCAATGTGTCCCTTCACGTCGATGTTTCTCTCTCTCTCTCTTCCTCTTTCTCCCTTCCACTCTATCTGAACGAAAAAATGGAAAAATGTCCTCAGGTGAGGATAAAAAAAAAAAAAAAAGAATATATATATATCAGTCATGCTTTTTATCCATTCAACTACTCTGTGTCTTTTGATTGGAGCATTTAATCCATTTACATTTAAGGTTATTATTGATATGTACTTATTTATTGCCATTTTTTTCATTATGGTTATGTTTCTCTTCCTATTTCTTCTGCTATTACTACAGTGCTGATAATATTTCTTGGAGTGCTGGTTTGGTGCTAATATATTGCTTTAGCCATTTTTTTTTTTTTTTTTTTTGGACTGGGAAGCTCTTTACTTCACCTTCTATTTTGAATGATAATCTTGTTGGATAGAGTAGTCTTGGATTCAAGTCCTTGTTTTTCATTACCTTGATTACTTGGTGCCACTCCCTTCTGGCCTGTAGTATTTCTGTTGAGAAGTCAGCAGACTATATCCTTAAGGGGGTTCCTTTGTAGGTAACCTGTTGATTATCTCTTGCTGCCTTTAGGTTTCCCTCTATCTTTAATTTTTGGCATTTTAATTATTATGTTTTGGTGTGGGCCTCTCTGGATTCTTCTTACTTGGAGCTCTTGTGTGCTTCTTGACCTTGTATGCCTTTTTTCCTTCACTGAGCTAGGGAAGTTTTCTGTCACTATTTTTTCAAATATATTCTCTAATCTTTACTCATTTTCTCCTTCTGGCACTCCTATGATGCAGATGTTGTTCTGTTTCATGTTGTCTCACAGTTATCTTAGGCTTTCTTCCTGTTTTTAAACTGTTTTTTCTTTTTGGTTTTCTGATTAAATTCTAATTTACTAATCCAGTCCTCGGCTTCTTCTACTCTGTTGGTTATTCCTCCAATGTGTACTTTATTTATCCTATGCAATTCTTCATTTCCCATTGGTTGGTTTTCAATGTTTCTATATCTTTACTCATGCTGTTGAGCTTCCTTTGATTATTACTCTGAACTCTACCCCTGATATCTTGCTCATTCCATTTCATTTATTTATTCTCCTGTAGAATTCTTTTGTTCTATCATTTGGGATTTGTTTCTTTGTTTCACCATTTTGGTTATCTCAGTGGGTTTTAGAGCCTGTCAAATTTTCCTTGTGGGTATTGTTGTTCTACTGGTTGTGGTTCCCTCTACTGGGTTTGGATGCGTGTGGGAGGACCCACATTAAACACCAATCTTACTTTCATGAATAGATTTGCAAGCCAGGGAAAGGTTCAGTTATCCTTTAGCTTTTTGCTTGGAGGCTATTGATCTTAGTCACTTGATGAGTCTCGAATTGTAGCTCTCAGCTGAATGAAAAATCCCTCAGGTGTAAAAGAATTTCCAGCAGGTGGGGCAATTACTTTAAATTAGACTCTAGATGTTAATGAGCCTCAATTTGCATTTCTCTGGCCTGGTCTGGTTGAATTCCGGAGGGAGGGACCACCACTTCTCCCAGGGGCTCTGGGAAGAGGCTCTTTGAGTAATATGGCTATTGTCTTGTGAGGGAGCAATTCAGCACAATATTCCCAGAGTCCTTCCCTCCAGCTGTTTTCTGAGCCAGGAGCCCCAGATTCTCTCCACACAGTTCCAGTCCAGTTTTCCCTCCCTCTGCCAGAGCCCAAGCTGAGTGTCTGTAGCTGATTTGGTACTTTTTTAAATCCCTGCTTTCTCAGTGGGAAGCACTCACAAACAACTATTACAGCCCTCTGCTGCTGATCATGGGCTCCTGGCCTGCCCCCATGTGCCTCTGTAGTTCCTACCAGACTCGATTTGGAGTCTTCTTTCCATCCCTGGTTATAAGGGTACTCTCCAACTGCTTTCAGTTGGTTTTTCCCAATGATTCGTCTTTATTTTAGTTGTAATTTCAGTTTGGTCCTGGGAGATGGTCTGTGTAGCTTCCATTTACTCTGCCACTATTTTTCCTCCCTCCTTGAGGATATTTATTCATTGACGTTTTTTTCTATTTTTTTTATATACTCACCCGAGGACATTTTTCCATTTTTTGTTCAGATAGAGTGGGAGGGAGAGAGAAGAAGAAAGAGAGAGAGAAATATTGACATGAAAGGAGCACATCAAGTAGCTGCCACCCACATGACCAACCATGGCTGGGGACAAACTACAAACGAGGTACATGCCCTTAGTGAGAACTGAACCTGGGTCTCTCAGGACCGCAGGCCAATGCTCTAACCACTGAGCCAAACTGTCCAGGGCTCCATTGACTTTTTTTTTTTTTAGATACAGTGAAAGGGAAGAAGGGAGAGAGAGAAACATCAATGTGAGAGAGGCACAGGGATTGACTGCCTCCCACACGACTCCTACTGGAGTTGGAGACCAATCTGCAATTGAGGTACATGACCTTGACTGGGAATTAAACCTGCAACTCTTTGGTCCATGGGCCAAAGTTCTAAATGCTGGACCAACTGTCCAGGACTGAACAATCAATCTCTCTCTCTCTCTCTCTCTCTCTCTCTCTCTCTCTCTCTCTCATACACACACACACACACACACACACAGGTCTCCTGAGAATTTGACACCTCCTGTGAACAAATGAAGTACTGAAGTACTGCTTTCTTGTAAGGTTCACCATACGGGAGAGCAAAGAGCAGTTATTACTTACACCTTTAGATACACACTACTCATGGGAACTCCAGTATGGTACACAGAGAGTGGTGTCATGGTTATCATATGAATGGTACTTAGGGTAACTCACCTGCCTACACTACAAACTATGGAATCTTAGAATTTGAAGGTACCATTAATATCATCAAATCCGAAGGATGGTAAAATGGTGGTGGCATAAATGGAAGCTACACAGACGATCTCCCCGGACCAAACAGTAATTACAACTATAATAAAGGAAAATCTTTGGAAAAAAGCAACAGAAAAGCAGCGGAACAGGACCATATAACCAGGGACACTGGAAGGATCTGTGGAGGCACAAGAGGGTGATGGGCTGGGAGCCCACGGACAGCAGCAGTCTTAGCTGTGAGCAGCGCCCTCAGGGTTAAACTCCCAAGCCCGCTCCACAGTGCAGAAAGCTGGGACAAAGAGCTAAAACAGCCACAGCCACTCACCTGGGACTCCAGTAGAGAGAGGGAAGACTGGTCTAAAACTCTGTGGGGATACATGGAATTTGGAGGACAATCAGAGTTTTTGCTGAGTCAGGGCCACAAAGGACGGTGGCCAGTTTGCTCCTTCCCAGACCTGTGGGGAAAAGCAGCAGCACCCCCCCACCCACCCACCCTTTGGAGATTCTGCCTTTCCCAGGTGAGGCAGAGAAATGCAAATTGAGGCTCATTAACAACCAGCCTCTGGAAATCCTCTTACGCAGAACACCCAGCTATATTCCAAAGCCCTGAGTAACTGAGACTACTAGCCTCCAGGCAAAAAGCTAGAGGATAATTGAACCTTTCCTAGGCTTTCAAATCTACCCGGGAAAGTAAGACTTGACAATGGTGTTTAGCATGGGCCCAACCAGGCTCATCCAAACCCAGTAGAGGGAGCCACAAACAGCATAACACCAACACCCACAGGGAAAACTTGGCAGGCTCCAAACCCACAGAGATAGCCAAAATAGTAAAACAAAGAAACAAATCCCAAATGAAAGAACAAGAGAACTCTATCAAAGATGAGATAAATGAAATGCAGTTAAGCAAATTATCAGAGGTAGAGTTCAGAGCCATGATCTTGAGGAAGCTCAACAGCATGAGTAAGGACATCAGCACCATGAGTAAAGATATAGAACACTGAAAACCAACCAAGTGGAAATGAAGAATGGCATAGCAGAAATTAAGAACACATTGGAAGGACTAACCAGCAGAGTAGAGGAAGCTGAGGACTGGATCAGTGAATTAGAAGACAGGGTAGAAAAAATTAACGAATCAGAAAACCAAAAGGAAAAAAAAAATTAAAAAACAGGAAGATAACTTAAGAGAACTGTGGGACAACAGGAAACTTAATAACATTTGCATCATAGGAGTCCCGAAAAGGAAGAAAATGGGCAAGGGTTAGAAAATATATTTGAACAAACAATGACAGAAAAGTTTCCTAATTTATTGAAAGAGAAGGCATTCAACTTCAAGAAGCACAGAGAGCCCCAAGCAAGAAGAACCCAAACAGGCCCACACCAAGACACATAGTAATTAAAATGCCAAAAATTAAAGACAAAGAGAATCCTAAAGGCAGCAAGAGATAAGCAAAAGTTACCTACAAAGGAACCCCCATAAGACTTGTCAGCTGACTTCTCAACAGAAACACTATAAGCCAGAAGGGAATGGCATGAAGTAATCAAGGTCATGAAAAACAAGGATCTAAATCCAAGACTACACTATACAGCAAGGCTATCATTCAAGATGGAAGGTGAAATAAAGAGCTCCCCAGACCAAAAAAAAAGGCTAAGGGAATATATTAGCACCAAACCAGCACTGCAAGATATGCTAACAGGACATCTGTAATTAGTAGAAGAAATAGGAAGAAAAATATAATCACGCTAAACAAAAGTGGCAATAAATAAGTACATATCAATTATCACCTAAAATGTAAATGGACTGAATGCTCCAATAAAAAGACACAGAGTAGCTGACTGGATAAGAAAGCATGACTCACATATATGTTGCTTACAAGAGACCCACCTCATAACAAAAGACTCACATAGGTTGAAAGTGAAGGGATGGAAAAAAATCTTTCAAGCAAACAAAAAGGAAAAAAAAAGCTGGGGTAGCAATACTCATGTCTGATGAATTAGATTTCAAAATGTAGACCATAACTAGAGACAAAGAAGGCCACTACATAATATTGAAAGGATCTATCCAACAGGAAGATATAACCTTGGTAAACATACCTTGAATTCATCCAACATAGGAGCACCAACATATATTAAAAATCTTCTGGTGGACTTCAAAGGAGAAATCAACAGCAATACAATCATAGCAGGGGACTTCAATACCTGGCTGACATCACTGGATAGATCCTCTAGAAAAAAACTTAACAAGGAAACACAAACTCTAAATGAAGCAATAGATCAAATAGATTTAATAGATATCGACAGAGAATTATACCCCAAAACTGCAGATATCACATTCTTCTCAAGGGACATTCTCAAAGATAGACTACATGTTAGGGCACAAACTAAGTCTCTACAAGTTCAAGAAGATTGAAATCATATCAAACATCTTCACAAATCACAATGGCATGAAACTAGAAATCAACTGCAACAAGAACATGCAAAGACATTTGAAAACATGGAGGCTAAATAGCATGTTATTGAACAATGAATGGGTTACCATGGAGATAAAGAAAGAAATTAAAAACTTTCTGGAAACCAATAAAATGAACACACAACATCACAAAATCTTTGGAATGCAGCGAAAGCAGTTCTGAGAAGCCTACCTCAAGAAACAAGAAAAATTTCTATTACACTATCTAACCTCACAACATAAATAACTAGAAAGAAAACCCCAGAGCAAATAGAAGGAAGGAAATAGTAAAGATCAGAGCAGAAATAAACAACATGGAGACTAAAAAAAACACAAAACCAAAAACAACTCAAAGGATCAATGAAAGAAAGAGCTGGTTCTTTGAAAAGATAAACAAGATTGACGGACCCTTAGCTAGACTCACCATGAAACAAAGAGAGAGAACCCAAATACACAAAATCAGAAATGAAATAGAAGAAATAATAATTGACATCACAGAAATACAAATGATTGTTAACAAATATTATGAACAATTATATGGCAACAAATTCGACAATCTAAGCAAAATGGACAAATTTCTAGAAACACATAGTCTCCCAAAACTGAACCAGAAAGAGATAGAAAACTTGAACAGACCAATGACAACAAAAGAAATGGAAGATGCAATCAAGACTCTCCCAGCAAACAAAAGCCCAGGCCCAGACGGCTTCACAGGGGAATTTTACCGAACATTCAAAGAAGAATTAATACCCGTTCTCCTCAAACTATTGCAAAATTTCAAGAAGAAGGAAGACTTCCAAATTCGTTTTATGAGGCCAGCATAATTCTAATTCCAAAACCAGGAAAAGACATTACAAAGAAAGAAAACTACAGACCAGTATCCCCGATGAACATAGATGCCAAAATCCTGAACAAAATACTAGCAAATCAGATCATGCAATACACAAAAAAATTATTCACCATGTCCAAGTGGGATTCATTTCAGAAATGCAAGGCTGCTAAAATCAATAAACATGATGCACCACATATACAAAATGAAAGATAAAAATCATATGATCATATCCATAGATGCTGAAAAAAAAATTTGACAAAATTCAGCACCCATTTCTGATAAAAACGCTCAGCAATCTTGGAATAGAGGGATCATATCTCGACATAATAAAGGCCATATATGAAAGACCTACAGCCAACATCATACTCAATGGGCAAAAATTAAAAGCATTTCCCTTAAGAACAGGAACAAAGCAAGGATGCCCACTTTCGCCACTCTTATTTAACATAGTACTGGAAGTCTTAGCCACAGCAATCAGACAGGAAGAAAAAATAAAAGGGATCCAAATTGGAAAGGAGGAAGGAAATTGTCATTAATTGCAGATGACGTGATATTATACGTAGAAACCCCCAAAGACTCCATCAAAAATCTACCAGACTTAATAAATGAATTTGGCAAAGTAGCAGGATACAAAATTAATTTCAAGAAATCCACGGCATTCTTATACACCAATGATAAATTCACAGAATGAGAAACTAAAAAAAAAGAAAGAAAATCCCATTTACCATTGCAACAAAAAAATTAAGATACCTAGGAATAAACTTACCCAAAGAAATAAAGGACCTATTCACAGAAAACTACAGGTCATTGAAAAAATAATTAGAGGAAGATATAAAAAAGTGGAAGCACATATCCTGTTCATGGATTGGAAGAATTAACATCATTAAAATGTCTATACTACCCAAAGCAATCTATAGATTCAATGCAATCCCCATCAACATACCAACGACATACTTTACAGAACTAGAACAAATACTTCAAAAGTTCATATGGAACCAAAAAAGACCTCGAATAGCCACATCAATCTTGAAAATGAAGAACAAAGTTGGAGGGATCATATTACCAGATTTCAGGTTATACTACAAAGCCACTGTAATCAAAATAGCCTGGTACTGGCACAAGAACAGGCAGATAGATCAATTGTACAGAATAGAGAACTTGGAAGTGGACCGAAGACAATATGCTCAATTAATATCTGACAAAGGTAGAAAAAGCATACAGTGAGGTAAAGAGAGTCTCTTTAATAAATGGTGTTGGGAAAATTGAACAGCTACATGCAAAAAAATTAAACTAGACCATCTACTTACACCATACACAAGAATAAACTCAAAATGGATAAAAGACTTAAATGTGACTCATGAATCCATAAAAATCCTAAAAAAAAATGTAGGTAACAAAATTTCAGACATCATACACAGCAGAATTTTCACTGATACATCACCTAAGGCAACAGAAACAAAGGAGAAAATGAACACATGGGACTACATCAAACTCAAAAGCTTCTGCACAGCAAAAGAAAGAACCACCAAAATGGAAAAGCAACTCACTCTATGGGAGAGCATAATTGCCAATGATACATCAGATAAGGGGTTATTTTTCAAAATATGGAGAGTGCTCATATAACTCAACAAAAGGAAGACAAAGAACCCAATCAAAAAATGGGCAGAGGAGCTGAATAGACACCTCTCCAAACAGGACATACAAATGGCCAAGAGACATATGAAGAAATGCTCATCATCACTAATCATCAGAGAGATGCAAATTAAAACAACAATGAGGTATCAACTCACACCTGTCAGAATGGCCGCCATCAACAAATCATCAAACAACAAGTGTTGGCGAGGGTGTGGAGAAAAGGGGACTCTAGTACACTGCTGGTGGGGATGCAGACTGGTGCAGCCACTATGGAAAACAATATGGTGTTATCTCAAAAGATTAAAAATGAATTGTCATTTGACCCAGTGATCCCACTTCTAGGAATATACCCTAAGAAGCCTGAAACACCAATCAGAAAAAATATATGTACCCCCATGGTCATAGCAGCACTATTTACAATAGCTAAGATCTGGAAACAGCCCAAATGTCCATCAGTAGACGAATGGATAAAATATCTGTGGTACATATACACAATGGAGTACTATGCAGCTGTAAGAAAGAAAGATGTCTTATCCTTTGGGATGACATGGAAGGACCTGGAAAGTATTATCTTAAGTGAAACAAGCCAAACAGAGATCATATGATCTCACTTTTTGTGGAATATAATGCACATAACAGTCTGAAGAACAGGGTAGTCCCAGAGACGTGAAAGTATGGAACAGACTGACAGTCCCCAGAAGAGGGGGTGGGGGGGAGAGATAAACCACAGAACTTATATGCATGTATACAAAGCTGGGCACAGGGCGGGGAGGGTGGGGGAGTAGGGTGTCAGTGGGGGGAAAAGGAGAAACATCTATAACAAAAATAAATTAATTAATTAAAAAATATCAGATCCAAACTTATCATTTAAAGATAGAAAAGCAGAAGCCCATAAAAGCTATAGGACACAAATAAGGTGATAATATTTTGTTATAGATTGTAGAGAGATTCAAATTCTGCCAGACTGCATTAGCAGAGGATTAATGGCATGCCCTTGAGTTGTCTCTTATGGATAACTCAGCCCAAGAGGGGCTATCTTTTTGGATTCTCAGCACTATTAGAGTTATTCTTTGGATCGGGTTAATATATCTTCCAAACTGTGGTCTCTGGTGCAAGAAATCCCCAAATCATTATAATGACACCACCACTAAGTAAAGTACACCGAGTTATGCCCAGCTGACTTTGTATATGTGGAAATTGCCGAAGAATAACTGGGATATTATCATCAGACGTCTCGAAGAGGCTGTGTGGGAGAGTATAGCTGTAAACATTACACAGAACCTTTACAGTTCCCAGAGTTGGTACTGGCACTTTATTTATATTTCAAATACTTTATTGTCATAAGTATGGTATTAGAAGATTTTGTCACCCTTTCTACTCTTCTTTTTAGGTAAGAGAAAGAATATGCAAATGTTTTGAGCATAGTATAATTTTTTTTCTTTTATCCTCACCTAAGGACATTTTTGCATTTATCTTCAGACAGAGTGGGAGAGAGGTAGGAAGAGAGAGAGAGAGAAACATTGATGTGAGAGAGACACATGAAGTAGTTGCCACCCACACGACCCCAACCAGGGCCGGGGAAAAACTGCAATCGAGGTACATGCCCTTAGCAGGAACGAACCCGGGACTCCCGGTCTGCGGGCCAACACCCTAACTGCTGAGCCAAACCGGCCAGGGCGAGCACAGTATAATTTTTTATAAAGAAAATGAAATGAACACATCAATTGCGAAATATAAATTCCAACTGTTTATTCTGCATACATTTAAACATTTTATCTTACCAATATAAATATAATAAAGAACCTGAGAGAAGCTGAGCAGGTGTCACCAGGGTTTCACATTCAGAAGAAAATGTGGCCTTAAAGCAGGCAGATGGTTCAGAACCCTGGACAGCTGCCCAGTTGCTGGGGCTGCTCCTTCCTCTGCCACCCACCCCATCCCCTACCCCCGCCAATGTGGTTCTCCTGGCGGAACAAATACTTAGCAGCCTGCAGTCCATCAGATTGCTATAGATGGCACCTGAGTGGTCCCAGGAGAGACGAGACCAGCTGTCAAATGTATGTTAACTTGAAAGAGATTTTGAAAAGCAATCATCAGGACATTTGTATTCTATTTTATTTCCACCGTCATAATGCTGTATATGATAGCTTAAAGAAAGAGAGCTTGGCTGCATTTCCAGAAGAGTGTAACAATGGCCTCTGTGTGTGTGTGTGTGTGTGTGTATTTGAGACTTCTGCTTTTCACAAACAGAACTCCTAACAGAAATAATAAAATAGTTCCTTATCTTTTTATTTCCTCTGCAAGGAGCATTTCAGAACAAACATCATTGACCTGCAAGGTGAGAAATATTCAGATCCATTTGTTTACATTGCAGAACACAGACAATGTTTAGAAACACCCACACCATCCTTTCAGGAGCACATGGGAAACCACTGCCACGTGCCAGCTGGTTCTGGTGGTGCAGATTACATCCACGACAGAATCTGAACCTTGCAAGAAATGGGAGATTTCAGCCATCTCAGGCTATGTCCATAAACCCTGTGCAAAATTCATCAACTAAAGGCAGGCCAGGAGCTATGCTTTTTTCTATCTGTTTTTAAAAGAATCTCCTACATTTAAGTAACAAATACAGAATACAAGTGAGCTTCTAAAGTTCCAGGTTGGATCACAGTAGCACTGCTGCCTTAGTCAACCTGTCCCTTATCTCTGCATATCTCAATGAAAATATCCCAAGAAAAAACAGTCACTTGAACATAAGCTTCGTAAACAGAAAAATTACTGAGTTATATTTCTATGCCATGTGACCGTTTTTTACAATGAAGGCTCCTTTTGGTTAGCTAAATATATTATTTTAGTACAATGATACTGGATGTGCAGTTCTCCCTGCAAAATATATATATATATATATATTTAAACAAAATGATTTTATTTTAGGATAAAAGATCAATATGATTTCTTTGCATTTTATTAACATTTTGGAAATTTGGCAGCTCGTTTACTGCAGTTAAAATAATAAAAAGGCAAAGAGGTTGTGGGTTTTCTGCAGGCTTTGGGGTACAGCGAGTGAGGAATCCTCTCCCAGTTTCTCTGCCCCCTCTAGTTCTAGCCTCCTCAGCATTAACCCATCCACCCTGGATCAGAACCAGCTGGAACTGGGGCAAATCTGCAGCGTGCACTCCAGACCAACGACTCCAACCTGGGAGCAGAAACGCCTGTTTGCGGGACTGGCTTTGGTTACAGCTCACTTGGGAATGAGCTTCTACAAGAAAACCTTGAGCTAATGTTTCTCCAGCCAAAGGGGACATTGCATTCTCAAAACAGGATTATTATTATTATTATTTTTTACCAGTTAAGTCAGGAATAGCTTGATTTCTGTAAATGTGGGCCTTTCATCCAGTCACGCCACAGAGGTAAACCGAGGCAGCTTTGTGTCACCTTTGCACTTTTATGTTGTGTTCATGAGAAATGATGAACTATGCTGTAACCTGTGGCTCTCTTTCAGGCCGAGATGAATGACAGGTCAGAGGAGAAAAGGTAGATGTTTTCTACACAGCAGATGGCTTCGTCTTCCTCTGCTCCACCGGATAAGGACAGTGAGAGCTTACGTCTGAGTCTCTAGGTCTTGTAGACATACTTTTACTCCTCCTACGTGATGTCAGCCAGCCGGTGCGCTAAGGGGGTGGCTGGGAAACCATTCCGTGCATGAGAAAACCGAGCTCCGTGGACTGGCCAGGTCACAAACTGGTGGCCTGTCAGCGAGCACGGGCACTCAGGAGAGAGGTGGCCTGTGTGCACTCCCTCACAGCCACGTGCCATTTCCTGAGACGCGTGGTCTGTGGGCCACCTCTGTCTCGTGACTTTGATTACATGCATATGTTTTGAAGGGAGAACTACTGAGAAAATATTCATAATGTGAACTAGTGTAACAAAAAAAATATAATGTAACTCAGTGCTGGGACCTCCCAGACATGCTGGCACGTGACCTGCACGGCAGGGAGTTCTGCGCCTGCGTTGGGAGAGCTGGCGGACGGTGTCAGTGAGAGCAGGTACGTAGGTCTGATTTCTCAGCTGGGCCAGTGGATGCAATTCAGAAATAAAGCACATTCCAGAGCTGCAGGACAACCCCCATCAATTTAAAGATATATGATGACAAAGGAATTTAGGGGAGAAAATACTGTTAGCCTGCAGAAGACGACAGAATTCAGTCATTTTACAGATCAACTTATAATTACCAATATTCTCTTTTGTTTTCTCTAGAAGTTTATAGATTACTTCAACCAGCAGGTATTGGAATAATATTATGATATGAATTTAAGCACTTGAATATTTACTTCTTTTTTAAAATTATTTTTAGAAAGAGAGAGGAAGGGAGAGGGAGAGAGAAACATTGATGTGAGAGCAAAACATCAATCAGCTGCCTCCTACACACCCCCTAACGGGGATCAGGCCTGCAACCCAGGCATGTGCCAGGACTAGGAATCAAACCAACGACCTTTGGTGCATGGGACGATGCTCAACCAGCTGAGACACACTGGCCAGGGCTATTTCTACTTCTTGAATGCCAAGTTGCATGAGAGGGACACCGCCAAATCCACACTGATCTTTCTGTCAGTGAATGTGTATCAGAATCCGAATGGTGAAATGAATCATGGATTTTAAAGCTTGTTTCCCACATCACCTTTTGTATGTTTCTTGAAAATCTACAGTTAAGTCAGACAACATTATAGATAGAAATCTATCTAGTGATGCACAATTAATGCTGGAAAATTTGGAAAAAAGACTCTCACTAATTCTTGACCTAATATTAATCTAAGGTTTTTGGTTACATTGTGGTAAGTCATTTATTCTTTCACACCCTTCAATGATCTCATTCACAGTTTTTCTCTGAGCCACACAGACTCATAGATCTCTTGCAAACTATTCTGTACTTGGCTTGAAAAAAATGCCTGAAATAAAAGAGAAGACTGAGGACCCATTTTTATACCTAATGTATCAACCAGAAAGGTCAGGGAAAACACAGTTCTGGACATTGGGACTGTGGGCCTCCTATTGCTTTGTAGGTTTGTGCTTCATTTCTGGTCCGTTGGTAAGAAAGCCCTTCTTAAATCCAGCAATTCTTAGACTCTTACTTACGAAATTCCCCTGCTGCCGGGTTATCAAGGAACCTCCAAGCTTTTCAGCAACACCCTCGCATGAACATACAGGCTTCCTGCTCTCTAGAGTTAGAAACCAATTTCTAAGGTTTGCAGCATCTTCTGAGAATGTCACTGTGCTTTGAGGAAATCTGTACTCAGATTAATAGGCCCTACAGGAAAACCAACCTTTCTAAGTGGTATCCTTGGCACCAAAATCCAATGTCTAAACCCCCTCTGCTGCGGGAATGACTGTCTGTGCAGGGAAAGCGCCAGATGCTGCCTTTACGGGAATCACCATGGACCCATCAGCTGGCAGTACCAAGTGGAATAAAAGAGAATCAGAGTTTTTTTTAAAGTGCTGACCGCCTTGCTCCATATTCTCAGAGAAGCTGGTAGAGTTCTTTATTATCTAAATTTGGCTAGTATTAACTTATGACTTTATAATTTTGAAAGACAGAATTCATAGAAAAATATTTTCTGAGTAAGGAACACTCACCTTACACAAAGTAAAAATAGAAACGTTGCTTTCGGTTAGCAAATAAAGCTCCTTATTCATAAGAGTCTTATACTCTTTGGAAGCACTGCAGGAACATGCCCGGTTTCTGTCCTAGAATAATGTTTGTTTTTTCCTTTTTGATACCTCGTGCCATGGCATCATGACATAACAGGGATGCTCGGCTGGTGTGTTACTATCCCAGTGTGAACGCAGTCAACCATGAATTCAAGGACCACAAAGTGTATCACTGGTTGAATAAATCATGTCCTGAGTGGTAATTCAAGTTTTATTTCCTCACCTTATTAATAGTAGTGTTTACACTACAGGGTATATGTTCCGTAAAAGGAATCACGTGCCCCCAGGTGCACGGCTAAGGCTGCGGTGCCACTGAGGCACCCCAGCAAGGCAGACCACCCACTGACTGCACACACACTGGGGCCACATGTGTATTTGGATCAGCCAGGTGTACTAGATGGCCATAATTAAAGTGGGACTGTGTGATGAAATAATCAACCGTAGCCTTATAAAGAGAATGGGCACACACCCCTTCCCACTGCTGTCCACCAGAGACATGGGAATGCGAGAGAGAAGGCAGGCAGGCGCTCGGCCCAAAGGCGAGGACAGGGAGCCTTTGCTAAGGTAGCGTGCGCCCGGCTCCTGCAGCTCTCCGTGCTCCGTGCTGCTCGGGGAGCCCGCGCTTCCTGGGGTCTCTGCACGCCTGCCCGAGACAAGGCAGGGGCTGCCAGGCAGTGTCCTTGCGCACTTCTGGGGACCTGGGACATGTGAACACTTGTCACAGTTTCACTGCATCGGACCTAAACCGCGGGCAGAAGCACTAGCCAGGGCTGAACAACGAGGCCATGTTCTCGTGCGCACACTGCCCGTCCAGGCAGGAAGTCACGGCAGCATCCGAGGCCTCCGGGACCAGGCGCCCTGCGTGACTGACCCCACCCGCGGCGTCGGCACCACTTTCACGCCATCCCGAACAGTGTCGTTTCCACAGGTAGTCAGTGGGATCCTTACTGAGATACTTCGCATTCTTTTCCTGAAAACCGTATCTTTGAAATTCAATGGGACTTTCAGTCACATCCCATTTTAAGTCCAATGCACCACGTTTCACGGTGGCCACTGGCCAACACATTGGGTGGCACAGATATTACAGTACGTGTTCACTTCCCCCTTCTGCCAGGAGCCTCTAGTGGGAGGTGGCGGTGGTGGCCCCATCTCAGCCTGGGGCATAAGGTAACACCCCTCACGCACCCCCTCACGGGGTTTAGACGCATACCACCAAGAGGCCGCACGCGAGGCCGGTGGCCCCCTTAACCAAGCAGGGAGCAACGCCCAAGAGAAGGAGCGTCTCCAAGTTAACAGTCAGATCACGGCCCGCACAGCTCCTTCCCATCAGGGTATTCTGTCTTTGGTTAAGCAAGGAACCTTTCTAGAGCACCTTCCATCTGCCCATTAGTTTCCAGGTGTGTTCCGAACATACACACCTGTGTGCAGAGCTGTGCTCTTCTTGAATGTACGCAGGGAACCCTGAAAAGCCTCATCTGTGTGAACAGAGTGACTTGTGTATACATGTGCTGAACTGTGGGCTCCAGGCCCCGTCTCAGTGAGAACACTCAGGAGAACCCCAGGCCGAGCAGTGAGGGCCCCAGGCCCCGTCTCAGTGAGAACACTCAGGAGAACCCCAGGCCAAGCAGTGAGGGCTCCAGGCCCCGTCTCAGTGAGAACAGTCAGGAGAACCCCAGGTCGAGAGGTGAGGACCCCAGGCCCCGTCTCAGTGAGAACAGTCAGGAGAACCCCAGGCTGAGCAGTGAGGGCTCCAGGCCCCGTCTCAGTGAGAACAGTCAGGAGAACCCCAGGCCGAGCAGTGAGGGCTCCAGGCCCCGTCTCAGTGAGAACAGTCAGGAGAACCCCAGGCCGAGCAGTGAGGGCTCCAGGCCCCGTCTCAGTGAGAACAGTCAGGAGAACCCCAGGCCGAGCAGTGAGGGCTCCAGGCCCCGTCTCAGTGAGAACAGTCAGGAGAACCCCAGGCTGAGCAGTGAGGGCTCCAGGCCCCGTCTCAGTGAGAACAGTCAGGAGAACCCCAGGCCAAGCAGTGAGGGCTCCAGGCCCCGTCTCAGTGAGAACAGTCAGGAGAACCCCAGGCCAAGCAGTGAGGGCTCCAGGCCCCGTCTCAGTGAGAACACGCAGGAGAACCCCAGGCTGAGCAGTGAGGGCTCCAGGCCCCGTCTCAGTGAGAACAGTCAGGAGAACCCCAGGCCAAGCAGTGAGGGCTCCAGGCCCCGTCTCAGTGAGAACAGTCAGGAGAACCCCAGGCCAAGCAGTGAGGGCTCCAGGCCCCGTCTCAGTGAGAACAGTCAGGAGAACCCCAGGCCAAGCAGTGAGGGCTCCAGGCCCCGTCTCAGTGAGAACACGCAGGAGAACCCCAGGCTGAGCAGTGAGGGCTCCAGGCCCCGTCTCAGTGAGAACACGCAGGAGAACCCCAGGCTGATCCGGACCAAGAGAGGTGGGTTCTATTCTAAATCCGCATGCATTGTGGCTGTTGTTGCTATTGCTCCTGTTTATCAGGGAGCCAGGCAGGTGACCCAGGGCTGGAGCGATAAAGCCAGGGCGGGGTGGAGCCAGGCTGCCTGGGTTTGGTGTCCACCTCAACATTTCACCCGTTGGCAGACCATGGGCAAGTCCCTGGGATCACTGCAGCCTGGATTCACGCTCTGCCCAGTGTTACAAAATATTTTCTGTGAGCGGATTACAGACAGTGTATCTATAACGGTGCTTGGCGTGCTAAGTAGCCCTATGGAAAGATTATGAGTTTGACTCCATTGTCAGTGGGTCACATAGCCCCTCACTCTGAGACCACCGGCGTCATTCAAGGTGACTTCCATCCGCTTCTCATCCTGACACAAACAAACTCATTGTCAGGGTCACCTCCCACTGTCATGACCACCGTTCTAACTTCTCCCAGCCCCTCCCGCCTCCCCCCTTCTCTCCTGGATACTCAAACCTCTTCCCCAGCATCTGCCCATAGTTTATAGAAAGTCTCAAGATTCTTACAGAATAAAAGCTCTCCCCTGTCATATATTCCTGGCTTTACTGAGTCTCACCCCACTACTCAGAGGTTTCTCCTCCCCTGCGACTCTCTCAGCTGCTCACTGGAAGTCACCTTCTCTCGCTCCCACCTCCCTGAGCGTGCTCCCGGCTCCCGAAGGGCTGGACGCAGTGGGCATCCCGGGATCACTGTCTTCCTGAGCCTCCGCGTGTCTGCTGCTGTCTGCACCCCTGCGTGCTGTCCTCTGCTCTTCTGGGTCTGCGGCTGCTCTGTGGCCGTCCTGAGGCCCCTCCGATGGCACCTTCTGGTTTTCCCTCCTGGGCTCCTCTCCACCTGCCCTTTACACGTTGCTGTCCCTGGGACTTGGCCTCTCACCCCGCCCCGGCTCCAGCCTGTTTCCCAAATCCCAGATTTCCCGTCGCAGCTGTGGGCCGTGCAGCACCTTTCAACAGCCACTGTTATGGTCAGCCTGCGGCTCGGGACGGGGAGTGGAGAGCTGGCCGAACCAGAGTCGGGGAAGTGGTGGCAGCCAAACTGCCCGGGCGCACCATGGGCAAAGGAGAAAACGGAGAAGGAAGCACCCGGCGGACGACGGGCCAAGCCAGTGACTGTCCCACCTTCATCTGCAGCTCCGCAAGTGTGTCTAACTTGGGGACATCACACTTGAAAAAGAGAAACAGAAGAAACATGCACTTAAAATATATATACTGGATTGTACATGGAGAATCAGACGAGGCAGTGGGAATACAGAGATGACTAAGACTGGCAAACTTCAGAATTTACTCTAGTGGGAAAGATGTGTTCGTGCTATGAAATCAGCGTGACAGATGCGCCTGCCGAGCAAAGGAGGTGTCGCCAAGGCTGCCGGGACTGAGCGACGAATAACATTCACCAAGAGAAGCAGCAGGTGGTCGCCCCTGGCAGGGTGAGTGGCTTTCAGGGAGACTGAGGTGACAGATGGGTCTTGAGTGCACGGTCAAGGAGATAAGGGTACCCCAGGATGAGGCAGAGGGAAGAGTGGGGTCTGATGAAGAAAGGCTGGTCTTGCCCGGCCGGTGTGACTCAGTTGGTTGATGAATCAAACATTAAGTCCTGAAGCCAAATGTCCCCCAGAAATCATCTGCCCCAAACGCATCACTCTGAAAATCAACAAGTACCAACAAAGCCATGACTTCAGAGCAGAACCCAGAACTGCCGGCCAGAGGCCTCCCGTCACTTTGACTCCCACCGTGTCCCAGCCGGGTCCCCACAGCCCCGACTGGCGTGGCAGGTCAGGGCTCCGCAGCAGGAGGCTTTTCAAACTGCTTTTCCTTCAGCGGTGAAGTCTGAGCTGTGACATTTGGCAGGTTTCCTTGCTAACATTTGGCAATAATTGCTTATCAAATGCTAACAAGGAACGCTCCCGAACGCAGCGGTGCTGACAGGACCGTCCACAGTGCAGCGCCGAGGCACGAGCCTACAGGCTGGGCTCAGTCCTTTCTGCCTTGGCAACCACACCGCGGAGGTCTAGCTCAAATCCCACTGCCTCTGGGAAGCCCTCCTACCCTGCTTCGCATTATTCTTTCCCTGTGCTCTTAGGTTACTTTGGTTTTAAACCTTGATTGACCAGACCCTTATGTGGTACTGAATACAATGCCTCCCAACTAGGCCCAGATCTTGTCTTCCCTCTCCCAGTGGGCCTAGCGCCCGAGGGCAGGGCCTGCCTGCTCCCCACTGCGTCCTGGGCCCGGCATCACTGTCTGTGTTTCAGGACTTGCTGGCTGGGCTGCGGGTCCACGTTCGAGAACATGCTTTCCAAGTGGCTGGCAAGTGCCCATTTACACCCCAACGCCCGAACCCTAACCTCTCAAGTGTGCTTAGCTGCTCATCAAAATAAATCTTTTCAGACATTTTCCCAGGTCATGTGCACTTATGTCAGTTAAATTTGGGGAGCTCGGTATATCTGAAGGGAATCCAACTGCTTTTGTTCAGAATTCAATGATTCCAACTTTTAAACATCCAGTAACTGTTCTCTGCGGAGCCACCAGACCCCTGGGACACAGCAACAGGAAGGACGCGCCCTCTTTCCCGATTTTCCGCTGCCTTACTCTCCTAGCCTAAAAAATTAAACATAAAAACAGCCTGACAACATCAAAATACTACCTTAACAATAATTAAAAAGTAGTTGAGGGTAGAAGTGAAATCTTTATCTCACATGTACGGAAGAAAAATCTCCTTTAAGATCTCTCCTCAAGACTTGCGAGACCACACCCCATTTCACACCGACACAGTCACAGCTGTAGACACACGAGGCCTCAGAACAGCTCATGGGGAAGGGCTGGAACATGCCAACATCAAGTTCTCATCTCCACTCTAGACATAAGGAAACACTTTTCCAATGCCCGGGTTGGGGTGGCGGCAGAAGCGTCCAGAGCCTGGCCACTCTACTTTGCCACTTTCTAGCCAAGAGCCGTTAAATACTCTCTCGGATGACCAGAGTCCTTTTCTGTTGTGTCAAAGGCCTCTGCCCCACACTCTCAGACTCTACGTGTGAGACCAGTGCCCCTCTCACTTAGGAAATGAAATAAGATAGCAACACCTAGGACACACGATAATCATTTTAAAATTTTAGTTGATTCATTTAAAATGGCTAGTCCTGCTCCAGTCTTAAATTGTGCCAAGGATAAGAACAATTTCCTCTCAGCCACATGCAAGCAGATGCACGCAGTAGCATTTCCCTCACAACTTCCAAGACTGTTGGTCGTGGTTCCGCCCGGACAGGGAGGCTCGCCCATGTCTCGGACACGGCTCCCCAGGGCAGCTCAGGGGGGCTCGCCCATGCCTCGGACACGCTCCCCCAGGGCAGCCCACCCCGGGAGGCTCGCCCATGCCTCAGACACGGCTCCCCAGGGCAGCCCACCCCGGAGGCTCGCCCATGCCCTCTACAACCTCAGCACTCAGTAAGAAAGGCCTGGCACGTAAATGCTAATCAGCCAGGGAAGCAGGCCTTTGCACAAAGGCTTTCAGCCAACAAACCACCCAGTGTGGGTAAGTGTGTTCGCATCAGCTCCAGGACAGACTGATTCACGATCCTGTCAGGGCTCGGGCCCCCTCGCGGCTGAGCAGGCTGCATCTTTCTGTTCCTCACTAGGCTGTCCTTTCCCATCGAACCCAACTGCGTGCAGCCCCCGTTCAGGCTTGGGGACGCGTGTTGCCCTTCTGGTCGAGGAGAGTGGAGCTGGTGTCAGCCAGAGGACGCTTGGGAATTTGCCTTTTTGCTATAAAGAGAGGCCACCAACAGCTCACACAGTGCCTGTCCTCGGAGGAGCAGCTCCTCCTTATTTTTTCAGCAGATGTCTTACTGAAACAGATTTTATTATTTATGCTATCCTCCTGTAAAACATCTGAGAAAATTCAGAATAACAATGGAACATGATTGTGCTCACAAAATCAAGTAAATCCAATAATATTTCTGACAGAATTGATTACAATGATGTCAAACGCCCCTCTCCACTCTCTTTGAAAGTTATTTCAAACATAAAGATAATGAAATATGGTGCCTGTCACTTGTAAATTGTGGCTGAAAGTCTAAAGAGATAATTTAAAGAGTCCCAGGTAGAACAACACACTTGTTTTATTTTATTTGTCAGAGAAATGCATTCGTTAGGAACTTTCTGCTGTGCAAGTTGGAAACCCCAAAAGCAGATCGGACATTCATATGGCAAGGAGGTCCTTCATGGACCACGGTTCCTACTTTGTAGAAGTTTCTATACAGGTGGTAGGGGTGGGCAGGCAGGGGGACAGGCAAACATTTAGATTCTGCTGCTGTTCCCATGGTAGTAAAGCGTGGCAGGTAAGAGCGTGAATGTTCAGCATCAAAAACCCTGGGATCAGCCCCGGCTGGTCTGGCTCAGTGGTTCGAGTGTCGGCCCATGGATCAAAGAGTTGCGAGTTCGATTCTGGTCAAGAGCATGTACCTTGGTTGCGGTTCGGTCCTCAGCCCTGGTCGGGGTCATGTGGGAGGCAACCAATTGATGTGTCTCTCTCACATCGATATTTCTCTCCCTCCCCCAACTCTATCTGAAGGTAAATGGAAAAATATCCTCGGGTAAGGATTCAATAAACAAAAAACTAAAACTTGGGATCAGCCTGGCCGGTGGCTCAGTGGATGGAGCACTGTCCCATAGACGAGAGGTCCTGGTTCAATTCCCAGCACATGCCTGGGTTGTGGACTTGATCCCCAGTAGGGGGCGTGCTGGAGGCAGCTGATTGATGTTTCTCACATCAATGTTTCTATTCTCTCTCCCTTCCTCTCTCTCTAAAAATATCAATAAAACATATTTAAAAAGAATAAAATAAATAAAAATAAAAAACCTGGGATCAGATTCCTAACTCCACCATTCATTTTCTGTGAGATGAGAAAGTCAGTTAACCTGTTGAAACTTCCGTTTTCTCCTCAATAAAAAGAGACAATATTAATTACTTCGCTGATGTAAAGTGACTGATGTATGTGATGTATATAAATTACTTTCACAGTATGTAGCACATAGTAACCATTCAATATGATAGCCATTGTTATCATCAATGAATGCACTGGTAGCTCTCGGTGTTTTGGGCATGGCTTTCTAAACATATTTTTCAACTCTTTCTGCTCATCCCCACTTTGCTATTTTAATCTCATCATTCCCTTAGACTCCTCCCAGCCAATGGCCCTTCCACTTTGGTTCCTCACTAACCTTTGTGAGAAAGGGCTTCTATCTTGTGTCTCTGTCCCTCTACAGGTGCCCTTCCCTGGGCAGAGCCCCGCCCCCTTCTGCTGCACAGCAAGTGCTCAATACACAAAAGATAAACAAAGGTACGTCATGCTTCGTACACAGATGAGGTCGCGGAGGCTCTCACCAGTCCCACACAGTGCTCGCAGGTGGCCGGCCTGATGGACCGAGGGGTCCGAGCAGCGCTCCTCCCCGGCACCTCGCTGCCTGTTCCGCCGAGAGCTTCGCGGGGTGGGATCTGGGCCCTCGGCCAGTTTCTCCTAAGTATTTTTCAGAGCACACTTTCCCTCTGCAATACTTTTAATGGAATATCCAGGAGGACGACTTGGACACCTCAGCTCCTGGAGGGCTGAACCCCAACTTCAGACCGTCGAGCAGGCAGGCAGTCACTGCAGTGGGAATCCGAGGCCCCAGCCGGCCGGCAGGTCCCCGTGCTCCCAATCCCAGCTGAAGCACCGCCGGGGACAATACAAAGGAAAGTTGAGAAACGGTCAAGCATTGACTGATGGTTAAATGTGGCAGGAACAGATTTCTCCAGCTTTGTTTTTGTAGGGGGGTGAGGGTGGGGGTGGGGAGGGATGAAAGGGAATGACCCCTGGAAAACAGGAGGGGCGTTGATAGTGAAGCCAACTCTGCCTGTATATGTCACTGTCATCAACAACAGACATTGCCTGATCTAACTGAGAAGGCATTTTAGTGCTTTGCTCTTTTAGATACATCTAATTAGGTCTTCATTCTAACCTTGAATGATAACCGATATTTTACAGTGTTAAGATATGCTTCTCTCTGCTAATATTCACAACATCTGCACCGAGGCGGAAGGAGGCATTTTCCCCATTTTCCAGGGGAGGTCACTGAACAAACAGAAGGCTGAAACTTCCTGGGACTCACAGGACCCGAGGCGGGCCAGGACTGGGGCCCGGCTCCTGTTTCTCCAGCCCATCCAAGTCAAGTGTATGCAAACAGGTTTGGGAGCTCCATTTACATTTTGAGCCATTTCTAATGCGTCCAATGTTTGGTGTTTGTCAAAAAGGAAGAAAACTGGACACAATGCTCACTTTCCTCTAGCTCTTTTTTTCTGCAGTCAATTCCACAGTTAATATCAGTAGACAGGCTATTTAATATCCTCCTCATGTTTATTTGAGAGTTTCAATTTTTCTCCCTTTTAATAAAATTCTATAGATTTTTTTCTTAAGAGAAAAACATAATACTGAGAACACTTTGGGGTCAGTCTCCAAATTTGATTAGCATCCCAAAATGAATACTTAGCCTGATTTCACAGCCCAGCCTCAATTGTATTTACCTTTGGCAGAGGGAAGGCGTCAACATCACTCAAGCTGCTGAGGTGTGGGGTCCACTGTGAAGTCACAATGGACCGGTGGTGGGCTGATTAGCATGATTGCTATTTATTAGACCACTACAGCATTTTGACATTGACCAAACCATGTAAAATTTTCTCAAAGAAAACAGTTTTCTGGTTCGTTGATATTTAAAATATGAGGCATCTTAGAAAAATATCTAGTTTGTCCAAATATCTACAATTCATATTGAAAAAGACAACACAACATGCCTGTGAATTTCAAACAACCTGGTCGCTCATGTTTATGATAAAGCAGAGATCTATATGAACCTCTCTGTTCTGCTCACAAGAGGACAGCGTGTCACAGGGCCCTGACCTTCGCTCCTGACCCTTTGCTAGGCACGCTATGGAGAAACAGGATCAAGGCCAAAGTCCTGGCCGGAAAGAAACTGCAGTGCCATCGAGGAGAAGACACGAAAGTTTCAGTGTACCCAGCAGATGGGCCACCATGTGAAAACATGTCTGGAATGCTGCTTTGTTCCACCACCACCCTGCCCCCCACTTCCCTGCTCCCACATAGCGGCTTAGCATTTCAAGGGGACTTCTGCTAATAGTCTTGCCTTTCTTGCAGTCTGGAAGTCCCTTAAAGGAGCCAGAGTCATCCAGAGGGGAGATCCTAGGGCTGAGGGTTTGACAGCTGTTAGTTTAAACCCTGGATTTTCCACTTTACAGCCTGGGGGATACTGGGCAGGCCACTGAACCTCTCTCTGTGTGCTCAGGCTCCTGATGTTTAAAAATCGTTGCAAAGGTATACACAGGGGACTGCCACACCCAGCAAATGGAAACAACAGGTGCCCACTAAATGCCAAAGTCCCAACTTTCTTCTACTCCTCTGCATTTCTGTATCCCCAAAAATCTTGCACCCCACGTCTGCAGGTGATGACCCTGATGTCAAATGAAAGAACAAGTACGCCATCAGGCATCCGCAAGAGTTAAGTGGCAATTTTAACTCCAGGAGGAAGCCCGAATGACCTTAAATCTGCAGATATGCATGCAGGCTGTTCTGTGGAGATGGTCAATTACTTCCACAGAGGATCTTGCTTTGCAGGACAGAACCACCAGAAAACAAACTCCCTTTCCTGCCGCTGTTTGCCGGAGCAGATGTCTGGCGGTCTGAAAGCAGAGTGGTTCCTTCCACAGACGAGCGCTCTTTCGGGACAGCATTTGCACGGCTGACTCTGGCTCCTCGCTGAGGCGCGAACGTCACGCTCTGACAGTGTTTCTAGTGGGATTCCTGCAGTTGCGTTAAAAGGCACCATGACCCCTTCCAATGCATGAGAATCTTCAAGTCTAACTCGACTCTCTGGGAATTCCACGTGGCCTCTGATTGCTTGTACATTAGTGACCCGCCCCTCCCCCCCAGCCTTGTCCTCCAGTGTGAAACATCTATGGAGTTTGCCAGGACAGTTTTCCCTGATGCCTCACATGAATCCTATTGGAAAGGCTCAGGCTAGTCCTTCTAGGAACATAACTGAGTTCCTCTAGGGCTAGCCTAGACACCGATCATTGTTTAATTCCTTCATCAGAGTCATCTCGTGAACTACTTAGCGTGTCCTTTCTATGAGAAAACATCTTCCCAGTCCAAATAAACACATATGCTATGTTTTAGAATCCGGTCCATTTCCTCGCTACAGAATTTGTGAAGAACAATTGGCAATATTCATGCGCTCAGTCCTCACTCACTAGGCCTGTGGATACAGCCAGACAAGACCTTCATCAGGCGGCTAACGGATAATTAATTCATTTGTTACTTAGGGGCCTCTCTGCAGAGCACTGATCCGAAATTCATCTGTGAGAGTCAGTAATGTCTATCAGGGAAGGGGAATACACTCAGATTTTTCCTTATTACTGTTGTGAATATTTACTTGAGAAACTGGACTTTATTATTTTTTTCAGAAAAACAGCAAAAAAGTTTTTATTAAATATTTTAAAAATAAAGATTTTGTGGCAACTTACAAATAAATTGATACTTTGAACCTAAAAAACATAACTAAAAATTCATTTCCAAATCAAAGCAATCACTCTTTGTTTAGTGGTGGCCCAGATAAATGTATAATTTTGTTTTGTTTTAATCCTCACCTAAGGATATGCTTCCACTGATTTTTTAGACAAAGGGAGGGAGGGAGGAAAGGAAGGAGAAGAGGGAGGGAGAGAAATATTAATCAGTTTCCTCCTCCTGCACGTGCCCTGACCAGGTATCGAATCCAAAACATTTTTGGTATATGGGTTGATGCTCCAATCAACTGAGCCACCTGGCTAGGGCTGCAAAATTTTGTTTTTTAAAAAAAGATGACTGTTATAATTAGGTATATAACCACTTAGTTATACTTAAGTTCTGTTAAAAAAAAAAAAAAGTTCTTTTAAAGAATCCAATTTAAACATCTTACGGTTTTTTCAGGGACTTTGTCCAAGCAGAAGTATTCTTTGATGGAGAGAACTCAGGACTATTTCACTACACCCAGATCATGCTGATATCTACAATATGGGCCTCTCCAAGGGAGCCCAGCTGCAACTGTGAAGAAGGCTCAATTCACAAAATAACTATGAGACAGTAACTTATGATAGTACTAATCATTATAAAAAATTAACAACTTTAGGTATCTTTGTTTTGGATGTCTGTGGTTTAGGCACATCCACCATTTCTTCATAGTCTGCCCTCATTCCCTTTGCCCAGTGCCCAACTGCAAACACTCGATCTGAATTCTGACTTTGAGGGCAATCTTTCTTAAAATGCCCCACACAGCCAGAGTCTGCAGCAACCACCACGAGCACAGACTCCTCTGGGATTATCAGGGAAGATCAGGACAGGTGCCCCATTTCCCCACACACAAAACATTTTGCAAAAGGAAATTCGCCACTGCATTTTTCTTTGCTGCTTGCCTTGTTAATCATCTTCCTTCCCTGCGACTATCTTTCTTCAAAGCAACTGCAATTTCTTCCCTCACTTCCTGACTGTTGCTATCATCTCCCCATTGTGAACCATCTGTGAGTTCTGCCTTAGGTAGTCCATGAATCCATTCATATCTTCATTTAAGTACTCCTTTTTCTTTTTGTTCTTTTCGTGTTTTGCTTGGGGTGCATCATTTTTAAGGGACAGCCTATTTGCTTCAAATTGTTTATTCTTTGGTAGGTTTTGGCTTTTTTCTTCAAAGGACCCCTTCTTCATATCCTCCCATGCTGTTGCAGGCAAGGGTCTTTTGTTATATGTGGTAGTAACTCGTGCCCACGTGGTCATGGTTTCATCAGAGGTACGGTGTCAATCACGCACGGACCCTCCCGAGCAGCAGAGTTAGCCGAGAAACTGGACTTTCATCTGGAAGTTCCACCTCGGACACAGACACCACAAAGCATGCATTCCCAAGGAGCACTTACAGGGAACGGCGGAAATGGCCACAGGGTGCCTCGGTACCCAGGAGGGCTCTGCAGAGGCAGGCTGGGTGTGCCGTGCATGGAGGCTGCAGTCCACTCAGCTCCGGCTCCAGGTGAGGGCTGAGTTTCCAGCTCTGACAGGTGTCACCTGGCCTCTCGGGAGGCACCGTGGCCAGTTATCTGACACGCGCCTGAGGCATCTAAAGGGAGGAGCCTCTGCTGTCAACCTGAGGCCGCAGCAGTGAGGGAGACTGCCATGGCCACACAGGTGGGCTCCACTCCAGTTTATTTTTTATCCTCACCCAAGGACACTTTCTTTTTTTGCATTTATCTTCAGATAGAGCAGGAGGGAGAGAGGAAGAAAGAGAAAGAAATATTCATGTGAGAGAGACACATCGAATGATTGCCATGCACATGACCCCAACTGGGGCCGGGGACCAACTGCAACCGAGGTACGTTCCCTTAGTGGGAACCGAACCCAGGACTCTCCGGTCTGTGGGCTGATGCTCTAACGCTGAGCCAAACCAGCCAGGGCTCCACTCCAGTTTCTGAGGGCAGGGTGCATTGCTGTGGCCAAGTACAGCAGAACCAGCCTGGAGACTGTGAAGATTTGGCCAAACAAGACCATCTGAAGGGGCAAGGTAACCCCAACTGGGCAGGCCCATGAGGGGCTGCTGCGGGACCTGCCAGGCAGAGGGGAAAGCATCCAAGTTCCCAATGAGCCACCTTGAAAAAGAGAGGGAGAGGTTCCCTGGGGGGTTCTCTGCAGAACCTAACAGAGAGCCCCTGAGAGAAAGAACCAGATTTAACCCCCCTCATCACCCGATAGCAGCATCAGTCAAATAAGACCTTGGCCCCTTGCCTCGTTCCTTTCCAGAACTTCGACTCTGGCAGCACATGTAGCAACTAGTGAGGGAAGAGGAAGAAAGAAGAGTCAGTGAGGGTCTGCAGCCTTGGTGAGGAAAAGGGGTACCTCTCACTGCATGAAGCTGGAAGCTTTGCTCATTACAAGGCCCTGGGCATATCGAGTGAATCACTGGGGACTGAGTTTCTGACTTAAACTGGCTGCAGGGATCTTTACTACCTGGGAGAGAACAGAAAAGCTTTGGATGGCCCAGCTTTTACCCAGAGTCAGAGGATAAACTTCTACCTACTGAATAAATTTTATTAGAATAGTGGGAGACAAAATAAAGTTGCTTTTGATTACATCCCAGGAGTCTTGCTCATTAAACACATCAGTTATACTTACCTTTAAAACAGAGAGAATTGCTTAAGGGGATACATGATGAGTTGCAATAACTTATAAACAGACTCTAATTCATAAATTTTCTAACAGTCCTTTCCCGCTAGACATTAACAGAGAAAAAAAAATCTGTTTGGTCATTAGCTTTAATTTAGATATAGCCTTGGAGTTGGAAGGAACATCTTGAGGACAAGCGGATGGCTCTAGACTTTATTAAAACCACACTCCAATGAAACCCACTTGAAGCAGTGCCCTTTAGAAATGAACGCAGGAATTATGTACAGTGCAGTTCTTTCCAAATATGTCCAACTCCGTGTGCCCTTTTATCCCCAGCTCATCTGCATAATCTGCTCTCCTACCCTCCACGCCAGTAGCTGAAAGTCCCCAGGAGACAGGGGGACTGTCTCTGATCTTCACTTGCACCACACTGCACCCCCCAAGACATATTTTTTAAACAAGTATGACCAGGCTTCGGGTAGTGACACTGACTGACTAAAACCTGCCCGCCCAGGACAACAGATCCAGGGATGCAGCCAGGTGCATCAACAGGTAAATCAGAAATGGACCAAAGTCACACAGGGTGGGAGCAGACTTAATGCAACTGATGAACTCCACTTAGAGCAGCCAGGGAAGCCATCCCAGAAGGCTGACAGCTCAGTCTCATCCTGGCAGTACGTGAGGGTTGGTCAGAGAGCAGGATGGCATTCCAGGTGCTGCACGAGCAGGGAGCAGGGAGGAGAGCACAGATCTTCTGGGAAGGAATGAGGACCGGAAGCAAGTCCCGGAGACGGCGAGGGTCGGATGAGGTGACCCGTGTTGCACAGGGTCTGGGGGAGCCTCTATCCCACGCAGGAAAGGGAAGCACCGGAGAATTTCTAAGCAGGAGGTGAATGAGGAAGTTACGACACTTTCCACACTTTCCACACGACACTTTCTGCCAGGTCTTTCTCTTGCTCCTGAACTAACAAATGCGTATTTATGTCAAAGTATCCGGGCCTTTTAGTGAAACTGCACAGTAGCACCTACATGAAGTCCAACTCAGAGAACATTCTTCCAGTTTCCGACTAAAATATAAAGAAGAAAATGAGAATGAGGCTATTGTGCCTCATATCTTGAGAAAAACAATTTCTTGAAAGGTGAACACTGTTTTATTCTTCATAGCTCTTGTGACTCTGAAACAAAGTACAAAATCAGGTATGTAAACTCTCTGCACGGATGACGTCCCTCTCTCAGATCAGAGGGCTGTCACGGATGGTCGGTCCACCGTCTCCTTCGGCCCGTCTCTCCCCGTGCCTCCTGGTGCTGTGACTTAGAGATCTCTGAGTATTATTTTCAAGTTTTCTAAAACTATGATTTGAGTTTAAGACTGTTAAAAGTTAAATAAAGAAAACGGTAAACTCTCTTTTTATTACATATTTCATATCATGAAATGTTGATTTTTTTTCAAAACTTTTCTGCTTTATTTTTACTTTTTTTATTGTTGAAAGTATTACAGATGTCCCCTCTTTTTTCCCCACTGACCCCCCTCCTTCCCGCTCCCACTCCCCCCCCGCCTTCCCCAGTCTAGTGTCCATGTCGATTGGTTGTGCAAATATGCATGTAAGTGTTTTGGTTTATCTCTTCTCTGCCCTCTGACCTCCCCAGCCCGCTGAGGTTCGTCAGTCTGTTCCTACTTCCATGACTCGGAATCTCTTTTGGTCGACAGCTTATTTTGTTCATTATGTTCTACAAATAAGTGAGATCATGTGGTATTTGTCTTTTTTTGACTGGCTTATTTTGATCAGCATTATACTCTCCAGGTAACTCCATGTTGTCTCAAAGGATAGAGATCTTTCTTACAGCTGCATAGTACTCCATTGTGTACATGTACCACAGCTTTTTTATCCACTCGTCTACTGATGGATACTTAGGCTGTTTCCAGATCTTAGCATGTAAATAGTACAGCTATGAACATGGGGGTACATATATTCTTTCTGATTGGTGTTTCAGGCTTCTTAGGGTATATTCCTAGAAGTGGGATCACTGGGTCAAATGGCAGTTCCACTCTTATTTTTGAGGGTCCCCCCCCCCTCTTTTTCGATTTTGGAGAGAAAGAAAAGGAGGGAGAGAGAGATAGAAACACCAATGAGAGAACATCAATTGGACACCTCCTGCATGTCCCCCACCACTGGGAATTTGGCCCAGAATCTGGGCATGTGCCCTGACCAGAAATCGAACCAGCGACCTTTTGGTGCACTGAGCCACACTGGCTGGGTGGCAGTTCCATTTTTAATTTTTTGAGGAAACACCATATTGTTTTCCATAGTGGCTGCACCAGTCTGCATTCCCACCAGCAGTGTACTAGAGTCCCCTTTTCTCCACACCCTCACCAACACTTCTTGTTTGAAGATTTGTTGATGGCAGCCATTCTGACAGATGTGAGGTGATACCTCATAGTCATTTTAATTTGCACCTCTGATGATTAGTGATGTTGAGCATTTCTTCATATGTCTCTTGGCCTTTTGTATGTCCTCTTTGGAGAGAAGGGTCTATTCAGGTCCTCTGCACATTTTTTAATTGGATTGTCTTCCTTTTGTTGAGTTGTATGAGCACTCTATATATTTTGGATATTAACCTCTTATCTGATGTAAATAGGTTCTCCCAGAGAGTAGGTTCCCTTTTCATTTTGATGCTGGCTTCTTTTGCTGTGCAGAAGATTTGAAGATTTATGCAGTCCCATTTATTACTTTTTTCCTTTGCTTCTCTTGCCCTAGGTGATGTATCAGTGAAAATTCTACTACGTATAATGTCTGAGAATTTTCTGCCTACATTTTCTTCTAGGATTCTTATGGTTTCATAGGTTACATGTAAGTCTTTTATCCATTTTTAATTTATTCTTGTGTATGGTGTAAGTTGGTGGTCTAGTTTCAGTTTTTTGCATGTAGCTGTCCAATTTTCCCAACACCATTTATTGAAGAGACTGTCTTTTCTCCATTGTATGCTCTTGCCTCCTTTGTCGAATGTTAATTGTACACACTGTCTTGAGGTGATACCTGGGTTCTCTGATCTGGTTCATTAATCTACATGCTTGTTCTTGTGCCAGGACCAGGCTGTTTTGATTATGATAGCTTTGTAGTAAATTTAATATCTGGTATTGTGAACCCCCCCCCCCCCCACTTTGTTCTTCTTTTTCAAATTTGCTGTGGCTATTCAGGGTCTTTTTTGGAGTATTTGTTCTAGTTCTATGAAATACACTCTTAGTTCTTTAATAGAACGTGTAGATTGCTTTGGGTAGTATGGACAGAAATGTTGACTTTTTTAGCCTTTATGAGATACTTAAAGGATATTTTATTCTGTAATCCTTGATAGATTCTTTTCAATAATATTTATTATTATTATTTTAAGCAAATAATTTATGTAAATAAAAATATAATAGTTTATCCTCTTTCATTTAGACCCATAACATTTTTATTAGAGCTCATCCCTTCAGAACAGAAGTTCGTTTCTGTTCAGATGACACTTTGCCTCTTGTAACACCTCTTATACTCTTTGGAAGGATGAATCTCTCCTTCCAAAGACTACTGGAATCTTGAGGCCAGAAATCATACCTATCACATTCATCCCTTCATTTCCAGACCTACATCAGTGCCGCATGCAAGGCAGGTGCTCAGTAAATATTTGTTAAGTGAACAAATAGAAGCCAATTATTACAGCTTGAAGTAATGTGGTGGCTGTCTGAAGACTTTTCAGAATACTCCCAGAAATCAGTATACCATGGAAAACAAAAAAGAAACACTCTAAATTCAGAAAGAGCTGATATTTGAATTCAGAATGTGCTGTTATCCATTGTAAAAGCATGGGCAAGTTAACCTGAAGATCCCTTTCCTTGTCTGTGAAATGGAACAATAATATGCAGTTCACAGGTTGGTTTGGAGGATTAAATTAGATAGCCACATAAAGTGGCAGTGTAGATCTCTTAACATTCTGATCTAACCTCCTTGTTGTTCCTCAGTTGCAAAACAGAAAGAATTGAAAGACGCCAAGACATAAGGGAGCAAAGGGAGATGTTACACATTTCTGTTGCCTGTACCTTGACATTAGTCTTAAGCATAAACATGGAAATTCACAGGAAATTGAATCACGGCTGCCCTAACAGGTGTGCCATCACTGCCAGGTGTTTTACCCCCACCAGCATCACTCTCTCTCTCTCTCTGCATTATCCATAGTTCCCTTCCTAGTCTACTATTCTCATCACCATGCAAACCTAAGGCCCCTTCTAGCTGCCTTTCCACAGCTCTCCCCTCTTTTCAGTGCAACTTCTAGAGGCTACTGTCTTTATTGAAATGTCTCCTTTACCAAACATGATCAATTTCAGAGCTTATCTCAGCATCCTCTTAGCAGCATTTGAAGCGGTCGATCTCTCCTTCCTCTCCTCTTTCTAAAAACATGGTTTAAATATCAAAATGATGTTAAATATTAAAATACTTGTCACCCTATTCCTATCCATCTCATTCTATATCCACTATATAACAAACACATTTACTGTCTTCTTGTGTGTATTTCCATTTTTTAGTGCATATATAACAACTGTGTAGTATATTATTACATACATGTAAATAGTATATTACTTCACATGCACACACACACAACAACAGTGTAAGTTCCTGGAAATGTGGAGTACTGGGTTGAAAGATAAATGCATTGTAATTTTTATAGATATTACCAAGTTGTCATCCAATACGATATAGATGGGAAACTGTTTTATTCTGCACGGCTCTCACTGTTGTCACCGCATCCTGGGTGGGAACTTTCATCAGCAGGCTTCCAGAAGACAATCTCTCTTGGTTCTCCTCAGTCATTGGTTAATGATCTTGCTCTCCTTTGCTGGGTATTTTGCATGGCCCAACCTCTAAATGTCGGCATATCTCACAGCTCAGCCTTCAGAATTATTTTCCTCCCTAACCTCAGCAACCCCTAGCTCAGCATTCAGGTCATGGATTAGAAAACCGTCCATACATTGACAACTTTCAAGTTTAATGCTCTAGCTAGGACGTTCCCCTTGAATTCTAGGCTCATGTACCCAACAGTCAACCAAGTACCTCAGAACAGTCCCTAGTACATATTTCAAATGTATATGTCCAAAATCAATTTCTAGTTTTCCTTCCACACCCAAACTTTCCACATATCATAAAGTGACCATATCATTTTTTCAATTGGGTAGGGAAAAACTATTGAGATCATTTCAATTCCTTTCTTTCTCTCAAATATCCTACAAACTTCCTGTCATCAAATCCTGTTGGCCCTAGTTTTCAAACGAATCCAAAATGCAACCACTTTTTCCACTTCTTTGTAGGGTCTTACTTTTAAGCTGCTACCATGTCCGGCCTCGTTTTACAGTAGCCTCTGATGGTCTCCGTTCTTCAGTAACTGCCAGCATAGAATATATTATCAGCATAGCAGCCAAAATGAGTCTTTTAAAACTTAAATCAAGTTGTGCCTCCCCTTTCCCATTTCACTCAGAGAAGGAAGCTGAAACCTTTCAATGGTCTATAAGACTGTAACTCAGGAGCAACTTCCCCTTCCTAATTTAACTGACCATATCTTCTGCTCCTTCTCAGTAACTTTGTCTCTACCTTATTGGCCTTTTTGTTTTTTCCCTGCTGCAATCTCAGGACCTTTGCACTTGCTGTTTTCCCTGCCTTCAATATTACTCTTCCCCCCACTCCACCCACCCAGATGGTCAGATGGGTTGCTCCATTACTTTCTGCAGTCCTCTGCCCAAATATTACTTTATTTGACTCTAAGACATGAATCTGTAGAAACAGTTACTCCCACTCCAGTACTATCTCCTTTATTATACTATCTCACTTTTATCTTTAGTATAAATTATTACTATGCCTATCTTATTGCATTTCTCCCCCATGTAAACAAGATGAGAGGCTAGCAGGAGAGTTTGTTTTCTCCAACACTGTTTCCATAATATCTGGAATAGCACCTGCCATGGAATATTTGCCCATGAAATATGTTTGTAACCAACGTAAAGTTTTAGAATTCAATTCTCACACAAAGTAATGAACAGTGACCCCATTTTACAGAAGAAGACACTAAAACTTAGTAAAGTTAAATCATTTGCTCAAAATCCCTGTTAGTAAGTGGGAATGACTGAGTTGAAATCTAGGCCTGGTGAATCCAAAGCTAAAGAAAAAATGATAGTTACAAAGATGGGCATTTCAACAATATCCATGGTGGGGGACAACTGTTAATCCAATTTTATGCAGTTAGGGAGTGTTTATATAAATAAATAATGAAATAGTAATTTGATTGAATATCATGGATTCATTAAAATGAGCATAATAAAGACTGTCTCAATATACTGTTAAAATTTGCATCTAGGTTATGATTACAAATGATTAAGAAATGAAAACAGTTACATTTTTTTGTCTAGAAGAATTATGAGTTATCTCCTCTTTATTTGATTTCAGTGATTATAAATTTGTTCATGTAACTTCCAGACACACATTAATAAAACAGAAAAATCTTTAAGTCTGGTATAAATATATTTATATTAGGATAACATACTCTTATGAATAATTATAGCTTTTAATTAAAAAAAAACACAATACATGTTGAAATCCTAATGTAAACATAAGCACACCGTTCCATTGCAGGAGAAAAGGTGCAGGAGACACTGGCTTGGGGTTACTTGACAATCAACAACCTTATAATAAATTGCAAGTCATATACTATAAAAATATTTAAAGAATAACCATAATATTATGTAATAATTTCTTTTCATATCAAAACCAGATTTTTTGCCTTCATGTTATCACTTAAACTATGCTTTTGGCACACTTTCTTCACTCTTTAACAGAATTCTCTATGAAATGTAATATTTCCAAGAACATAAAATAGAACTTCTATGGCTGTTTAACTTAATATTCTAAAGTTTTCTATACTAACAAAAGCACCTACTTACGTGGAAATTAATGATGATATCTGTTATCAACCCACAATTTCACGTGCATATCTCTGTTCTTACTGTTGTTAATAGAGCAGCATGCAGATGGTGATAACAAACTGATATTATCTGACATAAATATATATTTGCCAGACAAATGTGCTATCTCGCTCCGTACTCTATGAAATCGAGGGATAAACCACGGAGACTTTAAATCCAATCAACAACATTTTTTTTACTGTTATTAATCTCTGGTAGAGAATCGAAATATTTAAGCAAGTTTGAAATCAGTATGCTTACATGTTCCAAAATGAATCCGATGAAACTGAGTCTGGTGTTGCTTTCCCAGAACTTAGTTTCTGAAAGACACATACGTGCAACAAACAAAAAACCTGAGACGAAAGTTGATTGTGGTCAAATACCACCAAACCTATCTTCCTATTGTGTCTCAAATAACACTGAAGAGCTGGGTGATAGATAACATGGAGAAAGTGCTTAAGTAATAACTATGACCAGCACTGTGCCATGAGACATCCTTATAAACGAGGTCCTAGGGGAAATGGTATTTTTCCACATCTCAGAAGCCATTTCCGCGATTTGGGCTCACAGCACTCTCCATTCTCACCTGCTGGGGGACCTGGAAGGGATATCCATCCTCTCCTTCCATGGGCACCTCTCCTTGTGTCTCCAGGTATGTCTGAGTCTTCCTCATTTAGAAAGCAAAAATCATCTCGCTTGGTCTCTCTTAGTCTCTGCATCTATTCTCTCCCAAAGCCTTGTATGACTCCCTTGCATTTTGTTCTGGATGAAGCGAGCTAGTGAGATTAAGCAGCTTTGCATTTTTTCATTAATATACTGAACACTGGGCAAGGTAATGGCATTTTTATGTTCATTAGAAGAGTCTAGTCTTACTGCACGTCTTCCCAGCTCCACTCTGTTCTTTGGAGAGTGCCCCCTTTCTCATCCCTGAGCTCCCTTTCAAGCTACAGAGTATCTGTTCACTTTTCATCTCCTCAACCAGACTTTGCTTCCTTTCATCACAAAAATGCACCTGTGGCTATCCTCCCACCGTGTGGCGTTCTCCTTTGAGGTCACCTGCATTGCCCCCTTCCCCAGCTTTTTCTACCTGCAAGTGCCCCCTAAAACCCATTCTTTCCCCTTAGTATTTCCTCCCATGGAGAGATCACCGGGCCTCACAGCTCCTCATCAGCAATTCATTCTGCAAACATTAAAGGGTGCACAGTCAACGCACATGCTGTTCTAGGCCCTGGGTTCACAAGTGTGACTAAGGCAATATCCTCAAGGAGCTTACAACTCAGTTGAAGAAAATACAAAATAAAAGCTACTGAGGTCCAGCTAGGCCCAGCAGAGGAGATAAGGGGGTATCTGAACCATAACTGAGTAGGAGCTGGTGAGATGTTTACACGTTCACCCACATATACACTTGTATGCTACATGAAGGAAGACTATCCAACATATAATAAGCAGGTACCTGTATTTTGCATTTTACTTTACTGTGCTTCACAAATGTTGCATTTTTTAACAAATGCAAGACCTTCTACCAGCAAAATTATTATAACTTGCTTTATCGCAATATTTGCTTTATTGTGGTGGCCTGGGACCGAACCCACGGTGGTCCGCCCGCATCTGTGCGGGCTCTCGAGAGCAGAACCAACATGCAGGACATTTGAAGGGAAAGGGGAGCAAAACAAGGAAAGTCCTAACTCTCCATACGCCAAGCAGACTTCTCATATAAACTTAAAGCTTTGCATTCCCTATGACTCATGTAACTTTCTTTTTACAGCATTGAACACTAGCCCAAAACATACTGAAAAGGAGTGCTGTCCAGTAGACACAGAACTTAAATGAAAATGGTATCCACAATTTAAATAGCAAAAATTAGTAGCTAAAATTATTATTATTATTATTATTATTATCCTCACCTGAGGACATTTTTCCATTTTTTGTTCAGGTAGAGTGGGAGGGAGAGAGAGGAACAGAGAGAGAGAGAGAAACATCGATGTGAAAGGAACACATCGAGTGGCTGCCACCCGCACAACCGACCAGGGCTGGGGACAAACTGCAACCGAGGTACGCGCCCCTAGCGGGAACCGAACCCGGGTCTCTCAGGACCGCAGGCCGACGCTCTAACCGCTGAATCAAACCGGCCAGGGCGCTAAAATTAATTTTAAAATATATTTTATTTCAGACAATATATCCAAAATATTTTTAATATGTAATCAATATAAAAACTATTAAGGGATATATAAATTCTTTGTTCAAATTAATTCTTTGAAATCCAGGGTGTATTTTTCAATTACAGCACTTCTCACTTCTCGTCACCCACATACAAGTGTTCAATAGTGTGGACCAAACTAAACCAGTAAAGTATTGGCACGTGAATACACAGACAGATGAATGAAACAAAATAGTACAAAAATAGATCCAAATAGAAATGTCATTTCAAATCAATGAGATAAGAGTAAAATTTTAAATAAATGACACTTTTTAGTGTCTTTATCGGGTTTTGGAATTAGGATTATATTGGCCTCATAAAAAGAGCTTGGAAGTCTTCCTTCCTCCAGAATTTGTTGAAATAGTTTGAGGAGAATGGGTGTTAGTTCTTCTTTGAATATTTGGTAAAACTCCCCTGAGAAGCCGTCCAGGCCTGGGCTTTTGTTTGCTGGGGGTTTATTGATTACAGCATCCATTTCCTTAGTTGTTACTGGTCTATTCCAGTTTTCTGACTCTTCCCATTCAGTTTTGGGAGACTGATTCTAGGAATATGTCCATTTTGCCTAGATTGTCCAATTTGTTGGTATATAGTTGTTCATAATATTTTCTAACAATCCTTTGCATTTCTGTGGTGTAAGTTGTTACTTCTCTTCTTCATAGTTTCTGATTTTGTTTATTTGGGTCCTCTCTTGTTGTTTCTTGGTGAGTATGGTTAAAGGTTCATCAATCTTGTTTATCTTTTCAAAGAACCAGCTCTTGGGCCCTGGCCAGTATGGCTCAGCAGTTAGAGGCGTTGGCCCATGGACTAGTGAGTCACAGGTTTGATTCTGGTCAAGGGCACATACCTCGGCTGCAGTTTATCCCTGGCCCTGGTCGGGGTCATATGGGAGGCAACTGGTTGATATGTTTCTTTCACATCAATGTTTCTCTCTCTCTCTCCCTCCCTCTCTCCCACTTTATCTGAAGATAAATAGAAAAATATCCTGGGGATAAAAACAACAACAACAGTTCTTGGTTTCACTGATCTTCTGAATTGTTTTTTTAGTCTCTAAATCATTTATTTCCGTTCTGAACTTCATTATTTCTTCCCTTCTACTTACTCTAGGTTTTCTTTTTGTTCACTTTCTAGTACTTTAAGTTGTAGGGTTAGATAGTCTATTAGAAATTCTTCTTGTTTCTTGAGGTAGGGCTGTAACGTTATGAACTTCCCTCTCAGGACTGCTTTCGCTGTGTCCTGTAGATTTCGTGTTGTTGTGTGTTCATGTTCATTGAGTTCTAGGTATTTTATTTCTTCGTTGATCTCGTGCTTCTATATTGGGTACATATATGTTTACCAAGGTTATATCTTCTTGTAAGATCATACTTTTAATATTATGTAGTCGCCTTCTTTGTCTCTTGTTATGGCCTTCATTTTGAAGTCTTTTTATATCAGATATCAGTATTACCACCCCATATGTTCTTTTTTTCCCATCCCTTAACTTTCAACCTGTGTGAATCTTTTGTTCTGAGGTGGGTCTCTTGTAGACAGCATATATGTGGGTCACACTTTCTTACCATTCAAGTACTCAGTGTCTTTTGATTAGAGCATTTAACCCATTTATGTTTAAGATTATTATTGATATGCACTTATTTATTGACATTTTTATTTACTACACATATGTTTCTCTCTCTATTTATTCTGATTATTACAGCAGCCCCTTTAACATTTCTTGCAATGCTGGTTTAGTGCTAATATAATCTCTTAGCCTTTTTTTTTTTTGTCTGGGAAGCTCCTTATTTCACCTATTTTGAATGATAGCCTTGCTGGATAGAGTAGTCTTGGATTCAGATCCTTGTTTTTCATGACCTTGATTACTTCTTGCCATTCCCTTCTGGCCTGTAGTGTTTCTGTTGAGAAGTCAGCTGAGAGCCTTATGGGGTTTCCTTTGTAAGTAAACTGTCGCTGTTCTCTTGCTGCCTATAAGATTCTCTCTTTGCCTTTACTTTTTGGCATTTTAATTATGATATGTCTTGGAATGGGCCTCTTTGGGTTCTTCTTGCTTGGGACTCTCTGTGCTTCCTGAATTTGTATGCCTTTTTTCTTCACCAAGTTAGGAAAGTTTTCTACCACTATTTCTTCAAATAAATTATCTAACCCTTTCTTTCTTCTGCTGCTGCTACTGCTATAATGTTGTTATGCTTCATGTTGTGCCACAGCTCTCTTAAGCGGTCCTCATGTTTTACAATTGGTTTTTCTTTTTGGTTCTCTGATTGGGTGATTTTTTTTCCTATCCTGTCTTCTAATTTGCTGATCCGATCTTTGGCTTCCTCTAATCTACTGGTTATTCCTTCCAATGTGTTCTTTATTTCTGCTATGTCATTCTTGATTTCTGACTGGCTGTTTTTCATTGTTTCTATATCTTTTCTTTTGCTGTTAAGCATCCCCATAATCAATACTCTGAATTCTATGTTATAACTTGCATATCTCCATTTCATTTAGCCCTTCTTCTGGAGAATTCTCTTGTTCTTACATTTGGGATTTGTTTCTTTGTTTCACCATTTTGGCTGCCTGAGCAGGGTTTGGAGCCTGCCAAAATCCAATGCTTTACTCTTGAATCCACTTCTATAACCAACTCAGATAACCTTTCCCTTGAGGAAAATGGCAAATATTCTAGGATATCATTGCAGCATTGCTTATAGTAGCAAAATGTTGGATACTGATCAAGAGAACTACTAAACATAAACTGTGCTACACATTACATATAATACTTGCAACTACTAAGAAAGCAAACAAAAAAACAAAACAAAAAAGATGACAGTCTCTGTACACAGACATTGAAAGGAGCCTAAAACATATTTTAAGTGAAAAACTCAATGTGCAACACATACATATCTCCCAAGAGAACCTTTTTCCTCTCCAAAAATATTATATAGAGGTGTATGTACACACACATATATACATACATGTACACATACTGTATATGCACCCAGATATGTTACCTTTTGTATGTGAAAAGGAGGGGATGTGCCTAGTTGTGTGTGTTTTTCTCTTTGTTTGAGAAAGTGCAAAGGTGGGTTCATCCAATGTTGGGTTTGTTAGTCAGAGAAAGAGAAATTCTAATAGGAAAGGGAGTATAGGATTTAATTAGAGACTGGCTAAAGCTTTGGACTAGGGAAAATAAGCAAATATGATGAAAATCAGGGGAGGGACTAGTGAATAAGAAAGGAGAGGGCCAATGTCACTGAGTGAAATATCTGGAAAGATAAAGGTTAGAATAAAAAATATGGTATGAAAAATTCTCTGGAGTGACACATCAGTCATAGTGAGTTCTCCGTTCTCCATTCTCCACATTTCCACACTTCTACATTCTACACTCCAAAGTCAGGCTTACTTTTGCTCTCTCAGACATTCTTGCAGCTCAGACTTCCTTGGTTCAAATCTGTGTCTACCACTTACTACCTGTGTGGCATTGAAAAAGCTACTTAAATTTTTGTGTTTCAGTTACTTTATAAAAAGGAGAAAATAGTGATACCACCAGCTTGAGTTTGTCGTCTTTATTATTCTGAATCAAGAACCATAAAACAGTTAAATTTGACAAAATGTTCTGATTTCAGAGATGTGAAAAAATATATATATCTGGATTTGATTCTTATTAAATTAATTTGTTCCTTCACCATGGAGCCTAGGCCTTCGAAGTTAATACTGTTAAGATCAAGTTAAAGATTTACTATAACAAAATTACAATCCATTAATGTTCATTACCAACCTACATTCCTCCTAGAAGTTATTCTAGAACAGTGAAATATATCTGCCAAATTGTGTTTGCCCTGAAAGGAAGGACAAGATATTCGTATGGCTTCTGTAGACAATACTTTATACATGTTTCTAGTAGAACAATTATCAAGCACAGTATGTCCTGTCCTCCGTGTTTACTTAATAATTACAGCCTAATGTGCCTGTTTATTTATGACCCTTTACTTAAGACAATGGAGAAAAATTAGGGCTAATAATTTTAATATCCCCCAATTAAAAGACTATGTATTATAGAAGACAAAAATAAAGATTTGGGGTCAAGCTTTTCTATATTCTTTTCCTACCTGTTATTTTCTGTCTGTGTGGATTTGGATAAATTACTAACCTTCTCAATCCTTAGTTTTCTAATTTGCAAGATAGTATTATTTAATAGGATTATTGTGAGGATTAAATAACATCTTTGTCTATTAAGTACCTCCACATATTAGGCTTAAATGTTGCGCCCCAAACACCCACCTTGCTTTCTGCCCTGCATCCCCAACAGTGCGAGGTTAAGTAACAAGGAGAAGCTTCAAAAGCTGGACTTACAACCCAATAGCTCTCCAGTTTCTAAGATGACTCTCTCTGTCCTTCCCCTACCCATAGTATTTAATCACTTCCTATTTTCTCAATATTCCATTACAACAGTCCTTTTCTCTTTAGTTTATGATTGATTATCTGGGAAAGGGCCGGTAATGCTCTTTGTGAGCAATGTTATATATTGAATTGAGAACAAAGTAGCAGAAAAGAGTCGGAGGCAGTTCGAGTTGGCCCACAAATCAATTATAGATCATCATTTAACAGAAACCAAAACACAGATACCCACTAGAGACCAATGCTGCTCTCAACCTCTTCCTGAGTGAAATTATATATATTTATGTGTGTGTGTGTGTGTGTGTGTGTGTGTGTAATATATAGTTGTATATATCTTATATATATAGTTGTAAAATTGTCAAGCTGTCCATGGGGGGGAAATCTTCAAAATATCATAGACACAATTATTTTGAAAGGGTTGTCTCTATAATATGAACTATAGGAGTTACCTGCAGTAAAACAGAAACTGGATTCTCTTCACCTGAAAGAACTATGTTGTGTAAAATAATACAGATGCAAGAGAATGGTAAGACCCTGTGGCATATCCACTACACTGAGTTGTAAAAACAAGGCAAGGGAGGGGCAAAGGCCTCCCATTTCTGTGCACCTGCCTCTTTCAGTGTGACTGCTCTTCCATCCAGAAGTCGCATCTGCTTCTCTACCTGCTTCTGTTTGAGTTGGCCTTGTGACTCACTATGACCACTGAAATGTGATGAACATTACGTTACGAGACTCCCGAATTTAGGCCTCAAAGGACTTTGCAACTTCCGCTGTCCCTTGCTTGGAAACCAAAGGATGCCATGTAAAGACGCCAGAGCTACCTTTCTTAGCTATCAGTGGCTGCAGGGAAGAGGGGAGGGAGGGGGAGGGAGGGGAGCCCTGCCGGCAGCCGGACGTGAGTGCGGCCGTCCTTCATCTTTTGCTATCAATGCTGCACATCCTTGCATTCATGCCTGACTTCAGGTGATACCCAGCAAAAGGCCACCCAGCTGATCCCAGCTGAAATTCCTGATCAAGAGCAAATAAAATGAGTATTTTAAGCCACTCAGTTTTCGTGTCCAGAAAATAGTGGCATGTCTTATTAATTTTCAACAGAGTTCTTAAGAAGCTTAATAATAAAAGCTTGATATATATTATTAGATATTGCAACTTTGAGGCCCAACAAAAGCCAGGGTATACCAAAGTGAGTTAGTGTCTTTGCCCCTGATGCATCATCCATACACACCTTCTACTTTCCCTGGAACATGTTTTGAATTTCATTTCTCAGACTAATGATTGGACCAGGGTAGCTAGTAAAAAATACCAAGAATTCACCTGTGTGATATGCTCAAGTCCTTCAGAGAGCATTTCTCCTTGTGCTCACAGAACTGGCTCTAGTCTGGTACTTAACAATTACTTATTATAATAACATCATGGGTTTCCCCCTCCCCCCAGATCCTACTTCTTTTCAAAATACAAAGAAGTCTAAAATTGTTGCATAAATATCTGGGTTCATTACATTCCAGTCTACCCATTCATTTTCATTTATGAAATCAATGAAATCTGAGCTACAGAACACATCTGGACCCTCTAATCCTAGGTGTCTGCTTTGCCAGGAGGGAGCACAACGGTCCACATCTTCTGGTGCAGGAAAATCCATGGACCTTGTCTCTAAAATTGGTTTTCTTCTAATGAAATTCAAACTGGTAGGATCTGGGGTATTTTATGTTTGAATAAACATATTTCATATGCAGTTCCAGCTAAATGATGTTAAATTATTTCCTTGGTGAAATAGAAACTGAAACTAAACAACTATACACTTTACTGATATCACTGTCCTATGCACATACCACTTGGTGACTCAGTGACCAGTCTTTATACATATTCATGGAAAGTTGTTTCTTGGTGGCCTGCAACCTCATCATCATGACGGAGTCACCAGCATAGCCATGAAGCAGTGGCCACAGCTCCCCCAAGCCACCGTCATATGGGGTGAGTTATGACACAGCAATAGATAACTGATCCATCCACTGAGAAAGAGTCAGCACACTGAAGAGAGAAGAGTACTCAAAAGAAAGAAGGGAATCTGCGTTCAAGTCCTGGCTGCATCATAGATTAGCCACGTGAGATTGAATGAACCTCTTAACCTCTCTAGACCACAATTTCCTCTTGTACAAACAGATTTCACTGGACAATCTTTTAAGTCACTTTGGCTATAAAGTTTATGCTTCTAAGTGACTGCAGCTGACAGGGACTGCAGATCTACATTCACTGACACTCCTAACTGTCTTGAAAGCCCCAATGCTTGCCTGCTAAAGAAAGATGACTTTATCTGTTATCTCTCTGAGAACAAGGGTTTTGCAGAAAGTCTAAGGGAGACAGTTGCTATTTACAAGCTGAATAAATATAACATAAGGTGAATAGTACTGGCTTGTATACACACACCTAAAACTAAAGATGAACTTACAGAACTGTTATTAAGGTTCCTATTTCAGAGAGAGATTATTTCTAAAAACCCTTAGCCTGGTGATAGGCCCTCGCGAAACGCGTCTGCAGAAATACAGAAACAGCTGGACAGAAACGCTGCCCAAGTCTTCAGAGTTCCCTTTTTCTAATGTTCGCATATCATTTTAGGTAGCAAACAAAAACCTAAAAATGATATATTGTGTATTATCCAAAATTCAGGTCAACTATACACATCACTAAATATACTAATTTAATATCTGGCTTAATGCTAACCAAAGGTGTTGAAGGTAAACACTTCTTAAACAGAAGACCAAACATTTGCAGTGCGTCTCAGGAGAGGCTTCCAGATCCGTGACAGTGCCGTCTACCTGGCGTCAGATACCCACAGTTGGGTCTACAGTCTGTCTCTTAGCTGTGTGACCCTAGGCAAACCAGGAACGTCTCTGAGCTGCAGCTTCTGGCTCCATGAAAAGCTGATGACAATGCCTGGCTTGCCCGTTTCACAGGGGTGTCGCGAGGACCGTGTCGGAGCGTGCGGTGGGAAGGGCTTTACTAATGCTCTACAGACAACATCAGAGAAGGGGCGGTGAGGGGCTGGCACAGTTCTTAAGTCAGAGCAGTTCTGGAAGTCTGCTGTGTGCCCTTAAAGCTGGGAGATTCTGGACATGATGCGTATCAGTAGATACATGCAGAGCACATGGACACAGACCACAGACAGGTGAAGGCCTGGGGAGGGATGCGAGGCAGGGGGAAGGGGGCAAATTGGGAAAAATGAGGGGCCTCTGTAATATGCTCAACAATACAATTTTAGAAAAAGAATATATGCAGATGGCAAATAAACATGTGAAAAGATGCGCAACATCATTTGTCAATATAAAACTAAAAATTAAAATAAGTATCATTTCACATCTATAAATAAGTAAATAAACAAATAAAGGGTCTCTCTTGCAGACGGGGAAAAAAGCAGACTTTGTGTCTTCTTTTTTACAACCATCTCTGCCACAGTTGTGTTTTTCCCTATCTTCATTTTTGTGGCCCTTTACTTTTTGTAACACGTGGCCTGGTCACTTGCATGTTCTCTAACTCAACCGACCAGCATTTACCGAGCCCCGGGGAACATGGAGGGCAGAGGGGCCAGGCCTGGTGCCTGGCCCGAGGAGCTCATTCAGATGAGATGTCATACAAACTGCAAGGCATTTCCAGGCAAGGAAAACAGCAGGAATGGACACGTGGGCAAAGTGCTGCAGGGGCAGAGGAAGGACGCCTGTCTTCTCCAGGGGCCGAGCTCAACGGGAAGGACTCTCAGAGGAACCGGTGCTTGAGCTGCATCTTGGGAGATGAGGAAGATTTTCTAGGCGGACGAGGGACAGCTGAGGTAAATCATAAGGTCACAGAACACACTAAGAGCTGTAATTAGTAATGATGAAGATACTAATCAAGAGGCCTAACATCTCCCAAGCATTTGTTACATTCTAAGGAAATAGTTTGTGTTCTATATTTTAAAGAAAAAGAAACAGGTTTTTTACACTACTTAAAGTATTTCACATGCCAAATATTCAATTCCTGACTTTTATATTACACACTCCTTTGCCAAACTGATGCCTCGGTTCTGTGCTGACCTCCAACAAACATTGACCTCAAGGCCATGCACTGAACAGTTTTTAACATGTACTCTTTATTCAGTGCAAAAGAGAGAATCATTAATGATCAATTATTAACAAATAGAAGTTGTAATAATTTAACAATAATACATTGTAGGAGTCTAGTCTTTCTGTTGATAAGGCGTTTAATCTTTAAAAAATTGAAAATAGAATGCTAGCTACCAAAACCATTATCAATTTAACTTGATCTTTCTCTGACATCAGTGAAAGAGTATTATTTATCACACTAAGTACATATTATAATCTTCTGTTGGGAGTCAAAGATCAAAGATTACCTTGCATCTCACGGAACTGTGATGCCATAACATTTCACCTTGTTACAGGTGATATCAATCACCAGTGACAGTGAGCTACACAGCAGATTTTTCTGTGAATATCCTGACATGCTGCGACATCTGAAATACAGGCGCCAACTTCCATGGGCTTTGGTTGTGAAAGTGGAAAATACAGCATAAACAAGTGGCTGATTGTTAATATCATACATGTGGCTACATTCCACTTGGTTTCTGAGCACCTCGCTAGTATCCGTACCTAGAACTTCATCTAAGGAAAAGTCAATGTCAATAAAAGAGAAACGGGAGAGGTGATGTTGGTAAGAATGGTGACATCTTCAATCACAAGATCAGGGCAAAGTCCCTCCTGGTGTCACTGTCTAGAGACACATATAGTCCCTCTCTTTCATCACAGAGCCATCCAGGGCTCCGACTGAAACCACAGATCTGCCAAGCAAACCCTTTCTCAGAAGGGCACAACCTCTTTCCTGCGGCTACTTGGAGTTACAAGTTGTGTCATGTGCTCTCACTCAATGGGTAATCTGGGCCAACCCTTCCCGCTCCTGGTTTTGTGACTGCCGAGGACTTTTCCTCCCTTCTCATTATGATGGGGGCTTTGGTTTTCACAGAAAGGGATCGGGGCCCCTGAGTCTTTGCAGTGCTCTGTGTGCACTCAACGGTGTCAAACACTGAAGCCATTGAAAGCAAAACACTGCAGTTGTAAAATCTTTGTTCATCCTCATGTGTGTTACAGCATGATTCATGTCACAAACTCGGCACTGTCCGTCATCTCTGTCATACCTGCTTCTTTCTTCACATGTCCTCGAATGAAATGACAGAATAAAAAGAGCTTCATTGTAATCCCCAACCGTAGCCTTTGTAAGGACGAACTGGTACCAAGTATTTGGCAGTTGCAGATTGTTATATTATTTACATTAAAAACAACAGCTGTCTACCCTGTGACTCATAAACCATTTGCCTGAAAATTTTCTCTTTTTTCCTGTGTCGAGATTGTCACACACTGCATCATGGAGAACACAGCAAAACCTTCCCAAACTTGCAAAATTATTGGCTGGGGATGTTCATTTTTATGTAAACTATATGCATATTCATATAAAACAGTTTTTAAAAATGTATCAGATATAATTAGCATGTTTATGAATCTATTTGCTCTGCTATTAAGTAACAAATTTGTAGTAACCATGGCAACTGCAACATCGCAGGCACAAGTTCTATTTTTGTAATATGAGTACTTTTCTTAAAGCAACACTCGTGCTCAGACTCCACATTTTTAAAATATTAAAAAGAAGAGTTTTGAAAACATCATTTAAATTTTCATGATATAAGGGCACATTTTCTATTTTGAGTTTATTTAACATTAAAAGCTGTTTCTTTTTTATTATGTGGTATGTTGTGTGTGTACGTCTGTATGTATATGTTTGCCAAAAATAATATTTAAGCATAGAGAAAAAAACGTGGAATATTAAGGGCATGTTAACACATGTGGTTATATGACTGCTAACTTTTTAAGTTCCATTTCAACTGAAATCGTAAAAATGCATTAAATTACCAAATTTTTAAAATACAAATTAAAGTCATGTATGGAATTCCTACTTGATTTTTTTATGTAAATGTTCTTCTTCAGTCTTAATCATTATATTTTATCGAAATCTAAGCAGTAACATTTTTTTTCCACAGTCAACTGCAGGAGGTGTTTTGGTTAATGTTTTTGTTATAAAAAATTAATTAAACTATCCCTTGTTGCCATCACCTAATTAACTGCCATCACTTTAGACATGTCACCCTGGGCATTTTATGTAACTTTCAAAACCTTCCTTTGCTTCCTATGAAGTAGAGATAACGATAATACCAACAGGATGCTGAGGAGGTGAAGACTGAAAACACCAGCAAGGTGAATACGCTTCCCTGCTCTCTCAGGACTGCAACTCTCCATACAGGTGTTCTGTCACAAAAATCACATCTAATCCTGAACGAACGGTTCCAAACAGCACAGGCCCTACGAATATCTTTCTTCTGTATTCTCTCAAAAAATGGCAGAGGTGAAACGGCAGTATGGAGACCTGGATGATGAGATTGGGTAAAGGAATCATGTCAAAGCAACTCTTTTCTTTTAGAAAAAAATCTGACCTGGGTTTGAGCCTCAACCCCCCTCACTGAGCCTTCCTACCCTCAGCGCTCCATGGGAAGAACAGTATCTCCACCCTTGGATTTTCCCACATCTGGATATAAAATAAAGCAGCTGGCGGACTCTGTGACATAGTATTTGTCAATAAAAATAATTTGCTTAATCCTCATCCTTCATTTTAAAATTGTACAGACTTAGGGAAGTAAAGAGATCGCGAAAGAGAAACAAAGCAGTTCGGATGAGTTTGGCTTTCTTAGCTATTTGCTCTGAAGAGACAGAAGTGGAGCCGGACTTCCCTGGATGGCCAGGGGCTAGGACCGGCTGGCTTCGCGAGCAGGGCCACAGTCTGCTCTGAAAAGGTATCGCTGGCGTCCAGGTGGGGAGGCGTCGCGCATCCTGACAGAGGAACAGGCCCCGCGTCCGAACAGAAGGGAGACCGAGAGAGCAAACCCTAAAGACGGCAGTGACCTGGACACAGGCTGGCCAGGGAGCCGAGAACCCAGGAGAGACAGCGTCTGTAATCTGTCATTGCCCTCATCACATTGTGTTATACTACCCTGACCATTCAATTAAAAAATTAATGATCAGGGGGGTCGGTTTGTAAATTATAACTGTCTAACCACTATGCTGTACACCTAAAACTAATACAAAATAACAGTGAATGTCAACTGTAATTGAAAAATAAACGGAGAAAAACGTTCAGCCCCTCCCCAGCGCTTCTGTCCCCAGGACTGGACTCTGTTTCCTTCGGAGCACTGGCCGTACCGGAACACGCTGACAGTCACACGCTCGTGCCGGCCTCCGCCGCTGGACGCCAGCTCCGGGGACGGGCCGCCTCAGCTCACCCTCCCTGCCTGGCTGACAGCGAAGCCTCGTCAACTGAGTCAAGACGCCCGGCGCACTGTAAGCACCAACAAAGGTTATTCGTTTTTATGGCTGTACTTTTTAATGTTACTCATTTTTCTAAAATTAGGGTCTTTCTGAAGTTACTGATAATGGGAACAATTATGACATGCCTTGTCCTCTTTAGGGAAAAAAATCCTGGTTTGGGTTATATCAATCACTAAAAAAACAGGATTTACTCCTAAATACTACCCTAATCTTCCCAAAGACTATAATCTCTGGCAGACTGGCCACAAATTAATCCATCAGATTTGGTCAACCAATTTAGTTGTTAAATCAAACAATTATACCCAATTATCCAAATCTGATGATAATTTGCTACAATGAGTCTAATATTTAGCTAATTTTGTGGATTCTGTGCACATTTTTATCCCTTTCCGACTTGTTCATTCATAAAAATAAATAACTTGAAGAGGCGATCCCTTCAGCTGTACATAACCCGAGGCTGAGCTGCTTCCTCTAGAGTGGGTACACATTTTAACCGACTGGTTTCACTGAGAAATTTAAGGAGAAAATTAATGAGCATGTTAAGTGTGGTTACGTTTAATTTATCTCAGCTGATGCGTTCGACACACATGCACTCCAGTCAAAGTCAACATTTGTCAAAGCTGACCCACCTTGTCTTACTTTCTGTGTGTATTTCAGAGGCATGGGGACAGGAGTAATTTGCTGAGCACTAATATGGTCAGTGATGTACTAAAGGGGACTTAGCAGCCTCCCGGTAATAGAAGATGGGCTGTGACACGGGACAGAGCCAGCCCACAGCCTGTGCGGAGCAGGAGTGCTCCTCTGGGGGTCACACGACAGGAGGTGGCCACCCAGACCAGACTGTAAGCTGCTGAAGGGAGAGGGCCATGAGCCAGCTGGCTGAACTTCAGTAGATTCCTCACAGGAAATTCGGAAGAAGTTTTCTACTCTAGAATGGGGAAGATCCAGATGACTACAGAACTCGACTCATCTTAGTTCAGGCGTCACGACAGAGCGGTGCGTTGTCTAGACACCATGGATCAAGATGGCTGAAATGGATGTCGTTTAACTTCGCTGTAATGAAAATACTTTAATGTTTATTCATTCCTTCTAAACAAAGTATGTTGTTAATGCTAAATTAGAAAGTAATAATTGTAAACAATTAGCAGTTTAAAAAATGTTAATGAATGAATAATCCAAGTGCAAAGAAGCCTTAGATGGACAGGCAAAAAGATAGGTTTTAATTCCTTTTCATGCTGTGGTGAGTCTGTTTTCACAAATTTCCAGGATTGTAGCTAGGCTAAGCTACACCCAATCCCCTAGGCTCCCTTCTCCCTTGCCCTTAGATGTGGCTTTGTGACATTTCCTCCCTCAAAGAACATGAGCAGAAGTAGTTACTCTCCTTCTAAGCCTGGTCCATGGAGCTCCCTGGGCACCTGCAGGTCCTTCCCGCGGTGGCATGGCAGGCATGACGACAGTCTCATATACACGCATCTGACGTGGTGTCCTTGTGACCAACTTGGGCCCTCAAATGACAATCAGTCATTCATTCAATTTGTATCGGACGCTTCACATGTGCTAGGTACCACATGCTTCTAATAAGTTACAAAACAAATTTACTAATCAAAGTGATTAAAACATGATTTTAATATACTGAGACATGTCAACATTTATACAAAGCTATTGAACAAGAAAAATAAAAATGTGAATCAAAACAGTTCAGCTCATAGTCTCCTTAATGAAACTACAATAAAGCAGAAGGAAACTGAATGAAATATTCTTAACAAGAATACACAGATTTTAAAATAACTTAAGTCATAATTTATAAGCTTCAAAACAGAAAAGGACAAAAAAGTATAAAGCTATAAAGTGAGAATTTAAAATTCAGAAAGAAATTCTATTTTTTTTTTAAAAAATCATCTTAGAAATAAAAATTAATTATAAGATGCTCAAAGGAGAGCAGATTCAACAACAACAAAAACAGATTATAAAGGATATTATGTAGGCACAGAGCTGTGTCAATGAAAGCAAAAAAACAAAGTGGAAAAATGATAAAATGTGACTAATATAGAACATAGACATAGAACACCTAACATCGAAATAACTTGATCCCCTGAAAAATAAAAACAAAACAATAAAATATAAGTAATATATAAATTATAATACAATTATAGAAATAAAAAGACCTGACTCCCATATTAAGACGACCCCTATGTACCTGGGAAAACCGATGCACAACAGCTTCTAATAAAACTAGTATTTTTAAAACTTTAGACTCTAAAGTTGAAGAAAAATCCTACCTGAGGAATCCCCCCACCTATCTCCATCAGTCTAAACAGGAAGAGAAACAGACACACAGATAAAGAAAATGTTTACAAAATGTTAATAGCTGAGAAACCGTGGAGATGGTGAGTGTCCACTGAATCGTTCTTTCAAATGCTCTGTAGACTTATTTTTTAAATAAAAAGAGAAAAATCATCACTAGTAAGGAAAAAGAGATAATGAACAATTTTAATGTAAATAATTTCCTATAGAATATCATTATTTTAATGGTTGTAAATATTCTTTGTAAAAATTGTTACATTTTTAAACCAATAACCCTTATTTGGAATTTAGAATTTTGTTTCAATTTGTAAATCTTCAAATTTTGAACATAGATTTAATATTTTCTACAAACCAAATGAAACCAGAGTTAAGGCTGGCAAGGAGGTAATGAGACTGACTTTTAAAACAATTCCACAGGACAGGGTCTGAAACATGTTTTAACGATGTCAGCATGGACAGAATGCAATCATCTTGAAAGATAAAATAATATTTGTTGTGCAAATTTCAAAGTTTAAAAAAATTTTAAAGATGAACAAAAAAGCAAAAAATGGTAGCACTATGGATACAGCTCAAAGACATCATCACTTTCCACTTTGTCTCTCTCTCTCTCTTTTTTTGGTTACTCCTCACCTGAGGGTATTTTTCCTAGAAAGAGTGGAAGGGAGGAAGAGAAGGAGAGGGAGAGGGACAGAGAGAAACATCGATGTGAGAAAGACACATCAATTGCTTGCCTCCTGCATGACCCAGACCAGGTCCGGGGATTAAATCTGAAACCCAGGCACAAGCCCTTGACTGGGAATCGAACCAATGACTCTTTAGTCCTCGGCTAACATTCCAACCACTGAGCCAAACCAGCAAGGGCTTTTTCTGGGGTTTTTTTTGGCTATCAGTGTGGTTTGTTGGCTGACTGATTGATTGACCTAACATTTATTTAAAATCTACCACAGAAAGCAATGATTTAAAGAAACCTATGATTCCTTCTTTATACAGCTTACATTTTTAGGGGACAAGTATGTACCTCCTGGCTATAATACAGGTAACATAGGTCCATACCTAACATCTATGACACAGTGCCACAGGCGTGCACTCAACAGCCACGCAACAGGTCAAGGGCGGTGCGGGCCACACCAGCCGCAGAGAAGGGGCCGTCAACGTGTCAGAGACAAGAGCGGGACTCCTGCTAGCGGGTCGGGGCCACGGAACTGGTTTCAGAGAAGGGGAGGTGGGGACAGGCCTGAAGTGAGAGATGGGCTTTTGCAGAGTGTGACAGGAAAACATCTTACAGTCAGAAGGAAGAAAAAAGAAAACATAAAACAAAGCTTTTGAGAATTCTTGGGTGAATGCAGGACACAGTGTACAACAGCACATATCCACAAGCTCACGGAAACACATTCACTGAGCACCCAGCATGGTGAGCCTTGATGGCCGTGGTCAGGATTGTGAAATCTGTCCTTAGAAAATAAGGATCGCTAAAGGCTTTGAAGCAGCATGCAATGGTCATGTGATAATCATGCGGACGGTCACATGGCACATGGTCACTTGGCAGATAAGAACCTGGCCTCAGCTTATCATTATATATCATGTCCTGCCTTGACTTTCTGTACTTGGTATCTCTCACACCTATGGCAACATGGTTACGGTCCTAAGAACGCCTTCATTTCTGATGAAAAGTCATAGATTTTCTCTTACTTTATACAATTATCCTCAATGGACACCCCAAGGTTCTCTGGGCAGCCACAGGCTGACACACCATACAACAGGAGTTATCAACCCAAAATGACTATCACACTAAATGTACAAATGAATGCTAACTAAAGGATCAAATGTTTTCTACATAGCCAGATGTCAGTACAGCATGGATTGATCAGAGAGAGGGAGAGAGAGAAATGGCTCAATTATTCATTTCTTTCCTACGGAATGTCTGGATAATCAGCTCCGTTGAAGGTTTTCCAGGCTCCTCAAACATTCTGGAGAAGCCTGGCAAAGACGTTCCCTTTGTCTCAGGCTTCCCTGTCCCTTTGGCTCACAGGGAAGAAGACGGTGTACCACATCAATAATCGTGACTTTATTGGAAGTAAATGTGATTTTCTGGGTCTTCTGGAAAGCATTGTACATTTAGTTGCTGTGTTTACATGATTTCAATTTGAAACCGACCTTTGAATGAATCTCCTTTGGCCGAACTGCTTTTTGTTTAGGCTTCATTTGATTTAGGTAGAAAAAGAAAAATCATGTACTGAAAAACGGAGCCTGATTTTCTGCACACAGAAGTAGAGATGTCGTCCCATTTCTCAGGAGGACTGAGAAAAAGGTGCCACTAATGGTGGATAGGGACCAGCGACACTTAGGTTGTAGTGTGAGCTTGGTATGTTAATTAACTAATTCACTCATTCATTCAATAAATAATTATTGAGCTATGTGCCAAGCACGGTCCTAGGTGTTGGAAAGAAAAAGATGACATTGACCTTGGGGAGAAAAATCTACGTTACCTGGTCTCAGCCTCCTGAAAACATTTGTTTGACCACCTGCGGTCATGAACTTAGAAATGTGTGTGCCCCAAGCAGGCGTGTGTGCCACAAGCAGGCGTGTGCCACAAGGCTGAGAACGGGCCGTGGTGGTGAGAACCCGCGGTGCGCGGCAGTCTCTGCCTCGCTGGCAGCACTGATTCTGTTTTCCAAAACGACATGTATTGTGGCCCCATGAAGGAAGGGCCTTGTCTCCTACCCTTCAACCCTATGATTTCCAGCACATGCTCTGGTCTTCGCATCCCTTTCATACTTAAAGTTTTTTTAATCCTCTCCTGAAGATACGTTTATTGATTTTGTTTTTTAGAGATAGAGGATGGGAGATAGAGGAAAAAACAAAAAACAAAACACTGATGCAAGACAGAAACATCAGTTGGTTGCCTCCCGTACCCAACCTGACCAGGGATCGAACCCGCCGCCTTCTCGTCCTGCGCACAGGAGCACGCTCCAACCGCCTGAGCACGTGGCTCGGGGCCTCCGCTCTCACTGTAAAACACACCGCTGAGAGAGTGAGCGCACGCAGGAGTCTTTCTCTAGAGCTCCTTTTCCATTCTGTTTTCTAATGCCCTAGTCAAATTCAATTTTTTTTTTTTTTAGGAGCACCTTCTTCTGAAAGTTTGTTCACAGGAAGGGATGTAGACTTGGGGACAGCATGAAAATGAAAAGGACAAGAAACGGAAGAAAGCTTGGCCACTCTCTAGCTTTCTGTTTGGGTTGACTTTACCTGTACCCTTCCACTTAAGTTAGCCTAAACCCAGAAGTGCCTTTATAGTCAAAATTCTTGTCTTAGACATGAATCAGATTCAGTGCCAGAGAAGACGCAGCATGTAAGTTACCAAGCACAGTGCCTGGTACATGTTTATGGTACACGTTTAGCCAATGAGACTTGTGAGTAGCCACAGAGCAACCTAGGTAACCCTTGTTCCCTGCCCGGGAGTCAGGACGGGTTACAAAGCAGGTTCTACGTTTTACTAGATGGCTGACCCTGAACAAGGGGTTCAGTCCCCTCGGAGCACCGGGACACGCCGCCTGTCCAGCGCAATACCTTGACCCTTGGCAAGAATAAAGAAACACTGGCCCCTTTTTCCAGTATTCATGAAGGCACTGCTTATTTTTTGAAAAAATTCTCCTTTATCTTTTTGGAAATGGATGCATAAAATAGGAGCACATTATTGAACAGATTATAAAAATGAATCTAAAAGACTGTATGGAATGTCTATCACTTGTAAAAATTATTACACATTGGCTGGTTCTATGGAGAGCTAAATCAATGCTTTATCTTGCATGAGCCCAGTGAAAACCAAATGGCAAAAGGATCGATATAAAACTTAAAAAAATTTTTTTCAGACGGAAAATCAGGCACATTTTACACGTCAATGAAAGTTGCAATCAATATTTCTGAAACTTGTCGGCTGGCATAGATTTTTCTTTATAGTTGGAAAATTGTATCCAGTTAAGTTGTGAAATGTTTAAACAAAGGAACCAAAGTTGTGCTGGTATAAAAGCAAATAATATTTTAAAACTTTGTCACTAGCCAAAACTCCCAGTCTTTGGTCTTATTTGAATCTAGGAGATAAGTCTGATTACTGTCAGTCTTATTTGAGTGAATTCAGCATTCACATTCTATCCCTTTCTTTGACATCAAGAAAGGACCTTTTACTTTTATGTGTGAAGGCGGACTGCAATCAACAAACAAGCATCATACCACCGATTTTACAAACACCGACTTAAAACATGAAATCCCGTATTTGCACCACTGTATGTTCATTATTTACTTTTGTTTTTTAAAAGCATGGTTAAGACAAAGCAAGATGGTAGTTTATTCCTTTGAGCTGAAGTTCTTTTTAATGACATTTAAGGACTGTTTGCCCTCTCCTCCACCCATGTCCAGACCAATCATTTCTGGGCCTCAAAGCAATTTCCTACATGAGTAGCATCTCTTCAACATGCTATTTACCTGAACCTTGAAACTAAATACTGACAGTAAAAACCACTTACAGGGAAAACCTCTTGGTGGTGCCGTATGTTGCAAGAAGACCATCTTCACCCTGGATTTTATTTAACTTCATTCTGAGGTTCCTCTTTTCGAAGCAGACAGCATTTCTCCTTTGGCAATAATCTAAGCAAATGACTTTGTTTCAATTATATAAACCATAAATAAACAGAAATAAAAGAGATTAATGAGCACCGGTGCGAATGAGTGACAGTCATTAACTACAATTTTGCTTTATTGAAAAACCTCTCTCTGACTTTTGTTCCATTAAAACTATATCCTAATTATCTCAGTTTCACTCTGCCATTATTTTCTTGGAAACAGTACTGATGGATGAGTTTTAAATCATGCCTTTTGCAAGTGAGGCAGAGTACAATCAGGGAAGGAGTTCCCATGTATCGTGTGTGAACAGATCCCTTTCCCTAAATGGTCCTGCAAGTCATACTTCAGCCAAATGTAGTATTCCATCATAAGGGACAGGGGCAAAAATTGAATGTCGGAGTTCAAATTCATATGATAATTAGAAGGGACATTTATTTCAGGGCGTGGAGGACTTGCCAGTAAGAAGATGACAGAAAGGACGCTGCACAGTGAATCGTCAATGTCAGGTGACTGGTGTGCATGTAAGAGCAAGCGTATAGCTATCAGAAACCACAGTCCACACTCACGCGCAGTGTTTCTGCCTTTGCTGGCTTCTTCTACTCCTCTAGGTGTTGTCATTCACTGTCAAATTCCCAGTGCAAGATGGGAAGACGAACGTCAGACCAGCGCCCAATGCTTTCCAGGTACTGGACACACCGACGTAGTCCCGTTTCACATGCTACTAAGTATATTAAATGGGGAAGATACTCAGCTAGACGTCAGGGAGTGTCCTCCAGCACGCGATGCACCCGCCCTGGGCGAGGAGCACAGTCAGGAGAGGGGACCACGTGACGCGGTACCATGTGGATGCTGGGTGCTGTGACAGCGGCAGCAGGAGGACAATGGAGAGGATGTTAGCTAAATTGTGATGTACAGGAACATGTGTTTAATCTGCAGGACACTTTGTTTAATTAAAAGGTAAATACCACGTACAATGCCTCTTGCAGACAGACTTACAGCAGCAGCAGTCTATGAAGTGCTCGAACTGCCGGCAGGATTGGTCAGATGCATCTGACCAATTAAGAGGGCACACATTTGGGGAAAAATAATTAGTTTCTCCCATGTGTTTTCAAATAGAAATGGCTTTATTTTCTATAAACAGGTTATTCCTAGAGTTTAATGCCTAGTTAAGTATGGGTGCAAAGACACAAAAATGATTATATAGCTGGAGAAGAAAAAATAAATCGGAAAGCTAAAACTTTCTCGTGTCACGTACCCCAAACTCAATGAGATTTTCCCCTTCTTCCCTCCTCCTCTCGCTCCCTCCCCGCTTCCTTCTTTCTGTAGAGAGTGACTCCAAAGGCAGCATGTCTGCACAGCCCTTTCCACCCCTCCAGAAAGATAACCTCAGTCACATCACCTGGAGCTCCAACAAAATCGTTCCATAAGCTCACCCGATCGTAAAGAACAAAAGGATCTCAGGGCTGATGTTTTCCTTTACTTAAGATTCGCTCCTGTTTTCAGTGATCACAGAGGGGAATTCACTATTGCTGCTTCAGCTGGCCCGCGGGCAAGAAGAAGTTGAAGGAGATTCAGACTTCTGTACTTACAACTTCTGATCTCAGTAACACAGGTAGTACAAATAACCGCTCGGCCACGCTTCTGCAGTCCGACACTGCGCGGCTGTAGCGTGGTTCTGGTTGCACTGCAAGGCAGGAAACGGATCAGCGACTCTCTGGAGGATCCAACCTCATCATCTCCTCACCAACACACACCATCCAGGCAACATGAAAGAGCCATTCTGCAGAAGTTCCTCAACCACTCACTGCCCAGGGAACTGGATCTGCAAGCCCCCCATGCAAGGCCCCCCAATCGTTTATTTCAGCCAGTACTGCCTATCACATAACTAACATATAAAGACACAAACAGGAAACATACAAACTATTATATTATTGTATTGTTATCTAATATTATATTATACTATATGATTAACTATGTTATAACTATATATTCTATTATTGCTTTGTTCATGCTGAGTTCATCATGAACACTGATTATAACAGACCCTACGCTTCTGTGTTCCACTCTCAAACTAGTGCTCCCCCAGCCCTTCGGTTCATCCACGAGAACAATCTAACACACACACAAAAATGTGTCACTTTTAAAAACGTCTTTTCCTCTTAGATCTCTTTATTACTTCTTCACCCCGGCTCCTGTACAAGATGAATTTCCTCATAGACTTTTAATCTTAAATCACTGAAAGTTCCTGGGAAAGAATCATCCTTGATTCATGAACAGACCACCTGAGAGGGCCTACCACCTGATGAGGCTTATTACGTCCGTCCACAAATTCTCCAACAACAACTTCATCTCTTGGCCCTAAGGGCTCCCCAGATTTCTTTACCAGAAAATATGAAAGAATATGAGTAAGTTTTCTTGCCTACCTTGCACAATATAACACTTTAAAGATGTGTGTCTGTGTGTGTGTGTATGCATATGTATTGATTGGCTGCCTCCCGCATAATTCTGACTGGGGCTGGGGATCAAACCTGCAACCCAGGTATTACCCTTGACTAGAATTGAACCCGAGACCCTTCAGTCTGAGAGCCGACACTCTAACTGCTGAGCCAGACCTGCCAGGGCTGAAGATATTTTTTAAAGAAAAATGTCTTTATAAAACATCTTCATAACCCCTGTTGAGACTGGCATTTAATTTTGTCCACTATTAGAATACAAGTTTCAACAAATTAAGGCCTTTTTTCCTGAACTGTTTTATTTTTCCTTTTGTTGAATTCCTAATGCCTAGGACAGCTGCCAAGTTCATGACAACAACTAGTTGAATGAGTGAGTGAATCTCTGAAAATCCAGTGAGAAGGACCGTGATGCCGTAGATGCATTGGTCTCAGAGCCTGGATACCAAACCTGGGTTCCAATTCTCCTCCCCCAGGTGGGTGTCCTTGGGAACTGACGGCCTTAGGATATCAGTTTAGCCATCAATAAAATAAACAGATCAGACTATTTAATTTTAAAAAACCTGAAGTCTAAAAGTCTAAAATTTGTGAACGTGTCTAGGGTACAAATTCACACAGGCAAACAAGCTCCATTATATAACAATAGTTTCAGACTGATATTGATACTAGAGTTTTGATGAGAGGTGGAAGGCAGGAGATACCCAATTTGGCATTAACAATCATATTCAACTGAGTTAAACCTTTCGGAAAAATCACAGATCCCAACAAGACAAGAGGCCATGTGGCCAAATAAGCTGCATGCCAATGACTGAGAAAGCTGAGACGTGTGGGCTGCGGGCCAATCGGTGACTTCAGGCAGTTCTGGCTTTTTCTGATAGGTGCAGCCCTACTGAAATGGAGGAACTCTAAGAGCATTTTATGAAGGGCTCTCTGTACCCGAGTTAACATTACAACAGAGAGTAAATCGGTTCTATACAATATACTTCAGTGCATTGTGAGTGCACATTAAAATGTGGATGCCAGTCAAAAATCTCTGACCAATTAATATGTATTTTTCATCAGTTACAGTGGTCACTCCCCAGATGTGTTTTGACATTTCTATCGTAACCATTCGCAGAGCAAAGAAGCAATACATGAATGAAGATGAAAAGCACCAACACCTGTGCGTTTTCATCTTTTATGAACAAAAGCTAGCAGAAATGTCATGTGGAATGACTTTCTCAGGGTAGGGGAGGCTGGGTCTAGAGCGGGGAGGAGACGAAAACTGTACTGAGACGGGCCTTTCAGATATCTTTTTAACTGCTTTAACGGCTTTTCAAGTAAAGCTGATGTAGTTATTTTAGTCTTTTGCCATTTTTATGTCATTTAATTCACCACTGAGAATAGCACTATTTCTACATTTGCATTCTTTCAGGATAAAAGATATTCACAATTAAGGTGAAAGAAACCTTCTTCGCCGAGAAATATAGGCTCTGGCTGTTAATGATTTACTGTTCAGCATCTGGAGAACAATCGAGGCTCCTGTGGCTGGACAGTGTGTTGGAGTGGACTGCAGAGGGGCTGGAATCAGATAACCTGAGGTTAAGGCCTGGCTATGCACCTCACGGTGGCAGCCAAGTGGATTAATTCTCCGTTTTCTCACCTGTGAAACGGGAATAGGGAATTGATAACAATTTTCAGAACCAATACTTCCACTGTATCAAAGATTTTCTTTCGAGAAAAAATATCTTTCCTCTTTTCTATGAAAAGCTAAAGCTCAAAACTAAATCTCAGTTTATTACCAGCCTGAATTCAGCATAATACGTGTGATTTCTAAAGACAGTTTCTTCCCCTGCTCTCAGCCCCTTCCTCTCTGACGACCACCTGTTGTCACCTCGGTCAACTAAATAACCCTTTCCAAGCCTTCCTTTCCTGTCCTCTCCGGACAGCCAAGTCCATTCCCTTCTCCTCCCCCCCTACCCCCTCCCAAGAGTTCGTGAAGAATGTAGAAGCTGATAGTACCGATCCTTTACTGAACCTGGACTTCTAATTTGCCTAATCTTATAAAAAATATTTAAAACTATGCTCCTTCTCCAAAAACAGTAAACATCCAGAAGCAACAGACATGACCGAAAGTCACAACGACGAGATAGCATGCCCCTCTCTAACTCAGGGTGGCCTGAGCAGAAGGAAACACTGCCATTTCCAACCATCTTTTTACCTGAACACAGAAAAGCCTGCCACTCAGAGCCCGCCGCCCGTCTCAAGGCTGCACTCATTTCAAACTGCCATACAGAACCAAGGCATGAATGATCTCAGTAAACAAAACAGTTCCTTCCCCCATTTCCTGGAGACCCCAGAAACGGCCTCTGTCGGAGGGTGAGGACTCTCCCGCCCTTGCAGGGACGGAGTCTGAGAGTAGGTCTAGTGTCCAGACATGGGCGGCGGATCAAAGGAAGGGGCATCTTTCTTCTTGTTTCCCTTCCAATCCACAGAATCGCTGTGCTGCCGACCACCTGGCACGTTAGTAAACACTGCTCCAGCAGCTAGTGACACTCCGGACACTTGCACACCGGTGGCCCTCTCCGGACTGGAAAGTGCAGGTTTGGTTGAGTGGGGCGCGTGTGCGTGAGCGCGTGTGTGTGTTTGAAATGAATGCTTGCAAACCGTGCTTTCCGAAGCAGTCATGATTTCTTGGGGGCGGGGGGGGGGTGGCCCCTTTGTCTCCCTCGACCTCAGCCCCGAGGACCAGAGGAGGGTCAGAGAGAGGCGTGGGAGAAGCTGGACTCGCACTTACCTCTGAGACACAGACGAGGTGAGTGGACTGGGGCAGGTTTGGGTGGCTCTTTCTGTCACACGCCCCAGCGCCCGGGCGGGGGAAGTCGGGCTGGGCCGGGCGGGGCCGCGCCCGCGGGACGGAGGGCACCGGAGCGGGTCGCCGCGCCGCCGCGCACGGCCGGTAGGGGGCGCCTTCGCCCTCCCGTCGCCCGCTGCTCCCGCTCGGCGGGCCGGGCCGGCGCGGCCCAGGACGGGGAGGGCGGGCCGTCTGCGGACGGGGAGCGGCGCGGCGGGGTCCCCGAGCTCGCCGAGCCAGCGCCTGCCTGGAGCCGCTTCAGCCTGGCCACGCGCTGCGGAAGCCGGGCGTTGCCGGGGCCGGGGTCCGAGCCTCCCCCTCAGGCCGCGGGCCCTCGCCTCGGGCCCCGGAGCGCTCCTGGGCCGCCACGCCGGCCGACGGGCCCTGAGGCAGCCGTCTGCGTCGTGTCCTGTGACCCGCTGCCCCGGGCTTTGCCCCCCTCGCGGCCCCTGACGTCCAGGCGCGGGCTGAGCGGAGCCTCTGCGGGCAGCCGCCGCGGGGACAGCACGCACGTGGTAACGGGGTGCGGGGCGTCCGAGCACAGCGAGCTGGCGCACGGCCTCTCTCCGCGGGGCGCCCCACTCGCCCCACGAGAGTTTGCCCGAGGTGCGCCCGCGAGAACTGCCCCGAGGTCTCGGGACCCTCTGCAAACCGCGCGAGGCCCAGGGGAGCAAGACAGGTGTCTCCCCAACGGGATTCTCCCGCCTAAGTGGTTTTCACCCGAGGTGGCAGTCCCGATGGCCTTGAATCTGTATAAAGTTGATGCCTAGGACAGTGTCCCCAAGCCCCCTTCCCACACACACAGCCAGAGCTGCCCCCTTCCATTAGCATTTGAAAATCTCTGGAAACACATGCTTTGGGGATGAACCTGCACAAACGGGGCCTGCCAAGTGGAAACTTAGTTGAGTCATAGGATGCATATGAATAAGAGAGCCTGGTTTTTAGCTTCTGAGGATAAGAATGTCTAATAATCCAGGATTCCATAAATAACAGAACATGATAATGTTTCTAGAACCCTGTTCAGGTCCTTTAGAAGCAACAGTGATGACAGTAAGAGGAAGAGAAGTGTGTTTTTCAGGGCACTTGGGGGCAATCTACTGCGTTGTGTATGGGGACAATTAAAAAACGTTCCTCTTCATTCAGACGCACAGGTCAAATGACACATCTCTCTTTTCTGGACGCTAATTAAAATCAACTTTGTCGATAGGCATTTGAATTAAAATAGTTGAAGTGTTCTGCCTCAATAGCAATATATACACACACACACACACACACACACATATATTCGTGTGTAATCATATCACATATATGATATATAATTTTGAAAGAGAGGTGAATTTTCTTTTTTTGAAAAATGTCCACTCAAACATAACTGGAAATGTCAGCTGCAGACAACCAGTCGCTGTTCTGACTACAGGAATGATGCAATTATTAGTCCAACAGCTTAGTCCAAACCTCTGTTTGCACTGAGCAAGACTGTCAATGACCTATAGAAGCAGAGATTTTAATTTATAGATGTAGAGTCCTTTTGAAATTTAACAGGCTTTGAAAATGTAATAAAACAAGGATAGGCATTCAGTATTTTGATTGGGTGGGGTTTTCTTCTTTGTTTGTTTTTAAGATTTGTTTAAAATATAGCATTGTTATCCCCAGTTCTTACCCCAGGTTTCTATTCTAGAGGATCTGGAAAAAGCATCAGTGGTTAGGGGGGAAAAAAAAAAAAAAAACCTCAGAGAAAGCCCTGAGTTTTGCCACTATCCTTTAAGTCCTTTGTGAGCATTTCAGACAGTTCCAAGATAGCAGATCTAAGATAGCAGAATGTATTTCATGTTACTATTTCAACACAATGTGGAAATAATACTTCTAACATGTGACTGAGTAAAATTCTTACTGATTGGTAGTTTGGGATCAGAATTGATGATATTTTGCATAATGATATGCCATTGCTTTTAAATTATTAATAGGGAAATGCCATTGTAGCATTGTAGGTTTATTTATTTATTTTTGGTTAGTCCTCACTGGAGGATATATTTTTCCATTGATTTTTAGATAGTGTGCGAGGGTGGGAGGGAGGGAAAGAGAGAGAGAGAGACATCAATGTCAGAGAGACACATCGACTGGTTGCCTCCCATACTACCCTGACCACGGCCAGGGCCTGGGATCTAACCTGCAACCAATGTACATGCCCTTGACTGGAAACCGAACCTGTGACCCTTGGGTCCTCTAACCACTTTCTCTAACCACTGAGAAAATGGGCCATGACCATTGTAGGGTTCTTTACAAACCAGTGTAAATAGCCTTGTCATGAATTCCAAAATACGAAAGTCTTCCGATAAACTTTATGAAATCATTTCCTTAAACTTTCTCCACTCCCTAATACTGTAGAAAAGTTGATGCAGTTTAATTTATATTCTGTCAACAACAAATTTATTTTATCTTGGCAAGGATCCTTGTTTGAAGAAGTTAATTGTAGCGATGGAGGATGAAATGGAGGTGAAATTATATTTTATTTCATTATCAAGAAGAACAGTACAGTTGTCCCCCATCATATCAACTGTAGGAAGAATCTGAAAGAGTTTGATCTGAATGCACTTTATTGAGTCTACCAAGAGCACACTGACATGAAGTAGTAAATTGTCCAGGATTATTTCTTTGTTATTGAAAAATCATAATCCCAATTCTGTTACATTTGTTTTTGAGTTTTGTTGGATCTTGTGGAAAGGGATAGGGAAGAGGAAAAAGCTATATTAAGTGCATCAAAGTACTTTCTCTGTGAGAAGAGATGGTCTGCCTCATTCCACAAAAATCTCAGGAGGAAAACTGAAATCACCTATATTTATAACTTATTTGAAAAATTCACTAGCTATTATTCAATAAACAGTTTAAACTATAATATGAACTAACAAATTTAAAAAGTCATCTCTACTTAAAAATTGGGCGAGTGAAGAGCATGACTACCTACCATCAATTTCCTGAGGACTGGGCCAAATTCTGCCTGCATTTCTAGCCTGACCTGCAGGGGGCAATAGCTTGACGCGAATGACAACAAAGGCTGCTGAGCTAATAGGCTTGGATTTCTGGCTATGACCCTGGACTGTTGTGTAGGTTGGAAAGAGTGCTTAATTAATGTATATTGAAACAAAAGATCAGGTAAATTGTTTGATTTGTCTTCAAGCTATATTTTTAGGCTAATCTAATTCATAACTGTGAGGATTTTTCTTCTTAAAGAGATTATCAAAGTTTCAGGAGACATATTCAGCTATCTCAAGAATTATCCTAAACACTGTTTACTTTGAATATATGTAATTTATGTTCTCAAAAAGACAGCAGAATAAAATTTAACAGTTTTCAGTGTTCAAATGGATGACAAAATAAGAGGAAATAAAGAATATTAGATATAGATAATAAAAGGATGTCACATATCTAGATAATAAACTTTATATTTCCTTTTTTAAATCTTAAAATTAAAAATGGGTAGGGGAACAGTCACCCTATTGTTTGTAATATGTATGCATCCCACATATAAAACATTAATTTTGAAAACTGGTTTATATTTAAATATTATTGTTGACAGATAATAAGTGAACTCTTTTCTCCCATAATTAAAAAAAATACAGATAGAATAGAATTTATTGGCAATTGATAATCTACACTCTCCAGCCCACCCCATATCTCCACTCCCTCCTCAATTCCTATACCTCCCCCATCAACTGATCAGGAAAGACTGGAAATAGACCAAAAGGGGTTTTGCTGGAGGGAATAATTGTAGAATTAAAAAAGGGAAACTCTTGCCATCTCCTCACTGCAATCACATTTAACGTTCATTATGTCAATTTTTCAATGATGCAAAATGTCTTGCCCAAGAGGCAACCTGATTTCAAGAAGTCAAAAGGGTACCTGGCATTAAACAGCCTCCAGCAACCTCCAGTCAATCCTGGTGGGATTAACTGGGCTGAGTTTCTGCACATGCTCTGGTTATACTTTGATCACAGTAAGGGGGGAAAAAATGATAACAGGTTCTTAAATAAAAAAAAAAAAAAGAATTGCTGCCCAGGTGTGTTTCATTTCTTTTATATGGCAGAGTTTAATCTTGATTTAAAAAATAAATAAATAAAAAACCTTTTAAAATATCCTTTTCCCTCCATTACGGTAAAGATACAGTATCTATTTTTGCTTTTCTTTAAGAAAAGAAGGTGGGGAGTGCTTAAACAGGGAAAGAAAATTTTATTCTCCAACCCCCCTCCCGTTGTACTAAACCGTTTTGGTCGACATATGTTTGTTATCAGAGAGAGGTGCTGTGAACACAGCCATTTTCTTAGCAGCTTTTTGACTGTATGTTACCATAGTCCCACAAGGCATTGGTCCTTTCCCATTGGGAAGTCATGAATAAGAGACTATGAAGCTTGCACGTCAGATCTTCCTCAATTAATCCACCATTAGCATGTTTGGGATCCTTCACTGGATGGTGAACAGCAGCTTTTGTAACTGGACGCCGACCATACCCAATTATGCTCTGCTAAAAATGAACTCTTTGCAGACCAAGCCTCACGGGCTGTCAGTGTTTTCCGTTTTCCTGTTTTAACGTTTGTGTATAGTGGCAGGCGACAGATGGTGTAGATCAGATCGATTTGATTGCATTAGATGATTTTTCCCCCTTCTCCACTCCTTTCTGGAAGCTCGTATCAGCTGAAGGCGATCGCCTGGGACTCCTGGAAGCGTGAACAAGCCGCCACCACGCGAAGGCACTGGGGCACGGCCAGCGCGAGGACCGAGGTCCCTGCCCAGGGCTTGTTAACACTGTAACCCGGCACTAGGAGGGAAGCAGCTCCCACTGCCGAGCCTACCTCGCCGCCCATCAGATGACTCTCGGCTTCTGCACACAGTTGGAGTTCCGCTTGAAACCTGGATTTAGAGGGTAAGCACTTCAATCGAGACGGATTTGTGACAGTTACTTTGCTATACCGCAAGACAAATCTCGGCAAACGTAAAGGATGTGGGATGTGTCGAAGAGGCAGACTATGTTTACATCTATAAACGTGTTTCTTTTTGTCTGGGAGAGAGTATTATTCAGTAAAGCTGTGTATCGTGTTTTTCCATTGATTGTAAGAGGCGACTACCACCCTCCTCCCGGTTTTTGCCCCTCTCCTCGGTGTTTCCCCCTTTCTACAGGAGAGGGAAGGACAAGGGGAGAGGGAGGGACGCCGGGGGGGAGGGGTGGGGGAGAGAGAAGCATTTCTGCTTTAGCTTAATTGGCTTATTTCCTCAAACTGATCGCTTTGTCGCGTTTCTTTATGTATATTTGGTCGCAAACGACCAAGCGTTGGACTGGGGTGGGTTTTGGACTGCGGGGGACAGAATGGGACAGTATGGGGACTGGCAGTTAGTCGCGGTGGCCTCCAGATATCAAAAGATGCTGGAAGCCCCCCTGCCCGAAAAACACCCCTCAATTATGGGGAGCAAGAGAAATGTGGGTTCTATAATAAACATGGCTTGCAGGAGTCGATGAACAAAGGTACTTAATGCGGACCTAAGCCTCCGTTGATACTGCTCCGCTGGCTGTATCTAAATATGCAAAAGCAAAGTGTAAGTTGATCAACAAACGCCCTGCTGGCATTGGGCTTCTTCCCTTTTCTGTTTTTGTGTGGAGGGTGGAGATGGGGGAGGGTGGGGGGGGGCGATCCGACAGCTTAAGGAGGTTTGAATTGAATATGCACCCAGCAGCAGTGGTCTCGTAGGAAATGGTGTTCTCGGAAGTCAGGCTGCCCCGCCGGAGCTCGGGTGAGCTGTGCTTAGAGCTCAGAGTGCAGCCTGCGGTCGCTCGGGCTGAGCTGTCCACTCGCCCAGGTGCTGAAGCTGGTGGAATACTGGGTAGGTGGGAGAGGGTTGGCTCTGGCTACTTGGATAGAAAGAAAGCATGTCAACTGCGTTGTTCTAGTTTCTTACAGCGTATGAGTCTGTGGGTCAGTGTGTGTGTGTTTTATTTCAATTGTGAGGATGCAAAACTAAGGGAGATTACTCAAAAAGGATCGAAAAGCTGTGTGGGTATTTATGCTGTGATTCTGATATGCCATGAATTGTGTATGCATGTGTGTGTGTGTGTGTGTGTGTGTGTGTGTATGTGTGTGTGTGTTGTATCTATGCCTTGACATCCTTTTTAATACAAAAGGAATATTTCATTTACTAAATAAAAATCTATCAGTATAATGTATTTCTTGTTTTCTATTTAATGTTAGTTGAGATTTAAATGGAAGAGTTCAGGAACAAATGTACACTTTGCTCATAGACTATTGCATTACTTTCCCTCGGGGCTTTTGTTTCTAGGAGTTCAAGCTGAAGAGAACCTGTCAGCTTTCTGTGTGTGTGTGTCTGTGTGTGTGTGTGTGTGCCTGTGTATGTGTGTGTTTGGTTGTAGCATCCCTAGAGAAAAGCTCCACTTTATAGCTATGTTAGGTAATGGCAGAAAACAGTACTTATTAATTTGTTTAATTGACATCGGTCTTTTTGTGAAAGGTGTACTTAAGAGTCATCTGAAAATACTGTAAAATAGACTATTAATTGGGCAATACTGCTTTTCTTTTTAATTATTTTAGGCAGCAGACATTATATGTTAAGCAACTGTTCATAAAACCTAGAATTCATGTTGGTTTTACTATTTGTAAGTAACATGTCAGGAAAATGATGAGTTGGTGTGTCTGAAGAAATGATATATTAAAAAATAATAATAAGAGCAAGCACAACCTAAGTGCCTTAAATTGCAACCAGGTCAGTTAGAGATGAGTTGTGGTAGTGGGAGAGATTCTGTTATATAATTACTCCTTGATGAAGAGCTATTTGCACTTACATAATTTGAGGAATCATAATGTGTATTGCCATGTTGCCATCTCCCCTCCCTATTCTGCTCACATGGGTGCACTTCCATGTATTGGAGAGTACAGGGAAAAGCTAATTGAGAACTTTCTAATGGAGCTAAAACATGTCTTGGGTAGTGACGTTGCACTTGTCCATTTTGTTTAATGAACAATAAACCCCTATTATCAGAATATTCACTGCAGGGTCTTAAAACAAAGCTTTTCCAGTAAGAGCCATATTGACCACCAAAGAATCACAGAGATTCTCTATCTGAAAGCCAACATTACAGTAACTTTGCAAATGAGTGGTTATTGGGTTTTTTTTTTTTCTTAAAATAATTTTTATGAAGACAGAGCTTCAAAGGTTTTTCTGTAGAGGTGTTTACAGCAATACATTTATACTGTATATTTAAAAGGTGGGCTATGGAAGTACACATTGTGGTACAAAACGATGCCTAAATCATAAAAACTCTACCAGCTTGTCAAACTCAGTGAGTTCTGATACTAGGGAAAATGTGTTTATTTTGTGCTTTGAAGCTTTTTCTTTTTTCTTTAAAATCATTATGTGGTATAACTCTAAGGCCTTCAAAGGCGAGATGCCTATTTTTGTAGATCTATAAGTATTTGATTTCAAGTAGTAAATTGAACTAGTGTTTATTTTCTGTGATCTTGGGCTTGAGAAAATGCATTTCCAAAACACACTGCTGAAAATTTCACCCATGCATGACCCTATCTTTATTTGAGCCTCACTTCTTCTTAAAGCCAGCTAAGCAAATACATTTGTAATATTTGTGTGCTTAACTATGCATGTCTTTTACAGGGCTCTCTCGCTGCCATGACACTCAGTCAAAGCACCTAGAGTGGGCTGGACAAGACCAGAGGGGATACCAAGCAGAGCAAGGACAGAGGAAGGCACTGAAAGAACACCAGGTAAACTAAAGGTTACTTGTCACGCCCATCCTGCGCCCAAAGAGCCTTCCCAAATCCTCCATCCTCACTGGGAAGACAGCACTCTTCTGTGTTAAGTGCTTGGTTTGTGATTTGTCTTTCAGAATTGGAACTGGAGCAGCCATTTGGATCTGGGCAGGAAGCAGCCAAGCACAGCTTTGGATCCTTCTTCAGGGAAATCGAGTTATGGATTATGGTCCGGGTCAAGCTCAGCCCAGCCCCAGCCAGGGGCGGGATCAGCAGCCAGAGTTCTGGTGGCAGCGGCGGCGGCAGGAGCAGCGGTAGCAGCGGCAGCAGCAGCAGCTTGGTCCTCTGACTCTCTTCGGTGACGGGTATTCTTGGGTGGATAATACGGATTACGTTGTTATTGCTTAAGAATACGCGTAGTCGAGGAGAGTACCAGCGGCAGGCGGGCAGCAGCCGCCCCTCCCAGCCCACCAGCTGGCCTCTGAACGCCTGTGGTTGCCAAGGTAGCACTTTTTTAATCTTTTCCTTTCCTCGGTGTTCTCGCTGTGGGTCGCGTGTTAGGTGATTACAAGTCATCCCACCAGAAAGGCTCTGTGCGCCGCGCCTCTGGTGCGCGGGCTGTGCAATGGGTGCGCGCAGGCGGCGAGGGGCCTGGGGGAGGGGAGGGGCAGGAGAGGTTGGGGTCTGTCCCGGAGCCTGAGAGAAGTGTTGGCGTCCCCTGCTTGCCAGGGTCCTCTCCCGGGTGTGGAGCGGCTGCGGGGAGAGGCGCGCTGACAGGGCGAGTGTCTGAAGTTGGGAATGATGGAAAGGCTTTGAGCAGTTGGGCGGCGTCGTGAGTGCGGAGCTGGAGAGCCGCAGAGGGTCGCGGGGGCCGCCTCCGCAGAAAGGGCGTGTCCGTGGGCGAAGGTGCCCCCGCGAGCTGCGGGAGCGCGTGACTTCGCGAATCGCGGGCCCCGGGCGGTGCTGGAGCCCTACCCCCGGCGGTGTCGCTAGCAGCCCGACAGGGCTGCCTGGCTGGGGAGGGAGTGGGGGACTGGGGACGGGGCCTGGGTCCCCGCGGAGGCTCCAGATTGGAAGTGCAGCGGTTCTCCCAGGAACCAGATTTTCTTTTCGGATCCTCCGAGAAGGGGTGGAGAAACAGGCTGGGGACCCGATTGGTTGCGGTGTGGCCCAGAACTGGAACCTTCCTGAAAGTGGCCGGGGCAGGCACGACTGTTCAGTCGTCCGGTTTCTTTGGGACACGTCTTCAGCGCTGTCTTCCCTGCCTGAGCCTTGGGAATGAGCCTCAAACAGCAGCAAACCCGAGGCAGGTTCCCTGTCCCAGGTCTGCTGCGAAGGGACGAGAGGAGGAGCGAACCTGTCCCTCCTTCTACTTGCAGCTTTTGTTTGTTTGTCTCCAATACTGACGGATGCCCAAAGCAAACGGATTTGTCCCCTCTTCGCGAAGAGCAACGAGCCACCCACCCAGCCCCTCAAGCACACCGGGGCATTGCTGGGGACAGTTGGACGTGGCAGGAGTTTAGATACCCAGGATGGAGCTGGAAAGGTGACCTATCCTAGCAGGCACCGCGCGCCCAGGAGGCTCCAGCTCTCAGCCCTCGTGGGCGGCAGACCCCCAGCCTGGCTGCTCTCCTTCCCTCATCAAAGGTGGGAGGAGAAAGTGCAGGGGACAAGAAGGTACCAGGCGCCCAGAGGTTCCATTAGGCTCGGCCAGCACCTCCTGGGACACTAAGACCATGTTCCTTCCCTGAGTGGTGACTGTTGATTGTTGTACGCGGGCTGTGAAGATAATTCCTGAGAAGTCGACGCTGCAGAAGAAAATAAAAGAGAGAAGCCGGCGACGCTTTCCCTCGGGCCACTCCCAGACCAGCTCAGAACTGAGCTAAGCCCAGACACCTTTTCCCTTTGGAGGACGGGCCTTGCCTGGCGAGAAGTGCCTGTACCCCACTGGGTTCTGGTCCACAGGGGCAGATCTGAGCCCTGGAGACACTGAGAGCCAGGTGCCCCAAAGGAAGCAGGCATGTGCTCCAGCTTTCCCCACGAGTCTAGAGGCTCGTCTTTCTTCCAGTATCTTGGATTCCTAGTGAGGGGTCCACCACGCTACCGGTCATCTTGGCCCAATTTCCACCATGCCACTCTGATCCCACAATGACCCTCAAGGCATCTACACTACAGCTTTTGCATTCAGGAAAGGTTGTGTGCAAGGAAAATGTGAGGCCCTTCCTGGAAGCTCCTAGGGCAAGTCCATTTGAGAATTAGTTCAAGTAGGAAAAAAACAAGTGTTCTTTGCACTGGGTGTTCAGCTTGAGCAGGAGACTAATGTAACTGCTGTCCTCACCTTCCTTGTTTCAGGAATGGCCTTCTTCCTTTAGGGACCCACCCATTGGTGATTCAGGGCTTTTAAACATTGCGCATGTTATGTATTTAACAACATTCAATATGTCTACTGTTGGCATTGTTTTATTGAGAAATTAAAGAAGTAGAGAGAAGCTACATGATCTGGTAACTAGGTGATCGTTTGATGTGGTCTCAGGCCAGTTGGTTGGCTAAGTAAGTGGAGGCGGGAGGCATCAAGGGAGTGGAGACCTCGGGGTAGCATTTATGAGACATAAAAGATGTGATACTCCAGCATTTTTCTGAGAGAATAAGGAAGAACTTTGAAAAGATAAGCTGTTTCCTTCAATTCTTTGGTACTTTAGCTTCTGACTGCAATTGCTTCCTAAATGAATAATATTAATTTTTAGGATGGGTGAGTTGTAAATGCTAGTGATGAAATCTCATGGTCACCAAAATGTGTTTGATTCCTTGTTCAAGTGGTTTAAATACTTATAGCTCTCTTTCCTTTACAGAATTCTTTTCTTCTGAAAGTTTCCATTAGGTGTCAGTCTGACTGAGCTGGTTCTCATTTAAATTTGAAAAGAAAAAAAAAAAAAAAGGGAGTTTTTACCACACTGGGCCTTTCTAGATAAGAAGGAACTACTGTAGTTGTTATTGTTATAAGGCAGCTCCCCACCCCCTCAGGAAATAGGATTTTGAATTACATCATCATTACCGTTATCAATTTTGCCTGTCAGTATCCACAGACACCAGTGAAGAAGTAAGGAGGTGATTGTGTGTACTCTTCCTGTGAGATCCAGGAGACTTTAAGTACTCATCATTGGTGGATTGTTTTTCAGTTGATGTCCAAATACCAGCAGAGTGCACATCCCTTTTTAAAAATGTGGTTTGTGTTACAAAGTTGATGGAATTTCTACTTGAGGAAAAGCATATAGATACAGCACAGACTATTCATGTGACCGTATTGCTTCGGGGACGATAGAGGGGAAGGGAGAAAACTTAGCAAAATTGCTTTTGTCTACAATTTTATGGACACACTTTATGGCTTAGATGGAAGATTTTAGATTTCCCACTGAAATTTATATAATGTCCATGACCACTCCTGTGACATTCGCTAATAGGTGCAAGAAACATCATCTTGGTTGATGGTTTGCTACTAAGTCTCAGGTAAGGTGCTCGATGGAAACTTCGTGTTAGAAAGAATTTGCTGAGTTTGTTCTTTGTGTTTGTGAGTCGTGTTTTGATTTTTTGCTTGAATAGAACTGCAGGAGTGTTGGTGTTCAGGGTTAAGCATCCACTGAGGATTATGACAAGCTCTAATGTGAATTTAAAAAAAAAAATGTGTTGGACAGATGATTCTGATGACACACATTTTAAAATAAATAATTACATCCTGGAGCCAGGACCTCTTTGCCGGTCCACTCTTAGCTAGAACGATGTGGTTCTTGGTGTCACCGCATGTCAATATGGAGCCAGAACAGACTGTCAGAGAAAGTCCAGGCAAAGGGGAACAATGATGAAGTAACATTTTGATGGATGGAAGATTCCTAAAACCATAATATAATTTCTTTCTTATTAAATTTCACTCCAGTAATGGTAAATTTTCAAATATAAAAATAGACTTTTTTGTGTCTAGGTGGAATGATGGGCACATTGGGGAATGTTCTGCGCTTTTATGCAGACAAGAAGGAGCGAGAGCATGGAAGACAGTATCGGACCCTGGTGATTCCTCGTAGCTTTTCAGTAATGAGCAGTTTCAGCTACCGTTGCCTCGCAGAGATGACAGGATGATGTCCCTGTTCTTACAGTTCAGAGTAGTGTCAGCTGCATTCCAGACTTACTCTTTGAAAGAAAATTTATTTTGCTGATAAATATTTTCAATTAAAAGAAAAAACATAAATGACAATTCTTAAGAACTTTATTATTATTGTTATTATTAGCTATTTCCTTTAGTTATTGGTAGCTATACACCTATCACTATGAACACTAAATAGGTTTGAAACAAAGAGTTTGGTAGTTCAATTTTTTAAAAAATGTTTTGAGATTTTACCTCTACCTACTATACTTTAAATCATGACTTATAACTCTTAAATTTCAATCTACAAAACATTTTGTATGAGTATATATTACAAGCTTTTTAAATGAAAAAAGCATTTTAATTCATCAAAAAGAAAAACAACTATAAGCTAAAAAAGGGACATTATGAAATTTTAAGTTTTTCAAATATGCTTACCTGGGTTTGTTGAGTGCTATTTAACAACAGGGCCGATGTTTTGCTAATATTTGTAGTGTCCAGGTTACAAATATGTGACTACCTAAATATTTTGAATACTGAGTTCTGTTATATTCTAGTTAATAATAAGAGCTAAGTACGACAATCTGATCTTCAAAATCATGAAAATTGTTACACTATCTGCACAGTGTAAAGACAACACTTTTTATTTGCTGTGTTTGTAGAAATATCCTTTGAGACTCAGTAACAATCCACAGTATCTGAAAAAGTGCACACGTGCCACCTAGAAACAAAGTTTTAAAAAATACTAAGAATAAACTAGGAACTTTAAAACATTCAAAGGGTTTTAAATAAAGCTTATTACATGTAATTTATTACTATATATAGATATCAAATCAATACTGAATCTCAATTAAATTTCAAACTAAAGAACACTTATATTGCTGTAATCTTTTTACTAATACCATGTTCCTGATTAAAATACAGTTAATGTCATAATACACTTTTTGAAAAAAGTTGACAAATTATGTTACAGTTGTGGAAAATTGCATAATTTGAAAGTAGTGTCTATTTTTAAACTTGAATAAATGTGTGTTGAGAGACACAGTTTCTAAAGAAATTCTTTTAGAAACAATGATATAATTTAATTGGAAAACTGATATTTCTGGCAATAGTGTTTTTTAAATTTTATCCAATACAGGACTGAAAATTTATTGTTTGAGGTCCATTTTTTATCTCCAGGAGCAAATGTAGCAAATTTTAAGAATTGGTTCAAAGTCACAAGATAAACTCAAGTTACTTAGTTGAGATAGTTTCTGTATTTCTTCCAAATATTTTATTCATTTATGGAGAAGAAGAAGAGGAAGGAGAAGGAGAAGAAGGGAAGAAGGAGAAGAAGGAGAAGAAGGAGGAAAGATCTCTTCCTTTATCATAGAAATATATTAAGACAAGGCTTACAAATATTCTGGATTGTTTTATGCAAAACTGCAGGGAAATTAAACTTAAGAACAGTTACTTTTAGGTCTAGTTTTATGCACAATTTGTTTTCATAACCATTACTTTAAACAGATTTTGACAAGCACGTCAGAGAACTGAAGCAGGTGGATGGAAGAAACTCACCTCTCCTTTTCCCTCAGTTATATGATCCTTACGGGAGGAGAGTGTATCCTATGGTAGAAATAACTTTGGAGTAAAAGCTAGAAAATCTGATTTTGAGTCCAGGTTCTGTTGTGAAGTATGACAGCGGACCAGCCATAGAGCCCACTTGTCCCTCGGGGGCCCAATCATGACAAGGAAGGCTGGACTTACAGCTTCTCCCTTCTACCTCTATGGACTCCATTTCAGGGAAAGCCCCCCACTTTTTTTTTTTTTTTTTTTTGGCCTGAATCTCACACTTTATTTTATATATAGATGTTGTGCAAATCAATACTGCAGTTAACAAAGCAGCTTTAAAATCTTCCAAAGGCATGCACCAACCTATTTTGTCTTTATAGCAAATAGGAAATTAATATTCAAGATTTTAACTTAAATTTTTAAAACACATAGAAACATTTTGTCACTTCTTCACCCTTTGATTTTTTTTTTTTTTTTTGGTATGTGCCCCAAGCGAGAACTGAACCCTGGGACTCTCTGGTCCACAGGCCGACACTCTAACTGCTGAGCCCAACCAGCAGAGAGAGGTAGGGAGAGAGAGATGGAAACATCAGTGTGAGAGAGAAACATAGATCGGCTGCTTCCTGCACACCCCCTACTGGGGATCGAGCCAGAAACCCAGGCATTTACCCTGACTGGGAATCGAACTGGGACCTCTCAGTCCATGGGACGAAACTCACTCCACTGAGCCACACCAGCTGGGCCACCTTTTGATTTTTATTTGAAGTTTTAGTAGGAAAGAAAAAAACCCAAAAGGATGGCTTGCAGATTCATCCTAGTGTGTTGTCGTGGGAATGAATGTATGTTTCTGTAAAGTGCAATATATGTGGCCCCCACCCCAAACCATAGATATACCTCAGAAAAAACAGCCCAGTAAGACTGAATCACTTTGCAAACTCTTTTCAAAATCAATGTATGTGAATATAGTGAATAAAGAATGAACATTGAGCCTTTTAAAATGTTTATTCTGTGTGTAAATGTTTATGCTACTAAGTTTAATTAGTATTTTTAGAAGAGTTGGAAAATTACTATTTTTTTCATTCTGTTAAAAAGAAAAGGACTAGCCCTGGCCAGTTTGGCTCAGCGGTTAGAGCGTCGGCCTGCGGTCCGGAGAGACCCGGGTTCGGTTCCCGCTAAGGGCGCGTACTTCAGTTGCAGTTTGTCCCCGGCCCTGGTTGGTCGTGCGGGTGGCAGCCACTCGATGTGTCCCTTCACGTCGATGTTTCTCTCTCTCTCCCTTCCTCTCTCTCCCTCCCACTCTATCTGTACAAAAAATGGAAAAATATCCTCGAGTGAGGATAAAAAAAAAAAGAAAAGAAAAGGACTAATATTTGTCTAGGATACTTAATCTTAAAGTAGCATAGCAATGGTACAGCCTTTTAAAATATCTCATCCAGCTCCTGACATATGATAGGGGCTCAAAATATTTATTAATTTATTGAAAGCAATTATATCCTTTAAAGACATGTTAATACCCAATTTTACATTTTTTCCATAGTTAATGTCCTTTTAAAAGTAGCTATTATATAAATTGGCTGTTGAATTGCATCTATTTAAGTTTAACTTAATGTTAATATAAATTCTAATTCTCAAATTTGTTTACTAATAGTGTTATTTTTTGTTAAGATAGAGAATCTGTTTCCTCTGATTCTCAGGTATAACTCCTAAATTACTGGAAAACCTGTAAAACCATTTTTTAAAGCTGGTGTTCTTCATGGAACCGAAATAGCTGTTTCATCAGGAATCATTTCATTCCATGGGAATTTTGACATAGGAAAAGTTACCTAATGTATTTTACTTCCTATTAAATCTATAAATACTTGTAAAATTTTATATAATTTTAAACAAATGAGTAATGTAAATTTATTTTATCTGATATAACACTCCTGCGATAGATATATTTTGAAAGATAAGGATCTGTGTAGTATTTTTGTCATTATTTACTTGCAAAGCAAATTTAAATTATAAACAAACTTAGTTTGTTTTGAAAGTTGTGGCTCTCTAGGGTATTCTGAGTGCAGTAAATAAGAGTTTGACCTTTTAACCACAAAAGAATACACCCATTATGTAAAAATTAAAATAATACAGTTTGTCAGCTATTGCTTTCTCGCATGATTTCAATAATGTTTCATCCCCAGTTTATTGATGTATATAACACATTATGTCCATTTAAAACTTTGAGAATAGGTTTAATAAAAGTTCTATAAAGCGTTCAAAGCAATTGACTTCAAATAGATTTCTGGTGGTAAAAGCATGTGAGTAAGAAGCCATTTACTTACACTTTTATTAAAATACCTCACATGTTTCTCTGTTGCAGCTTTGGGACTGCTCAACACTATGTATTAGGACGAGTCCAGCTGTGAGGGCTCTTACCCCAAGAAGACAGGCGAGTGTTAGTTGTGGCTGCTGTATTCAAAGTCAGGGTTGACATTAAATTTTTGAGACAGTTTCACATCTTGAGCTTACGATTTGTGCAGATAACAATTGAATTTGACAAGAAACAAGGGACAGTGATAGCAAGTAACAGTGTTAAGGCTGTGGACTGTAGAGAGGATGGTGCTGTTTTTGGTGATGTGTTAAAGACAACAATGAAATTCCTGGTGGCTATTTTATTGGCAGACCTAATAGCTAGTACCAGTACACACTGGAAAAAGTAGCAATTTGGGGAAACGTTAGGAGACAGTGTGTTCTTCACATAGTGTCCCTCTTGCAGTTGTGATGGGACGTTGACAATATCGATTTTATATAGTGTATCTATAGAATAGGAATTCTTTCATAGGATTCATAAGTTCTTTTATTTAGATGGAAAGTCATGCTCTGTTATAAAGCTGTGAATCAATTAGTAGTGTCTGAGGAAATGGGCCTGGCTTATAGGTGGAAAACTGAGAGGCATGGAATCTGGATGTTTCGCAAGTCAAAGGAAAGACCGTCAAACTGAAAAGACAGACTGATGTAAGATTAAGCCTAAGGAGGACATGACTGAAAAGAGACAGCCGTTTTATCTATTTTTTTTTTTTCTGTTGGAAAAGATCTATGTTGTATTTGCATCTTTGCTTTAGAAATAAAGTCACCTAGAGGGATTTGTTTAAGACTGAATTAGCATATTCCACTCTATAAAATACAGACGAGTTTAGTTTTTCCTGTTCACTGCAGCTGACTTGGGTTTGAGGGAGGAGGGCTATGCCAATTAGCCGTGGTGGAGTAGAACCGGCATGTTCCTTCTCGCTGTGGCCTTTATACTCAAAGTCACAGCATCTCCCCTGGATCTTTAGTTTTCTTTGAATGGAATTATTTCCCAGTTTATTGTCTTTGTAGAATATGAAATTGTATGAGTGTTAGATAAGCCTGTAGTCGACTCCTCTGATATTTAGCTGTTAGGATAAATCTCTGTCTCAGATTCAGGTATCGGTGCTGGTCCTGTCTCCACGCTTCACACATGGGATCCTCGCAGCACAGAGGTGCTCAGTAACCTGTCCCTGGATACCAGGCAGTATTTGGGTCCCATTTTCTTAGTCTTCTTGGGATGCTTTCTTTTTAACACATCACACTAAAACTTCAATGTTGAAGTTTTTCTTCTAACATAACTCTTGCTTGTGTCTGATAATAATTCTTATATTTTTCTTACTAGTCAGTGATTCATCTGGTTTAGCCTTTTTCATGCCCAAATATTGGGTAGTCAGATGTAAACATGCCAAAAGATTGCAAGGGTCTACAGTGTGTTTATACTTACGATTTTGCAAAATCTAGGAAAAATTTAAGCCAAATCAATATTAACGCAGAAGCAAATACAGCTCCTAGTTAAAGGAATAGCCTGATCTTTTCCCCACGTTGCCAGTGTTTCAGTGAAACAGGAAAGTTTTATCTCAATCAAATCAACTCAATATAATAAACTTCCAATGAGAATACTGGTTGAAAGATTGCAGTGGCAACTATTTGTCATGTAATATACTCAATGAAAAATTAAAAATAAGGCTGGCTCTGGCTGCTTTGCTCAGTGGTTAGAGCGTCGCCTACAGACCAGAGAGACAGGGGTTGGGTTCCCACTAAGGGCGCATACCTCGGTTCCAGTTTGTCCCCAGCCCCGGTTGTGGTCATGTGGGTGGCAACCAGTTGATGTGTCTCTCTCACATCAATGTTTCTCTCTTTCTCTCCCTCCCACTCTATCTGAAGATAAATGCAAAAATGTCCTCGGGTGAGGATAAAAATAAATAAATAAAAATAGGGCTGGTAAATAACACTGACCCAGTGATGTTCTCACACCAAAGAACAGAGATGAAATAACATTTTAATAACCAGGTTAGGGCAAAGGTGGGTTTACAGTTGTGAGTACATGAAACACAAAGTTTATTCTTATATTGTTACTAATTATTATTTTATTTTCCATAAAAATGACTGTAAACTTACTTTTGCCCCACCCCATATAAGCTAAATCTGCTTTTACTTCCTTTTATTTCAGTTTTTAAATATCCAAAGCTATCTTGTTGAATAAATAAAGACAGACTGACTCTCAGATTACAGCAGAGTCCAAATACAATTCTCAGTTTTACCGAAACCTTGTCCACCGCTGTTCCGTTTACGAACTGCACTGCCATTGGTCACGGACACCTCTGCGCCACCTGTGACGCGAACCATTGAGGCGCTGAGAGGGTGATTTCTTACTGGGTGCTCACCCAGCTTATCAGTCAAAGACATGCACTTCCTACCAGTCTTTGGAAGTCGACTGCCCCCAAATGAGACCTCTGTCACAGCAGTGAGAGTGTCACTTGAAAAATGGGGTAACTGTCTTTATTTAAAAATTCATCAAGACTGAAAGATATCTTTTGACCATTTTGTTCCCATCAAAATGTTTTCATTTTTCACTAACTGTAAATCGTAACTGTGAACAATTATGTTCATTATTTTCCTCAAATTTTAAAAACAATGTAGATATAACTCTAAGAAAGATGTGTGAGATAGATGATAGATGGGAGAGAGAGGGAGGGAAAGAGAGACTGAGGGAGGGAGACAGAGCAGAGGAGGGAGAGAGGGAGGACATTCCCATCTAGTTTGGTGCTTAACTGAAGGCGCTACAGGGGCAGAGTGGACACTGAGAAGCCACACTTAAAGTGATCAACATTTTGTCCAAGGAAAGATGTTCGACAGATTTGCATAATTTGGCTGTAAAATGTGTAGAGAACAGGTCTTATTCCTCAAGCCAGCTAATTAAGTTTTCCTATACAGGGTCTGTTTTAGTTCACAGCAGCTAATGTGGCCGGAGCGGAACTTCGGAAGCTAACACCAGAAGTGATGCTGGCGCCAGGGCACAGGTTGGGAATTGTCAGCATTGTAATTAGCAGCAAGTCTCTGGGTTCTCAGCCTGCCTGGCCAGCAGGCTGCTGCTTGGAACAGTGGCCCCTGGTGGGGGCGGGGACTAAGGGGGAACCTGAGCCACCTGCCACGCTCTGCCAGCATGTGCCACTGGACCAATGTTTGCCTTGCAGAGGTCTATTTTAAGACATTCAGCAATGGTTTCCACAAAATATGACGCTCACTATAGCAACCAAAATGGCAAGTGTCTCCACGAACATTTCCTCGATCGGATATCAGGTCAAACTGTTCAGAGCTACGTTGCCTTGTGTACGGATGTGATGTATTCTGCAAAAAGTGGTCATTAATATGATTAAAAGGGTTAAAATCTGTTTTGGGGCAGCAATCCTGAAATCCACTGCTGAAAAGCCATCACAAAATAAGGTTATGCAAACCTTATTAATCCTTTGTGTAGTACAAACAGAACAGAAATGTCCACCTTAACACCACCAAGGATCCAAACTTCAGTACCTAAATGATGATTTAAATGTATTTTTCTTAAGTCCAAGCCATGTGATCATTATGGAGTAAGACTGCCGGAGATTTAACAGCCAGAGTGGTTATAGTACTTCTAAGAATAAAGACTACATTAATAAAGTTTATAAGCAATTTATAACCCAACTGAGCAAAAACTGGGCTATCATTTGGAACCTACTCGATAGAAGTTTCCATGTATGTGTGTGCATGCGGGTGTGTGCGTAATATTTCACAGCTCTCATGTAGCAGAATATGATCTGAAATAAGTACCATAGATACTCTGAGTATTCACAGGACAAGTACTAAATCCTCCTACTTCATGGCGAAAGCATAATGACACACTTTCTTTAAAGCATGTTGGAAGTAAATTAATTTTCCCTTCCAGTAGGAATAGGTCAAGGTTGCCCAGCATTGCTGAAATATACAGATTAATTTCTCCCAAATAAGTGCTTGGAATTCTACCCAGGATGTTCTTACTGTTACTTTCTACCTTTGCCAAAATGTGAGAAGGAGACTTCAAAGAGGTCAACAGCAGGCAGAGAGACAAGTAAAATAGCTTTACTGTAAAAAAAGTTCTCAGCTGGATCAATGTGTTATATGAAGCAGTTGCCATGTGGCTACTTCAGCAGGAGGGCATCAGTAGTCCCCAGGAAGTGGCCGTGGAGCCCTGGGCAGACGCCACATTTGCCCACTGCTGTGGGGACAGGGCACTCCCATCGGTGGGGCGAGGACAGCTCGCCTGCCCCCCCAGCGACTCGTGGAGCGGACCAGCCATGCACTTCTCTCGCACCCTCCTCCCAGCCAGAGGCATATTCTCCACAATCGCTCATGGTTTTCAGTGCAATTAGATGCCTATAGGTGACGGCATGATATGCATCCAGGCACAGGACCTGCTGCAGGTTTTTAAGTTGCATTAACTCAGCAGTGTGTTGTCTCCCAGTAATAGTCCCCCTGCTGAGGACCAGGAGAAGGAGCAACGTGCACTCTTTGGTGGCAGGTACCACGGCACCCCTTCCTGCTTGTTCTCTGGGTCAGACACAGGGTTTGCCAGAGGGTCACTGCTGGCCTGGGAGTGGGGGCCGCCCCCCTTTACACAGTCAGATGGAGTCATGGTCAGCAGGTCTCAGCTTGTGTCTCAGGGTCTTGGTTATATTGGGCACCAGGCGCACAGCAAGCAGTGAGACTTTTTCTTTCATTTTTCTTTTTCTTTCTTCCTTTTGTGAAAAAGATTTTAAGGGACTTCTGTTAGTAAAGTGTTTTGTCTTGAGTGGTTTTTCTCCATTATGAAAAATAGAATAGTTGCGGCCATAGGGTTCTCCGGGGCTGGAAGGCCACACTCAGGGACAAGAGGAGGGACTCTTTCGTCACCTGTTGTCACTGGGCTTCATGCCCTCCCCCTCTCCGCAATGATGTACTTGTCATTCAGTGTATGCAGTTAATTCCCCTGCATATTTTTGGGCACAATTCTCAGAACTGATGGAAAAACACAGATAACATCTGAGTTAGTATACTCCAGGAGCAGAAATTAGATGAACATTTTAGGGGCAATATGCAGGTCTACTTAAGTCTCAGACATCCTAGTTCTAGTCGATAAAGCTTCTTCTCACAGCCTTAAGCAGGACAAAACCCAGCCCCACCCTGAAGTCTCATTAAAAGCGCATACTACAAGCAAAGCAGCAGTGAAGATGTGTGTATTATAGTATATACTTATACATATGTTTTTATTGATATCTTAGAAAGAGAGGAAGGGAGAGAGAGATAGAAACATAGATATGAGAGAGAAACATGGATCGGCTGCCTTCTGCACACCCCCTACTGGGGATCTAGCCCACAACCCGGGCACGTGCCCTGACCGGGACTCGAACTGGGACCATGGGATGATGCCCAGTCCACTGAGCCACATCAGCTGGGCTAAGTATATATTTTATGTGTATAAAGTCATATCTACATTATTTAAAACAAGAACACGTTTTTAAATGTAGAAATAGGTTTTGTTGTGATGCCTGTAGCACAGACATGAGGGTAAAATTGGTCACCTAGGGTCAGTTGGACACTTACCAAGTTGTCTGCCATAATGCCAGGATTTCGGACTACCCCACCTTTCATTTTAAAGCATCTGTCGAGCCCTGGTCGGTTTGGCACAGCGGTTAGAGTGTCGGCCCATGGACCAGAAAGACCCGGGCTCAGTTCCTGCTAAGGGCATGTACCTCGGTTGCAGTTTGTCCTCGGCCCCGGTTGGGGTCGTGTGGGTAGCAACCAGTCGATGTGTCTCTCTCACATTGATGTTTCTTTCTATCTTTTTCCCCCTCTCTCCCTCCGGCTCTATCTGAAGACAAATGCAAAAGTGTCCCCAGGTGAGGATAAAAAAAAAAATAGCATCTGATGAACGTGCTGATATCAGGCCGCATATATATATATATATATATATATATATATATATATATACACATACACATACACATACACATACACATATATATATATCAAAAGAGGTAGAATGGCTTCCAGAAAAGTCAGTAAGTATCTATAATGCGTGTACTCTTCATGAGGCAGGCATTCGGGTCTTTCAACATTAATTAAGGACCTACTATGCACCTGGCATTTTTCTAAACGTTTGGGTTACATTGCCCTAAAGCATTCGTGCTTTGGGCGGTGTCTCACCAGCCAGGCTCTTATGAGGCTGTGGGGGATTCACAAGGGTGTGAAGAGAGCCTCCTGGGTCGTGGGTAGTGTGTCTCACACTGAGTTGTGTAAAAATGAACATTGCTACAAGCCTCACTATGGTCTGTATTCACCAGAAGATGCTTATGCCTCACCGATGTACTATCACTACTACAAGAGTCCTTTCTAGAAATGGGTTTCCTTCCTCCCCCTTAGAGCATAGGCTAAGGAAGCACATGAGAGGAAGAGACTAAAGGGCACATTTTCTCAGCTCAAAGCGATAGTTACTCTGCTACAGTCTCTAAGTTTTTATAACAGCATTTGTAATTATCCATATTTACAGAAACCTAAGAATTGTTAGTGTCTATGGTTATCAAAAATTGTATTTTAGTAACTGTAAAATGATAGTAAATACATGTAATTCCCAAATCCATTACTGATTGTAGGATCCATAGCCAATGACCGTATTTTGAGAAGGTGTTGATGGGCTTTATCAAGGAAGACGCGCCGGGACCGCCCCCGGGACGTGCCACAGTGCAGGCCCAGGCGCTCCGCAGGTGTCCTGGCCGGCGCCGCTTCACCCAGCGACTTGCTCGAAACACAGACGCTCCGAAGGGCCTCCTCCTATGGGTCTTTTTGTTTTTCTTTAAATCCTCACCAGAGGATATTTTTCTGTTTATCTTCAGATAGAATGGGAGGGAGGGAGAGAGAGAGAGAAACATCCGTGTGAGAGAGACACATCGGCTGGTTGCCTCCTGCGTGACCCAACCAGGGCCAAGGACGAACCGAAACTGAGGTACTGTCCTTGACCAGAATAGAACCTGTGACTCTTGGATCCAGGGGTTGATATTCTCACCACTGAGCCAAACTGGCCAGGGCTCCTCCTCTGTGTTGTAACAACCTCTCCAGAGTTTGAGAACCACTGTTTTCTATTGATTATAAAAAAAATAAAAAAAAAATCACAATTTAAGTCAGGTTCTAGGCAACACTGACTCAATAAAAACCAAATAATTTAGGCTGTATTATAAAATTATAATAGCAAGTTATTGATTATTATAGAATATATTTTATTTTTAATTGGTTTTAGAAAGAGAGAAAGAGAAACATTGATTTGTTGTTCCACTTACTTATGCATTCATTGGTTGTACAAGAGTACATGCCCTGCCTGGGGATTGAACCTGCAAACTGGTGTATATGGACGATGCTCTAACCAACTGAGCTACTCAGCCAGGGCCTACAAAATATATTTTAAATTAAAAATCAGGGCTTTACCTGACTGGCAAATTCTATAACACTTGAGAAATATTTTAGGCTCCCAAATATTCTTCTTTATTTGCAGTTCTATTTACATAGAACTTATGCAGTATTCTTAGTTGTATTATATAATACTCTTAATAGTGCTGTTATTGCTAATAGCTTTGTAATCATGATCATGTATATTGAATTGAATTTCTTCAGTTTGTAAACTCTTCTTTTGATTTTAGTTATTATTATTGTGGTCATTTCAATAGCTGTCCAAATTTTACTCTGGTATTTAATTATGTCCCAATTTAGAAGCAAGAAGAATCAGCTTCATTTGATAAAGCTCTGAATAAGAACTGTAGACCGTGTGTGTGTGTGTGTGTGTGTGTGTGTTGTGTGACTGTCCTATGGATCGTTATTAAAATTTTCTCATTCATCTATTACACAAAGAATTTTTTAAATTCTTATGTAAATTCCCCTGATCAATTTCTTTGAGCATTTACAAAATAGTCTTGTATTACAGCAGTATAAAATAAATTTCTGACATATGTTTATTAGGACTATATTGGATAAAAATGTACTCAGAACACGGATTAGTATATATAATGGTAAAAAATTAATGTTTTTGGTTAAATAATTTAATTATATCAATTCTCATTATGTCCATTGGAGACTGTTCCACAGAGTTTGCTAGACCACAGCTTTTTATTCAAGCTTTCCTGGAAAGGCTAGAAATTCAAAGGCTGGAATGTTTAAGACGTACCCTAAGTGCAGTGAACACTTTCTTGTTTATGCTTTAAATTCAAACTTAAAAGGACAACTGTTATGCTGTGTCACTCTGGATGGTAAGAGCAGGATAGGCCTCTGATCCATAAAAGTCGGCTTTTGTGTTTCACGCAGAAAATAATATCGGAGCACCTCTGATTTAGTGTCACACTAACTGACTGACAATGTAACTCAGGCTTTTTTCCAGTCTGATGTCTCCTATTAACAAGACACTCTAGTAGCTTAGACCACAACACAGATTTGATCACACATATTACAGGATAGCAGAAAATACAGTGAAGAATTAATAATAATACTTTTTAGCAAAATACAACTTTTACTAATGTGTACAGAGAGAAGGTGATGGCCTGAATATAAAAAAAAAAATTCTTACAGACAATGTGTGTGACATTTAGTAACCAATACGTAGTGTTTTACTTTATGGCTTTAATGCATGAATGTGTTCTGTAATGTTGTTTTCTCAAATGTTACCTTTTTTTTTTTTTTTTGCTCTTCTACTTGACAGAATAATAGAATGTTCCCTCTCTAAAAACGCATTACGACAATAAGCAGAGACCTGTAAATCTGTGTAGGGTGGGATCTTATTTCTTTTTCGCGTTAGAGATCAACACTGTCCGGCTTTAAACACTGAAGTTAAGAGGGAGTGTCGGTGGCGGAACAATTTATGCACACCAATTTATTTAGAATGATTGCCAAGAGATATATAAGAAATCCAAGTTATTCTTATAAAGGGAAAAAGGCCCATTATTTTGACAGTTAACATTTTAAGATTAAGTACTTCAGATTAACCAGAAAGGAAAATGAAATCATTTTAGTAGGCCTCTAGTTTGACGGATTTAGTTATTAAATTAAATAGACACTAATTTAAAGGTTAGTACTTCAAGCCTCAAACAAAGGAGTTTTGACTGTGGAAAGGAGGCGAAATCAGTACCAAGTAGCTAACATTTAGGCAGAGAAGATACTTAAAATTCAGAATTGTCAAAAACAGCTTATTTTCCTCTTGTACTTTTATGAACTGTTTCAGTTTATTATTGGTTCTAGTTCTTAAGTAGTATGGCGGGTTTATGGTATTCAATTATTGTTGATGTTTCACATGCCTTTAATTTTTTTTTCCTTTATTGGTTTTAGAGAGAGAAGAAGAGGGTGAGGGAGAGAGAGAAACATCAATGAAAAAGAACATTGATTGCCCACCTCCTGCACGCCCCCACTGGGGACCAGGCCCACAACCTGGGCGTGTGCCCTGACTGGGAATCGAACTGGCGACCTCTTGGTGCAGGGTCGATGCTCAGTGAGCCACAGGGGCCGGACTCACATGCATTTTAAGTAACAAATATTATTTTAAATATTTATAAAGGAAAAGTCAGATTGGAAAAATTGTTAATATTATATAACCACTTGAAATCTTTCTCAAATAAGCACAGTTGTCCCCCCTTAGCCAGGGTTTCCCTCTCCACGGTTTCAGTCTCCTCCCGGTCTGCCTCGGTCAGAAAATGTTAACTGGAGAATTCCAGAAATAAACAATTTATAAGTTTTAAATTGCACTCTATTTTGAGTAGTGTTGTGAAATCTTTCGCTGTCCTGCTCAGCCCCACCTGGGACATTAATTGTCCCTTTGTCTGGTGTTTCCACGATGCAGACCCCCCCACGTTAGTCACTTAGTACTCATACTGCTGGGCAGAGCTCTGTCCAGTACCCAGCAGTAATGGTGATCATGGCCCCAGAGCACACGAGCCGTGCTGGGCGGTGGGGCGGACACGCCAGAGAGAAGCCAGGGCGTCTGCGAAGACAAAGTGAGAGCTGTACCACAGCAGCCTGAGAGAGACCATGTTTACATAACTTGTATACAGGCTATTGTGATGACTGTTCTATTTTATTATTAATTGTTGTTGTTAATCTCTTACTGTGCCTAATTTATAAATTACACATTACACAGGTGGAATGTATGGGGCTTGGTACTCTGTGGTTTCAGGCATCCTGCAGGTAGAGGAGGACGACTATGTATAGATGCGATTTCTAGCCTCATCTCATTGAGTTTACTGTGGGCCTGTATTGCTGATAATGTCATCGTCATGGATTTATAGTTAACATAAATTACTATGTGTATAGCTGGAAAAGTTAACAGATGTGAGCTTATTAATTATCAGCAATAAAACATTAATGGTTTAAGATTATTCTTCTAGAATGCTTGAAATATTTTGCAAAACTGATTTAGCCACAACTCCTGACCATTTTATTTGCAGACCGCCACCTTATACTACTTAGAAGTTTTTCTGTTTGTCTATCAAAGCAGGTCTAGGAAGAACATTTTAAATGTTATTCACCAACAATGTGTTATTTATAGTTCGGAACTATAATTTTTAAATAATGTAGGTTCGAAGTTTGTACTAAATTATATTTCACATTATAAAAAACTAAATATTTACTCTATTATAAACTTCCATTCAAAAATGAATGACATTATATGAGAAACTAAGATTTTTCATTTATGATAGAAAACTGTTACAATTATAATATATGGCAATTATACATCCATAAAGTAATTATTAAGACTAACAAAAATGATTTTAATTTTAAGATACTGGTTTCTGGCCTAGGAATTCATAATCTTCCTCAAGTATTAATTGTTTTCCTCTTGTAAAACTCAAAATAGTATTTATATAGCAAATATTTTCCTTGAAAATAGAAAACCTGAAAATGTTTAGCCATACTGGAAAAGATCACTGGAGACACATACTAAAGGATGAAAACCAAAAGCACACCTTAGCCAGGTGTTAGTCCTGGTACTAAATAAGCAGACTGGAATAGAAAGCATTAGAGGTCACATGTTTCTTGAATCAAAGTACTTCTATTATCCTTCCTTTCTTACATGTATATCATCTTTAATGCCATGACTGGCTCACAAGTAAATATCAGGCAAGATCAGAATTTTAGCACTTCAAATTACATGAGATGGAACCTGAAAATGCCATAGTACAACAAGGTCTATTTTCTTGGATCAGAATGGATTGTTGTACATTATAAATGACATTCCTTGATGTTTATGTAATGATTCTTGAAACTATGGGGCTGACATTTTAGTGCAAAGATTTCCATAAAATGCTAATAAAGCAGGAAAAGCCATTTTCTTTATTTTATTCTGTTACAGACATAATTTAATTTCTGTGGTTAGTCCCATATGGCTAAAAAACTGATTATTTTGGAAAAATACATTAATTTTTAATATTTGAGTTTCTGTAGTAGTACATATTTTTCAAACTATGTAGGTATCATTAAATGATATACATACACACCTATATATTTGATTTCTATTGATGTGTAAGGATTAGCGTGTTTCCCCTCTGTCTTACTATGAGTATAATAGTTTCTGCGAGGTTTCTAATTTTCACCACAAGAATAGTCTGCCAAAGTGAATTTCTTGGTATAGCAAATATAAAAATTTATCTACAAATAGAGGTAGATGGAAGTACACCTACTTAGTGTTTAATGTGGACTCAATTCCTGTGAATTCCTTGCTCACTTATCCCCTTCATTTCTTTTTGCAAGTGGCCACTTTGTCATATATTTCAACTGGAGGAGGATGAAGAGCCCTAAAAGTGCCCACCATCAGCATAAAGTGAGGCATTTTGAGCTCCGCCGTGCAAAATGAAAATATAATATTCACTGCAGAGAAAGCTTAGAGTCCCATCATCCTGTGTCATTTACACTTAAAGGCATTTTGATTTCTGGAATAGGTCAAACAAAGGAAATTTTGAATGCTTTTTCTTTTAAAAGTTTGCAAAATTGGAGTCCTGAGGCTTGAAGACCACTGAACACCTTCAGCCATGTCCCAGACATGCACGGATGGAGGATAACTGATGATGTAATAAGCTGTCAGTGTCCAGATATGTGGGCTTTAGAACAGGAAGCCCTGTTCTAAAGTGAATTTTTTAATTTCACTGGTACCACAGCCTCCGGGGATGGGTTGGCGCACTGCTGCCTGCCCCCGTTCTGCGGATGGCCCTGAATTCCGCTTTCCTGCAGAAGTCCAGCCTAGGTGTATGCTGTCCTAAAAGGGCAGGAACAAAATAAGCTGTGACTATGGAAGCCGTATTTCTGGGCTCCCTCCTGAATCCTCAAGTAGTCTGGGTGTTGGCTGGTCTGTGACAGAACCTCACGGGGTGGAATGTGGCCCCGTCCCTCAGTCCCGTGGGAGTCTGGAGCCATGTACGGGAAGAAAGTCTCCACCTTTGCACCGGGGAGAGAACTGTTTTCAGAGTGTGATGCCTGAAGAGTCGAGAGGGCGTTTGGTACAACCACGTTTATTTTAAAGGTGAGAAACTGGGCTTTAGAGATATTACAACTTCCACTCTAACAACATTTTTTTCTGAGTGAAAGTTGCCGACAGCAATAACTTCAGTCATGCATGGGTCCCATCCAGTTCCACACACGTGTGGTTTGACCTATTGAGTCAAATGATTATCACAAAATGATTATTATTACAAAAATATTTCTTTCTGTTTATTCCTAATTTTCTCATTCTTTACTCAATCAGTAGATAACCTTATGAAACGTTTAATTTGTAAGCTATTTGACTGCCTTTATTGGAGGTAAAAATATTGTTCAAACATAACACGACCCACAAACATTGGATTCTCTTTTCTATGAAACACAGAGGCTGGAAGGACATCTCTACCCCAGTTACTCCTGCTGGTAATTAGAATAACTGCTTCTCACACTCATTGGCATTCACAGGACGCCACGTCCTCTCCTTTCCCGTGTAAATCTGATGCACGACTGCTCCTGCTGCCTGGCTGCGTTCAGGCAGGTCTTCCCTTCAACAACCGTCCTACTCACACAAAGACCTCAACGTTTAACGTTGAAAGTACCTAACCATTAATGAATACCGAACCATTTCTCTCCACATAAAATTGCAAATATGGCCTGAGAGCCAATTTCCAGATTACCTTGGTTGAGCAGCACTAATTAATTCTGCGCTGGGTGCAGCCACAGTCAGCCGGAGGAACGCTGGCCTCTCGCGCTGTCAGGGGAGCCTGCCCACACGGCGACCGCCTCCCACTGCAGAACGCTGCACAATTACTCACGCCTGCTTCGAGTGACGATGGACTGTAAAAATAACGTGAACCATAAACAATCCTGAGAGTGATGGGCACCCTTCAGCAGAGTGTCTAACACGTGCCAGGCATTGCACACAGTAGCTATTATCTCTTTTCATTTACTTCTGGAAATGATCGTATATGTCAGCATTGTTATTGATCTTTTATAGATAAGAAAACTGAGTTTCATAGGGATGGTCACCTACCCAGAGTCTCACAGCTAGTAAGCATAAGAGCCTCAGGCTAGTTTACATTAAACCCTTGTCCATTGCTTCCCACGACAATGCCATTTCCATGTCTTCTTCAAACAACCTGCATAGGATGAGTCGTGTGTGGGAAGAACACGGGTTTGGAACCTGGCAGGACTGGGTTCTGTCCCCACTTTGGCCACTAGCTGAAATGTAATCTCTTTCCCCTCAGTGGCAGAATCAGGTGCTAGAACTAGCTTTAGTCTTCTGTGATTTTAAGTAATCTCAAAGAGGTCTATTATTATTATTATTTTTTTTTTTTTGAGAAAGAATTCTGAAAAAAAAAAAATCATTCACAGTTATAATACCAGTGAACAATATTTCTCTGGTATTTCCTAGGTTCTCATCTGATTTCATGGCTTCAATCATAGAACAAAATTCTTATCGCTATAACAGGAAGTTCATATTTTGACCAGATCAGTGAAACACAAGAAAGACATGAAATTAACTTATTGTGGGTCAGACTCTTACAAAGTCTAACTTTCATATTATGTATTTATTATGCTGCATATATAACAAAATTAAATGGATGATGGGAAGCAAGGTGAGCACACAGTACCGGTAAAGGATATTTACAGTATGTGTGAGGAAGCATAAAAATACATTTATCTCCCTCAAGAAGCAAAATGTTGGATATATTCGTATGATACACCTTGGGCTACATCAAGAATTCTATACTTTAGTACATTTACATACTATTCATGTAAATATATTGACTTAATCATAGCAGCTCTAGGGATTCATGATAAGCTGTGTGTGAAAACTGTGTAAAAGATAAGCGAATGACCCGTTAAAATAGAATAAAAACTAATTATAGCACGCCAGCAATGTTAGACACATATACATACCATTTTGAACATCTCTGCCTCTGAAATGTGAACTGTTCCTTATGCAGTTCTCAGAATGATACATCCCTATCACCCACACAGTTTCCTAACATATTGTATTTTCCTTAGAACATCAAACACCATTATGTCCTATGTCAATTTTGTAATATTTTGCAAGAACAAAATATGGTATAGTAAGCTGACATATTTTCCTTCATTGAAATATTCTTTTGTGTGTAAACTCCTTACAGATTTTTCTCACCATTTTCTCCTTTTCAAAAAATCGACAAAAATGTAAATAATGGCAAAGTGAAGAGAATTATTTCTTTCAGCAGTTATTACTTATGTTCTCAAATTGCTATTGCATAAATATTGACACAATTTCACAATTTTTGTATTAGAAATAAACAATAATTGTTCCACATAATTTGTAAGCACTTGAACACCTTCTTAGAATATATGATTTTCGCACACAAAAAATATGTCATGGCGATTTTCAACTAGTAGGAATTCTGGAAAAAAAATAACAGTATGGTTAAGTTTGATTTCATTCATATACATGTTTGACGTGCATTTACAGACCTCCTACCACATGCCACGCAATGTGCAAAGTGGTGGACCTATGTTGCTGAAAACACAGACAGAATGGACTCCTATATGAAACTTCCAGCAGCATAAGAGAGCTCAATAAATAATTAAACAAGAGAGAGAAAAGCACAGGTTGTGGAAACTTCACAGAGGACGTGAGCACTTTGAAGAGGTAGAAGTTCACTGGAAAAGGCCAATTTTGGATGAGGAGGAATGGGGCGTTTCTGAGATCCAGAACGACACGGATGAAGCCAGCGCTAAGGAAGAGTTCGAGGCCAGGGCACCACCAGTGCAGACTGGGACACAAGATGCTCTGGGGGTGCGCTCTGCATGTGTCCTTCAGTTTCACCAGTAACCACGATTCTCAGCGAACAAAAAATCCAACTCTCTGCCCAAAGGTTTGTTGAAGAGATAGTCGTTTTTGAAAAGTTGTAGTAATTCGGAAAAAATCAAGAAATTACTCCTAAGACACACAGCTTTAAGAGTGGGGTTGGGTAAAGTATTTAATACTTAAAATATTTTTTACTGGATATTACGTTTTTAAGAAATTGACATCTCAGAACAATGAATTTCTACTTGGATTTTCTGTTTGTAGTAAGTCTATGAGAAAGACAAATGTGTTTTTATAGAATATAAAACTTATTTGATATTTTTGTTGTTGTTAGAGTAGTAACTATATATTACTTGTTTCTTCTTATTCACAATGAATGCATCTGATTTCCAAAATATATCATATGTGGGGAAGACAGAAAAAACTAAAATTTGTCTAAAACATCTGAAGATCTTTTCATGTGAATTCATCATTTCAGAAGAAGTACATGGATTATCTCAAAGACTGACTTACTGAAGAATCCTGTCACTATGCTAAAAATGAGTGCTAGCTAGAGGGTGTTTTATTTTGTTTTCAAATGCTTACATTGCACCACCAAAAAAAAAATTAAATAATATTTTATAAAACTATTAGAGAAGTTTTATGAAAATAAATTTGTATCAATTTTTCATTAAAATGTATGATAACAATGACTCTACATAATGCCACACCAAATTAATGAAAAGGGAAAACATCAATTCAATTGGTTTTGTGTACATATGTAAGAATTTGCCATTTTTATGACTATTCTGAAAATTTTTTTAGGTCCAAATGTTCTTAATCGACTGGTACACGATGAAAAGGATTAAATACAGAATTGAATTAGTTCACTAACTTAGTTTCTCTGCCAGCGATAACGCTGCCAGGTTTAAAATAACTAAGCTAAAGCTAGCATGTTTTACGGAGCTCCAGCCTAGTACTTGGAGTAGGCACCACTCAGTCTACCGATTATTCCCAACAATTCTAATGCTCATTTAAGTACAATTCTAAAGTGTAGGTATCCATTATATGCCATTTTAAATCAATTTTGAAATTAATTCAGAGCTTATTAGGGAGCTAACACATCTCTTTTGAGATCAAAAGTAATAGAATTCAAATTCACTTTAAAGAAAGTAAATTCTAAAGCAAACATTCTGCAAAACTTGAGTCTATCAAGAATGTTTCAGAAAGTTCATTTTAAAAAACAAAAAAAATGCCCTGGCTGGTTTGGCTCAGTGGTCGGAGCGCCGGTCTGCGGACCAGCGAGTCCCAGGTTTGGTTCCTACTAGGGGCACATACCAAAAAAACCCCCCCAAAAACATACAGTAATCTAACTGCGAAGCTAAAGCTTGAAAGGCAAAGCTAAATTCTTGTACTATTCTCAGGGTTACAAAATAAAGACTCTAGGTGAGATTCATTAACATCTTTTCCATTTTTACAAAGTATTAAGAAAGGGTATAATTAATTCAGAGACCTTTTATATGCACATTACACAGATGAGGTCAGTTGAATATTATATTCCAATATCAGTTAGAATATTTTGCTTGTTAAGGTTTTAAACCAGCTAGAAATACTTCCATTTATATAACTGATGTCATTGACGGTGCTTCAGGAAACCCCTGTGAAAGATAAAATGCAGCAGATATTTATGTACAGATAGTGATTAAGGAAAGCATGGGAATACAGTAATCTGGGGCCCACCTGGCACTTAGGGGCTTTCTGTGGCTTCCTATTCCCTTATGAATACCTTGTGCTGCCCATCACATTTTATTGTAATTATTGGTTCACATACCTTCTTCCTCCTCACTGAGGGCTCCCTGAATACACAGTGGTCACCTCCAAATTTTCTGTTGTCTCTCCCAAATCTCTCGTAGCTCAGTAACTGTAAAAAGAAAGGATAAATGAATGAATGGGAAGAGAGAGTGGGAAATTTAACCAAGATAGATTTAAAATCAGCTAAGCATAAAACAGAAGTTGGTTAGAGAGAGGGGGAAAATAACCTTTTTACCCCCTCCTGCTTACAAAACCATGGAGAATGTTGAATGATACGGTAAGAAACAAATTTGGGGTGCTCTAAAATTCACTAAAGATTTGGCATGTCTTGGCAGGGAGGCAGAAAGGAGGTTGATGATGCTCGATGTCCTTGCGGCATGTTGATATTCACACAAGTACATACACCCCAATCTCCTCATGTCTTTGCACATCAAACTGCATGGTTTCATTAGGATCCGATCCCACCTCCTCTGATTGAGCCTTATAGCTCTGACGGTCTGCCTCGCTGAGCTACAGAAACGTAATTCCATGCCCTTTCTTATTCTAATGGTTGTCCTTCAAGGAACAAAGATGATCTGCATGTCAGGATGCTGCTTCCACTAACCCTTAGCCAGCACAGAAGGGTAAAATAGAAATAATTTTGGATAACTAACACTATAATAGTTGCCATCTGCTTCTCAGAAAGGGAGGAACGGATTTTCTTGTTTCTTTCCCTAACTGAATCCAAAAGATTTCATTCCAAAAATCGAAGATTATATTTCTCCAAATAAAATCTCTGATATTTTGTGACCAAATAATGAACTTGTTAATACCCTAGATGAACTTAAAATAACCCGTCAAATGTTGTTGGTGGGTGCTACACAGAACGCTCCAGCATCTGGGGACCCACTGGACGGCCAACTGCCGTGCTCCAGACAGAGAAGGTGATCGGCACGAGGGACGTGGACAGGAGGCTCACACCAGATGGCATTCCAGCTGAACTGGATAAGTGTGGTGCACAGCAAACAGGGTGCTTTGACCACTTGCTCAAAACCATCTGGACACAGGAAGACAGATTATGGAGGGATACCTATTTCTTTAGAGAAAATAAGACAGGATACAAGGGGTGCTAAAAGCTATTCTGCTCAGTGACAGGAAGTTGCAACTTAAAGTTTGTTAAATTCTGTTATTTCAAATAATTGATTGTAGGCTATCATAATCATGACAAATGTCTTAGAACTGCAATAGAATAGAAATAACATACAGAATATCTTGAAATACATAGAGTTAATTTAAACGGAATTTATGTTTTTCAGATTAGCATTAATAAAAATGCAACCATTCCTAAACTTTAGGTTTTTTGGTTTTGGGTTTTTTTAACTTATTTCTTTATGGTGTGAATCCCACAACTTTATATGGCCTGAGTCACAGCTGCTTTTTAATGTCAGTGGAATAAAGCAACGTAAAACAAAAAAGATATTTAAAGAGCTAGTATTTATCATTTATTTGGATAATAATATTAGGTTATACACACTCTTATCATTCAGAAAAATCCTAATCTAATAGGAACCTATAGTGAATCTTTCTTATTATTTTTGTCTGCATAAAATATAGCAGATGACTTATTTGCTACTTATTATAAAATGTATTGGACAGTCCCAGACAAAGCAAAGGACTAAGTCTTGCATGATTTGACCTCAAACGCATATGTCTGCACCAACTTCACTAACTGTACAAATACTGGAAAGCTCACCAAAACAACAGAACTCTGAAGTACAAAATAAATGCATGTGTAAAGAGAACATTTAGAAGCATGTTTTGATTTTTCCTTATCTACGTTAGTGACTTTTTCCCCACTAAGAATTTTATTACGAAGCTGCTTGGAATGCTTACTATAAATGATACATAAACAGAGATAACTCCGATGATAACTGAACCAGTAAAACCTGGAACCCATGCCGACTTTGTGCAGAATATTTTAGCATGCAATGTTGTACTTATCTCATCTGCAGTGCGGTGGAATACAAGCTACAGGAAACAGATAGGAGGCTTCTCGAGGTGATTTTAGAGATAGTATCTCAGAAACGTATGAATGGTAGCTCAAATGTTATGCATGCTACTGAAATTTATGTTTAAGTTTGCAAGGAAGAAAGGAATCAGGGATACACTCTACAAGCATATTGTCAACATTTTTTAAAACCAAAACTCCTAAGTGAATTGTAAGTAAAAATGCCAAGGCTCACTGTCATAAAATTTACTAATTTATCTTTAAACGGAGACTATATCAATTTTAATGAACTTATTATTATATCAAACATGTATGGAACATTTTCTATGGGCCAGGCATAGTACTTAGTTTAAATTAATTATTTAATTAAATTCTCACAACCGTCCTGTGATATAGCCATTAGTTTTTGTTTTATGAATAAAGAAACGAACACAAAGAGGCTAAGTAATTTGCCCAAGAGAAAACAGCAGTGTCAGAACAGGACTTTTTGGAAAGAGCAATCCAATAAATTTGAAATTGATCATCATGCTATGGTGCTTCAAGAATAATCTACCTAAAACATTCTAGTGCTCATTATTTTTAAAAATGAAGAAAACTCATAACATTTAAAAGAATCATATCTTGCTTCTAGATGAAATTTAATACATCTGATTTTTTTCCCCTAACGGTTTGGTAAGAAATAATATGCCAAGAATTCTTGATCTATGTAAATCATTTTTCCAGTTCAGTGAAAATTAACATTAGTGTAGTTTTTTACTTATGAAAGAATCAATGCACTCCTAAGATGTTTTACCCTTCACATGTAGTCTTTCTCTGTAGGAGAAATATTGATAATGCCTAGGTTTATATGAATAACTCATATTAAAAATCTAGGTAACTCACTTCAAGCATCAGAGTCACAATTCTTGAGAATTTCAAGTGGAATTGCACCAAATTGGAAACAAATATGAATGTGTTGGTTTGTGACAATGAGGTTTGTATTTGCATTTATTACAGAATTGGCAAGTCTTGGCTGAAATGTAAAGTTTTATGGGGATAGAGCTTCTAGTTCAGAAAATCTTGCTAAGGAGATTATAGTCCTGACTGTATTGCATGAATAATTTATTAACTAAGCTCCTTCAAGAATATTTTGATCTAGATCCTGTAATATCACTCAGATTTGTGTTAAAAGTTAACTTACAAGATGTAAGATGCACTCTTAATCCTACAAATGTGTGAGGTTTCTGGATTTCTCAGAAAGGGCCCATATTTGAACAATGCTTTGTTTTAGCCTGTTAACCCTGTAAAATCTGCATAAGTAGGCGCCCAGAGAGTATGTTTTTGTTTGAGTAAATGAAGACTAAATTGGCATTTTAGCAAATTCAAAACTGTCGCAAATGAAAGCATTGTTGTTAAAGGATGTACTGAAGGATAGTAGGCTCCTGATGTTTCCATTTTGAAATCTGAGGTTCCCAGACCTAGCAACAGTCACGCCAGAGCGTCAGCCTATTTCAACGAGAACCCCTCTTGGCAGGGGTCATGGCGTTTGCTTCTGACTCTCTCGGAGCCTCTCTCCTTTGAAGACCATTTCTTTACACAAAAGTAACTGTGTTTTTAAAAATTATTCTGAGAGAGAGGCTTTGGATGCAGAAATGGTGAGAGGATATCAGACGCATCAATGCCCAGTGAGTGACCAGACTCATACACCAGCCACGTGATTCTCTTCAAATCACCAGAGTTGAAAATAATTCAAAATTTGAGCTTCAAAACTAAAGGATCAGTGTTTAAACATCATCAACTTTTAGGGCAGTTGGAAAATAGTCCAATTTTAAATGGCAAATCCCTAGTGTCGGGCTCTGGTGCTTAGGACATCCCCGCATCTCGGGATCTCAGGCACAGTTTCTCCTGGCGCCTGCCCACTGGGTGGTCCCATCCCACTGCCGAGGGGCGGGGAGGCCCGATCCCGCGGCCTCGTCCCAGCTCCCGCGAGGCCCGCCCTCTGCCAGCCACCCAGCGGCAGTGTGTGCGCGCTGGGAAGGCCGAGTGCTCCGACATCCGCAGAGCTTCCGAAAGATGGGCGACATATATAAGGAATTTGAGCTGGTTTTTCCTTGACAAGTCAAGGGACTCGAAGTCCTCCTGAACCAAATCAGTCTCTCACACACGTTCTGGTATAAGGTTTGATGGAGCTTAGGAATGGAAAGCTAGTGTGATATTTATTAGCCAACATAATTAAACCATGATATAGTACTTTTTTTTTCTTATGAGAAATCATCCTTCAAGGCCCTATTGAACTGTAAAGATTTAGAATAACTATAATCTATTTACTCTAACCTATTAGACCATTTAAAAAATACTATCATCATCATGATCAGATAGAAAAGCCAAGAAAACAAAAAATTGCAAAATGTGAAAAACTAAGACTAACTACTTATATTCTGCTTGCTTATATTATTTCTAATTACAAGGTGGTATACAAATGTAAATAATACTGATAGAGAATAAAAAGAAAATCCATCTCCATCCCAGCCCAATCCCCCCCCCCATCTTCTTTATAGAGAATGAATATTAAAAATAACTTTTGAGCCCTGGTAGGTTTTGGTCAGTGGTTAGAACATCAATCTGCTGTCCAAAGGGTCTCAGGTTGGATTCCAGTCAAGGGCATGTGCCTGGGTTGCGGGTTTCCCAGGCCCTGGTCTGGGTTTTGTGGGAGGCAACCAACTAATGTGTCTGTCTCACACCGATGTTGCTCTCTCTTTCCCTCTCTCTGCTTTTCTACTTTGCACTCCCCCTTAAAAAAAAAAAAAAAATCAATGGAAAAATATCCTTGGGTGAAGATTAACAACAACAACAACAAGTAACATTTGATAGCGGATGCCTTATTAACTGAAATAATACTAGGCTTCTGGATCTGATTTTGTACTCAGCACAGAGGACCTGGATCCCATGCTGCATTACTACTACCTGGGTGGCCAATGCGGCTTTGACCAGTAGGCTGGAATTCAAGTCCTCTGTTTCTCCATAGTCCAACTGGTGTGAATCCAAATAATTGAATGTGAGATTATTCTATTCATACCATTTCTTGGGAATCCTAGCAGCCTCGATGACTATGCAGAAGTGAAATATCTCTAAACTACTTTAGAAGAAGTGATTTCAACTTGCATTCATTGCAACACGTGATAGATTACTAAAAATTAGTTTCCTATAAACTATTCAAATTTCCGGCCAGGCCCTGGCCGGTTTGGCTCAGCGGTTAGAGCGTCGGCCTGCGGACCAGAGAGTCCCTGGTTCGGTTCCCACTAAGGGCATGTACCTCGGTTGTGGTTTATCCCCGGCCCGGAGGTGGGGGGAGGTCGTGTGGGTGGCAGCCTCTCGATGTGTCTCTCTCACGTCAATGTTTCTCTTTCTCCCCTTCTCCCTTTCTCCCTCCCTCTTTCCCTCCCACTCCATCTGAAGATAAATGCAAAAATGTCCTCGGGTGAGGATGAAAAAAATTTCCAGGCCAGTCTGCTAGGGTTACAAGTGTCCCCAGGGGCCAGGCAGGGCAGTAATTGTGCGAAGTGAGCCTGCTGGGGCTGTGGGACTGGAAATGCACGTCCTGTTCAGGGAAGCAGCTGCACTGCATTCTAGCCAGTCCCTGCCATGTGAGAACGTGGCCGTCAGCGTTCCCAACATCTCCAGAGAAGCTGGAAACCCCGAGATTCATGGAAAAACAGACAAACACACACTACCCTGATGTTTAAATACAGACTTACATTTGAAAAAACATATTATGCAGGGCAAACAATAAATTTAGGGACCAAATTCAGGTCACTGGCAGCCAATGTGCAGCTCTGCTCCCCAGAGAGAGCTTCGCTCAGTTCGTCCCACGATGAATTTCTAATGTGCGTGTTGAGCACTGGACCCTGCGTCTGGGTGGTCTTGCGATCCGGACGGACACATCTGCGCTGGTGGGCGCTGGGTGCCAGTGAGTCTCAGCTGTCATGACGAGAGAACTGCCCGCCTACCTTCCTTTCCTATGGACAGTTTACTTTTCTTTTGAATCCCAATCTGTTCTACCTGGAAATAAAACAAATGCACATTTTGTAAGGAAGAAGAAAAATATCCCAACCTCATCTAAACATTCAGCTAAAGATGAAATCTTGACTGTGTAAATCACATGTTAAGAAACCATGATGGCATGCAGGGATAAGCTAGTGCAGGGGGTAGCGAGCTTGCTTTTCGACACGAAGAGAAATAAGCATGTTCTGAGGAATTGAACATACACCTTACCCAGTGATTGTCAAACTGTGTTCCGTTGGAGGCCATGGGAACTGGTCTGACAGGTGTTAGACCAGTGGGGTCAGACGGGACCTGGGTTCAGCAACCTCGATACTTGAGTTCTGGTAGGAAAGAATTTAAAGTCAAAACACATATCATAAGAGAACATTTATTTGGAAAACCACAGAGGTAGAAGAAGTAATTCATAGAAGAAATGGGCTCAGGAAACAAGTTATAGAGGTAAAGGAAGGGCCCTTGGAGCTCGGGAGGGAGGAAGGTCATTGTAATACCCCTGGGGAGAGAGAGGGTGCTGGGTCCCCCTCCTAAGGGTTCTAAGGGTGAAGATTTTAGGGAAGGTTCCAGAGGAAGATCTTAATAGAATACTCATCAGCTTCCCAGGCGTGTCTTGTCAGAGTAGAGTCTCTATTGATTGATTGGTCAGCACCAGGGCAGGGGGTCAGTATCCACTGTAACTGGCACTGAGGTCAGCTGTCGGGTCACTAGTCTATTTTTTCTGCTTTTCTGGGCCTGGAGCTGAAATACAACTGAGGCCTAAATGTTCTCTCTTGGGAGGAAAAGGTCAGGGGGTCCAAACTACATGACCAGCGACATGCTAGGAGAGGAAAGGCCACCCTGGGGACGAGGTTCCACCCTGCATGTGTCTGCTGCTGGGCACGCAGGGCTTTCCACCCTGGTGACCTTCTGTACCTGGCCCATCATCCTTTTCTGCTCATGTCTGTCTTACCGCCCACCACAACTCTACGGAACATAAAGGCTTTGCAGTACTTTAGAACCTACATCGTGGAGCTAACCGAGGGCTGTCATTTGAAACGAGGACATTATTTAAAAACAAAAAGGTCAAGAATATCTGTTCATCAGATGACAGAATACAAAGTTTGAGCTGTAGGGAAAGGGGTCTTATCTTCAGATCAGGGGATTCCTTCGTGTCCACAGAAGGATTTCAGAGGTCCCATGAGTCATCTGATATTCAGAGGTCACCTGATATCCATACTACAATGGCATTTTTCTATTACTTTTATACTCTCAAAGGAGTTTGTAAACCAACATGACATTTAGGATACATCATTCTATTTAGAAATAGCCTTTAAAACCATGGGCTCTGAAGTTAGGGTCCATCTGGTCATGGACCATAAGTAGTTCATCTGGGGCTAACTGCAAACAGTTTCATCCTCACTTTGGATAAAACAGCCCCTACATCCTTGCGTTGCAGAGGGGTCCTAATGAGACAGCGCCAGGAAGGGCCCAGCATGGGCCTCCACACAGCGAGCGCTCTATGAAGGCTCGTTGTCATGGTTGTTGTCCTTGTTGATGTTCAGCTGAAACCCCTCTGGCGAAAGTCGCCGGAAATGAGTACACTCATGTTTGTAGATGAGGTGATGCAGAAACACGAGTGGAATGACTGTCTTCTCGGATGAGTCAGGGTGGACTTTCAGAAGATGCTCCATGTGATCTGGGTCTCTGAGAGAAGTAGGAGTTATACGACTAGACGAGGTGGGAGAAGTCTTTTGAAAGGGGAGCAGGGACAGTGTGGGCACGCCTTGGAGGGTTCACAGGGATGGAGAGCTCAGTAGGGGCAAGGAGCTTGGTGAAAATTAATCATCAAGGGCCAGGACTGCAAAGTCAGGGATCGAGGCTGGGCAGATAAATTAGAGTTGAAACAACCACGTGAGCTTCATCTGTAAAGCAATGTGAAGTCATTGAAGATTCTCAATAGGAGAATATGATCAAATTTATAAAGGAAGCAAGTTCTGAGTCTTGTCCAGGATAAATTGAAGTGAAAAGGTAACCAACATTTGTGTGTGTTTAATATCTGCCAAGAATTGTACGATACATTAATTTTCTCATGAACACGAACTGTTTGGATTATACACATTACCCATGAGAAAACTGAAGCCCAGGATGGTTAGCAATCCAAGACCACTCAGTCCAGGATGACCTGCACATTATGAGGTTGGGAAAGTGTTAACACAGATGACAACTTTTAAGACTGAGACTCCAGTAAATAAGCAATGATTTTGTGTTTGGAGTTTAAAGTCACATGGGTGCAGAGAAAACGTTGTGTTCGACACACTGAATCCAAGTGCCTAGAGGACATCCAAAGAGGGAGGTCCATCCAGTGAGAGGCTGGAAACACAACTGCAGGTGAGAAGTGTCAGGATGGTCAGCACATCCCGGGGTGACGCCTTAGTGACCTAATGTGAGCAGAATGTGGCAGAAGAGAAGCACTGATGCTGTCCAGTTGGAATGACGGGCTTACGTGCCTTCTTCACCGGGACAGGTCACGGCCTTTGTCCTAGGTGCTTCTGAATCCCCCAGCAATGTTCACACCACAGTGCACATCATACTTACCTCATAAATGTTCTTGGGGTAAAAAAAAAAATGCAAATAGCACCAAACAAAATCTAATGAGTGGGAAGAGAGAAGGGCCCAGGAAGAAAGCTGACAAAGGTTGGCTCAGTAACGGATGAGAAGGGTGTTGCGTGATCTGGAGAACTGTCCCTGAGTTCCGAGTGCCTCAGAGAGCTTCGCTGAGATGAGGACTTTCCACGGGTCACTGGGTTTGACAATAGAAACTGGAAAATGTGTCTCCTGCAAGGATCATTGGAACGAATCACTGGGGTTTGGGAATATGTCCTTTGATGAGTTGGGAGTCAATCCATATGAGGTAAGTTTCTAAATCCACAATTTAGCAATATACCTGGTAGTCTAAATCCAGTGTAAGAGACTAACAGGCAATTAATTGTGCCGAGTTTCATTATAGGTGTCCTAATTTAAAGTGCTTCCTACTGGTAGGGCAGGCTAAGTGTGTATCAGAAGAGAAAAATAAAACAAAATATAATTCCACTGTGATTCTTTAACAATGTAAAACCTTCAGCACAGACATTATCTGAGAATGTACTGGTTTTTCCCAAGAGTCCAAATTTGGGGGTCACATTTTTTCACACTAGAAATATATTGAGAATACAAAAGTAAATAAAAGGATCACAATTCTTTGAAAAAAAGTAGATGTTTTTGATATTTATGTTTTCAGCTTTTATTGCTCCCAATGCTTGTATCTGTCTATGACAAGCAAATAGCCATTTAGAAATGAGTCTAGGAAGAATCATTTTGTTGCTCCTGAAAAATTGAAGACTCATATATATGCTCTACCTTTCTGTAACTCAAATATTTTCATTATTCTTTTTAATCAGGTAGACTTTTTGCATAATAAATATTCAGACATAATCAATTATGCATGATAGAGTGCTATTATAATATTTCATTGGGATGCTTTGAGAGAAAGGCACTAAAATCTAATAATAACCACATTTGAGTAGTAGTGCTTTCTTATTTTAAAAAATGATAAAAAAGCAAGTGTAGTTTCTTCACAACAATCAGGATAGATGTGCTCAAGGCATAGGATACACAACAGTGCTATACAATTTTTTTTTTTAGATATTGTCGTATAAAGTCCAGAAATAACAACCAAGACCCCCCTTTTTAAATCCACATAGAGCCTGACATCTCTGAATTACTGAGCAATCCTTGATCAAGCACTTGCAGCCTCCTAGAGCCTCAGGAGCTGACGGGAAGGATGGCCATAGGCTACAGACTTGGGGATTTTAGATTGTCAAGGAACACTAATAATTCATGCATCCGGGGACCACAAAGCCTTCAGCATGTCAATAACCATGCCATGCTCTTCGGAAAACAGGTAAAATTAACATGCCAGTGTCTGAAGTTAAGAGAATATTACAGAACACCAGTAAAAGAAACCCTTCTCTCTGGCGCAGGAGGCTGCTGATTTGTGCCCTCGCGGGGCTGCTGCTTATCACGCTCCTAGACACGGATTCCCAAGTAAGGGCTGCACACGCCGTGGGCTGATGGGCCTGGCGCGGCCAAAGGGAAATGTGTAGGCAATAAAGAGAAACGCACAAAATAAATACCGATACCTGGCGAGGCGGGTGTGCTGGGGAACAGGAGAGATCCCACACGCCGGAGGAAGGAGATGGCAGGGTGATGAAGGATGCCCGAGGAAACCTCCTCTTTTGTTAAAATAAAATTCGCTGCGATTTATTTTTATTTTTATTATTTCAAGAGAGCCTATTTTAGAAGCCACACTTAGAAGCAAGACTTCAACCCAATACTTAAAAAGCTTCTTAGTTCTTCAGAAACTGTTCTCTCCAAGCCCTCCCCCATCGGTCTTCACCTCTGAAAGCAGCTTCAAGCAAACAGCTGCGTTTGAGGGGAGGGAGGACTGGGCGCAAGAGAAGAGGGAAACTGTATTTTATGGAGTGACTTTATTTATTTATTTATTTTTTTATTACCACACTGGGAACCAAAAAAAGTGACCATGACGATCAAATCTGTCTCCCTCAAAAAAATCTTTAGATCAATCTTTAATGAGAAAGAAAGAAAAAAAAAAGAAAAAGATGTTCACCCAGGGCTTGTTTTACGCACACAAGTCTATACCTTTTCTTAACTCATCAGTATGCTCACAGTTCAGGTTTTATATTTGAATGAAATGCTGAGAGTGTTGAATGACTGTCAGCCACCCCTTAAAGAGATACAGAGATCAATTATAGGGCACTGATGAAATCCTTGTTTGATTTGTGACCCTTTTAACTAACAACATTTCCTCCAAAGTGACAAAATCACAACAAAACATAAGAAAGAGTGCTTTATTACAAAGGAACTGGCCATACATTATTTAAATCGCTCCCTCCCAGAGAGCAGGGTGGCGCTGAGTGACGCTTTTCAGCATGAAGGGCTTCTTTCCAGGACACCTGAGTACCACTTTCTGGCTGGTCCCTGGGAGAAAAACAAATAATAATTAGAATGTAATACTATTTATGCTTCTGGAAAGAACATAAAATATGTATATAGAAGCTCTCAAGCTAATAAAAATATAATGTAGATGACTTCAAAGCATTTCCCGTATATGTTAACCACTAATGAAATAAAATAATGTTAAATCCACTTTCTTAAGTCCTATTAAAAAAAAAAAAATCTCTCGGTTGAATAAAAAATGGTTTGGTACAAACATGGGGGTACATATTTTCTTTCTGATTGGTGTTTCAGGCTTCTTAGGGTATATTACTAGAAGTGAGATCACTGGGTCATTGGCAATTCAACTTTTAACTTTTTGAGGTAACAACATAGTGTTTTCCATAGTGGCTGCACCAGTCTGCATTCCCACCAGCAGTGTATTAGAGTCCCCTTTTCTCCACACCCTCACCAACACTTGTTTGATGATTTGTTGATGGTGGCCATTCTGACAGGTGTGAGGTGATACCTCACTGTTGTTTTAATTTGCATCTCCCTGATGATTAGTGATGTTGAGCATTTCTTCATATGTCTTATGACCATTTGTATGTCCTGCTTGGAAGGGTGTCTATTTAGTTCCTCTGCCCATTTTTTGATTGGGTTCTTTGTCTTCCTTTTGTTGAGTTGCATGAGCACTCTATATATATTGGAAATTAACCCCTTATCTGATATATCATTGGCAATTATACTCTCCCATACACCCATGTTTGTAGCAGCACTATTTACAATAGCTAAGATCTGGAAACAGCCCAAATGTCCATCAGTAGACGAATGGATAAAATATCTGTGGTACATATACACAATGGAGTACTATGCAGCTGTAAGAAAGAAAGATCTCTTATCCTTTGAGACGACATGGAGGGACCTGGAAAGTATTATCCTAAGCCAAGCAGAGAAAGACAAATATCACATGATCTCACTTATTTGTGGAATATAATGAACATAACAGTCTGAGTAATGAGGCAGTCCCAGGGATGTGGAAGTGGGGTACAGATTGACAATCCCCAGAAGAGGAGGTGGTGGGGGAGAGATAAATCATAGAACTTATATGCATGTATGTGTGAACAATGGACATGAACAACAAAGGCGGGGGCAGGGTGGGGAGGGAGTAATCAGTGGGGGGAAAAGGAGAAACATCTGTAACAAAAACAAATAAATAAAATAAATAAATAAATAAAATTAAGTATAAAAAAAATGGCTTGGCTCACTGGGAGTTACAACTGGGTTTAAGAAAATTTCACTTTACTGCCTTTCTATTGATTTTTAGCAAATTTAAAACTGTTGCTATCTATTGATGCTGCTTATCTTTGAATTTAAAATATCCATAGTATTTATTTATTTATCCTCACCCGAGGACATTTTTGCATTTATCTTCAGATAGAGCGGGAGGGAGAGAGGGAGGAAGAGAGAGAAACATCGATGTGAGAAAGACACATCGACTGGTTGGAACCCACACGACTACAACCAGCGCCGGGGACAAACTGCAACCGAGGTACATGCCCTTAGCAGGAACCGAACCCGGGTCTCTCTGGTCCACAGACCGACGCTCTAACCGCTGAGCCAAATCAGCCAGGGCAGTATTCATAGGATTTACATAGCATTGAAAAGTTACTATTTCAATGTAGTCCATTTTAACACAGCTCTCTCTGTTTTGTGGTTTACATGGCTGGCTTGTGCTGGGAGGACCTTGGATGCCCCCTCTTCTGTAACATGCAATGAAGTCTCATATTTTTCTCTAATCAGAACAGCATATTGATTGAGAAATAAAATGATTTCTCATTTCCTTCTTCCTCCCCTATCCTTTTTTTTTTTTTTTTTTAATGATCGGTATTTCAATTGTGTTGTGTTTGTAGTTTTCAATAAAACTCATACTTAGTATTATTGGGAGGTTCAATACTTTAAAATTATGTTCAGATGAATACAATGTCATCTTCAAATTAGCCCAAGTAAATTTGTCAAAGTACTAGTTTCTTACTTAGCTTACTGATGAAAATTCTTCCCAAACATAGCTCTACTATTCAGTTCTGCTATACATAAAACCATGTATATAAAATACACATACAATTCAGGTCACAAAGCCTTTGTTAAATGCTGGTCCCATCAATTATGTTTTATTTCCCTATGATTTGCAAGTGATTTATTCAGAAGATGGGCTTAGGGAATGTTTAAATATCTTGGTAAGCAGTTAGTGAACACCAGTCAATATAAAAACCAGATTTCCCCCCTAATTCTTTTTTTTTTTTTTTTTTTGTCCTCACCCGAGGATATTTTTCCATTTTTTGTACAGATAGAGTGGGAGGGAGAGAGAGGAAGGGAGAGAGAGAGAGAAACATCGACGTGAAGGGACACATCGAGTGGCTGCCACCCGCACGACCAACCAGGGCCGGGGACAAACTGCAACCGAGGTACATGCCCTTAGCGGGAACCGAACCCGGGTCTCTCCGGACCGCAGGCCGACGCTCTAACCGCTGAGCCAAACTGGCCAGGGCTCCCCCCTAATTCTTGATGAATGTGATTCTTTTCTTAAAATAGACATTACCATACAAAAGCTATAGATTCAGTTGCTAAGCATCCATTAAAAATGTAATAGCCACATGTGATGAACGTCACGTGGCCGTGGCAGAAATGAACTTTGCCTCTGCACACACTTCGTGAGATTGCGGCTGAGATCCTGGCACAGCCGTCGGGTCTCCAGGCATGTCGCTGTAACTGTGAAAAATGCTATAGGGCTATTATTTAGGCACACACAAAATGTCTACTTTCCCGAGACTTGGAAGTAACCATGGTATTTTGCCTGCTATTCGAATTTACTTTACTCTGAAAATTTAAAAATATTGTTAATCAAAATAAATTTAGTATCATTGGGTGGCATGCTGATAAGTACATTCATGTTTGTTTTATTGTTTTTAATGTGAAAATCTCCAGTCTGCACAGCAGACCTGAATTTTTGACTTAGCTATCAGTTATGGAAGGAACGGGGATGAGTGGGGGTTGGGAGATTAGGGTTTATTAAATGTATATTATTTATTCATTCATTCAACATTCTTTCCAACATGCTCCGATCGTGTACGCCACATCGAGCTGCGATGCGCCTGCTGCCCAGAACATTTCGTACACGTCACCTCAGTGCTGTTCACTCACACACATCCCCACACCTGCATTTACTCAATGGGAACGTGTGGAGCAGGTCGTTCGTGGTGCTGTCACCATGAACAGAATCACCCCCAGATCCCTTACTGGGGCAAACTGACCGGTGACACCCCCTTCCTAAGACTTTCCTCCTCCACTCCTGTAGTTACTGGCGTCGTGGCAACATAACAAAACGTGACTGTTACCGCCAAGGCCAAGGTCCTGTAACAACTCAGACTTGGCTTTGAAATGCCCTCCACGAAACTAATAAACTCCTATTAGTTTCCAGACACTATAAATTCAAGTTCTCCAAAGTCAATATTGTTTGTAAAATAGCATTTAAAGTGTACATTAAAATTATCTTCACAGGAAGAAAATAATTTTATGGTATATTTGGTGAGTTCTAAAGTCTTGTGTGATTTAATAAGTATGTCTTAGTTACTATTTTCACACCTTTGGGATTTTAAAAAAACTCTCAACTTACTCTTAGTGTCTGATGCCTGACAAAGGGAAATATTGGAAATTTTACTCTGCATTAAGCTGAGTAGCTCAATTATTGATAATTGTACAAACCGAGTTATCACATATCTCCCGATCTGTCACCCCTGGGTAAGCGGTGAGACGTTTCCGTGCATGGGGACCATCTGAGCGTTTCTTGAGCTTGTCAGCCTGGGACACTTCAACGGATGAAGTCACCATTTCTTCCACTACCAGGGGCTCGGTCTGTTTTAAAAATACGATTATAAAAATAATCTCATCTAATGCTATGCAATTTGAAATGTGTAAACATGTTTTAAAGAACACACCAGCTATTTTATTATTTCCTTAAAGGTTGTCATGCATTTTAAATATAGTTAGATAGAAAGATGCGGACAGGACTCCTCATACATCTGTGATCCTTTGTAAATATTTCTTTTTTCGTTGTCCATTTGTGTTCATTTAAAAGCATTTCCCTGTTATGAGCAACCTTACTATTTAAACTATCTGTAACCTCTTTTCCTCATATGGGTGTATTATAATTGATTTACTCAGTTTCATTTTGTTGGATGTTTAAGTTAGTTCCCTATTTTATTTTATTTATTTTTAATGTTTATTTATTAATTGATTTGAGAGAGAGAAAGAGACAAACATCGATTTGTTGTTCCACTTATTGATGCATTCATTGGTTGACGACTCTTGTATGACCGGGGATTGAACCTGGGATCTTGGCGTATTGAGACAATGCTCTAACCAACTGAGCTACTCCTCCAGGGCTAGTCCCCTATTTTAATATTACAGATGTCACTGTCATAAACACCTTTCAATACATCTTTCAGTCAGTATGTGAGTTTTTTCTTATGCGAGATCCTCAGAAATAGAATTTACTGCCTCTAATGATACAAATAATTTAAGGTTCCTGATGCCTTTGCCAGGTTGATTTTGAGAGGGATTATCAATTCTTCCCCACTAGCCATGCTTTAAAGTGTCAACACTACAACACTCACATCATTTGTGTATTCCGATTTCAATACCGTGTTGGCAGTTCCGCGGCTAGCAAGTGGCACTGTGTGCTGTTTGGATGCGAATCCCTCGTCAGCTAAGAGGAGTCCCGGCTGCCTTACATGTACGGGCTCACAGATGGTGGGGTCCTGCGGGTGGGTCTTGGCTAGAATTGCTCACAAATAAAGGGATAACTAAACTTCCAGGTGCAGCTCGGGACCAGACAACTCTGGGAATTTTACACAGCACATGTTTTGGACTTGACCTGCAAATAAATGACCTCTCTTGTGGCAGAAGGAAAAGAATTTCCCAAACCCACAGCCCATAATAGCACCGCTTGATGTTAAATACATTCATGAACCTGTAAATTGAGATTCTTCAGTAGGCAACCAGAGACATAATCTATCCATTCATGCAATAATTTTTAGATGTGATAGTAATAATTATCATTGAAAAATGCTATACAATGAACAGCAGATTCTGAGTTGCTGCTGAATGGTCTGGCAGGAACCTTGTGTGGCTGTCTGCAAAAGCTCCACCTGTGACGCCACTTTGCCTCACATAACTTTATGCATAGAAACTGGTAAGAACAAATAACAGTGTCACGAATAATTAGGTCAGGAAATCATGGTGACTTTTCTACTTTCAAATGAATAATAACTCACTTATTGGTCCTTATATTGGGCTATTGGTATCAGTTAATTAAATGAATGAATGGAGGTACATTTCTGAAATTAAGTTTTGCTATTGCAACTGAACTCACCTTAACAAAAGATCATTTAGACTAATTCCATATAATGCCAAAATAAATTCATTTAAATTGTTATTAAATTACAAAGAAAACCCAAGGCACGCCCAGTTCGTAGAAAATGTACTGTTGTAACTAGTTGATCGTTGAAATCAAGAACCTAAAAACAAAAGGCAAAGTCTATTGGACAGAGTTGGAAAACAGGTTTAATTAGTACTTGATAAGAGACTTACAAGAGATATCATAACCCAGAAAAGGCATAATTTATATAATCTCCATTGTGAAATGAACAGAAGGCCCTTGCCCCCAAGTCTACGCGTGCTCAGGATTTGTTTATTATTAATTTGGAAAGGCCTGAAAGGAAGAATGATTTCTAGATAATAAGTTTCTCTAACTGCTACAGAATAAGGATAGTGTATTTTCCCTGTTTAATCTCTTCTAGACGGTAGCCTGTTTATAATTCAATGTTTGCAATTAACTTTAATAACTAGTGGATATACTGGGTAAATTTAATATATTGAGAATCATCGACAATGTTGTAAGTATCTTAAAAATATTTCACAAATAGTTTTGTGTCCTCTACATTTCAAAATGATGAGAAAATGGATCTATCATGTCCCATAAAGATGAGAAAATCCAATTATGTGCCCATTTAAAGCACATAACAAAGGGTGCAATTAAGGGACACATATGTCAAAACCAACACTTTCTCCAGAACTTCCTAGGACTTTTAAGAGTATGGGAAACTTCAAATTTACTTCACTACATTCCTCAGAGAAGATCTGATGCTGAGCAGCCTTCTCGAAGTCATTTCAAGTACAAAAGCTTCCATTAAGAAGTCTGAGACACATAGTTACAGACTGGGTACTTTTCTGTAATTGGGATCCAATTTCACATGGGTTTTAAGGTCACAGCAGCTCAGAGGGTATTCCTGACACATGATCGCCATCTCCAACGGATGCGACCAGTCCTCAGGAGGACACGCCGCAGCAGACCGTCTTCAGATGCGAGTGGGATCTTGGCAGCGAGAGCAGGATCGCGCGCCCGGAAATGCACGGAGCATGATTAGTCCAGCAAACAGCCTGGGAATCCACAGCTTGAGAGCCACAGGTAGTGACACCATGAGGATGACAAACAACTTCTTTTAAACACTTTTGCTTTTAAAAGCTTTTGAAAGAAATACAATTGATATAATCTAACATGAGTAGACAGACCCATGACCCTTTTCCTCTGGAAAGCAAGGCAGACTTTTTTCCTGTTAATTTTCTACCAGTGGACACAATGTCCGAAGTTTAAGGGCCATAGAGGAAGTGGAACAGCTTTCGTTTTATAGTTGTGTGAGCACCACCCAATCCTGGTTGAAGAACTGGTTATCCTTTAACTTCTCTCTCACCCCACGGCCCTCTGCCCTCCAACACAAAAGCAGTAAATGAAGTTTCATTGTAGTAGGAGAGATTAAAGCTACAGGTAGCAATTTCTAGAACAGGAAGAATTGTTAAATTTTGAACACATTATGGGAAACTGATAAATCCATGTGTCTGTGTGTCTGTCCTGCTCTTCCTCTCTCTCACCCCTCTAATTCTTTTATTTATTTATTTTGGTTGAGTACAGTGAACTTTGTTGATGATGCATGACAAAGTAGGGCTCCCTAAGCCCCTCCCCTTCCTCAGGGGGTCTGGGATGGAAACTGGAGGTCAGATCTCTACGTGTTGGGGGATCTATTTGGGGCAAGGATGGTCCAGAGCTGAGGGCCTCTCTCCTTCTCGCTGGGGCTGGGGGTGCAGGGGGCTCTTACTCCTTGGAGGCCACGTGGACTATGAGGTCCGCCACCCTGCTGCTGTAGCCGAATTCATCGTCATGCCAGGAAACGAGCGTGACAGAGTGGTCACTGAGGGCAGTGCCAGCCCGGCGTCGAAGGTGGAGGATGGGCGTCACTGCTAAAGTTGCAGGAGACAAGCTGGTCGTCAGTATGGCCCAGGATGCCTGAGGGGCCTCGATGTCTGCTTCACTGCCTGCTGGATGTCATCATATTTGGCAGCTTTCTCCAGGCAGCAGGTCAGATCCAAAACTGACACATTGGGGGTGGGGACAGAGACGGTCATGCCCGTGAGCTTCCTATTCAGCTCAGAGATGACCCTGCCCACAGCCTTGGCAGCACCAGTAGCAGCAGGGATGATGTTCTGGGCACCCCTCGGTCATCATGCCACAGCTTCTCAGAGGGGCCATCAGCGGTCTTCTGGGTGGCAGTGATGGCATGAACTGGGGTCATGAGTCCCTCTGTGAAGCCACAGTTGTCATGGATGACCTTGGCCAGGGGGACAATCTTGAGGAAGTAGTCATACTTGTCACAGTTCACTTATCACAAACATGGGGGCATCCACAGAAGGGGCAGAGATGATGGCCCTCTTGGCTCCACCCTTCAAGGGAGGCCCAGCCTTCTTGGTAGTGACAACACCGGCAGACTCCACAACATACTCAGCACCAGCATCTCCCCATTTGAGGTCGGCGGGCTCTTGCCCCTGGACGGTGGAGACGGGCTTTTCCACTGATGACCCGCTGCTCTGTCTCAGCCTGACAGCGCCTTTGAACTTGCCCTGAGCAGAATCATACTGAACGTGGAAACCATGCCGCTGAGGTCAAGGAAGGTTCATTGATGGCGACAACATCTACTTTGCCAGAGTTAAAAGCAGCCCTGGTGACCAGGCGCCCAATGCAGCCAAAGCCGTCACTCCGACCTTCACCATCGGTCTCGGGTGCAGCTGGCACTGCCCGGGACGACACGCTGTCTGATGAATTGGGGGAGCAGAGGGCCTCTAATTCCTTTCAAAACATTTCTTTCTGAAGTTAAACTGGTTGGAATGCTTCATCCTGTTCCAGAGATTGTCATTATTTCCCCAAGTTGGGGGAAACATTCTACTTTAAACAAAATCGACATTTAAAATAAATCAAGCTGCATAGGTGAGCGCTTGACCCTTTCCCCTTAAGACCATTCATAATCACTGCAAGAAAATCACTCAGAAACTCAATCTGTTACTTTGAACCCCCATTTTTATTTTTCCTGGCATTTTTGAAAACGCCAGGAAAAAGGAAAAACACAAGTCCCTAGAAACAGATTCCCATTCGCTAAAACTGCATGTACTTGAGACATAAAGCTCAATGCTCATTGCTCATCTCCATCATCAATCGCGGGAGACCTTGGACACCATCTAAGAGGTGCTGAGATACAAAATGCAGAAATATCTTCTGCTAGAAAAACACACAACCCATCATTTTATAACGTTACTATTTCTTTCCAAAAAAACATAGAACCTCCCAACTGGTGTGCAGAAGCACCCTGGTGGGAGCAGATACCGCGGGTGAGCCCGACCAGTAATGCCTGCTCTCTGGGCTTCTGGAGGATAAATGTACGTGGGGCCCACTGGTGTGAGTGGTGGTGTTGGGGATTATCCTAATTGCAATGGTAAGTACATAAATGTGGTGCTCAGAAAACCCCTAGAAGGAAGAGAGGTAACTTCCCTTGTTCATTTTCTAGATTTAAAAATATGCCTGTGTTTGATGAAGTCCTTTTCAAAAGATCCCAGACACATGTGAGCAGTAATGAGACTGTTCGATGCTTTAACCCTCTTACACTTACAGAGTGGTGATTAGGAAAAATCTCCTGCACTCTGATAAATAAAACAAAAAGGGTATTTCTTTTGATATCCTGGCTTTTCACTTTCATAGGTCAACTGCATCACTCCATGGACATTTAGGCTATGGCTAATAAGGACCGTTTTTATTTTTGCTGCTCTAAGTGGAATTTTAGAACAAAAGTAAGGTCGTTCATGGGCTTATGTCTGTGTAAGAGTCTATGGTTCTTAATTCCTGGCTAGTAGCCAGTCTGTCTCTTCTCGTCCTTGGAAACACGCCCACAGTTACCACCATGACATTCTTGGCTCTTATTTAAATTCTTTCATTTTCTAAAGTATCCACCCCGATACAACTAATTTACTTAAAAACACAAACCCTCATACATTTTATTTGGTGTTTTGTGTGTGGTGTGTGTTTGTATGTGCAGAGTTCTGTTTTAAGTTAAATTTATTTCAATTTGGTCTTCTCTTGTCCTTGATTTAATTCAATAGGCTTCATTTTTAAAGTTTCCTTGTGAAAATGTAGCAGTTTGATTGTATGTATGTAGCATTGTTTTAATGGGAATAGTGCTGCAGAGAAACACCGACTTTCAGTCGGACAGTCCAGTCTCCATCTGAGTCTCCATCTGAGTCTCCATCAGTCTCCAGACTGACCGCTTCTCTAAGAGGTCTTTCTGAACCTGCCTGAACAAGAGAATTGATTCAAGCCATTATTTTACAAAATCAAGATTCTCAAGTGTTCCTTTGGAAATTATGACTTCAGAAATCTTTATTTTAAGAACATATCTCAGATAACTTTTATGAACAAGCAGATGTGTGAAATGCTTTTCGAAAGCATCCATCTCGGTTAGAAACTTCTAGGACCCAAGTCACCTGCTCAAATGTAGGCCCAAGTATAGTACAAGATGATCTTTATCTCTCTGGCCTATGACAGCATTTATTCAACGGTGTTGAATGAACATCTTACGTGAGGAGAGAAATGAGACAGGACTTGATTTCCTCCCAGAACTCAGTCTGGGCAAGTCACCCTGGAATCGAGGTTCACGGTGGGGTGAAGGCAGCGCACTAAGAATGCTGAGCGGGGTGTTCTGGGAAGATCACTCCAGGGGGGTGAAGTCAGACGGAGAGAGGAGCCGTGAAATTTGACTTATGTCAACTAAGTTGTAAGAAAGTGATTTCTGCAGTTCAACCAAGAGAAGATGAGAACACAAACCAGGGCAAAGACAGTCAAGACAGAGAGGAGAATTACACAGGATTATTTTCACCCCGTGTTAGCAAACCAAAATATTAGACTAAGGCAATCTTGTTGAAAGCCGTATTTATAAACAAATAAGTAGGTATCAGCAAGTATCAAATATAGAAAAGCCGCGCCATTCACACCTTCAAAAACATTAATCAAGGACTTACATGTTTGTGGCAAGGTTGGATACAAAGTATATACAATGAAGATCACACAAACCCTGCTCTCAGGGGTCCACTTTTACAAAAGAATCACAATTGTAATATGCAGCGACCATTATAACAAAGTAAGATTGAAAAGAAGGGCCATCATGTTACTATTAAAAGCATGACCACATCAGGGAGGAAGGTGCATTGAATGTATCAGAATATTATGTGGGAACATAATGAATAACTAATCTTTTCAGAAACAGTCATTTCTTGCACAGTCTTCTGTGAGTTATGAGATGGTTTCACGCATTGATTTACACTCCATTGTCTTTGAAGAAAAGAGTGATGGGTGGTGTCAGGGTGACATTACCGGGCACAATAGACAGGGAGAGGCACACAACTCCAACAGCAAAATTAAATCCATAAAAAACACAGAAGACTTCCCAGAATATTATTTACAAAAGTCACCATGTCGTGAATCAAACCTCTCTTGAAAATTGCTTTGCCGTATTACTCCGTCGGCGCTTCCTACTTAATGAGATGTCTGGCGGGGAAGATTTGGGGGACATCTATCCGAGGTGCCAGAACTGCTTTCCACTTTGCTAAAATGCTAGCAAGAAGCTCTGACTGTGGGAATATATTTGTGAGGCATTATTGTCGAATTCCCCTAAAGGAGCAGTGTGAATAGACAGTAAGGGCCGTGCGTCAGGCTGTCCAGCTGGGCTGACGCTGCTACGTCTCTACAAGCATGTTCCTGATTTGCACTCACTTCTCCATTTTAGGGTAGAATTCCACTTTTCAAATCCTTTAAAAAAAATTTTTTTTAACAAATGTTCAATCCCTTGTGACTCTTTATTCTATCATTCATCATATTTTATCATGGACCCTACCTCCAGATATCTTTATTCTATCATTCATCATATTTTATCATGGACCCTACCTCCAGATATCTTTATTCTATCATTCATCATATTTTATCGTGGACTCTACCTCCAGATAATATGCATATAAGGACTTAAACCAATTAAAGATTAGCCAATCCAACACAGAAGTCAATAAAATCCATTTGCATGGCAACAATAAAAATGCATTCTAAATGGAAATGAAAATACCATGCGTTGTCTACCCGGCCGGTCTCTCAGTGCCTCTACCTGTCTGTGACGGGTCTCAGTGCACTGTATTAATCTGTTTCCATATCTACATCACCTTCCTCTATTACCAGCATGTATGTTTGGAGGGGACATACTATGTCTTTCTCACCTTGGTATCTACCCCTGGCACTAAGTTAGACTCTCAATAATCGAATGATGGGTGACTGATGGACTGCCTAAAAGGTTTAGTGAGAATCTTCTCTGTCTTACTATTTGTGTTGGGCCTATGTTATTTTTTATTTACATCAGTTATTCAGTGTTTGAATTAGCATAAGACTTGGCTTGAAATTCTTTAAACACACATACGAACGGAAAGCCATGGTATAAAAATAATATTGTATTAGATATTTCTTCATTCTAAAAAAAATGAATAAATGTATTAATAGGTGCTTAGATTCAAGAGTTTTTTAACAGATAATATTTACCTGAACACTGGGACATTCCCAGAATATTTTTTCAAATAGTAAGAAAGGAAATTACCAACTATAAGCTTGAAAAACTGTCATAAAAAATAAGTAACCTAGAGTAAAATATGAAAAGGTAAGAAGAAAGCAGTCACTAAGACTTCTAGAAAAAATACGATTATTCAGTAATTCCTTTCCAGTGTCCATCCACTTGTTCAACTGCATTGTCATGCAGTGTTCTCTAAAGGGTGATTGGGTAAATACTTAGCATTCTCACAATAATAATAATGAAAAAGGTATTCTGCCACTCAGAAAATAAACACGCTAACAAGAGAAAGAACACTAAAGCAAAGAATAGTCACACCAGACCTAAGAGGAGAAGGAGCATAAAAGAAACAAATAACATAATTAAGATGTCAGAATGTAAATCAGTAGAAAACACAATTATACTTTAATCTATAAATAAGACAATGGCCCCAGATAATTTGTCTCACCTCCTCATGATCTCTGTTATTTGCACAGGACATTGTGCCACAGGAATGTTATTTTATACGAGGATGGCGCAATGACCCGTAGGTAGCGGATCAACAAAAGGGTTTTGTTTCTGGAGCAGGAAAAGGGCGGCATGAACTCATCCCCTCTCTCCTCTGGTCCTCCTGTGAGCCATCGGGATGTCACCACTGCGGTGGAGAGTGCAGACGGAAACACAACGACCCCGGGTGAAATGTCGTTGTAATTAGTGCTTGGGGGAGACGGACTACCCTACCCTGAATTGACTCCGAACTCTGACCAGTTAGGCTGAACCATCCAGAAGTGTGAAATAATGTATCTATGTTTAAGCCAGTCTTTAAAATAAGGTGGTGGTGTGACACCTGGATGACCTTCAGAAAGCAACCCCTTCAGCACAGGAACGCCAGGCATCACTCTGACTGTGAGAAAATGAGGGGATGCGTGGTGTGTTGCAACCTTTTTGCAACACAACCCAAGAAACCTTCTGAGCGGTCAGTTCATGTGGGCCAGCCACTGATAACCCCACGGAGTGCAGGGCTTGAGGAGGCTTCATCACATCTGTGACCGACTGCCGCGGAGCCAGGACAGGGGCGTTTGAATGACAAAAGCCGCCCCAGTGCCGCTTCCGCTTCCGCAGCCCAGTGTGGAGGGGACCCTCATGAACCCAGAAACTGCCCTTTGCCAGGTGCTATTCAGTTTTGTATCTAATAGATTGTCCTTGAGCCTAACCACAGAACTATCTGGTAGGTATTATCTTTATTTTCTCCATAAGAACTAAATCTTGGGGTAAGAAACTTCTCCAGGATCAAAGATAGTGAAAACTTCAGAATTTGGCTACAAGGACTTACTCCAAAGTCCATGATCCCCCCTTTAAAACATTAAATAAAGATAATATAATAATTACCAAAGAACTTGATAAAATTTATAAAATTTGTATTATTTATATATTAACCAATGGGTGGAAATACTTGGTCTGAGATCTCAAGGAAATCAACATGGATTTTCAGATGAATATAATTTGTGACCAAGAATTTTATAGACACAGGACACACTGACAGAAATACCCCATTTTGCCAGTCATTTCAGCCTCATCTTAAAGACTGCTAGGTTGGCAGAATTCCTTGGTAGTTACAACATCCTGGTGATTGTAATGTTTTAGGAGATGGTTACCACGCAGAAACTAAACATCTGTTTGGCTAAAAATAAAAGCATTTCTTTCATCAATTTGTCTAAGACTTTTAAAAATGCCATTATCAGCATGGCTTATCAAGACCCCTATAAACATAGATAACACAATCCCTTGAGTTAAACCAGTTGCTCCTAGCCCAATGCAACCAATTCTAACTTATCATTCTCTATGAGGATTTTCTATTTGAACAAACTTGAGGATGTTACTTTGTTTACAAATTAGGTGGCAACTCAGAGTAAAGCTACATACTGCATGCATATAGACATACAAACTGGTAATCATTGATATGCATGTATATAAATGAATCATAGTGAAATAATCATTTGAAAAAATTACTAGAAGTTTCATTGGAAGTCTCTTTCTCTGCATGCCCATGACTTCTGTGAGGTCTGTTGTATTAACTTCCATATTGTATTGTCAATGTTTTTCTTTCCAACCAGAGGATGGGCTTTGTATGGTCGAGATCGTATCTTTTCCTTTGTGACCTTAGTGCCTAATACAGTTTTGGCATTTCATTCACTGAGTCTGTATTGAATAAATAAATAATTAGCAGAAAGTAAAATATGAACTAACATAACGGCACCACAGGTGATGATCCGTGTTTGCATTCAAGAATGAATCTGATTTCTTCCTACACACCCTTGAATGCTTGCAAATACATCTTTAGTTTATCCAGGTGCAAGTTTTATGGAAGAAAGTTACCTTTAATCATGTGCAGGTGAAATAGTCCTCAAAGCAGCAGGAACCACCCTATTGAGCCCATGCCAAGCGGAAGGAGTTGACTGTCCTTGAATTCTAAGCAATTGCAGCATGCTGGTCCCTGGGCATTACTTCAAAGCTGAAGTCTGTATCTGAGATGACCTTCACCCTCCAGTCTGTTAACTTCCGTGACCGTTTGCCCCTCTCCTCGGCGTCCAGAGCCTCTGGGGTGTGCTCTGACCACCACAATCTGATGTGAAATCGAGCACGCGTTTTGCCTCCACTTGACTGAGGCAGCTGGCTTGGGTGTGACTTCATTTCTCTGACACAGAGTCTCCACAGTTCACATTTAGAAAAATGATGATGCTCCTCGAGAGAAATGGCGAGGCCGCTGTGGGAGGGTGCACACGAGTGAGAATGCCTGTAAACTACGAGTCGTTAATCAGATGTTCGATATTATTTAAAAGAGCCTTAAAATGGGGGACAGCTAGCGTCCTCCCTGCCCTGAAGTCTCCATGACCTAAATAATGTACCTCCCTCATCCAAACTCCTGCCTCTCAGCACAACAACGCAAATGATTGTTGCCTAAGTTTATTCACTTTAAGTTAAAATGCCTAATAGACACAAAGCACCTTAGTTTGCTTGTATTTTTAAAGAAGAGATTGGGAACCCAGACATTCTGGAGGCTGGTGGGAACAAGTCCTCCTTTTTTCTAATCTGAGTGCTAATCCCTCCCCTAAGAAACACAAGGGTCAGAAAGGTGGCCACCCAGACAAAAGAGGCTATTCATCTCAGCTGTAAACAATTTCCCCAAATTTGCTAATCCTAAAGTTTAATAAAGAGAAACAAAGACACTGAAATAGTTATTTATCAAATATATAGAATAGTAACATTAACTACTAGATGATTTATGTTTCCAGAGTGACTGCAAAAATTATATTTATAAAAGAAGCCAAGTGTAACCATTTTAGCAATTCTAGAAAGGCATACTCTAAGAGATAAAATTAAAATTAGGGAAAATGAGACCATTTATAATGGGTCGTTATGACTTTAAATAATGATGATTATTGGTTCTGCTCAATAAAACTATCTAACTCAAAGTAGATATTAAGCTAAATTATATTACATTATCATTCTATCATGCTACAAAATTAAATGCCAAGGTTTTAGAAATAAATCCACAATAAAACAGACCCAATATTAACCATTTCTACCCATTTTATTTATTTATTTTAATCCTTACCCGAGGACATTTTTCCATTAATTTTCAGATAGAATGGAAGGAAGGGTGGGAGGAAAAGAGAGAGAGAAAAACATTGATGCGAGTGAGACACATTGTTTGGTTGCCTACTGCACAACCCCAATCAGGGCCAGGAATCGAACCCGCAACTCAAGTATGTGCCCTTGACTGAAATTGAACCAGAGACCCTTTGGTCCTCCAGCTGATGCTCCAACCACGGAGCCAAACTGACCATGGCTCCATTTTAATTAATAATAAAACCTGTGTGAAGAAAACAAAATTGTATGCTGCAAACATAGCTCTTTACTAGAGCTAATGGCCAAACATGTATTATTTACACAGGGTAATGATCTAGCTTTGATATAATACTTCATGAGGCCAGGATCAGCCTTTCTCAAACTTTTCTCCTGTTATTCAGCTTTTGCTCATTTCTTCCAAAGTCTTTCTTCCCCACCAGTCTCCACTGTTCCCTTTGCTGACTAAATCATGTTTTTTTGTAGATGAATCTGGTTTACCTATACGTCACCACCATTTCTAAATCTGATGGCACTCAGGCAATGTTTTATACATGTTGTGAAAATACAGATTTCTAGATCTTTTTCCAGACCTAGTGAATCGTAAGCTCTGTGGTAAGTCCTGTGAATCTGCATTTTAATGTTCTCCTGAGGTTTTTCTTAATACCTCTGGTTTAAAGACAACCTATTAATAATGCTCAGGTAGACTATTGCTACATTTAACACTTAATTAGTTTATATTTAATCCATTACTGAAACATTTATTGAGAATATATAATTTTCCAGATAGTAGGTGTACTAAGAGAATGAACACCCCCTCTTCTGCTTTGTCACATTGACTGATCATAGGATTTTCCTCTCTAAAATTACCATTTCAACATTAGAGCATTCTTTCTTTCTTTCTTTTTTTTTTATCCTCACCCGAGGACATTTTTCCATTTTTTATTCAGATAGAGCGGGAAGGAGAGAGAGGAAGAGAGAGAAACATCGATGTGAAAGGGACACATCGAGTGGCCACCACCCACACGTCCCAACCAGGGCCGGGGACAAACTGCAGCCAAGGTACATGCCTTTAGCAGGAACCGAACCCGGGTCTCTGTGGACCACAGGCTGACGCTCTAACCGCTGAGCCAAACTGGCCAGGGCAGAGCATTATTTCTTAAAGGTCTAGTATAGAATCCCAAGCTCCCTGTTTCCACAAGTATAAACCAAAAATGGTTATCAATCAAATAAAATAACATAGTCATTGAAATAATAGGAAGTCTACAAAGACACTAGACATAGGTGAAGAGAAAATCAGTGAATAGGAAGATGGAAGCAAGCAAAATGCAGCACACAGATGGAAAGGAACAACATCGAGAGACGTGGAGGGAAGAAGCTCTGACATTGCGCTCAGAGGGAAGACACGATATTGGAAATGATGGCTGTAACATTTCTTGAGCTGAAGACAGTTTGTAGTGGGATTACAGAACATCAGGGCTGAAGAGAAAATCTTGGAATCAAAGGGGCAGTCAGACTGATAGCAGACCCTCACCAGCCTTAGAAGAGGCTAGAAGAGGGTGGAGTAATCACTTCAAACAGCTAAGGGAACAACATTCAAAGTAAAACATTTAAAAGAGAGGATGTAATGAAAACATTTAAAGACATATAGTGACACAGAGTTTCCTACCCTCACTTGATAGAAATACTAAAGGACATATTTTATTCATAAATAAATAAAACCTAAAGGCATGTTATTCAGGAAGAAATAGTGCACCAGTAAGTCAGTAAATATGTCGTTAAATCTAACTCAGTTTGGGTAGAAATGACAGCAACATTGCCAATGCTATTTGGTATTGTTTAAATAAAACCTAGAACTAAGTTACAGGTTTTCAAAGCTTTCTTGACAAGAGGTTTATAAAAATAAATTGTCAACAGGCAGTTTTATAGCTGAAATTACTTTGGAGATAGCAAGAGGCACTTGAATTAACATTAACTGTGTACTCAAAATCTGTGTATTCTCCTTTATGTCATCAACTTAATAGCAACTTACACTCTATTGCCCTAAAAACAGATTTTATTTTTACCAGTTTCCCCCCAAATTATTTTAAGCAACAATTTTCTTTCATAGCTTTGAACATGTAAAATATGTCAAACGTGATTTTTTTTTATCCTCACCCGAGGACATTTTTCCATTCTTTGTTCAGATAGAGTGGGAGAGAGAGAGGAACAGAGAGAGAGAGAGAGAAACATCGACATGAAAGGGACACATCGAGTGGCTGCCACCTGGATGACCAACCAGGGCCAGGGACAAACTGTAACCGAGGTACGTGCCCTTAGCGGGAACCAAACCCGGGTCTCTCGGGACCACAGGCCAATGCTCTAACCGCTGAGCCAAACCGGCCAGGGCCAAACGTGATTTTTGAGTTTCTCACAGAGAATGACGGCTCTTGTCGTAAATACTATTTTACTTATCAGGGGTTTTCAGGTTATATACATTAGCTCCTATTACAGAAGTACCAATGGAGAGAAGTGGCCATATGTGACCGAAAAACAGCAACTTATTTATTACATAATTTAGGGGATTTCTTATAGAGTTGTATTGATGTGCTATAGATCAATAACTCTCACTTATATTGTGCTAATACTTAAAAAATCATGTTATTTCAATATTTTCACTGCTTAGTAATGTAGAATTTTCCCTGGAATTAAAAACATCAATAGCAAATTTTGAGTAATAGTTTTTGTTGAGGTCAAAGAGGTAAATTCTTTTTCTGCTCTCTAAAAGATGTTCAGCCCTGTTTGTAAGAGGATCTTCAAGGATATAAAGATGAACTTCAATATTTAATGAGAAATTCAAAGTATGATTTCAGTTCAGTATTTAATAAAAAAAAATTGTTCTTGGCTTTACTGATATCAATATACTGTCAACATCCCCTAGACATTTTCAAACATTGGGTCCGTTACTCAATCATGAAAAAATAGTTACTCAATGTACTGAAAAAACAATTGATCAAATCACATTGAAGTTGATAATGCTCTTCACATAGTTTGTGTGAGGGGGTGTGAAAATAAACTGCTGGTGGATTGAAGTTTTCTTTTTGCTGCAAATTGTTACAAAACACAATTTTTATTCTTTTTTTCTAAAATTTTTTCTCACTACATTTCTATGTAATTAGGAAAATTATGCCCTTGTTTCTTTCTCCACAATTAGTAAATGCTTTCTTCTCTCAGACTCCCCAGCTTTTGTGCTCAGTGAGCAACTCTTGCTGTGCCTGTGACTTCCTTCCGAGATACAAAGACAGAGGGTCCCTTTACCTCTTACGCCTCAGCATTTGTGGGGGTTTTTTCTGTACAATTAGAAGGCTAGAACTACACTAAGTGCACCAACACAATTAAAGAAAAAACTGCTATCAAAAAGAACAAACATTCTACAGATAAAATGCTCAAAAACAGAACAAAAAAATTTGCTTTTAATAGGCTACATAAAACATAGATGCAAGAACCACCCTGAATCCTTCTTAGTAATTCAAATACATTAAACACTCTAATATACCTAAGAGTATCCTTGATAAAGGAAAGGATATAAGGAAGGAAGGAGAAGAAACTATGGAAAAATTTAATGTGTTATAGTTTTGTGTGAACGTAAGAAGATGAATGGACAAGAAATTCTTGAGAAGCGAGAGAAGGAAGTTAGAGAACATGAGAAAGTGGCTGTGGAAAAGGGGAAGGCAACGGGCTGTGGTGATGGAAACACACAGCTCAGTACTGATTGATTGATTGATTGATTGTTTGATTCACCAAACCTGGGAACTCCCAACATTTAACAATTAATGACTGTCCTAAATCTTAAAAAGCTATTGTCTTAATATTCAAAGTAGTGTTGATTACAATGTTACTGCCACCTTGTCAAATCTTGTACTTGGGCAGCATACATCCTGAAGAGAACCTAAGATTATCGTCTGCCGTATCTATATTTAAAAAGATACTGTAATCAATCATTCAATTATTCATCCTAATTTTCCTACAGGAAGTTAATCGTGTAACTTGCCTGCAAATATTTTAAATGCAGTAATAAAAAGAACTGTGCACAAGTTTAAAACGTTCACCACCTCTAGAGTGCCTGCCACATTTTACATACTTTATATCTGTTGTATTATTTATTCTCACATTGAGAGAACAAGAGAGAAGAGGCTAAAGTATAAACACTATGGATTTAAATTAACTATAAGAAATATTTTCTTATGAATTGTTAATCTTTATTTTAAAAAGATAGATATTTGTTTATTGTAGCTGATTTAAGGATGGTCCCTTCTGGAAAGATTTTGTACATGTGGACTTATGTAGGTCAATTTCAACCCATTAATTTTATATCTGACATGTTCTCAGCTGCTTTTATTAAATAATAGATTTTATAAATAATGACTACAGACAAACTCAAAAAAGCCCATTACTGTTTATAGTTCAATGTTTTAGTCTCATAGCATTTTGTCCCATTGAAACCAGATGTGATACTCATTATGTCTTAAGATGGGCTCATTGTAATAATTTTGGTAGTATATTCCTTATTCATGCAAACTTTTGATTTCTGATTTGGTGTACTTTTGAAGCATTTATTTTTCTTATCATGTGTAAAATCCTCTATCCAGGACAAGGGAAGTCTAAACTGTACCACAGTGAATGGTTGCACAGGTTGCTCACTGGACAACCCAGCAGAACCATTCGTGTTGTTGACTTCACAGATTTAAGTATTTATTACAGCATTTTTTTTTTTGTCAGATGGCAATATAGTGCCTTGTTTCAATAAAATTAGTTTATTATGACAAATTGCCTACCGATGGACATGAAGTGCCCTGAGAAATAGAGCCTTTCCCAAATCACACAACAACGCCGTGTAGTAAGTGACCTGAGGCCCATTTAGGTCTGCTTGTCTACTGCTGGGCACATAGAAAACAGTGGGGAATGTTCATATGTCCAATAAGGATAACCTGAGTTAGAAGGGGCTTAACAAAAATACCTAAACTCTACTGATTTCTTAGGTATAGTATTGCATGTAATATGTAGGTATTTAATTGTGACTATTACTTATACAACTACATAAATCCACTTAATGGAGACAGGAATCCTAATTAAGTGTAATCTGACTGCTTTGATAATACATGAATCCTTTGAAGACACTTTATACCCATTCATGCTGTTTGTATACATGGACATTTTGTTAAATGTAAACTTCATCCTTAAGTCTAATTTTCAACTACAGTAAATTTCTCAGGTAACCAAGTACAGCTTGCTAATAACTGGGTAGAATATTTGATACTTCAGTGGATTACTATAGGAAAACTGAGGTTTTTATGGTGGCAAACTCCCCAAAGAGCAGATGTGTCCTTTGATAACTTGTAGAAGTCCATTTGTAGATTGCCCACTGTAATTTAACTTACAGGGTTTTAAATTTAGTTTATTTTGTTTCTAATTTCATTTATTTTAGACATTTATCTTTTATCTATCTGTTGGAACACCTATACATATTCATATATATGTATCTATTCTGATCCTACACTGCTGCTTGAAAATTTGTCCTACCTAGATAACCTAGTTTTTCCTTCCTACTTTTCCAAATCTTATCTATTCTTCAAGAGGCTGTACAAATCCTACCTGTTCTCTAAATCTCCCCTCTTACCAGCATGAAATCCCCTCTCCTTCTTTTGAATACTTATAGTCTTTAATATTGGTATCATTAACTTACTAAATATGTACTTCTTCCTCATCATTCTCAGAACATCATGCTGCTTGAATATTTTATTTATCTTGTATTTATAGTCAATTAATTATTGAGAACAGAGTGTGTCCTGAGTAAATCTTTGTCAGTTGATCCCTAACTGTCTTTTGCAAAAGCTAGCAAATAAAACATAAGCAAGCTGCTGTATATACTTTAACAGTAATATATAATAACAATTCTGATTAGCTTATTACATCTTTTTAAACTTTATTCTCCTGTATTTTCTCATACCTGACAATAGGTTGGGAAGGTGAATGACTGACATTATAGTCCATGTTTTTTAGGAGGAAACTGGTATTCAGAGGATTATAATTTGACTATAAAGATTTAATCATTATTACTTCATTGGTCAAGGTGGGGGGATGCCACAATTAGAATCGTGGAGTGTTCCAACCAGTACCTCTCAAAATATCTGTAGCAAAAGATCCATATCCCACCCACCCCAAATCTGTCACCAACCATTGTTTTTAAATAGTATAAATAAGTTACAAGAAAAATGAACAAAAATATATGCAAGAAACAAATTCAAATTTTAGTTATTAGACACAACAGTCATCGAATGACTTGCACACATAGCTCTAAGAGTTCTGGAATGGCTCTCCCCAATGTGCTTCTGGGTTTGAATGGGTAACAAATAGCCAATGGACCAGTTCCAGTCTCTAGACCCCACGTTGAGTATTGTCTGCGTCAATCATGACATATCCTTTCTAACAGAACCGTCCTCATGCAGAACATCTGTGACCTGGGTGTCCATGTCTACTCACACGTGACCTCCACCTGCCACCATTTATAACTGAAGGATAGGCTGGCCTGCTATCTATCGGCTGTGGCCAGACTTGATGAGCTGGGTTCATTAGGGCTTTTGTTTGTTTGTTTGTTTTTTAATTTGTCTCTGGAATTAGATCTACTAAATGAAGAAAGGATTTTCTATGATCTCCCAAGGTTTTGTACATGCTCAAATTATGAGCCAGCCGAAACTCTGGGTAAGCTGTAAAGACTGGGTTGGGCAGGGAAGAAAGTGAGAAATGTGAAATACTGTAGTGGATCATCAAAGGTTCAATAACTGCTTGGCAGAGGCATGAAAAAGCTGCCTAACTCTAGAATTACCTTCCAAATCCTCTATCCCTAGCCCTCGGATTGGACCTGCCTTCTCTTCGAATGTCCTAAGGTGTAGACCCCACTGTTCCTTGCGATGTGTGTACTCTGACTGGCATGAGTGGGTCTCTGAGTTATTCAGGAAACTTCGCTTATCTAACATACAGTCAAAGGCTTTCCCTATTATACCAAATAAGCTTATATTTGGAAACAATAGATGCCATATTGGAAAGACATGGGCACGCACATTTCCAGTGACTTCCAGTCGGCAGTGAGGTGGGAGCCAAATCAGGGTAGTCTAGTGGGACTGTTTGCTGACAAACTCCTATCTCCTTAGACCAGCTTGTCTTCTTTTCTACTTTGTTTCCAGTGCACTCCTCAAAAAAGGTTGATTGCAACATTTCCCATAGTTAATTATAGTCTGATTTTGCTTATGGAGGAATCCCTTAAAAGTTATCCCAATGACCTCACGTAGCAAAGGAGCTGCCCACCTCACCCGCCGTCCCCTTTGCAGAGGCCCATGGTCTACGGGCCAGACATGTTCTTTCCGTTGGTGCTAATCCAGATACAGCACGTTTGGTGGCTTCTGGGCTCACTCCGGAAATGAAAGGTGCAGGTCTGAGATGAAGTGCACAGTCATTCTCAAAGCATGTTTTATGGCTCCGGTACTTGTTTCTTTAAATCGCGTGTTCAGTTGTTAGCCCCGTACTGTATTGAAATAGCACACTTGCTTTGTAGTAAAGAAGTATCTTTTCGTGTAAAAATGGAAAGTTAACTTCTTTTACAATCCTCCAGTACATTCTAAATGTTAAATTACAGTGTACAGTGAATTAAGTGGTTTGTGTCAGGGGTTAACAATACGGGGTCTTAGATTAAAGAAAGTTCCATGTAACCTTATTGAGCCAGTGGGTCACCAACAGAGGGAGTGTCTGAATCACAGGAGAGAGGGACGCTGGCTGGATCTGTGAAACACCTTATGTTGTAGTATCAGCTGAGGGATAGCAGCCCTTCTCAGAAGGTTTCCAATATTATGCTTTTTTAAAGCTGAGGACTAGGGCAACCGCGGTGACAGCTCAGTGGCGCTCGGCGAGGAGGAGGGCCAGGAGGCGCGAGGCCGGCGCCTAGTGAAGGTGGGGCTCCTGCCTGGCGCGGCTGTCAGATCCAGGCTGACGGGCAATTCGTGTGTTTCTATTGCTCGTGACGAGCCCTGGAGTCCCCCTAAATGGCCAATGTGAACATTCTCCACTCTTCATTAGAAATGAGAGTTAAATAAAAATGTTCAAGATAAAAAGCAAGGTTTAATCATGTAATGGGCTGTTTACATAAATAAGGGTTTGAGGAATTATAGTAGCCTACCTTGAAAAATTAAAACTCTTAAATATGCCGTCTTGACATAGCGATCATATGAAGGGCCTATAAAATCAATGTTTATGTTGCAAGATAATTTGGGCAGCGTTCTGTGTAAGTTCTTCTGTGTGACGATAGATTTCACAATCTAAAAATAAAACGAGGCCCAGAAAAATTGAGAAAATAGAAACTTAGAAATCCAAGAACATGTGTCTTGAGTTTTCCTTAAATGTTTTGTTCACAACCTTGTCATTATTAGAGCTTTCGTTTTCACTTTGACTAATCCTGACTCCTCTTTAATTTTTTTATTATTTATTTAGCCTTCTCGCCGCGTCTGCTTTGCCATCTGTTTAAATCGGGGTATGTTTTGGTTTAATATTCATCAGTGGGACTTATTTTTACATATAAAATAAATTATTGTAAACTTTTAAAAGTCATTTTACTGGTCAATAATAATCCAGCCCAGAATTACAAAAGAAATGAGATTTACCACAGTCCAAAGTTTTAGGCAAAAACAAACCCTCTCCCATATTTTCTCTAAATAAAATAAAGTTAACGCTCTCAATTACCATGTTTAATATGTGAAGCTCACACCTTATGGTAATACCAAAATTTGAAGAGAAACACATATACGTCTCTACAGAGGAAAAATGTAAGTTATTTAATTGCAGGGGGTAAGATGCCAATCTGACTATATTATTGCCAAGTTGCACTCTGTCAGCTAAGTGATGAAACTGAGGAGGTAAAGCCAGTAATAGTAAAGAGAATCATTCGGCTTTGGAGAGAACACAGTACTATGTTGCATAGGTTTATTTTCTTTATGCTGAAGCTGTATTTATGCCATCATCAGTATGTTCCATTTATTAGAAGAATATTGTTTAAACTTCAAGTCAGTGATTTTCTCCCCAAACGTTCCTTCTAGTCTCTGACATTATTACAGTCCAAAAGGATCTTCTCTTGGTTATATGAAGCTTGGCTTTCTGTAGTATAACAGCAATGTTGCATTTTATGGTCTGATACATGATTTATAATTTATGTTTGAGATTTAATTGTAATTAACCATTATTTAAAATCACATTCACTCATGGCTTTATTCCTGATTCCGTGTTCAATGCTGTTCCTATTGGCAGTTGGATTCCATTTGAACCTCAATCTTTTCAATTAGCTCCGTTATCTATTTATTTATTTTTATTTGCCTAAATGCACTTGAAAATGCACCAGGCCTTCCCCCCAAAAGTGTTCTTATTCACCATTCTGTACAACTCTTCAAAACTCCAGGATGGGCTACACAACAAAAATAATTTCAACAGAATGTCAAGACGTCATGGGTGTTGCCATGGAGCCACAGGAATAACACACCAAACAGAAGGTAAGGTTTTTGCCTTACTTATCTACAGTGAGAATTATCATTTTAAGTACTCTTTTGCAGCCTACATTCTATTTTTATATGGGAGGAAAATATACAATGGGGCTCATTTTGTAAAAAGAAAAATTAACTTATTGTTTTCCTTTACTTTTCTATAGCAGTATAGGAGAAAGTTTTTGCTGAGCATCCTCTTACTTCAGTTCAGACATTTGGTGAAAATTCTGGTGAGTTTTTTTTAAAACTGTCACTCACTCCGGCCTGTACAAGTACGCGCTGACCCGGCATCACAGGTACGCTTTCCAAAGCTTCCTCTTGTCAGATATGAAGTCATACCAATCTCCAAAATGGTTTTCTTATTTTTTTTAAAGCTTAATACATATAAGATTATTTAGAAAAATATGTATTTTCTCATTTGTCATTCTTTCAATCTATGGTAATGGTAAATGGTATTTTTAAGTACCTTAATTATTTTAGCAAGGGATGAAAATAATTAGTATGACATTGTTATGTGCAGAAAGTGCTCAAGTACAATTTTATTTTATGTTGTGAAAATATGCTACCATTTATTGTTTCCAATCTTTGAGATGTGTTCTCATCTACCATCAAAGGATGTTTTTCATCAGCATAAAACAATGTTGGATTTCACCCCTTCTCAGGTCCTCCACATAGTTCCTGTTGGTTTGTTTTATAATTGATCAACCACTCATATAGTACAAGGTAAGTACTTTTATTATCCCCATTTTCAGATGAAAAGACTTTGGTATGGAGCAGTTAAATAATTCTTAAAATGTGAACTCACCTTATTTCAGTAATTAGACTTTTATCCATCTATTTACTTGCTCAGAAAAGGACTGTCAGAATGTGGAAGAACTAAATACAAGAGTGTGAAAAGTTATGCTATAAGATAAGGAAAAACAAAAAACTATGAAAAGGAAAGAAAAAAAAGCAACAAACAATACGAACCAGCAAATACACTTGTTGGGGGCCAATAGAAAGATTGAAGGTAAAGTGGCCATGAAATATGAATAGGATGTAACTGTAGCAAAAACTGTGGAAGACCCAGACAAAAATGGACAGGGAAGAATAATGCAGCAGTGATGGAAAAAGCGTACAGGTGTTCTTGGCCTCGAACACAGGATTATTGCATAATTTGGGGAGTATTTACTGTATTTGTTTCCAAAGCAAAATAAAGAAGCATCTGCATTTCTGGGATTAAAGATATTACCGACATTCAAGATTTTGATGGTTTTTCAGGTGAACGGTTGTTGATGGCAGAAGGCATTGTTGTATGATGACTCAGCAGAGGGACTTTGTAGGCATTCAGAAGCTCATATCCCGGCTCTCCGACTCCTTTCATATGTGTGATATTGGCAGTGGTGAGCCTGAGCCACCACCTACTGGCTCACTATAGCTGATAAAGTGCACGTCTCCAACATCACGTCCACTGACATCACACGGGTAGTTTGAAATCAGCCAAGTTGCGATTATTTACATCCCACCCAAAACTGGTAAGCAACGTCAATCCTATGTGTCAGCTTACCAGCACACCCCAGACCTTGGGAAAATTTCCTAACCTTTCTGGGCTTTAGTTTTGTTTTGATTTTTCCATTTGAAAATAAAAAAAATAGAGATGACAGATCCTCATAGGATTCTGCAGACTTTTCACTGGATGATAGATGTCATGTGATGCCCGCTACGGTACCTAGTACACGTCCATGATGGTAGCACTCTAGTAATGTAATTCAGCCTATTACACGGAACACCGGACAATTTTGCTTTTCTAACACACTAGAAAGCATTTCAATTAGTTCATCAAAATTCCAGGAGAGGAGGATTTGTAAAAATTACTTTACTGACATTACAGGAAAAATGGTTTCTCCTACTTATTATTAGATTTTTGTAAAGAAGATAAATAATTACTAATACTTATAGAGTAAATTTCTTTTACATGATTAGTTTAGAAAAACTGTTTCCTATAGTGATTCATATGTAGAAGCTCAAGGGGTTTAACCCACCACCCCCTAAATTAGATTAAATCCAGGGTTTCAGTTCTTAGACACTTCTTGATAAGTTAATGCAAGGACTGACATTAGCAACACACTCCACTGTTTGGAGAGCTTGAACAGAAAATTGTCTGCTACAGGCCACTGTGTCCATCAAGATGACAGGCAGTCTATATTCTTGAAACTTCAAAGGTAGGCACTGCAGGAAATAGGACTTTAGGAAAAGATTGAACAGTCTAGAGATAACCCTGCTTAGTTGCCTGGCCAATAACACTCTCATCTAGGTAGTCTTCGATATGGATTATTTATTCTTAAGATCCTTGTTTCATTTATCTGCCCTTAGAATGTAATTCTTTATAAAATGTTCAAGTAAGGTATACATATACATTTTCCACTACAGCTCCCAAAGTAAAAAATCATTTATTGTTAAACATGTTTACATTTTTATTGAAGTAATTTTGTAGTAGGGAAGGAAACTATTGAAGGTGAATTATAATGTCCCTTATTACTGCAAGAACTTTGTGGTAGATATAGTTTACAGAGATGACTAAAATAATTCCTTCTGTCCCCTGTGTACACGCCTTTGCAATGTGGCTGCTGCTCCCTCACCAGGAGCTGAAGTTTCTCCCCCTTACGTCTGGGCTTTGCCAAGAGGCTGGCTTTGGCCAACAGGACACTAGCAAGCAGGAGAGGGGCTGAGGTTTGACAAGCGCTTGCACACGAGGGCTTGCTGTCTTTGCTGCCCTCAGACCACATGGGAAGAAGCTTCAGCTAGCTTCCTGGAGAACAGGACACCATGTGGGATGGAGATGAGCCATACCAGCTGAGTCCCCCAGACCAACCAATCTGCCAACCACCAGTCATAAGAGAGAGGCCATTCTAGATGACTCAGCCTCAGATGACTTATTTGCTAAATGGATAATCAATTTATAATCCCACAAAATCATAAGAAAAAAAATAGTACTTGTTTTTCTTTTTATTTTTTTAAATCCTCACCCGAGGACATTTTCCCATTTTTTGTTCAGATAGAGTGGGAGGGAGAGAGAGGAAGAGAGAAAGAGAGAGAGAAACACCGACATGAAAGGGACACATCGAGTGGCTGCCACCCGCACAACCAGCCAGGGCCAGGGACAAACTGCAACCAAGGTACATGCCCTTAGTGGGAATTGAATCTGGGTCTCTCTGGACTGCAGGCCGACGCTCTAACGGCTGAGCAAGCTGGCCAGGGAAAATAGTCCTTGTTTTTAAGACAGAGCCCTTTTTAAGATCTACAGCCCATGGGCCAAACGCAGAATAACACGTTTTTGAAAATAAAGTTTTATTTGAGTGCAGCCATGTTCATTTATCTATGTATTGTCTACAGCTACTCTCATTATGAAGGCAGAGTTGAGTATTTGCAGAAACTAAAATATTTACTACTTTTCCCTTTACAGGACCGTTTGCTGATTCCTGTGTTAAAGCCACTAAGTTCTGGGGTGGTTTATTAAGTAGCAATAGAACAATGATACAGACTCATTTTCAACAAAGGAATATGCCTCATTTCTTATTAAACTAACGAAGTCCTGTGCTCGTGAAAAAAAACATGCATTTTTTTCAGGGTCAATAATTTCTTTTATGATGAAAGCAATGCCATTTTGTATTTCTAAAGTATGGTTATGGAGACTGCTAGCTGTAAACCGATGTCTTCTTCCCTTTTTTCCTAGTAACATCACTGGAGCTGGGCATGCAGCGACTCGGTCAGAGAGATTACATAGGGGCCATTCTCAGTTGTATGTGGCCACGGGACTCGGTTCTCACTTCTGGGTATGGAGAAAAGTGACGCACATTTCTTGGGCTTTCTCCATGCTCCCTTCCCACCACCTGGAACCTTTGGAAAGCTGACTCACCGTGCAGACAGGTAGAATGTCCTAGAGAAGGGAGGAGTACATGATGAAAGGAAACGCAGTCGACCCTCACCACGAACCATTCATCTTGGACTATTACCATCAGAGAGACATAAACTTGAATCTTCCTTAAGCCACTGAATTTCATTGGGTGTCTTGAATGCAGCAGGCTACTCTTACCTAAATTTACATAATTGTTAGGTGCAATATGCTTTGCCACCTAAAGTGATTTCGTTGGTAGAACATTGGATGTTGAGTCAGAAACTCTAGAGTACTTTGATAACACTTTGCCCCAATTCTCTGAACTGGCCAGAGGCTAGTCACTTACAGTAACTCTGATTTTTTTTTCTCTGGATAAAAATATGCAACTCCAGATAGGAGTTTTAAAACCTGACCTTCCTGAGGCCCACTTCTACTGAGTAAGAGCGCCCCAGTCACTGGGAATTGTCCTAGGCATGTGCCATTCTAGTCCCAATATATGCTTCCCTACCCTATAGTGCCTTAGATAATAGAATGGAAATAATCAACTTGAGTTTTTGGCACTTGGACACCTTGGAATAGTGTCTCCTCTAAAAGATACAAAAACCCCTTTCTGAGGCAATTAGAAGAAAATTGAATGTGCACCAAATGATGGCAGCCAATAGGTCTCAAACTGTAGTGTGTGAAGGAATGCATGCAAATGTGAGTTCTCTCTCCCCTCCTCACATTCCCGGAGACTATGTGGCAGTAGGACTGGTGTGAACGCTGATGGTCTCCACACGTAAACACAACCCTACATGATTCTAAGATAGGGAGTCAGTTATTCTCTGAGAAACCACAGCCACAGCATAAATTAAATTAAGATATTAAGACTTGGTTCTGGGAAGTATAGAAATCTAGAGAAAAAGGAGTTAAGTCATGGTGCCCAGGAGAAAAGCTTCTAGATTTTAAAATACCCTTTCATGAACACTTTTGTTGAAAATCTAAGGAAGAATCACCAAATACAACAACGAGAAGGAAATTGGCTCATTTTGCATGTAAACTTCCCCCTGGCGCTCCATGTCCAGTTGGAAGGTACCCTTGTCTGAAGTTCTATTGGGGGTGTCTGTCATGTGCTCTCATCATAGTACCCCAGTTCCTGGACCGCAGCGAGGAGCATGCTGCCTCTTGTCGGCTAACGGCACGTCTTTCCTGCGGGACTCAGTTCTCTGGAAAGAAAGACACAGTCTTTTTCTTGTTCACCAAATTATCCCCAGAGATTATTAGGATGCCAGGAATATGCCAAGAGCATAACCAATATTTATTGAAGGAATGAATCTCTGAATGGAAACTAGTTGATGTCTCATAGAAAATGGACATGAACAGTAATGAGAACAGGCAGAACTTGCCTAAAGGGTGTGCTTATATCAAACAGATTATGACTCAAGCAATGTAGACCCAACAGAGGCATATTCAGAAGACAGTGTTGGGGCATGACCTCTTGAGGACATTTTACTCTGGAGAACTGGAGATAGAAGCCTGTATTCAGACCGATTGCCCCGCAAGGACTATGCATAACTTTGGGGAAGGCACTTGGAACCACTTGGATTTTCTGTTCTATTATTCTTTATAATTACTATGGCTATTCTTCTGTGTCATTAACTATCTTCTGGATAACATTGAGGATGGCGTACTTGTGAGGAATGAACTTGGCATTTTGATTTCCCAGCGATCAGATAAGTGGCCGCTGTGATCTGGAATCCGAATGTGAGCAGATAAGAGCACCACAGAAATGTGGAACCCAGAAAAGTCAGACTCAGAAACAGAGCAGAATGGTGGTGTCAGGCGCTGGGTGGTGGGGAAAATGGGGGCGTGTTGGCCAAGGGTACGGACTTGAAGTTGTAAGAATGAGCATCTGATGTACAGGTGGTGACCGTGGGGAATGATACTGTGCTGTGCACTTGAAGTTGGTGAGAGCAGCTCTTCAGTGTTTCACTACAACCCCCATAACAGCACCTGTGTAAGATGACGAATGTGCTAACTGGCTTGATGGTGTGCACAAGGCATACAAACGTCTGCCCTCCAGATCTGTGGCCTTTGTGTCCACAGATTTAATCAAGTGTAGATGAAAAATAGTTGAAAAATAAATCTGAGAAAGTTTCCAAAAGCAAAACTTGAATTGACCATGCACAGCACACTAACCGTAACCTGCACCAAGGAAGTTCTGTGTGGGCACATCCTGCTGCAGCCTCTGCACACACAGGTTGTGTGCAAACACAGTGACATTTTATAGAAGGCACAGGAGCATCCTTACTGTTACTATCCATGGGGGACATGGAACCAGTCCCCCAGATACAAAGGGACACTGTATATCAAATCACCACATTGTACACCTTAAAAATATCCAAGTTTTATTTGTCAATTGCACCTCAATTAAACGGGAGGAAATGCTAAGCTGACTTAACACATCATCTATCACTCCTGGTTATCTTTCTGACAGAATTGTTTAAATGGAAATAAAATACAGAATGTCCCCCCCCCCCCAAAATGTATACACAAAAAACTGTAATTATACAGCCAGTGTTTATTAAAATACATTTCATTTTCAAAATGTAATAGAATCTACAGACAGCCTGAAGACATTTTTTGGGACACCCTGTAAATGATCTGTGTGCCTTAAAGTGTAGGGTTCTGTGTACTCCAAGAGTGAGAGAAAGAACACGAGGACACCAGTGCCTTCCAGAGCAAGGAGCGAGCCTGCGGAGAGGCAGGAACCGGCGCCAGGGGCCGCTGGCCAGCCGTGCGAGCCGAAACCTAGCCGCTGCTCTACCTGGCTCTCATTAGTAAAATTAGAAGGCAGGACACAATAATTTATAAGGTTGCTATTAGCTTTAAAATTTTTATGAGTTCAGAGCCTTTCAAAACATGGTGTCTTCAGCAAAAAACACCACTGTGAACTTTTTTTTTTTCAATATTCCTTTTATCTATAATGGAAACAAGTTAAAAATAATAGGCCTAATGTTCACAGATCCATTAAATATTTACCATTTTTCTTTTGATGACCATTTTGGTCCAATACATGGTATGTATAAATCATCGATATTTTCAAAATTCAAAAATGTGCACGAAGGTAGTCTGCAGCTTCTGTGAAGGCTTTGAGTGAACTGTGATGCACCTTCTTGTTTGTGTAAGTGTTTATGCTCAGCATTTGTCAGCAAGCCAGAGGATCCCAGAACAGCGCTACTGGTACACACCAAGTGCTGACTGTACCTCACAACTTTCCTCTTGAATTATAAGTTGTGTGCCTTTATTAGGCTTTCCCCCATTTATTTGCAAAATATCAGTGTCCAGGTAATAGTCCCAAGAAGGAACTTCTCCAAACCATGTGGTATGCTAATATTAAAAATAAAATGAGCATATTTCCCTTGATGGAAATGTAAGAACATTTTTTCTCCATTTATCATGTGATACTCTTTTATCATTCTGTATATTTATCTTATTGCATTAATGCTATGCCCCCACTAATGTTTTTACTTTTTAATAAAAAAATCATCACTTACTTTTCATCTTAATGACATATTGCCATCTTATTTTTGGTATTTTCCCCAAATATTCACAGAATTGTTCTCTGTACTAGATGTCACACAGAAAATAGTTATTGATCGATAGACCCTTTCAAGGCCGCTTCCAACACCTCCTTTCCATCTTAGACGTGACAAATTCTGTCACTTACCTACCTTACCAGCCTTCTGCCCCACTTCTTCTAGGGGCTTGTGATGCAAATATGGATGAGATACCAGACAGCATCTTTCAGGAGACTTTCTTTTCCATACTCTTCAGGCAAAGAGATGCCTTTCAACGTCCCACCCTTGAAGATCCTCACGAGATGCTGCCTGCAGCTGTTGTCATCGTTATAAAGCTGGGAAGACAGCAGACGTGCTGAGAAGGGCAGAGAGGAGAGATTCTGACCCGACTCTGGAACACCGACCTTTGGAGAAGAGTTCCTCACGTGTGACATCATAAACTTTCCTTATTGTTCATGCCACTTTTAGTCGGGCCTTTGTTTCTTGCAGCTGAAACAGCTACACTCATTGCTTCTTTATTTCTAATCCACCCTTTCATCAACAGGGTCTTTTTACAGAGACTGCCTAGTCTGAAATTTTAGATAAGAGTAAAATAATTTGTCAGTGCTGTTTCATTTGAGAAAGAAACTGGTCCCAGGTATAAGCACTACTCTGACCATATATAATAATGACAACAGCTAACAAAGAATGAAAAATATATTGGGCTATGAACTTTACATATATTAATTTATTGTATCTTCATAACACATCTCTGAATTGGGGAATAACATTATCATTTTTTTTCTTATTGATTTTAGAGAGAGAGGAAGGGAGAGGGAGAGAGAGACAGAAACAATGATGAGAGAAAACATCCACTGGTCGCCTCTTGCACGCCCCTCACTGGGGATTTGGCCCACAACCTGGGCATGTGCCCTGACCAGGAATTGAACCAGTGACTTCTTGGTGCATGGGTCGATGCTCAACCACTGAGCCACAACAGCCAGGCATGTTATCATTTTTAAAATGCAGAAAATGTGGCCACGAGATAAGTTACCTGCCAAGTTCTCACAGCTAAAAAGTTAATAAGCTCAAGGTCCTATGGGATCAGCTAGTAATCATTAGGCTACCTTTCAGTACCTGTGTACATAACAGACACACTCCATCCTGGTGCTCTCCAAGCTTCTCACTCACACGGTGGCTCTGCGCACTGTGCTGGTGGTGTGCGGTGTGCTTGTAGCCTGCAGCCCTGAATGCAGAGCACGCGTAGCTCGAGGAGCAGCATGTGAGTGACATCTGGCAATGCTGATCTCCCTCTGCATTAGGAGCAACGTACCTGTGCTCCGGTGGTTCCAGAGTTAGACACGCCGCTGAGCACAAGCAGGTGAAGCAGGCCTAATCCCTGGACAGACGACACCGTCCTTCTCCACAGGAAAAAGCAAGTGAAGTGAACTGGAAAGCAGACCATTGCACTGACTCGGAGTTTATCAATTTAAAAAGTATTGATTTCTTGATTTTCAGAATCTAGGAGGCTCAGAATAGTAACATACAATCTTTCTGAGTAAATCTGAACTCAGGGCCTACCACGAATGAAACTTGGTAATAAAACTGCTGAGACTCATGTTCCTAAATAAGTTTATCAGTAACCAATGATATACTTTGTTCTACTTAATAGACACAATCTTTTAAACTATTTTAAAATTTTACATATTATTTTATTAGGTAATATTTAATCTATAAATTGATATATACAAATTTGATATATATAAATAAGAATGTTTCATACATAAAAATTGTGAACCATGAAAAGGAAACTATTATGAACCTTCCAGTCAGCCCAGGAGGTAGAATATCACTGAGGCTACATTTATGATTTCCTCCAAATCCTCTCCACATTCCAACCCCAAAAGGTAACCAATATCATGAATGTTGGATTTATTGTTTCTTTGCTTGTGAAAAATTTCCATCACAAGTATATCTTCATCTAGGTTTGGAAGATTGTGACATGGCATCATTGTCTATGGGGTCTGTAACTCGCTCTTCTCACTGGAGGGTATGTTTCTCAGCTCTGTCATGTTGTTGCATATAACTGAAATTTGTTCATTTTTATGGCTATATAATATTCCACAAGGTGACTATGTAACAACGTTTTAACTCAGACCTTACCAAAGAGTATGTGGGATTTTTTTCAAGTTTTTAAATTGCTATTAGAGATATATGTTAATTGTGTGTTCAAATTATTTCTATTTTTTAATTTATTTGTGCTTAATGTAGCAACAATTAAAAGGTGAGTGGATGTCTCCAACTCTGATTGCAGATTTGCCACTTTGTTTTGTTTCAACCACTTTTGTCATATATATTTTGAAGTTTGGTTTTTTTTTAGGTGCATGTGACTTAAGAATTGTTAAAACTTCCTGATGAATTTATATTTTGTCATTATGTATATAGCCACTTTATTCCTAATTATACTGTTTCATTCACTAAAGTTTATTTTATCAGTCTTTAATAGAACTACTGTAAATTGAAAAAAATTAATTTCCCACTATAAATTTTTCTATACTTTTTCAACGTTTCCATGTTCTTATGTTTTAGTGGTGGCCATTAGAAGAGAGAATTTAAAATGTCTTTTTTAGCCCTGGCCAGTTCGGCTCAGGTTAGAGTGTTGGCCCGCAGACCAAAGGGTTGCAGGTTTGATTCTAGCCAAGGGCACGTACCTTGGTTGCGGTTGGATCCCCCGCCCTAGTCAGGGTTGTGTGGGAGGCAACCAATCGATGTTTCTCTCTCTCTCTCTGTCTCTATCTCTCTCTCTCTCTCTCGCTCTTGCTCTCGCTCTCCCCCCCCCACCACCACCTCTATCTGAAATCAATGGGAAAAAATCCTCAGCTGAGGATTTTTTTAAAAAGTCTTTTTTAGCTGAGGTTTCGTCCATGGGTTGAATAAGCTTCCCCAGAAAACAGACCTTGGGGCAAAGCTCCTGTGCCACAGTTTTCTTGGGATGCAGTCCCAGAGAGGCTGGCAGGAGGGGGACACAGACTCGGGTATCCTTCTGAGCTGCTCACAGCTCTGCATCAGAGTAGCTTGTTCACTGTTGCGGGAAACCTCCTGAAGGCCGTAAGATCGACTGCAACCTGGGCCAGGCCATTGCGGGGACAGAGAGGCAGGCAGTCGTGTGTGTGCTGGCTGGTTCAGCGGCCTGTCTTACTGGCCGCAGTCGCTCCTGCCCGGTCACTCCCACGTGCCTGTGTGTGCAGCAGCCCTCTGGGTGGACGCTGGGGGAGCCAGGCCTCCGGGACCAGTGCAGCCAACAACAGTGTCTCTAAGCCACACGGTGCGAGGTGTGAGGCTCCTGAACTCGTGGTGGTGGAGGTGCCCGTACCAGTGGCCCCGGCTTCACGACTGTGAAGGTGTGAGAATTTGCTAGGGTCGCCTTCCTCCACCTCGTCACCAGAAAGGCAGATGGTTTCATGCACTCAGATAATACACCACCTGAGCCCACGCTGTCCCTGCACACTGGGTCGGCCTGCAGTCAGTCCCATGAGGGACAAGTGGCCACGCTTTCTCCGAAGGCCGAGGGCAAGTCCAGTCTGGTCCAGAGGCACACACCGGAGACTTTCAGCACACTGGTTCTGGGCCTCATTGCTCCAGCTGGTCCAGCGCTCTAATTAAAGGGCTTCGGGAATAAAAAGTGCGGAGACAGAGTACAGAAATTCAGAGAAGAGAAAATGGCATTATGCTAGGTTTAGAATATTTAAAACTTGTAAGAAAAGTGATGTCATCTCTAGTTTTTTCTTACTTCCATCCCCCTCCCACTAACCAGATGTCAAACATTTTTTGCTTATTATGGAATTGATCTTTTTAAACATTTATCCCTTCATGAATACTTTTGGAATAAAAAATAGGTTTTTAAATTCTAAATGTGGTGACAATGGATTTGCTGTGTGGTTTTGAAGATGGTTTCTACCCATACAGGCCCATTGTGCAGCGAAGCATCAGCTGGAAAGTGAAGTCTCTCCCAATCCACTGGGGACTCTGCCGGGCTGTGGAGCGGAGACCTTGTAAAACCATGAAACCAGACCAGAAAGCTGGCTGCTCTGGACCTGCAGAGAGCTTACAGTCACTACAAAATTACTCTGAAATAGTGACCAAACATTTCCTGGGACAACCTGATGGGCTGCAACATCTTCAATACTGAGAGAGAGAAAAGGAAGGTAGACATTTAGAAAGAGGCTGAGTGGGAGAGCGGATGGTGTAACACTTTGTAACCAGACAACATTCCACACTGCAGGGGAAGCTTCCGGCTTGGGAAGAAACAGAGGAAACGGGGAGGGGGCAGGGCAGTGAGACCGCTGGAGGATTTCAGGAGGAATTCTCAGGGCTCTGCATGTGAGCATCACGCAGGTGCGGGGAAGGCAACACACAGTTGGTTAAGAGCCACTTCAACCACCTGGATTTTCGCCCAAAGCAGAGAATCTGAAAACATGTTAATGATGTTGATGCCCAGAGGGTGCAGGGGAGCAGCAGAGCACGTCTGGCTCCTTCCCTTCGTGCGGAGTCACAGGGCAAGGAGACCGCCGTGCCCAGGGAGTCGGGACGGCTCTTCTTCCTGGTGGCTGGTTTTTGCCTGAGGTGCCCCTTCCCAGCCAAGGAGGGGATTTGAGGGCAGCACCTGGGTTGTAGTCTGTGAGGTCGGCCTGGTCATAGGAAATGCCTTCACGGGTTGTAGAATAGAGAAAATTAGAATCTAATCATAGAGCTCATATGCAATTTTTAAATTTTCTTTTTGTTGTTGTTTTTGCTGTCACCAGGAATGTTGGTCTACTGCAAATACGTCACCATCATACCAACAAGGGTATGGACCTCCTAATAAATACTTCTTGAAGGGATCAGTATATTTAAAAGGGAACATTAATGTAAAATCTACCTACAAGTTCTCCAAGTTATAAACAAGGAACATTAACTTAGTATCTACATACCAGTTCTCCAAGTTATAAACAAGGAACATTAACTTAGTATCTACATACCAGTTCTCCAAGTTATAAATAACAGAGCGATATATTTAAATAAAAGAATGGTGACTATTTTCAGCAAATACAAAAGCGCGGCCGTATCAATATATTTAAATAAAAGAATGGTGACTATTTTCAGCAAATACAAAAGCGCGGCCGTATCATACAAAGCGCTCAAGACGCCAAGGGCTGCCCTCTCGGAATCTCGGCTCAGCTCTGCAAGGCCGAAGTCTTTCCTGGGGATTCTGGAGCAGAAATCAACGAGAAAACATGGGCTAAGCACCTGGTTCAGAGAATGTGCTACACAAACATCCATTCCTTTCCTTCTCTGCTTTTGGTGATTCATGCTCCCAACATCTTAAATTGATGTTGTTGTGGTTGTAACAGATTTACACGTTAATTCCTTTATAGACAAGAGCTTTGTGTGGGTCGGGGTCTATTAGCTAACGAAAATTAAAGTCCTGATACTGTGTCAGGCGTCGGGCAAGCCACTGTACCAAGTGATGACATATGCTTATGGCAATCCATCTTCCTTTATATCTGTGGTTATACTCTCTCGTCCATACACAGACCTGTATTTTCCTGCAGTTTGTCGCTTTTAATGTTTTCTCTGAAGACACAGCATTTACGTTTATTCATCATCGCACTGGGTTTCCTCATGTATAAATCATTAATCTACAATTTTATCTTTATTTGGTCTTTTATGCTTTTCTTATACTCATTTTAAATAATTATTTCTAGCTTCCTCCCTTGAATGATTCACTTGCTTATTTTCATTCTGTCCTGTTTAGTGTAAAATCATGCAAGCATTCCATTTTCTTTTGAGTGGGGGTTAGGCAGAATCCCACCCGTGTTAAACCTTCTGTAACTATAGTTCTGATTTCACCCTTGATCTCAGTCAAGAGGATTTCTCCTAGAGCAGCCGCAGCTTCTGGTGGCCCCAGCCCTGGGGTATCTGTTCTCCCTTCTATTATGATAACAGAATTTTCAACTGAGCCCGTGGTCACCTGCTGAAGACGACTGCTTCCTATTCACCCCGGCAGCAAGGTTGTCGTGCAGCTGAGCTCCACAGGGCGATACGAGGAAGTGATGGCGCGAGGGGCCAGGCAGCCAGCACTCTGCAGAGGAAACAGGTGTCGTCCTCTGCTCAGAGCCTGGGAAGGAGCCGTGAGGGAGAGAGGAGCTGGGTGGAGCGGCTCCCCTGGAGCATGGTGTGGAATTAACAGGGTGAGTTGTGGGGAACAAGCACAGAGAAGGTACTTGGGCCCCTTACACCAAGGAGCTGCCCTGCTGGCGCGGGACAGAATTGTCTGGGGAAGAGAACTCACCTTCTGCCTCATCCTGCCGCTCTGCATCAGCTCCTGTAATTATATCATAACTGTGATAGCGAACACTGTCCTGTTTTATCGCATTGTTTTCAAACTATACAGAATGTACAATTCCTGCCCAGAATTATGTTGACATATTTTTAGTTGCCCTATAAATAATTGAGTTTTGTAAATGTTTCCTGTGTTGTTTATTAGTTTGTCAAAGCTATATAACTACGTGCGTTTGTATGAGTTTTATATATATTTATTTTTATATTAATCACATGATTTCCACATCTTGCTCTATAAAACACAACTTCTAGGGAATGGTAATAGGTTGATCTCAAAATAAAAGGTTTAATGGTCCATGTGTGTTCTGCTTTCTGTCTTTATTGTAATGGTTGATAACAGACCCTGGATCGGATTGTTGGATTCTTAGCTCCTTCGATTTAATAGGCTGTGAACTTGGGCAGCTCTTTAATCTCCATTTCCCTAGTTTCCAGTGATAAAACAGAGAAAATAAGGATCTACCTTACAGGTTTGTTACGAGGATCACATGATGAAGAGACGCTGAACACTGACTTAGAAAGTGCCTGGCAGAGAGCAAGCATGTTTTTAAGCAGCTAGGTACTGGACACATTTCATATAAAAGGCTCCGAGAATTAATAAAGTAATGGAATCTGCTTAATACTGCTCATCCCAGCATTTCCCAAATTCATGTGCGTGTGGGATACTGCGGTCACAGCCGGGTGGGGAGCAAAGGGTTCCACGGAGGAGTGGTTTTGGAAATAGTGAACAGGATGATCAGATCCACTGCATTCCGGGAAATTCTCACCTGAATGGGGGGTACTTGAATGCAATTTGGGGAGGTCTTCAAACCTCTTGAAGTTAATACGAGTTTTGTGTGTCTCATTTCTGGGGAGAAGAGCCATGAAAGTGACCTATTCTCAAATGTCTCCCTATGTATTTCTATGCTAAACTGAAACATCAGAAACTAAAAAATAGCATTAGTTGCCTTCTACTTTTTGTGAACATTTTCTTCTCTTTGTTGTTGACCATCTCAAGTTTATCCTCTAACTCACCATAAAGTTTTTGGGAGTATCAATGGATTTTCATTCTTTTAATATAACTTTGAATTTCTTTATAATCCTTTCTTATCGTAAGTCATCCCCTTACCCGTCCATCTGAACACTGTCTCTCTCGATGTCTCTCTCCTTCTGTTGTGTAAAAAGCAATGGTTTCTTGCATACTATTTTGAATGCTGATTGTTTTCTGATGTTTCCTTCTGCTTCGTACAGGAAGTCATGTTCAGAAACGAAGCCCTTTTCCTAGCTCACACATACAGATGTTTCCTTCCCTTTGTTTCGTATTACCTAGATTCAGGTTTGGTCTTTATTTTATTTGTTTCTCTCATTCTTAAACAAGAAAATACCTAAGTCCACTTCAAATGAGTCTGTTCAGACGGTGAGACAATGTTTTTCCAGAACATCATCCAACAGTGATTTTTTTTTAATTTTAAAATTTTATTTATATTTTATTACAAATGTCCCCCCCCCATTGAACCCTCCTCTTCACTCCTGTCCCCACTCACCTTCATCGAACTATTGTCTGTGTCCATTGGTTATGCATATATGCATATACGTACTTTGGTTTCTCTCTTCCCCTCTCCCTTCCCTCTGAGGTTTGTCAGTCTGTTCCCTACTTCCAGGTTTCTGGATCTATTTTGTTCATCAGCTTATTTTGTTCATTATATTCCACAAATAAGCAAGATCATGTGAAACTTGTCTTTCTCTGACTAGCTTATTTTTCTTAGCATAATACTCTCCAGGTCCCTGCATGCTGTCTCAAAGGGTAAGAGAGCTCTCTTTCTTACAGCTGCATGTAAATGTACCACAGCTTTTTATCCACTCATCTACTGATGGACACTTGGGCTGTTTCCAGATCTTAGCTATTGTAAATAGTGCTGCTATGAACATAGGGGTGCATATATTCTTCATAATTGGTGTTTCAGGCTTCTTAGGATATATTCAGAAATGGAATCATTGGGTCAAATGGCGGCCGTTCAATTTTTTATTTTTTTGAGGGAATTCTATATTATTATTATTTTTTTATCCTCACCTGAGGATATTTTCCATTTATCTTCAGATAGCGTGGGAGGGATAAAGAGAAAGAGAGAGAGAGAGAGAGAGAGAGAGAGAGAGAAATATTATTGTGAGAGAGACACATCAACTGGTTGCCTCCAACATGACCCAGGCCAGGACTGTGGACGAACCACAACCTAGGTATGTGCCCTTGACCGGAATCAAACCCATGACTCCTTGGTCCGTGGGCTGACGCTCTAACTGCTGAGCCAAACCAGTCAGGGCCTTGGAAATTCTGTATTATTTTTTATAGTGGCTGCACCATTCTGCATTCCCACCAGCAGTGTACTAAGGTCCCCTTTTCTCCACACCCTCGCCAACACTTGTTGTTTGAGGATTTGTTGTTGATGGTGGCCATTCTGACAGGTGTGAGGTGATACCTCATAGTTGTTTTAATTTGAATCTCTCTGATGATTAGTGATGTTGAACATTTTTTCATATGTCTCTTGCTTGGAGAAATGTGTACTCAGGTCCTCTGACCATTTTTTAATTGGATTGTTTGTCTTCCTTTTGTTGAGTTGCATGAGTGCTCTATGTATTTTGGATATTAACCTCTTATCCAATGTATCATTGGTAAATATGTTCTCCCATACAGTGGGTTTTCTTTTCATTTTGATGCTGGTTTCTTTTGCTACACAGAAGCTTTTTAGTTTGATGTAGTCCCATTTCTTCTTTTTTCCTTTGTTTCTCTTGCCCTAGGCATTGTATCAGTAAAAATTCTGCTATGTGTAGTGTCTGAGATTTTGCTGCCTACATTTTCTTCTAGGATTCTTATGGTTTCACGAGTTACATTTAAGTCTTTTATCTATTTTGAGTTTATTCTTGTGTATGGTGTAAGTTGGTGGTCTAGTTTCATTTTTTGCATGTACCTGTCCACTTTTCCTAACACTATTTATTAAAGAGACTGTCTTTACTCCACTGTATGCTCCTGCCCCCTTTGTCAAATATTAATTGAACATAATGTCTTGGGTCAATTTCTGGGTTCTCCGTTCTGTTCCATTGATCTATATGCCTACAATGATTTTGAGTAACCTTTTCAGATATAAAGCTTATGGGGAGGACGATACCTATATATGTTCCATACATTTAATAATTTCTAACAAATTTTGACCATTATTCCTCCCTCATTTGACAGAACATGCTTTTACACCTATGACTGATACTCTAAATCTTCAAAATAATGCAAAAGCTGTGCATAAATAATAGTTGAAATAACTTATTTTATAGGCTGGCATTACTGTGATATGCATACTAGACAATGACATTAAAAGAAATAAAATTTCAGACAATGGTCCTCATGACTACAGATGTAAAAATATGTATCAAATAGTAGTTACTAACAGTATTGCTTTTATCTATTTTAAAAGCTAATTGCAAAGTATTTTTTATTTCAATCTTTGCAACATCGTCTACCTCTTTATCTCCTTCTTTCTGTTATTGTCCTATTTTGGATTCTTAAAGCCTACCATCTGGATCATTGCCAACTTTCCCCTTGTCTCCACGCCTCACTCTTTTATTCTCTGAAACCCAACATCTCATCATGTCACTCGGTTCGAGTGCCAGACTTTCAATAGTTTTACTGGATTATTGAATACATTAACTCCTATCACAGCACTTAAAATTCTCCGTTATTCTAGTCAACCTACTTTTCTAGACATTTATAGCACTGTGCACACTGAAGGCCCAGGCAGGGCAACTCCATCGTCTCGCCCTCCTTCCTGACATGTGGTCCTTTGCTACATTGCTCCCTCTACATGAAATCTTAGCCTATTAAAGTCCTATTTCTTCTCCCCAAATTTTATTCTCTCCACCTTTAGGCTCCTGTGCTATTTGGCTTTAACACTTATCACATTCTATCTTATATTATAGCTGAATATAGCACTTGTTGCATATTAGGGATACAGCAAGTGTTATCAGGCCTTGTTTTCTTTCTATGGTATTTCCAGGCATTTGAATAAGACTATAACACTTAACATGGATTCTCCGTCTCCTCATCACATAACATAGTTTTGTACACAGACAAGTGTTAAATTACTAGTACATACCTGGTGATGGGAGCAGATAGATTTAGCTGTAGATTTGAATGAAGCCAGAAATGCCTGTTCCTTCTCCCTGGTGACGCCTCATTTGGAAATATCAGAACCTGTTTCTCTGTTTCTGTTTAGCAACATCTTTTAAACTTAAAAAAAAAAATCACATATGTCAAAATGTGTGGATTTTCTGCATCCCTGATTCTGTAATTTTCTTGTCCACTGAATGATAAAAGTATCTTCACACTTGGGCTCCCTCGAGGCTCTCCTTACCTAGATCCCCATTCACTTTTACCCTAGCCCAACTCCAAGCTCGCTGTGGGAGAACTCCCCTGAGATGTAAACTGATTTTGAAACTTTAAGAACATTTTCTCATCTGATACATATACAACCTGGAACACTGAAATTTTCACTCAGCCACAAGAAGCATCATTAATTTTTTCCATACAAACACCTGTAACCCTACTTTTGCCCACCCCCGGGTATACTTACTCAAACATACAGAGGCAACTCATTTTAGCCTAATTTCTCATGCTGCCTAGAAAATTCTTACCTCCAATTGGAGTAAATATAGCTTAAGAATTACTCATCTAAATATTTCATTCATGTCTAAACACTTTTACTGTTTCTTATATAGCTCTGGTTTATGTTTTAAAAATATATGTTCAAGAGGCTTTATTGAAAACATCAAAGCATTTGCTACCCAAAACTTGCCTTAATACTTTCTAAGAATCAAACATTTGTAGACAAGAAATAGAATTATTGAATCAACATGTTACTAAACCACAGATTTGCTTCCCCAAATCACCAAAGTTGATGTCAAAATTCATGTTTCCTAACTGTGCCTAATCCATGAGATAGAAAAATAAACCATAATTTTCATTAAATTCAAATAGGCAGCACACTCAATGTAACTTATAATCAGTGGACATACTTGCATTTAGCATTAATTTAAAAAATATTGCCCCAGTTGGATGGCTCAGTTGGTTAGAGCACCGTCCCGTACACCAAAACAGTTTCAGGTTTGATTCCTGGTCAGGACACATGCAGGAGATGAATGTTACTCTCTCTATCCCTTCCTCTCTCTTCAAAACCAATAAACATCGACTCTGGTCAGGATTAAATATATACGTTTATTGGGCACCTACTCTGTGCCAAGCATTAGGCAGAATGAGTGTTTTTTGTTTTTTAGCAAAAATACAAACAATTTTCATTTAATTTTAAAGAGAATACTTTAGTGGGAAATGTAATCAATAATTTGTCTCTCAACCTCAGAACAATTAAGTTGTCCCTGTTTTCAGATACCCAATTGGAGCATTTCCAACTTCCCTAACATCTCTATTGTATTATGAATAATGTTTCTAGCTCACTAATTGTGCTGCTAATCAAACACTAAAAAGAGATCCTTTATACTTTCAATATGCTTTGAAAAAAAAGCCCTCCCAAAATATGCACAAGGGAATTATAAGTTCATTAGTATACAGTTTTGCAAATCTTGGATTCATGGTTCATTATTTTACCTTAGAGATAAAAACACAAGTTAACATTTATATGACAGTAAAAAGAATTAGAATTAACATCTGATTATGAGTTTTAATCTTTGAAATTAATCTACAGGCATCTCTAATTTAAACAATTCAAATCAAAAACTACCTTTAATATTTTATTACAAACAATACTTAAAACCGAAATTAGATCCATTTAGAGTAATACTTTTTTTCACTTTTTAATTTTTATTTTTTTATCATACATCTACTTCATAAATGCTTTCATTTAATATAAAAAACCATGTATTCACAGAATTAAGAGAAAGTAATGCTTTAGAAAAACATGCACTATTTCCAGATTTTAGAAGAATCTCATCTTTTATGGTATAGATTCTAATGTGGACAATCCTAAAAATATACACAGCCCTTGCATTTTAGAAATGTTTGCCATGATTCCTATTTGACTCATTCTTTATTCAGCTAAGTTTCTGGCTTCCCATTTCAATGGGAAATAGATCACCTGTAATCCAACAATACGACATAGCCCTGTAAACAGCAGAAGCTCGCACCACCTCAGTTCTGGCGGTAGGAGGTGTCTCATGTCATTACTCCATGTCATACAGCCTAAATGAGCTCTGAGACCAATCCAGGGAACTCAGCTAAATACTAAGCCCTCTAAAAAGCTTTTACCTAATTTGGAAAGGCTTCCACCAATTTCTACAAAGTTGTTCAGGAGAGAATGTCCAGGTGGTGTATTAGAAGAAATCCTAGCTCAGCTTGTCCTCCGAGGAATAGAAACTGGACGGATCTCACGGACTTGCTCTTCCAGCGCGAACTCGGTCGTGCCGCCTGCTGCACACACCATTCTCTGCTTGCAAAGCTTATAGCGGCAATAAATTCCAGCAAGATATTTGTTTCTCAATATCTGGGATACTCTCTATGCAATTATAAATAACAATATGAAGTATGCTTATAGGGTACCCTAAGAGAGATTTTGAACTAAACAGAATTGCAGATAATTTTTTTTTGCTTTATTTGTTCCTGACTTAATTATTCTTTTAGTGCCTAAATGACTTTTTGTTGTTGTTGTTGTTACTCCTCGCCTGAGGATATTTTTCCACTGATTTTTTTTTAGATAGAGTGGAAGGGAGGGAAGGAGAGAAAAAGAGAGAAACATCAATGTGAGAGAAACACATCAATTGGTTGCCTCCCTCAGGACTAACCGGGCCAGGGACTGAACCTGCAACCCAGGTACTTAATTGGAATGAAACCCGAGACCCTTTAGTCTGAAGGCTGGTGCTCTAACTACTGAGCCAAACTAGCCAGGGCTGAATTTTCCTTTTCTTGAACATCTTTCTCATCACAAGGAGACACAGGCTCATTTATTTTAGTGACATTTAAATATATTAAAAAACCCTGCTGTTTAATGTGCAGTCAAACTATAAAAATTTCCTCCAGAATAAGAGACTGAAATTATAAAAACACATATATACAGACATGTACACAATGAAATTGCTCAGGATAAATACATATAAATAAATAAATAAATAAAATACGAAGGAAAGTCAATATGAACAAAATTGTTCTAGGATGCCAAAGGTCAGGCTCACCCAAACCATATAGCTCTTCATTTATTTATTTTAAATATGTTTTTATTGATTTCTTTAGAGAGAGAGGAGGGTAGAGAAATAGAAGCATCGATGTGAGAAAGAAACATAGACCGGCTGCCTCCTGCACGCTCCCCACTGTGGCCCGAGCCCACAGCCCAGGCACGTGTCCAGACTGGGCATCGAGCACGGACCTCTCAGTGCCTGGGACGACGCTCAGTCCACTGAGCCACACCGACCGGGCATATATCTCCTTATTTAAAGTATCATAAAACATCCCAGGATGATTAGCAAAGTTACATAACCAAATAAATTGACTTTAAGGTTTCCTAGAAGATATGGTAGCCTTTGTAATTTGTTGTTACTATAACATTATATAAAAATATTTGATACAGCTGCAAAAAAAAAAGTACTTACTGACATTTATTGCACTTATTTTATATTTCTGTTTTTTAAAAAACCTCCGTTGAATACTAGAAAAAGCTGCCGAAAACACTGGATGTCAGTAAGATTTTTCGTAATTTTGTCAAATCTCTCCCTCTTCTATTTTGTCCTAGGAATTGTTGCCAAATTCACAGAAAAGTCTAAAGCATAGCCTGATCATGTACTTTCCTTGCTAAGTTACTCTGGGGTAATTTCTTTAAATTCCTCTTCATCCAGTGTGATTATAAACCAAATCCTTAGGACCCTTCTAATGTAGTGGTCACCCCCGCCCCTGAGCATGTCACACCTAGTCTAGAATGTCTGTCCTGTTTCCTTTAGGTCCGGAATCCAAACGGCTCTGGTCTTTCTTGAATTGCTCAGGCAGGTCCAAATGCCTCCCTTGCTTAAATTATCGCACCAACTGGAAGGAGTAACTGGAAGGCTTGCTCATGATGACAGGCAGTACCCAGCCAACTAATGTGTTCCAAAAGTTCACCTGTAAGTCGCTTATTAGAAGCTGAAAATTCATTCATCCACAGAAGTGCTAAATATAATTAATATTCCTTGGTATACTTTAGGGCATCGAAAATGTAGCTAAACTATGTTACTTAACAAAAAAACATAATTCAAATATATATAATTCCCCAAAATATCAGTGACAACGTGTATACTATACTCCATCTCAAAAACGAAAAGTCAATTACAGATGGTCTCCAAAGTAGCCGATTCACAGAATCAGAGTGGAGTAGTGGTTGCCAGGGTTGGGGAGCCGGAACGAGGAGTTACTAGTCAGTCAATGGGCATGACGTTGAATAAGTTAGGCAGGGCGATTAAATTCTGAGTGTCTGTACAACACGGTACCTGTCATCAACAGTGATGCACCGTACACTTGAAAACTAGTTAAGAGAGTTTTTCTCATGACAAGGGGTCTAGCCACGTTGACATCAAGTGTGAAATAAAACCGAGTTGAAGATGTATAGCTCTAGCGTCTATTTTGTGTACCTCCTGGGCAGACTGTGCAGACCTGGGTATTCAGAAGGTGCTGTCTCGTTTCTTCCTGCTTCACCGCTGAAGCCCCGAGCACACTGGCTTGAGTCAGCTCTTCTGTCCGCTGGCAAGGCCACACTCCGGCCTGGGCTCAGTTTCTGATTCTTCCGCTGCACCACTATCGGTCCTCTTTTTCTGGAGAATTCAGCCGAGGTCTGCAGAGGGCAGCAGGGAAGCTGAGGCCCAGGTTCTTTCTCCTTCCACAGAGACTCAGGGCCTCTCGTCCTCCTGTTGCCCCTCCACACGGTCCTTCCGGAAGCAGAGCTGCTGTCCTTGCTGGGCTCAGGGGTCCTCTCGGTGCAGAATGGGAAGCTGCCAGACTCTGGAAGTCCTAGGGACTGGCACAGTGTCACCCCAAATACAGTCTTTCAGTCCAGCATTTGCTTGTTCCAGCCCAGACTCGAGGGGAGAAGATTACAAGGGACCGAACACCAGGAGACGGGGTCCTCCAGGGCCACCAGTGGACCAGACCCACATGGCTTCATCACTGGCGTCATGTTGGCTGCTAGGGATACAGAACAATGCGTTCTCGTCTGGTCACGAGGGACAGCGCGACCGCAGTGCTATGGCCACGTGCCCAGCTCTCGCTATGGAAATGGAAAGCTGCTGTTTGACAGTTGTGCCTTGGTTATTCTTTTGCCCAGTTTCGCTTCATCACAACTTCAGCTATAATTCCTTCCATTGGGAGATAAATGGAAAAGTTCTTACTTTTTTTCTATGTTAATTCCTGGTTTATAATGTTGAATACATCCACAAAATACTAAGCCCTCTAAAAAATATATCACAGTTTGAATAAACTTGCAAAGCAGTGCCTTTTCCCCTCTATCCAAATATTTAACTTGAAGTTGGCTTCAATTTCATAATTTGTAGTATCCTCAGAAGCCAACTTATTAGCATCACTTAGAAAAAAAATATAACGAATCAAAGTATCCCAAATAATGAGCTTGCCAGGTAAATATTTAAAGACATCACAACTACGTATAATGTCTTAACTACAATGCAAATATTAGTCCTAAGAGCTTATAATGAATAATTCCAGAGTAAGGTGGAAACTTACACTCTCCTCTTCAAATCCCACTCTGTCCACATATTTATGGGGAAAAATGTATGTTAGCATCTTTTGGTTGCAAAAACTAGATACTCACTTAAGTGTTCTAAATAATGTTAGTCAGAATGAAGATACAAATATAAATGAGGAAAAAAGACTCTCAAGGGACCCAGGGCTTGTCACATATCGACTATAACATACACAGGCCCCAGAGAGTATCTGAGACACAAGACACTCCAGGAAGGAGATCTTATCAACTCTCAGTCCCAGAGCGTTGGCAGTTAACCAACCACTATTTCCTTCTTTATCACTTGCAGATTCTGAACTCTGCCCCTTACTTTTCTATCTTTGGGTTTCTGCTGACTCATATGTCAGGCTATTATTTTCATCTGTGACATTTGAGATAGGGCATTTCTTAATCATGCAGGACAAACACTGCACAATGCTAATTGGACCTTAGACACTAAATGCCTGTGGCAGACACGGCCATTTTGACAACCAAAGTACCCCAGCACTTTGCCAAACTCACCTAGAGATCCGTGTCTCTCCTCTGCACCCTCGAGGGAAGACCGACAGAGCGAGACGTGAGCTTTCTGCCTTCTCTCTGGCTAACAAGTGGATCCCCGTGTCCGGTGGACTTGTTTCACAAATACCAGTTGCAATTTGTATCATATCTATTTAATTGAATAAAGAGACCATAGTCTTAACACCTATTTCTACAATAGTATTTATAGGGTATTCACCACATTGACTTGAAAACGATGCTTATACAAAAATCTGCACATAAAAAGATGCTCAGTGTCATTTGTCATCACAGAATGGAAATCAAAGCTCAGTAAAATACACTTTACACCCATTAGATGGGTCTAATAAAGATACGGACAATAACAAGTACCGGCGAGGATGCGGAAAGGCTTCGCCAGTGGACATTTAAAGTGGTACCGCTGCTTTGGGAATGGTTTGGCAACTCCTCAGGCAGTAAAACAGAGTTGCCATATGGCCCAGCGATTCCACTCCTAGGTATGTGCCCAAGAGAAATGAAAACACACATTCATATAAAAATTGTGCATAAATGTTTACAGTAGCCCCAAAGTAGAAACAACCCAAATGTCCATCAACTGAAGAAAGGATAAACAATATGTGCTATATCCATATAAGGGAATATCACTCATACATAGAGAAGAATTAGTATGGATTCATAACTCAGTAAGTGTTTATTTGTTAAAAACAAACAAACAAACAAACAAACAAACACCTCCCCAGCAGAATGACAACGTACTCTACTTATATATGTTTGTTTGATGGGTAGAAGGATTGGAAAATAACTCCTTAGAAACTCATCCCACTGTATGTGTTAATAAAGTGTTGAGTTGAATGTACAGGCATAGTCATTTCTTTTTTTCTTTTTTAAATTTTTTTCTCTATTGATTTTGAGAGAGAGAAGAAGGGAGAGGGAAAGAAAGGTAGAAACATCAATGAGAAAGAACACTGCATGCCCCCACTGGGGATCGGGCTTACAACCTGGGCACATGCCCTGACTGGGAATCAAACCGGTGACCTCTTGGTGGATGGGTCGACACTCAACCACTGAGCCACACCAGCCAGACAGGCATAGTGATTTCCTACATCAAGCTTGATATATTGTAGAATCTCAGGATGTATCTTTAGCTGCTTAAATAGGATGATCAAATCACAGAATATTAGAATTTGAAGAGATTATGTGCAACACTGGTTAGGTAAACAGGATAGGGATTTGTTACTATCCAGGTTCATCCTGGAATTTGGATGTTTTAGGCAGTGCGAGCTTAGTCAAAGCACTTAAACTCCTGAAGGCCCAGGTTCCCTTTATGCCTGGCATCAGTAATGTCTCGGTCAATGGCAGCTGTTTTTATTGCTCAAGCCCACCATCTAGTTTCACTCATGGGAGAACATAACCCCATACAAGTCTAGAATTTGAGGAATCACCCAAAGTTGTAAAGCTAAATTAACTCATAACATACTTGAAAAATAATAGTCACTGTACTAAGTATTCCAATATACATATGAAACTACTGTATATTGTGAATAAACTATAAAAAGTAATCACTATTTAATTTCCAACCAGAGATTCTCAGAACACACCCACATCCTTGGATCTACCTCCTACTGACACGTGGCACGCACTTCCCCTTCCATCCACTTGATCACGTCCAGTGGATGGAGATGGCCTTGGTTACAAGCCTGCAGTGTCCCCTTCTTGGCTTAGGGTGGATAATTCAGCAAGTTAGGCTAGGTGGTGGCCAAATACGGGCACCAGAGCTACAGGTTGTCAGGACAAAAGACCAGGCGAGCCTGTGGAGTGAGAAGCAGGATGTGGTTAACTTACTGCTGCGGAAGCCTGGAGGGAAAGTGGAGAGAGGACGAGGACAGAGGAGTTTAAGAGGAGTTACGGGGTTGGTGACATTTCTTCTCCCACATACACCAGTGTTACCTAGGCTGGTATTATAGCTATCATCAGGTAAGTGGACACCACGCAAGGCCAGGAATGGGAAACACGTACTGATTGTGGGGATTACTGGGAGAAGTGTCACGGAGAGGGCGAGAGAGCAGTCGGCTGGTCTGAAGGACTAGATTAGGCACAGGGAAACAAATGGACACCTGTCCAGAGGACAACACCACGAGAAAAGCAAGACTGAAGTAAAAGAAGAGATTTTGCATTTGGGATGATGAAGATATGGCCCCGAATTTATCCTTTTGTGCTTTAGACTGTCAACACTGTGGCATTTGAGAACAACAAAAATAGCTGTCTTCTGAGAAATGAACCTGACCACCAAGAAATGAGCCCAAGAGCATGGACACAGGGCACATGATGCCACAAACAACTGTCGTCACCCAGCTGTGCCAGGCTCAAGCTGATGACCTTGGCTGAAAGGTTCTGTTATCTCGACCTTTCCGATCACCAAGGTCTTCCATGTTTCCTAAACTCATTTCCTTAACAGTCTACAGCGCATTTATTTTCATGGCTAGAAAGTTGTCCTCAGATTTGAAATGATATTTGCTACTCGACTGCAGAGTATTTTAACTGATGATATTTCAAATCAATTCTGGAGACACTTTCCAGCAAGGGAGTTGCAAGCTCACTGGTTGACACTGGAGGTTAAATACTCCAGGGTATGGGTCTCAAATCACTTAATTCTTCACAGCAAATTAGAAATGGGACTCCAGCTGGTGCCGAAGAATAAGACAGACTTGCTGTCTAAGGACAAGCTGCTACTTAGATTTCTGAGTATTTATATTCCTAAAATAAAAAACAGGAGACTCAATTTCCCTCCCCCCAATCTCATTCTTTCAGGAAAAGCTTTCTTAACAACAGCAAAAATCTGGCCACCTGATTTTCAATACATAAATCTTACCAAGGTATAAAAATAAAATATGATTTAAACAGCAACCTGTAATCTCCTGTTGACGACCAGCTGTGCGTCCTATTAGTATTAATGGAAGCGACACAGGCAGAAGGAGGCGGGAAATGCCACCTTATGCGTTTTGCACACCTTAACGTTTTTACAGCAAGTCTGATTACAAGGGTTTACTTGAGCGGCAATTAAACACTGATTGATTACTAAGTACAATTTGTATTCCAGGCAGCATGCAAATGGCAATGAAATTCTCAGACAGGGAACAGGATAAATTATTCTCACATTAGACAGAGGATCTCATTTTTAAATAGCAAATGTTTTATTATACGGAGAAAAGAAGTTCACTTTAAGGTGTTTTTTTTAATATAATGCATTTTTTTTTTTTTTTTTTTTTTTTACCCAAAGAGAGTAAGCCTTGATTCCTTTTAGACAGAAAGATGATATGTTTTTCTGCAAATTATACTTCCCACATCCCCTTTGGACTCCAGCTCTCGTTTCATGAGGAAAAACCATATGGGTGGAAAGTCGAACATTCAGTCACAAACATACTGACTTTGGCTCCAGTCACCATTAGAAACAATATTTTTTTCATCAGATTGTTGGCATCGGAGAAATAATGTCCTCTTTTAAGTTCAAAGTGAAGTGACAGGTTGATTTATTAAGTGTCTGTCATGTGCCAGACTCCATTCTAGGTGCAGGCAATGCAGCGGACAGGAGGACCCCAGTGCTTATGAGCTAGAAGGAGAAACTGATGGTAAACTACGCATGTAAATGCAGTTCAGTGTCCGTGTGTGTGCATTAAAGGAAGATATTTGGGAGAGACAGACGGACGTTGACATACGTGTGCCCACGCACGTTCGGGGCACCGAGGGAAAGAGAGTGCAGAGCTTGGCACCTGCTGATCCGACACCGTGGAAGGGTCACCTGCTCTGCCTCATGTTGGCACTGACCCAAGGACAAAGCACAGAAGAGCGAAGAGGTCTGTTGGATAAGCAGGGAGAGTGGGAAGTGCTGTGAACGAGGGAAGAAAGGGAGGACAGGAGGCCAGATATGGTCAGGTCAGGTCTGGCCGTGTAGACCTTTCCAAGGAATGTGTGTTTTACTTTGGTTTCAGCGAGAAGCCATTGACAGGGTCTGAACAGGGCCATGTCACGATGGAAACATGTTTTTCAGTCATCACCCCAGTTGCTCTACATATGTTAAGGAATGAGTTATAGGTGGGACCTACCTTGAAATCTGCATTTTTCCTGAAAGCCACCTGACCCATCACTGTTTTCAGTTTCTGACAATGGAATGTAAAAGAGGACCTGCATTGAGTAATCTCATCATCAGGTGTGTCTAAACATAAAAGCCAGAGATTGTGACTGCCTACGGTACTGTTGGGCATGGCAGAGAAGGCTTGGAGACAAGGAAGGAGAGAGTCCCGCTGTCTACAAGGAAAAATTAGCACGACCACTCGGGGTGTTGCCCAGGAGCTGGGCCTTTCTGGGCAGGGATCCCACGGATGTTTATGGCCGTTCTGCAGATTCCCAGGCAGAATGACTTCTTTTCTTTCTCAGCAGTCCACACAAAAATTTGATCATTTTGACATAGAACTTGTTTTTCTTATATTCAATTAAACTCTCAAAATTTGTTAAACACATTTCCTGATCTGATGTCAAAATACAAAACAACTTCTCACCATTCTTAGTTTTAAAGAAAAAACCCTTTGAATACAATAATCTATGCAAATTTAGCAAACTTTGTCCTCCTAGGTTAAATGGCCTTAAATTACCTAATCCTTTTCTATTTTTATTACTTTAGCCAAATTTATATATTCTCAGACTAATTTATTTAAATATGAATGGCTTCTTGTATCAATGCATTGTATGAGCTATTTAGAAATTTGTGCTATAGGTTAAATTTAGAAATTTAGCCTAGTTTATATAATGGGAGAAAAAGGACACAGTACTTAATAATTTATATTTGTTTGAAATCTGATTGAGCTCATCATCTAGGCATAGATTTACTATGCGGATAAATAACAAATATATATGTACTTAGGTTGTGGCTGATACATATAGTCATACATGTAATTTTTATATAGTCCTGTGTATAATATTTGTTTCTTATTGTAGCACAGAAAAGCAGTGATATAGGTAATTTTACTCCTGAAACTTCAGTATTATTATAGGTCACAGACATAATAGAATAGTATAGAATAGATGATAGGTAGGTGATAGATAGATTGATTGATTCTGTAGGAAAACTTTGGCTACCATTACTCTATTAAGGCAGGATGGTTAGAAGAAAGACAGCATGGGCACGAATCCAGGATGTGCCAGCTTCTAGTCTTGTGAAAATATACAGCTAACCGTACTCAGCCCGTTTTCCTTACACTGTGATCATTAATATAAAGTCTAATACATTGCTTAGCTGAGTAGGAACTTGAAAAGTTAGTATCATTCTCCATGACAAAAATTCAAAGTGCATTTCATAAAATACAATGCATTAAAAAAAGTCCACAGATTTTTAGCATTGTTTTAATAAGTCTTACATAAAATTAGTTATTAGAAACTCCACTAAAATGCAGACATGTCAGTTTCTCGATCTTTACATTCAGATTATTGTGATGATTAAATCAGAAATCATGTGTAATGTCTTAGGCATACAGTAGATGGTCAATAAAGGTGGGTTTTTATTAGCTCTAAATAAAATGAATGATTAAGCATGCATGGTTCAGCAGAAGACACACACAGCAATCGATAGTGGTTAGGCCTGTACAGATGGGGAGGTGGCTCCCTCCACACATGCTGGTCATTCATTATCCAGCAACAACAAGTGTGGCCAGGAAACTCTTTCCCTAGAACAATAGCCGGTGCCAAGATTCTGACCGCTCAAAATAATCTCTCAGAAAGAAACATTCGGTGGCCTTTATATAGAAAGTATGATGCCAAAGAATGCTCTAGCTTCCACAGTTTTTAATCTCCAAACGGCAAAGAATGATGTTCAAAAAAAAAATCTCTTGCCTGAAAGATGTATTCTATTCATTAGAGGGCCAAAGTTAGTCCAGAAAGATGTTAATGTTGTTATAGCCTAAGGGTGATGCTGAGGGGGACAAAAAGAATCATGAAGCACTTAAGAGAAAATGTGTGTGTGTGTGTGTGTGTGTGTGTGACACAGATGGGTGGAATACATTACAGGACTCAATAAAAAGCAGCTCAGTTCAGTTTTATAATCCATTTGGACATTTATCAAAGATCACATTGTGAAATGTGTTTGTGCTACTTGGAAAGGTCATACTAATCAGCATCCGCACCCCTCCACCCTGCCCCCCCCCAAAAAAAAAAGAAAAAGAAGAAGGAAAAACTAAAAGAAGTTCTTTCAACTGAAGCTAAACAAAATAGTTTATGAGTTCTATGATGGTTACACACACACACACACCACACACACACACACACCTCATACATATATTAGTTCTTCTTAAAGAATGTGAAAATCCTTAAGAAATGGTTACTCTGCCTGAGATACAAACTACTAAATAATTGTCCCTTTGCACTCTAAAAATTGAATGCAAAATAAAACACACACACATAATGTGATAACATTTTCCATAGATTTAGAAGAGGCGGCTCAGAACACTTGAAAAAAAAAAAAAACGAAGGAAACTCAATGAGTTTAAGACATGAAATCAGATCATGGAAAGCACTTGGATTTATTGAAAATACTCTGGGTACTTGACCAGAGTGATTGTACTTATCAAATATTGCCAAGCAAGTGGTATAGGCAAGGGCCCTGTTTCAGAGTAAGCTCCGATCGGCATACAAGAGGAATTTCAATATAAACATCTGAAGATGCATTGGGGCAAGTGCTATTGGGAAGGTATAAAAGCAGGCTGACTTTTTAAAAAATATGTTTTTATTGACTTTTCTTTTCCTTTTTCTTTTTTTAGGGAGAGAAAGAGATAGATACATTGATGTGAAGGAGATACACTGATCGGTGGCCCCCTGCATGCCCCCTAATGGGAATTGAGTAGAAAGCCCGGGCATGTGCCATGACCACGAATCTAACCGGACCTCTCAGTCCATGGGACAACGCTCAATCCACTGAGCCACACCAGCAGGGTGAACATGCTGACTTTTAATCCATTTTCTTGCTCAGCCGACCTATATTTGAGTACACCTGCTTATTTCCAGACACTATGTAAACTGAGGATTCAAAGATGAATAAGACATAGTCCTTGCCTTGAACAAGTCCCTCTGGTGGGTGAGACAGACACATAAATGTACAATACTCTGAATTAAATGCTAATACAGAAGTATAAAAACTGGTAAAGGATTATAACCTACTTGCTGCTTCATGCAATCACGGAAAATATTGGTTGCGTATATATGATGTTCATTGCTCCAGAGTCTGGGGACACAGCAGGGAACAAAACCACCTCTTGGAGCTCACATTCTGGTTGAGGAAGGGAAATGATGAATAGACATGCAATTAAAACAAATGGAATGTCAGTTTGTAGAGGGTGCTATGGAGAAAAATAAAGCAGGAAAGGGGGGGATAGTGAGTGTCATAAATGGGAGCTGAAATTCTTTAATACGGTGGTCAGAGAAGACCTTACCAAAGGTGAGTGCTTGAAGCTGATGAGGGGCTGGCTGTAGGAATATCACTGGGCAGAGGGAACATCTCGGGGAAACACCCATGCTAATGTAGTCAGTTAACAAGAATAGCCGGGACTGGGAAGGGGCTCATACCTGCCTTGTGGGCACTCTAAGGACTATTTTCTGCTGAGTGAATTGGCTTTGCAGCAAAAGCCCAGCATGCCTATTGCTTTATAGATTACATAAATCAATACATTCAGACAATTTTTGTGTGATAGGACATTATTCAAACATTCCGATTATTTTGTCTAGCTAGATAAAGCTTAAGTAGTTCTCACTATTTGCCAGTCTCTTAGAACTTAAAAAATTGTACCCAGGACTATGATAATTTTTACTAATTATATTTGCCAGTTTCTATAACTCAAAAGGTTTTCATCCAGGAATACGATTATATTAATAATTATTTTCAGAGAATGAACTGCAAAAATTATAGACAATTTTGATATTTAGTTTTTCACAGCAAATACTTGATAGAAAAATTACAGAGCACTTCATGTGTGCCAAGTACAAGGTGGGAATACTGGGGGTCTAATTCGTGTGCACTCATGCACATTTTTAAAAGTTATATGTGTTTGTGTATTTGATGACAATGCAATGAAGTTGTTAAGTAACTTTCACTTTATTATAATCACTCACGTATCTGTTACTCGTCCATGTACTTGGACACTGTAATCTCACAGGTTCTCTGATACACTGGTTCCCTCTTATTTGCAGGGGATAGGTTTCAAGACCCTCAGCGGATGCCTGACACTGCAGAAGAACCTATAAGAACTACGGTTTTTCATATACATACACACCTGTGATAACATTTAAAGTACAAATAGGCACAGTAAAACAGTAGCAACAACAATCATGAAATAGAACAATCGTAACAGCAGACGTGATTAAAGCCCTGTGACTTGTGTCTCGCAGACCCGCCTGCACTGCGCTCCCCTGCTCCGGCACAGGACCTTCCAGCTGCTCTTTGCATGGAATCGCCAGCATCGCACTCGCGCGCTTCGGGCGTGATGGAGTCAAACACCAGCACCCAGACCCGAGTCGGCGGCTCAGTGACCACCGGGGGAAGTCACATGAACCGGAGGACAGCAGGACTCGCGAGATTTCATCAGCCACTCAGAAAGGTGTCCGCATGCAACTTAAAACTTATGGATTGTTTATTTCTGGAATTTTCCAAGTAACATTTTCGAACTTTGGTTGACTGGAGGTAATTGAAACCTCAAAAAGAGAAACAATGGATAAAGGGTAACTACTGTATATTCTACTACATGTTGTCAATTGTTTTCCCTGTTAATATTCTACAGCCTCATTTCTAAAGACTGAAATTGAATTGTATTAATTCAATACATTTATTGATCAGTCATCTATTGTATAACATTTGTGTTACTTTTTTATTATTGCACAAACAACTTTGGAATGAAGCATACTTTTAGGTAAATTTTGCATATAAGCATAATTGTGTTCTTGGATAAAACTATCATGAATGAGATGGTTGGGTCAAAGCTGGGCTATGTACTGTTAAAGCACTCCCTACACACCTGTGCCAAGGTTTTACTTGCAATAAAAATCTTATGAATTTGTTAATTTTCCTTTTTCTTAATCACTTGTTAAACATTTTTTTTGCCAGTCTGATAAATGAACAATCATATCTCATAATCATTTAATTGGCATTTATTTGATTATAACCCTGGTTGACACCATTCCACTTTTTTTTTTTTTTTTTTATCCTCACCTGAGAATATTTTTCCATTTTTTTGTACAGATAGAGTGGGAGGGAGAGAGAGGAAGGGAGAGAGAGAGAGAAACATCGACGTGAAGGGACACATCGAGTGGCTGCCACCCACACGACCAACCAGGGCCAGGGACAAACTGCAACCGAGGTACGTGCCCTTAGCGGGAACCGAACCCGGGTCTCTCCAGACCGCAGGCCGACGCTCTAACCGCTGAGCCAAACTGGCCAGGGCTTGCTTGCTTTTTTTTTTTTTTTTTTTTATATTTTGTTCAGATAGATTGGTGGGGGGGGGAGATATCCACGTGAAAGGGACACATCGAGTGTTTGCCACCCTCACAACCCAACCAGGGCCGGGGACAAACTGCAACTGAGGTACATGCCCTTAGTGGGAACCGAACCCGGGTCTCTCTGGACCGCAGGCCGACGCTCTAACCACTGAGCGAAACCGGCCAGGGCCCATTTCACTTTTTAAATCAACCACTTTTATTTTTGTGTGTGTGTGAGTGTATGAATTGCCCACTAATGCCCTTTACACGTATACTACTAAAAATATTTTCCCTCAGGCTTGCCATACCCTCTGTTCTGTTTAGAGAGAGCTATAATGAATACTTTTTCATAAGTATATACACAATTTGAATAATTATAAAGCCAGTGTTTATTCAAATACATGTCATTTTCAAAATGTGATAGAACCTACATTGTCTAATTGTTTTGTCGACGCCTGTTTTCAAGCTGACGCCTGGCTGGTCCGGGCAGTGCCGAAGACGGGACGCAATGGAATTGCAGACAGCAAGAAACGTTTCGATCCGTGTTTGAGCGCATTCTTGTTCAACAGCTACTCCCAATTCAGGGAGTGTCGCTGGTTTTGTAGTGTAGACTTCATCTTTTAAGTATCCCCATAAAAAAAGTCTACAGGTGTCTGCTGGTCCAGCTAACTTGGCTTGGTTGAGTTTTACACTTTCATCAAAGTGACTATTCGAATGTGCAATTATACATACATTGCACCATAGTAATACTGTACTTCAAATTTCATATTAGATCATGTCACTCCTCTGCTTTAAAAACACTTCCATGGCTTCCCATTTCTCACGGGATAAAATTCAAATTCCGAAAATAAGGCTAAAACACTATGACATGCTCATCCCATGCACCAAGAGGTCACCAGTTCAATTCCCCATCAGAACACATGCACAGTTTGTAGGCAGGGTCCCCAGGGGAGGCATGCAGGAGGCGGCCAATTGATGTTCTCTCTCTTCAATGTTTCTATCTCTCTCTCCCTGTCACTTCCTCTCTCTTTAAAGAAAAAACCAATAAAGGAAAAATAAAATAAAAATAAAAAGTCCACAGGTGTGTGGTCTGGTGGACGAGCAGGGTATCCTACGAAATTCCTTCCTCCAACCTGCCTGTTTGCCAAGAAAGAAACCTCCATTGAGCTATCGGCTACGTATCCTTTTTCTGGGGATGCCCTGTATTTATGCACTTACTATGACTAGGTACTATTAGAAAGGAAGATAGAAAGACAAAGCCTCCTCTAAATCACCAAGGACCTCACAGTCTTACCACAGTCTAGGGGAGGTGGTAGTCATGAACAAAAACAGCAATGCCATTCCTTATTCAGATGATTAAAAATGGATCATTATAGTTTTATTTATTTATTTTTGTTACAGATGTTTCTCCTTTTTCCCCCATTGACACACTTCTCCCCCTCCCTTCCCGCCCTGTCCTCAGTTTTGTTGTCCATGTCCATTGTTCATGTATACATGCACCTAAGTTCTGTGGTTTATCACTCACCCCTTCACCCCCTCTTCTGGGGATTGTCAGTCTGTACCCCATTTCCACGTCTCTGAGACTACCCTGTCCTTCAGACTGTTAGGTTAATTATATTCCACAAATAAGTGAGATCATATGATAATTGTCTTTCTCTGTTTAGCTTGTTTTACTTAGGATAATACTCTCCAGGTCCTTCCATGTCGTCTCAAAGGATAAGAGCTCTTTCTTTCTTCACAGTACTCCTTTGTGTATATATACCACAGCTTTTTTATCCATTTCTCCACTGATGGGCATTTGGGCTGTTTCCAGATGTTAGCTATTTTAAATAGCGCTGCTACAAACATGGGGGTACATATATTCTTTCTGATTGGTGTTTCAGGCTTCTTAGGGAATATTCCTAGAAGTGGGATCACTGGGTCAAATGGAAGTTCAATTTTTAATTTTTTGAGGTAACACCATATTGTTTTCCATAGTAGCTGCACCAGTCTGCATTCCCACCAGCAGTGTATTAGAGTCCCCTTTTGTCCACACCCTCACCAACACTTCTTTGATAATTTGTTGATGGCAGCCATTCTGACAGGTGTGAGGTGATACCTCATTGTTGTTTTAATTTGCATCTCTCTAATGATTAGTGATGTTGAGCATTTTTTCATATGTCTCTTAGCCATTTGCAGGTCCTGTTTGGAGAGGTGTCTATTTAGTTCCTTTGCCAATTTTTTAATTGGGTTCTTTGTTTTCCTTTTATTGAGCTGTATGAGCACTCTATATATTTTGGAAATTAACCCCTTATCTGATGTATCATTGGCAATTATGTTCTCCCATAGAGTGGGTTGCCTTTCTATTTTGGTGGTTGTTTCTTTTGCTGTGCAGAAGCTTTTGAGTTTGATGAAGACCCATGTGTTTATTTTCTTCTTTGTTTCTATTGCCTTAGGAGATGTATCAGTGAAAATTCTGATGCGTATGATGTCTGAAATTTTGTTACCTACATTTTTTTTAGGATTTTTATGGATTCATGAGTCACATTTAAGTCTTTTATCCATTTTGAGTTTATTCTTGTGTATGCTGTAAGTTGATGGTCTAGTTTCTTTTTCTTTCTTTTTTTTTTTTTTTGCATGTAGCTGTCTAATTTTCCCAACACCATTTATTAAAGAGGCTGTCTTTACTCCACTCTATGCTCTTGCCACCTTTGTCAAATATTAATTGAGCATAATGTTTTGGGTCCATTTCTGGGTTCTCTGTTCTATTCCATTGACCTATGTGCCTGTTCTTGCGCCAGTACCAGGCTGTTTTGATTACAGTAGCTTGTAGTATAACCTGATATCCGTTATTGTGATCCCGCCTACTTTGTCCTTCTCTTTCAAGATTGCTATGGTTATTCGAGGTCTGGTTTGGTTCCATATGAACTATTGAGGTATTTGTTCTAGTTCTGTGAAGTATGTTGTTGGTATTTAATAAGGATTGCATTGAATCTATAGATTGCTTTGGGTAGTATGGACATTTTAATGATGTTAATTCTTCCAATCCATGAACAAGGTATGTGTTTCCACTTTTTTATATCTTCCTCTATTTCTGTTTTGAATGTCCTGTAGTTTTCTGTGAATAGGTCCTTTATTTCTTTGGTTAAGTTTATTTCCAGGTATCTTAATTTTTTTGCTGCAATAGTAAATGGGATTTTTTTTTTTTTTTTTTTTTTAGTTTCTCTTTCTGTGAGTTCATCATTGGTGTATAAGAATGCTGTTGATTTCTTGATGTTAATTTTGTATCCTGCTACTTTGCAAAATTTATTTATTAAGTCTAGTAAATTTTTGATGGAGTTTTTGGGTTTTCTTTGTATAATATCATGTCTTCTGCGAATAATGACAGTTTCACTTCCTCCTTTCCAATTTGAATCCCTTTTATTTTTTCTTCATGTCTCATTGCTGTGGCTAAGACTTCCAGTAATATGTTAAATAAAAGTGGTGAAAGTAGGCATTCTTGTCTTGTTCCTGTTCTTAAGGGAAATGCTTTTAGTTTTTGTCCATTGAGTATGATGTTGGCTGTAGGTCTTTCATATATGGCCTTTACTATGTTGAGATATGATCCCTCTGTTCCCAAATTATTGAGTGTTTTTATCAGAAATGGGTACTGGATTTTGTCAAATGCTTTTTCAGCATCTATTGATATGATCATATGATTTTAATTCTTCATTTTGTTTATATGGTGTATCACATTTATTGATTTTTGGATATTGTACCAGCCTTGCATCCCTGGGATGAATCCCACGTGGTCATGGTGAATAATTTTTTGAAGTATTGCTGGATGTGATATGCTAGTATTTTGTTCAGGATTTTGGCATCTATGTTCATCAGGGATGTTGGCCTGTAGTTTTCTTTCTTTGTAGTGTCTTTTTTTGGTTTTGAAGTTAGAATTATGCTGCTCTCATAAAACGAGTTTGGAAGTCTTCCTTTTTCTTGAATTTTTTGAAATAGTTTGAGGACAATGGGTATCAATTCTTTGAATGTTCGGTAAAATTCCCCTGCGAAACCATCTGGGCCTGGGCTTTTGTTCGCTGGGAGAGTTTTGATTACATCTTCAATTTCCTTTATTGTTATTGGTCTATTCAAGTTTTCTGTATCTTCCCGGTTCAGTTTTGGGAGACTATGTGTTTTTAGAAATTTGTCCATTTCGCTTAGATTGTCGAATTTGTTGCTGTATAATTGTGCATAATATTTGTTAACAATCCTTTGTATTTCTGTGGTGTCAATTATTATTTCTCCTCTTTCATTTCTGATTTTGTGTATTTGGGTTCTCTCTCTTTGTTTCTTGGTGAGTCTAGCTAAGGGTCCATTAATCTTGTTTATCCTTTCAAAGAACCAGCTCTTTGTTTCCTTGATCCTTTGTATTGTTTTTTTGGTCTCCATGTCATTTATTTCTTCTCTGATCTTTACTATTTCCTTTCTTCTACTTCCCCTGGGGTTTTTTGTTTGTTTGTTTGTTTGCTCTCTAGATCTTTAAGTTGTGAGGTTAGATGGTTTATTAGAAATTTTTCTTGCTTCTTGATGTAGGCCTGTAGTGCTATGAACTTCCCTCTCAGATATGCTTTCGCTGCATCCCATAGATTCTGTGTTGTTGTGTGTTCATTTTCATTAGTTTCTAAGAAGTTTCTAATTTCTTCCTTGATCTCCATGGTAAACCATTTATTGTTCAATAACATTCTATTTAGCCTACATGTTTTCAAATGTCTTTGCATGTTCTTGTTGCAATTGATTTCTAGTTTCATGCCATTGTGATCTGAGAAGATGCTTGATATGATTTAAATCTTCTTGAACTTGCAGAGACTTAGTTTGTGCCCTAACATGTGGTCTGTCTTTGAGAATGTCCCCATGTGCACTTGAGAAGAATGTGAATTCTGCAGTTTTGGTGTGTAATTCTTGGTAGATATCCATTAGATCCCTTTGATCTAGCGCTTCATTTAGAGTCTGTGTTTCCTTGTTAATTTTTTGTCAGAAGATCTATCCAGTGATGTCAATGGGGTGTTGAAGTCCCCTGCTATGATTGTATTGCTGTTGATTTCTCCTTTGAAGTCCTCCAGAATCTTTTTAATATATGTTGGTGCTCCTATATTGGGTGCATATATGTTTACCAAGGTTATATCTTCCTGTTGGATAGATCCTTTCAATATTATGTAGTGGCCTTCTTTGTCTCTAGTTATGGCCTTCATTTTGAAATCTACTTTATCAGATATGAGTATTGCTACCCCAGCTTTTTTTTTTCTTTTCGTTTGCTTGGAAGATTTTTTCCATCCCTTTACTTTCAACCTATGTGAGTCTTTTGTTGTGAGGTGGGTCTTTTGTAAACAATATATATGTGTGTCATGCTTTCTTATCCAGTCAGCTACTCTGTGTCTTTTTATCGGAGCATTCATACCATTCACATTTAAGGTGATAATTGATATGTTCTTATTTATTGCCATTTTTGTTTAGTGTGGTTATATTTTTCCCCCTATTTCTTGTACTAATTACAGCAGTCCCTTCAGCATATCTTGAAGTGCTGGTTTTGTGTTAATATATTCCCTTAGTCCTTTTTTGTCTGGGAAGCTCTTGACTTGACCTTCTATTTTGAATGATAGCCTTGCTGGATAGAGTAGTCTTGGATTCTGATCCTTGTTTTTTATGACCTTGATTACTTCATTCCCTTCCCTTCTGGCCTGTTGTGTTTCTGTTGAGAAGTCAGCTGACACAGCCTTATGGAGTTTCCTTTGCAGGTAAACTGTTGCTTATCTCTTGCTGCCTTTAGAATTCTGTCTTTGTCTTTACTTTTTGGTATTTTAATTATTATTTGTCTTGGTGTGGGCCTGTTTGGGTTCTTGCTTGGGGCTCTCTGTGCTTCTTGAACTTGAATGCTTTCTTCCTTCACCAAATTAGGAATGTTTTCTGTCACTATTTCTTCTAATATATTCTCTAACCCTTGGCATGTTCTTCCTCTTCGAGGACTCCTATGATACAAATGTTATTACGTTTTCAGTTCTACCAAAGTTCTCTTAATCTATCATCTCATGTTTTAATTGTTTTTTCCCTTTTGGTTTTCTGATTGGTTGATTTTTTCCTACCCTGTCTTCTAATTCACTGATCCGGTACTCAGCTTTCTCTACTCTGCTGGTTAGTCCTTCCAATGTGTTCTTAATTTCCACTATGTCATTCTTCATTTCCACTTGGTTGATTTTCAATGTTTCTATATCTTTACTCATGATGCTGATGTCCTTACTCATGCTGTTGAGCTTCCTCAAGATCATGGCTCTCAATTCTACCTCTGATAATTTGCTTAACTGCATTTCATTTATCTCGTCTTCAATAGAGTTCTCTTGTTCTTTCATTTGGGATTTGTTTCTTTGTTTCACCATTTGGGCTATCTCAGTGGGTTATGGAGGCTGCCAAATTTTCCCTGTGGGTGTTAGCGTTCTGCTGTTTGTGGTTCCCTCTACTGGATTTGGGTGAGCCTGGATTGGCCCAAGTTAAACACCACTGTCAAGTCTTACTTTCTTGGGTAGATTTGCAAGCCCCGGAAAGGTCAGTTATCCTCTAGCTTTTTCCTGGTGGCTAGTAATCTCAGTTACTCAGGGCTTTGGAATGTAGTCCTGGTATTATGCATAACAGTATTTCCAGAGGGTGGGATAGATGCTGGTTGTTAATGAGCCTCAATTTGCATTTTTTTTTGGGGGGGGGGCTCACCTGGAAATGGCTGAATCTCTGAGGGAGGGGCTGCTGCTTTTTTCCACAGTCGTGTAGGAGCAGACTGGCCACCATCCTTTGTGGCTGCGACTCAGCAAAAACTCTGTGTGCCCTCCAAATACCGGGTGTCCCCACACAGTGCCAATCCAGTCTGTTGTTTCTTTGCTGGAACCCCAGATGAGAAGCTGTAGCCAAACCAGTGCTCTGTCCCAACTCTCTGCACTGTGGAGCAGGCTTAGTATTTTATCCCAAAGGGCACTGCTCACAGCTAAGAGAGCTGCTGTCTCAAGGCTCCCATCCCGCCACCCTCTTGCACCTCTGCAGATCCTACCACTCTCCCTGATTACATGGTTCTGTCCTGCTGCTATTCTGTTGCTTTTTTCCCCAAAGATTTGTCTTTATTTTAGTTGTAATTCCTGTTTGGTCCTGGGAGATCATCTGTGTAGCTTCCATTCACTCTGCCGCCATTTTTCACACCCTCGATCATTATAGTTGGAAAACAGAAAGATAGCCACTGATCAAGAGACTGAAATCCTTTTGGGGTGTAGGTTTTCTTTCCAGACTCTGATGAAAAACATGGAGCTCTGCTTCCTGAGTGTAAAACACGCTTGATAACCATGGCATTGGTGTGTGGCAGGAAATTCATTATTTTGTTCTCCAGTGGCAGTGATGATGACCACCCAGGCCGGCCTGTGGAGGAAAACAGCTGAGGCCAAATCCAGAACTAACTTGGCTTGGTTGAGTTTTACACATTCACCAAAGTGAGTATTCGAATGTGCAATTATACATACATTGCAACCAGAGTAATACTTCAAATTTCTTATTGGATCATGTCTCTCCTCTGCTTTAAAAATACTTCCATGGCTTCCCATTTCTCACAGGATAAAATTCAAATTCCTAAACTAAGGCTAAAACACTGTATGACATGCTCATCCCTATAGCCTTACTATGGGTCACTTGTCCTGCTGCCTGAGCTGCAGCTATCAAAGCCTCCTTCCCCTCCCTCAGGGTGCACCTGTTCTTCTCTGCACAGGTTACTTCCTTGCCTGGAATGTTGTTTCTTTTCTCGTTTAAAAAAATGTTTTCCCCTTTATTGATCTTAGAGAGAGTGGAATGGAGAGAGAGAGATAGAAACATTGATCAGAGAGAACATTGATTGGCTGCCTCTTGCATGCCCCCCACTGGGCATTTGGCCCATACCTGAGCATGTGTCCTGACCTGGAATCAAACCTGTGACCTGTTTTGGTGCATAGGTCAATGCTCAACCACTGAGCCACACTGGCAGAACTCTTTTTTTTTTTTTTTTTAATAAATAAAAAGTCATTCGCCTTTTTAAATCTCTCTCTTTCTCTCTCCCCCCACCCCTGTTCTAATCTCCTATTTTCCTCCCGAGCTCAGCAGCAGTCATTTCTTCAGGGAGTCCTTCCCTGACTCCCCAGGTTTCTTGCTATAACAGTTCTCCATTTTTCCTTGATATTGTTATTCACAGTAAATATGACATTTTTGTGTGATTACTTAATGAATGTTCATCTCTAACTCAGATACGTCTATAAACCTCCTACTCACACTGCATTTCACCCCAAATCATGTATGTCAATCATATGTCAATGGTGTTTTTCCAGAATATGAGTACTAGAGGACATATCTTTACATTCTTAATATGAACTGATGATACATGGCATTTTGCAATTTACAAAACACTATCATGTGACTTTTGCTATTTAACTCTCACAATGACTTATTTAGTTAAACCACTTGTTCAAAATCATTCTGTGTAATTTTAAGCTAGAGGCTGAAGGTTTGCAATGACAAGGGCAATGTTTTTATTATACACTGAGGAATCAATAATGCCTATCGCAGTGCCTGAAACAATAGCATTCAATAAGTAATTATTGAATAAATCTCTGGTAGGAATTTGTAGTTTCTCTGTGTTATTTGTGCTTTTTATGACATTGCATAATTTATAGGCATATTTGCAGCACCCACATATGTGTGTGGGCATGCTTACATAGGATACATGGTATATGCAGTTGAACAAATTATACCAAGTTGACCCATACCATAGAACTAATGTATACATTATGACTTTTTGGTAGGAATATTAGATATATTTGGACCCAACTAATTTTTAGTTTTTATTATCTTGGTCTGTTTGGATAGGAGTTCATCTGGCCTTAGAAAATCATTTGGAAAAAATAGGTCACATGGTCAGTCAAAAGTTTATAACATTGGGGGTAAAATCACCTTTCAAAGAATGTCTGAAAAAAATGTCTTAATGCTAATTACAGGAGGGCAGTAAAAACATATGGAAATCTGAATTTTTATTGTGTTTCTAAATTTGTCATTCTGAATAAATTTATGTAGATGAAGGATGACTCATAAGCCTTCCTTCTGACTATGGTGAAGATGATGATAATAATAATATTATTAATAATAATTTGTGTAATGCAAACTGTCGGGCTTAGATGCATTTAGGTAATTTGTATACTATCACATGAGCTCTCTCTCCAGAGCCTACAAAAAAATCAGTGTGGAACACCTGATATTCAACTGTGCCTCCAGATGGAGGGACAGCTTGAAAAATGCCATCATAATTTACAACTTTTAGAAAGTGTGGTGTGAATGCATTTTCAGTAAGTTTTAAACAGCTTGGATCATTCACAGGTACAACTGTGTTCAACGTGGAACTTCAGTGGATTTAACTATATTATTAGATTCGATCACTGATCACTGAATATAGGTGTAGCATGTGAGCAATGGGAATAGATGCCTTAATTAAATATCTCAGAACAGGACACATCTGTTTGGTGAGGCTGGGGGGAGGGTAAAACAGCATTTATTTGAATTTTATATTTGAATATGGAGTATCACTGAAGAAGCTCTTAACTTTGTGAAAGCAGCATATTTTGCAGCTTACCCTCTATGAGTTTAGAAGAAGAATAATCACAGAAACCATAGATGGAAATGCAATGTCTGACTCTTGGATAATTTGGACACTTGTACCCATAAAACAACTAAAGTATGAGTTGCTAACTGATAAGATATGTATTAGAGTGCAACATAAAAGGGCACATGAGTCGATATCTCCAGAGGTTAGGAAATTGACATTGAAGTTTTCTGGTTAAATTGGAGAAGGAATCCTATATATTATAATTCTATATGTGTTCTATATGTGTAACATGCATATCTGTGTGTGTGTGTGAGAGAGAGAGAGAGTATACACACACATAACTTTGGAGGCAAGGTATGTTTAACTAGCAAGCCATTGATAGATTTATGGTTTAGTTGGTTTTCATGATAAAGAGCAACGGAAATTTCTAAAATGAACTGCTTGGTGCATAAAATGACTTGAGGGTCTACTGTGTTCATTTGACCACCAAATATTCCCATTCTCTTATGGTTAAGTCCTGGACTAGGAACTGAATATCCAGTAGACAACCAAGCCAGACATGGGCCCTCTCTTCCTGCAGCTTACATTGTGAATGGAAGACAGGCATTAAAACTGTCCCTCAAATAAATATGCAAATAAAATTTGACAGGGCTGTGAATTAAAAATAGGGTGTTATGAAAAGGAACACCAGAGACAGGGTGATTCTCATTTTGCGGCTGGTTGGGATGGACCAGGGAAGGCTTCTGTGAGAACGAGAGGGTGAGTAGATGTGAACAATCTTCCACATGGCCGACACCGGACAGGTGTCCAGCCAGAAAAGCGGTTGGAGGATGGGAAGATAGATTAGCTGTGGTTGGACCATAACCAGTCATAGCGAGAGTGGCCCTGGTGCGGTTGGAAGAGAGGGGGAGGCCGGTTATTCAGAGGTCAGGGTGCAATGACCTCAGTGGAGAGAGAAGGGACAGGTCTGGAGCACAGCTATCCTCAGAGAAGTGAATGTTTTCTGGACTGCGACCATCTCTAAATGAAACTGCTCCCCTATCCCAAACAAGCTCTAGAACCAAACATAAAGACCAGCTTTTCCAAAGAGCTTATTATAGAGCAATTCTTTTTAAAAAGAGCCGTGAGAATGGCTTGTTCTGCAAAAAATACAGCTTTGACTTGGTAGTACCTGCAGCCCTTGTGGCAATGGAATTGCTGCTCTCCAGGCTCCCTGGCCCGCCGCTGGCAAGGGAGCGCCCCCAGGGGTTGTCATCTCGCAGAAGACCCCGACCTGGCCTTCTCCACGCGGCCCAGGGCCCTGCCCGCCCTTTGCGGGATGGATGGGGAACTCTGTCCCTGAAGAGCTCCTGCAATGCCGGGTGTGCGCCTCGCGCGGTTCGTGCGGAAGGAAAGAAAAGGAGCTGGCCGTCACTCAGAACGCACAGTTTTCACCTTTAACTCTGGGGGTCTGTCACGTCTGGCCCCCGCCTACTTAGCTCAGCCTTTAAGTGTCTCGAGCAAGGCAGTCCCCGGGCCAGCGCTCTCCCGCGCCCTTCCTTTCGCCCGCGGAAGGAAAACAGGCGGCGGGGCGGGGGGCGGGACGCGGTGCGGGGACCGGGGACCGGGGACCGGCACGCGCTGGGCGACCCTAGCTCCGCGCTCAGAGCCCAGCACCGGAGTCACGGGGTGGAGCGCGAAGCCCCGCCCAGGGCGTGTCCTTCCGAGCTCGACCCGCCCGGAGCGTGTACTCTCGTGGTCGCCCCGCCCGGGGGCGTGTCCTGCGCCCCGCCCCGCCCCCGCCCGAGGGCGTCACGGCCAGCCCCGCCCCCGCGCCGCTGGCCCTGGGCTTCCTCTCTCCACTCGCCTCCACAGAGCTGTCGCTTCGGAGCCCGAGGACGCACGGAGGGTCTGTTTTTAGGGTCCCCGGACTGCAGACACTGCCATGGCCCCTGTGCTCAGCAAGGACGCGCCGGACATCGAGGTACGGACTGCGCCCCGGCTCCTCGGGGGCGGGAGGGGTTCCCGCGGTGGGGACCGGGAAGGCCCGCGGCCACCGCAGCGCCGGGGAGGAGCGGGAGACGCAGGACCCTGGCCTCCGCCGGAGGTCTGCGTGGCGGCGGAGTCCCGTGAGTGGAGGGTGTGCCCTTGGGGTGGGACAGGGCTGTTACTGCCGGGAGGGGGTGTCAGGAAGCCTGCCCCGTCCTGAGTGGCGTGACTGAAGCGGCACAAGAGTTGCAGACAGGGGGACTCTGCGGGATAGCAGCGCCCATTTCCAGTCAGACTCCCCACTCCTCCCTTTCCCCCCCTACCTGCATTCGGGACTCCTGTCTGCTGCCCCCCTCCCCCCTCGCCAAGGCATCTGAATCCTGAGTAATTGCCAAGGGGTGGTGCATAAATGAAGGAGAGCTGTGTGTCAGCGATTGTGGCAGTCCCTGCTAACCAGAGTATTGCTTAGGAAATAATCTGGCATGAGAAAAGGGGAATCAAGTATTGAGAACATGAAAATTGCAAGGAAACTGTGGTTCCCCCCCCTTCAACAGTTTTTGCTTTCCTCATGCACTCTGTTTCTGTAAAAATGTCATCTTTCTTTCTGAATATAAAGTCCTACCTGAAATGACCATTTCCTGTGAGTTCTCCCTAGGGCCTCTATGTGTGTGGCGAGGATTTAATTACAAATAGGGACTTTGGACTTACTCATCCATGTCAGCATTTCTGAGCTAAGATATACTGCTGTTTAGTTTTTTTGTAGGGCTTTTCTTTATGTGAACTACTCTGATGAGACTTGTGTGTGTTCTTTAGAAATGAAAAGCTGTTTCTTTCCTCGGTGCGTTGTGTCTTCAGTAAAAGTTTAAAACCACCTGTTTGCAGAATAGCTGCTTTTGCCACCTTTTGCCTCTGTTGTTGATGGAAAGAACTTGGTTTGGGGGATGGCAGTAGTGTTTTCTCCAGACTCCAAGCATTGCTTTGAAAAACCGTTATGGTAACAAGAGCCAAAGTACATTTTGTGGGCTTCTCCAGTTAATTTACTTGTAGTTTCTTTTGTGGATAATTTACTTTTTCATTTGGATCAATATGATATATTTAACCTAATATTTATTTATGTGAGCAAAGGGTAGAAGAGACTCGATTTATGTTATAGTCCTTGTTACTTTGACCTATCCAAATGCCCCCCCCCCCCCAAGTCAATAATAGCAAAGTTCTAACAGCAGAAGGGCTGATTTCAGAAATGAGTGTCAGAGGTCAGGTGGTTTTCGAATTCAGAATGGTATGTTATCTGCTTAACTGATGTCTTTCTCTCTCTCTCTTATTTGTCTTTCAAATCAGTTCTTAACCATTTTACACTAAGGGACAAGATGCCAATGAAACTTAAATGACTGGCTTAATGTCATGTGTTGTTACAACCAAGACCATGTAAGAAGTCAAAACCCTCACACTTACCACCTGCTAACTTTAGTCTATGCAAATAGTCTGTCTGATATTCCTTATAACCTAGAATAGTGGAAGTCAAGGTTTTTCAGTATTTCTGTAGTTTGGATATGCAACACACTTGAATCAGTAGCATCTCTGATTGTACACAGTACTTACTTTTCCCTCAAAGTAGTACCCACGATTCATGAGCTAGGTGCCATGAAAGACCGTGAAATTAATCATTCAAATAATGCAGTGAAGAAAAATACCTAAGCCTAGAGAAACATGTTCAAGCATAGATGTCTCAGTTGATCCTACTGACTCACACAAGTTCACTTTTGTTTGAAGAATCAGAATGAATTATGAAAACACAGCTTTTGATCCAATTCAAATGTATACATTGGACTTGCTTTTCTTGAATGAATTTATTAAACCCATTGTCTAGAGGTCAGTCTGACTGTAACCACTGCCTTGGTCTCAAATAGATGGAGAAGCAAATCATGTTTAAAAAAATTATTGCTGTGAAACAGAAAACATGCTCACTTGATAAATGTGAAAAGAACAGAAGTTATTGGTGACAACCCACTATAATAGTGATTTAACTTTCCCCAACAGCTACCTACAGAACCCCAGGTCTCAGTGAGGCAGTCAAGACATAGTTGATTCTGAGGAAAAGGTTATTGAGGCATAAAAAGTCGCTCTGGGTACTCACTCCATAATTCCTGTCCTCAATCCTATCACATCAGGGTTGAAGGGTTGGGAGCCTGCAAAACAATCTGGACACCAAATTCCAAGACTGGAATGTCCCTGGGCTGGAAGATAGGCAGAGCAAGGGTGCATTAGAAGGTCATAGATCCATAGAAGTTAGGCAACAGAACCTAGCTCATGTACTTGAAAGTTGCTGTCATTGGAGTCCTGGGAGAAGATTCGAGGGAAGTCAGGTTTCCCCCCACATCCCAGTGTGGCTCCCAGCCTGGCACCCGAAGCTGACTCTGAACTTGAGGTCTCAGCCCTTGTTAGCCCTGTGACTCCAAGCAAGTTACCCAGCTTCTCAAGTCACATTTGCAGAATCTGTGAAGTAAGGAAAATAAAGGTAATTGGCAAATGTCAAAAGTTGACATCTCATTAGGGAAAAGGACAACCATGTGAAAAGGTAAACATGTAAAAAACTATCAGGAAAACCAATGCCAATGAAATACTTAGTATTCTAAAGCTTACCAACACTAGCTATACATGTATTTAAAGTTATTTGACTTTTTAGGCTCACTCTTTGGATACAGCTGAATTTTGTCAAGGATGACTTTGAATACAAATTCTCCTGGGAAGGTTTCAAAGAATACCACTGTCATACATCAATCACTTTCCCTGACATCAGTAGTACCTTCACACTACTTGATTTAGCTTGAATTGGTAACAGGTAGAATATCAGCATATTGAAAAGCAAATAAAAATGATTTTGGAAGAGTTTACTCTTGCTCAGTGTCTGTTCCCCTCCCACTGACATGGATAATTGAGGACAGACTATAGAAGTGTAGTCAACCCTGGCTGGTAGCTCAGTTAGTTAGGTGAAGGTTTGATCTCTGGTCAGATACATATCAACAAATAGATGTTTCTCTCTTTCTCTGAAGTCAATAAATATATATATTTTTAAAGTGGATGCTTTTAACTGTGAATACTAGTAATTTTGGTAGACATTTACATGAGAACCAAATTGCTACCTCCCCTCTACTGCTTCCACAATCACAAGTCAAGGTTCATCCCTTGAATTATGTTAATGAGTAATGAGGGGTTATTAACTCATTTCAAACTTACCCTGAATAAAGGGGTTTTAGTCCATTGTCCACAAAATCACAATACATTTCCAGTCAAATAAAAACTGTTCTGAATGACTTTTTCTATGGATTCTGTTCATTGGAGAAGATAATGGAGAATTTTCTGTTTGTTAATTAAGAATATAGGATAAAATGATAGACTTGGAAAAAGTGACTATAATGAAAACAACTTGGAAAAAGTAAATTTTAGGGAGCATTTTGACCAAAGGAAAGACAAGAGTTATGATTTGGTAGAGACGGCAAAGATTATTTCTGAATACCCCTAGGGAGGAAGCGGGTCTGGATCCAAAGCAGAGAATAAGGATTCAGCTTTACAGAAGCCATGGGTCTTTATTTATAAATTTATGCGTATTTCACTCTGCATAAAAGTAACAGTCTTTTCTTGTCTTTTTTTATTGGCTAGGCACCACACATCTATGGGAATGCTGTCTTGACTTGCTAAAGTTTTTAATTTTTTTTTAGTTTTTAAACTTTAAACCTGTTTTGTGAGTTTCCATTGTCCTCCCTACTATAAGCTGCCCTGGGAAACATACTTAGTTTTACTTTTAAAGTAACTCTCCTTTCTTAGGGATTTTGCTGGGCAGTAGAAATATGTCTGATTATGTGATTTGGAGAGTTACTTCATTTACTTTAAAGTATTTCTCCTTTTCAAGGAATTGAGCCATGCAGTAGAAATATATGTCAGATTGTGTGATTTGGAGAGTTCCTTCATTCCAAGGGTATCCTTGTTGTTTTAAAGGAATTCACATGTCTATCTTAGGCATGGTCATGTATATATTTTAGTATAGTTAAAAAAAAATCTACCTCCTACATTTGAATTCATATGACTGGTTTTAGTAGTTTAATTAAAAACTGTGAGATTAATGACTAAAGATGAATTGATCACTGGGGAGGTTTTTCGTTTGGATCTGCTTAATTATAGCAGGTAGTGTTGTCTGATCGCTTCATTGTAAAAATGTGCTAAAATTCAGTAGCCTCCTTTCTTACATTCTAGAAGAAAAATCCAGTTTTGGAAAGCTGCAATTAACAAAAATTCCAAGAAAATCTATAGTAAAAAATACTGAGGTAATTGCATGTTCTTTAGGCAATCCTATTTTTCCTTAACTATTTGAATACAACATTTTTTACCAAGCTCTGAATATAAATAGACAACAACCAAGGACTGAAAAATAGACATTGTAGTATGGTAAACGTGCCCGGTCCCTGTGGGAGCAGTCTAATAATTAGCTTAATCTTAAATGAAAAATTAGAAACAGTGAAATTGAAGACGATGAGGCTGAAAAAAATGAAGTAACAAAATAATAATGAAAAAGAGAGAGTAAATATGGACCAGGCATCCATGCACCGAAGAGGAGATTAGAAGGAGGGTGGCTCAGTTATCTTTCTGCTTCTCAGCCGTATGGACCCAGCGACCAATACAGGCCCCGAACCGTTAGTCCTTAAAACTATAAGGAGAATTCTACGGCACCTATGCTCTGCCTTAATTCAGAAGCACTTAATAAGGCATTCCAAGAGTATAAATTTATCTATAATCAGGATTTTAGTTTTCAAATGCAACTTGTTTACCTTCTGGGCTCCACTTGCTCTTAATCCTCTGTGTCAAGACAGAAGGTGTTGTTGGCCTGAAACGTCAGTGGTGTGGGTGTTCACAACATCCTGGAGCCAAAACACTGGGATGACTCCTTAGGGTTATGTCTTTCCTGTGGTTTGTAATTACACGGCTTCCATTGCTTTGAATTAAAATGTTATACTAGCAGGTACGAAACACCTGCGTTTAACTCAGCGCATAACTTACCTTTTAGACTGAACAGTTATCTATTGATGTTAGGAACTTGGTACTTTTGTATGAAGTTATTTATTTTGTATTTCACAACATCAGACTTCACTCCATGGTTTAAAAAAAGCATTGTATTGAAACAGGCCTGGCTTCAAATCCTGACTCTATTATTTTATTTATTTATTTATTTATTTATTTATTTATTTATTTATTTATTTATTTATTTATTTATTTATTTAAAATCTTCACCTGAGGACATGCTTAGAGAACGCGCGCGCGCGCGAGAGAGACAGCTACCGCTCACCTTCCCTACGTTCCCTGACGGGGTGGGGGGTGTGGAACCGAAAGCTGGGTACGCGCCAGGACTGAGGAACAAACTGCAACCTCTCAGTGCAGGGGAACCCACTGAGCCACCGGGCTGGGACTGGCTGTGCTGTTTTTCATTTGTGTGGTTGTGGTCCAGCCCTTCCCTGGACGGCGTTTCTTCCTCCGACAGTGGCATTCGATCTTAACTGTTTCATGAATAGCTCTAAGGGTTAATTGGAGTCATGCACACATGATGCCTCAGACAGCATCTGTCACATAGAATGTATGCTTTTAAGTGGTTCTAACAATTTTAAATGTTATTGCACATATCGTGTGTGTTATATAAACATCATTTTGGTAGAATTTTGTTTGACTCCAAGGATAAACTTGTATTATCAAAGTCTGTAAAAATATGTGAGGGAGGGGAGAGTTAATGAAGTTAAAAGAATTATAAGGGAAGCTCATTATAGATTAAAAAATGTTGCAGATAATTTTAGGGGAAATTTCCCGAATTCTAGTTGTCAGTATTACCAACGAGATGGGGCAGTTTCTAAAATTCAGGTGAAATTAAAGAGACTCAGTCATGTTGCTTTTTATTCCCATTAAAAAAAGATGTTAATGCCCGCGGTATTGCTGACCCTCTAGTGGTAGCCCCAGGAGTATGGAAGGAGGTGGTTGACCTTGGCTTGTCTGCACGGGATTATCTGCATGGGACACACTGGGGAATAAGATTCTCCCAGGACTCACCCCCACTCGACTGTTTACTGTTGTGGATTGATTCTTCAGTGGCTTTCTGAGTGTTTTTGAGACTTGATCAGAATCAGTGCATTAGTGAAAATTATGTCTTGGCTTTCTCAGTGATATATAGAAGGGATTTGGAGTTATCCTTTTTCTGAAAAGAAACCCCTACACAATTATTTTAAAAAACACATGCCCGATTTATTATTTATTTATTTATTTTTACAAATAATGGGCTAAGATTTGGTTTCTATAAGCAAGCATATCAGCTGCAAAGAAAATTTTTTCTAGATCTAAACACACTGTATTTGTTCATAAATAGCTTCTTTTTGTTTTTACATCTGGGAAGGGGAGGGAGTTAGAGATCAACCTATTTTGCACCAAGAAAAGGTAAACCATGCCCTTTCTGAACTATTGATCATGAACATTTTGTGCTAGGTTATAAAAATTTTATCTCTTTGAGAATTTCAGCATGGTTGTGTGATAGCATTCACACGGCCTGTCCTCTACCTCGATTGTAATAATTAAAGAGACATTTTGTGTCCCTGCCTCCCAGGTGCTTGGAAATTGATATTATGAGTGCTTATGAATGTCCTCTTGAGGCACTGCTCACTGGGCCACTTGGGAGAAAAATCTCTTCATCAATAGTGAAGCCCTGAGGGCCACTTCTCACACTTCTCAGGGGACCCACACAAAATTACATGTCAACTCCAGGCCTGATTTATACCTATGGCGCTCCACCTCGCTCTGCCCCCCCACCCCGCTGAACCTCCTCTTCCCTCCCTGCACGTTTACATCTGTCCCCAAACTTCACCCCCCTCCAATTGTCAACTTGTTTTACCTGCTCAGGATTGTCTCATTTGAGCAGATCTTTGTGAAATCCTTTGAGTGAGATTAAAAACTGTCTGTGGTAGCTTGCTAAAACTTAAAAAATGTTAGTCTAATGTAAAGGCCACTATCTCCAGCAAGAAACTAGAGGAGAATGCATATGTACTGTATCTTAATTAAAATACATACTCGGGGGTAGGGGCAAGCCTGGGATGTGTTTGCTCTCGGTGTGGGCTCCCTTGCTTTCTGATCTTGTGGAAATCATTGCACCTCAGGAAGAATTTGCTGATTCCTCAGTGAGTTTGCTAGTGATCAGTCTTTTAAGGTTGTTCTTAATAAAATAGGGCAACAGTGAAATTGTTTGGAAATGTGACTTGCCAAGTGAGCATATTAGGGAAATGGAGATTGGTAGTGTCATAGCTACTCCACTTTACATGCTAGGTAGGATTAAGTGTACCATTTATACCAGCCATAGGGATTGGAAAGACGTTTTCTCTGGTCTTCATGCTCGCCTGCTTCTTTTTCTGTTTACATCCAATGAATGAGCAAAATCTCAGTCTCTCCTGGGAACACAGAACATGTCTGTTTCTTCTATATGTGGCTGGACTTCTGTCCGAGTGATCTGGAATAAATAAATTCAAAGTTTGTGTCTGTAGAATAATACTCTTTTTAGCTAGGAATTATACCAGAGATTCCAAACAAAATGATGCACTTCCTAAGTCAATTTCTTCAGTGTTTGTTGGTTGATAACTGTCAGTGGAAACCAGAGTACAAATGGTGGGGTCCCCAGCCCCACAGGGCATTCCAGTTACCTTTCTCTGAGTCCTTGCTCTGCAGTGACCCCAAAGCTTTGGTGAATCTTCTTTCAAATATTCTTCAAGGACAAATATTGGGGAGTGCTGGGGCTAAACATCTTAACTCCTCCATAATTCAAAGAAGAAAGGCATTCAGCTCCCTTCACAGATCTGCAGGGTTAACGCATAACAAACTTCACAGCAGAAGACTATGTAGAATGGACTGAAAGACTGGAATTTGCTTTGGAATTTTGTATATTTTTATTTTATTTCCTTTAATTTCTTTACATTTAAACATGTGTTATAAAACTTTGCTTCATGGGGCTCCTTGAGCGAAGGACAGTTTTCTTTTGTATTCAACTTACATTAAGAACTGTGATGGGCTATTAGAACAAGAATGATGTCTCAGTCAAGGTAACCAGTTCACATTTGAGGATTTAAAAAAGAATGTTATTACAAGGATATGATCACCATTAACTTCTGTTAGCCTAACCCTTGCCCCTTTGTCTCTTTATACCATTTTGAATTAATTGTGCAACAATGGAAAAGACTTAGAGGTACATTTTCTGTAATTATAATTTTACTACAATATCAAAAAGATACCCACTTATCTAGTTCTCAGTTAATCTGAAAATGAAATGAATCAGGAATCTAGGTAAACATTTAGTTTTTCAATTTAAAAATATATACCTCCATAAAAACCTATGGCTTGAATGAATGCAACATTTGGGTTTGATGACTTACTCTTTCAGTCAACTTTTCTGTGAAGTTAAGTTACACTTACTGGTTATGCAAGTTTTCATGCGGTGCTCAAGCTCACCGTGGCCTTGTCATACCCATGGAAACTGTTCGGATTGACACGGGTTTTGAGTCCCTCCCATCCTTATTAAGGTGTTCCCACTGAAATATTACAGTCATCTGGCTGCCCACTGAGCCCTGTGGGATAATCTCAGAGTTATCCTATGGTTTCAGTAATGGCATCTTTAAATGTAGTTTAATTTTTATCAGTATAATGAATACTCAAAATAAACATGAATTAATTAAGAGGGACTTTTCATGAAAAGTAGTGGTGTTATCACTTTTCTTCCCAGGGAAGTGCTGGTGAATGACTGATCATGCATCAGGGAGAGAGGGGCAGGGAGGCCTGATTTGTGGTGGTTGCTGGTTACCTTTGAGTGAGCACATCCTCAGTGGAACATTTTAAACCCTAAAAATAGGGAGTTGGGAAGACATGTTAACTATAGGTTCTCCAGAACACCATTGCCTTCTCTACACCCCTTTCATTGACCTCCCCGCCCCCAATTCTTACTGGTATGATTCCAAATTTTATTTATCTGTCATGTTTTTGGTCACTTTTCTTTTTGTCTTTGGCCATTGACCTTGCAGTTTTGGAAAAGTACAATTTTTAAAAGTCTACATATTTGAATCTGTGGCCTCCTCTACTACAGTTTGAACTAGTTTAAATGATCAAACAATGGGCTAGAAAATGAAAAAATATAAAACAAAATAAAACAATAAGTTGTAAAATAATGCCAACACATATTTTTAAGGACTAATTTTAAAAATATAGAATTAATCCTAAACAAGTTGCTATGTATATAATAGAATTGAGTTAATAACCATAGGATAGTTCCACAGCCCATGTTAGGTATTGCTTTGCAAGGCAAATACATTTTGCCTATTTCAAGATTCTGGTTATAGCTGAAGCTCTACTTTGAAACTGGCACATGGGTTGAGAGACACCATTTACATATACACACTTAAATTTTTATCAAGAGCTTCATCCGCCCTGGCCGGTTTGGCTCAGCGGTTAGAGTGTCGGCCTGCGGTCCTGAGAGACCCGGGTTCGGTTCCCACTAAGGACGCGTACCTCGGTTGCAGTTTGTCCCCGGCCCTGGTCAGTTGTGTGGGTGGCAGCCACTCGATGTGTTCCTTTCACATCGATGTTTCTCTCTCTCTCTCTGTTCCTCTCTCTCCCTCCCACTCTACCTGAACAAAAGATGGAAAGATGTCCTCAGGTGAGGAAGAAAAAAAAAAAAAAAAGAGCTTCATCCAATATAAAATAGTAGATAACTCAAAATATTTGGGCTATTTATTGCTTTAAGAGGCTTAAATTTCATTTTAATTAACTTTTTTACTTTTTCCTATGAAAATATATTATGTTCAATGTAACAAATTTTAAGGCAAAATAAATCTGAGATACACTTCTTTGTGATATTGTTAAACACACTGTTTCTAGTCCTTTAAGTTTTCATTTCGTTTCATGGTAAATGCTACAAGAGAGGTAGCAATCATCCAGCCTTTACTTCCTTAAATCTGAGCAAGTGTGTAAACAGCCCACAGTCAATCCTGTTATGCAATTATGTAGCAACCTTGTTAATTCCCCTCAGAGTCTTCCCGTGAAGTCAAATTCTCTTCCATGACAGCACAACAACCCTAATTATAACTAATATCTATCATCCTTGAGAAAAACGTTCATACCTTCAAATAAGTTTAAGTGCCAGAGAGGCTTATAGAAAGTTTGTGGACCTATACAGTGACAGGAAATACCTTTTATGAAACACCTGGAGGTTATTACAGTCATTTCTCTGAAATGGAGAATAATAGCTGATTGTTTCCTTGTGGTGTGCCCTATTTAAGAAAAGTCTTACAAGGTAAATGGCTCTGTTTAGTAGGCTCCTTTTACAAAGTAGTCTATGAATAAAATAATAAAGTAATCTCACTAGATGCTGAATGCTACTAATTTGGGGAAATTATGACTCATTACATGGCAATGTAACTGCTTAAAATTTTTGTTCAGTAGGAGTCTGTACAGGGATGAGTGAAGTATAAGGAGCTTGTGTTGAAGGTGATGGTGATAATTACTCATCTCAAGATGCAGAGCATCTCAATGGTGATGGAAAACTCTTCACGCTCAAAGGATTATTTTAAATGCAGGGATCATGTCATCTTTCTGGGGAAAATAAAAGAAATCTCTCTTTATCCAGCACATCTGACACTGAATGAACTTCTGGCCTGTTATGCCACTCTCGACTCTTATTATTCATCCATTTCCTGAATTTTTTGGCTTCATTTCTACTTTTATAAGTGGTTTCCGATCAGAATTATGGTCAGAGGCCTAGTAAAATAATGGATAGCTCAAAATATTTGAAAATATCTGGGAGCTTCTATGTAGTAATATTTTTGCATGAATTTGGTGATGGAATGGAGTCTTGAGACTTGGCCCTCACCCTGACAGCCTTTAACATGGGTTGCCCTCTTAGGATGTCTATCCGTCAACAGGCGTGCCTTATGGTTCTAACACTGAGCAGCTGCAGTTCAGTTCATTGCAAGCTTTCTTTGTGTTCTGTTCTGTACAAGTACTGAAGATACTAAGATAAGTCCTTGGCAGTCATTACACTCAATAAGTTAAAAGTCTAGTGGAACAGACAGGCACATAAGCGGAAAATTTTAGACAGTGTGCATTTCAATCAAAATACGTGATCTAATCATGCATATAAAAATTTTTATGAATCGAAAGTGTTAAGTATGTAGTTTCTATTATAATGGAAGTAGTGTTACTTGACATTTCTGAGTTGTGAGCTCTATTTTTGGTACCAGAGCATCTGTGATTTCTTCACAATTAGGGAAAAATCTCAGCTTTTCAGATATGTCTGGATTTAATTCAAATCCAACAATTGAAAGGCACTTGAAACATGCTAGATTTCGCTGTCAATTTTTTTTAGGCTGTATGTCATTTGTACGATGACACCAGTGTTCAAGTGAAGTGCCAAGAAGAATGGAACTTTTTTCCGAAGCTAGTTCTATATCCCAACTTTTACTTTCGGTGGCTACCATTCCCATGGTAACCACAAATGTCAACGTGAAAGGTGCATTTATTTTTCTGTCCTTCACAACATATGTTCATGTTATCAACTCCTGCTAGAGCGTTCTTATCAATAATTCTAAGTTTTTCCTCTTCCTCTTCATTTAAACCAATAACAGGTAACCAGTGTGTACCAGGCAGTTTGTTAGATGCTGTGGGTAATAGATGACAAGCCTTTTCTTTCAAGTCTGACTTCAGGTCTTGTGTACACTGTTATCAGCCTCAAAGCAAAACTGTTTTCATTTTTTACATGGACTATCCAGCAATCCTTGAGGTACATGCATTAGAATAAATATGAAGCTCATATTATTGCTGCCCTTGGAGAAAATACATATTAGTGATTTACAGTGTAGAGTCTGAAGCCACTAGAGTGGATTAGAGTCTGTCACATTCTGGACACATAACTCAGCCTCCTTGCAATTTTGTTTCCTCATCTGTAAACTGTTAACAATAATACCAATGACATCATAGGATCGTGGTGATGAAAAACATTTAGAAAGGCGCCTGGCATACTGGTGGCCCCTTCTCTACAACAGCTGCTAATGAACAGTCATCAGTGAAAGAACTTCAGAAAAACATGTCTCCATATTTTTGTTCAAATGAGAGACATTATAAAAATTTGAGAAAAAGTTGAACTGTCTTCTTGTTTGAATTATATATCAGACCGAGAACCAATCCTGCAATGAATCGACTATTGACAGAGATGTGCACCCTGAGAGCGCAGAAGTGTGTTATATCCCGGGGCCTGGCAGGAGGGGTCTCACACAGTGTGGACTGAAGGGAGGGGTTCTATGCAGGGGGTAGTTATGGGCAGTTTCCAGAAATCAGTTTGCAAAGGAATAGTGGGCACATTTTTATTCACATCATCATACCATATTGTAAAAAACTTGGTATCAGTTCAAATGGAGCAACCTATTAGCAGCCGATCAATGGAGATGAAAATGAATTTTATTTTATTTTTTTCCTCCTGTGCTGGCAAAACAACATTTTCATTGATCATTTTTTGAAATGAGTAATTTTTGGTTTAGGATTTTTGACATCTTGATGGATTTCAAGAAAAATACTAACTTATGCTGATGTGATTTCCCATTTTTCTTCTAAGCACAGAAGCCAAATGCTTTCATTTTGACATTTATATGCACTCTGGCTCAGAATATGCTCCCTTGTTGATTGGCCTATCAGTGCTTCCCACACCTAGTTGGCCACCAGACTCACCTTGGGCACCGTGCGAGCCAGAGGAGGCAGCGTATTAGTCAAACAATTAATGGAGGTGGCTGAAACGAGACAGTAATTTATTTCTTCCTGGAGATACACAAAAGGTACAGGGCATGCAGTACCTCTTCTTGTCAACAGGTCCCTGTCTTTCCACTTTGGTGTCCTCAGGTCCACCTCGCAGTTCACCTTGGAAGTTAGAGCCCCAAAAGGAAGAAGGAAGGGGAAATAGGAGTGCACCCCTCCCTTCAATGGGACGTCCCCAAATACCCACCCTTCTAAATACAGCTTGCTGGCTGGAACTTAACTGAAGATAAATGCGAGTGCAGAGATCATCTTGTTGACACTTTTGAGAATTTTTCTAGATTTCTTGTCTAGGTGCTTCACAGAGTTAAGCTGCAAGGGAGGGAGTAAGCATTAAAATGTAGTTCTCTGATGTCTGCTTGCACATAGCTCAAGGGGGAGTCAGGCATTGCTTACATGTTTCTGTCGGGGTCCTCAAGACCACTTCACTCAAGCCTCCTTTTGGGGCTCATGGATTCACTAGAAGTATTCACAGACCTCAGGTGTTGTTCTATTCGTGGTAACAGTTTATTACAATAAAAATTAGATTAGACCCTACAAAGAGGAAAGGAACATGCGTCAAATTTCAGAGGAAACTGGGCACACCCTTCCAGGTGTCTCCTCTGAATGGAGTGATACAGGACACACTTACTTTCCCTGGCCATGCTGGGCAACATTGTGACATGTTGCCAACTAAGGAGGCTGAATCGAGCCTTAGTGTCCAGGCTTTTTATTGGGGGGAAAAGAAAATGCATGACAATAGCATGAAGAGCAGTGCTGGGTCGTGTGTTCATTGGAGACTTGACTGAAGTCTGTGAAGACCTGTGGTGGCTGAATATGCCATTCTCCTCAGTGGGGAATGTGCGTTCACGCCTCTGGGAAGGGTGCAGTCCTTTCCCTCTGAGTCTAACAGTCTCTCCTTGTTTTATGATCAGTTCGTGTGAGCTTTATGTTTACTAAGAAGTCTAACCCTTTGTCGTAGTTCTTTGATAACTTCGACTGAGGCAGGTCACGGAGTGTCTGGGACAGGGTCCCTGATTTAGGATGGGAAGTCCAATGTTAATGTCTGACATCTATTCTGACCCTAATAAACGAGTCTTAGAGACCTAGGAGATGCAGGGAGTTGTATTATCCCTGGTAGAAAACCAGTTTATATCCAGTAGTCCTCAGTTACAACTGAAGAGTAGTAAGAGGCATTGTTCCTTTATATTTTCCTTTAGGTTTACATTTAAACTATTTAAAGTGAGGCATTTATGCCCCTAAGTTGGAATTGCTGGGTCATGTTTGTTAAAGAGCTGAGATATCTTGGTCTGACTTCGTACTGCATATTTTCCACTAGCTAATTTCAGTTTTTAAATGGCAATGATTCTCTGTAGGCACTCATGGGCATTCATTAAGAATACAAGATATTGGGGTGGTGAGCACACACACAGTGTACAGATGATGGGCTGTGGAATTGTGCACCTGAAACCTATATACTTGTTTTAACCAGTGTCACCCAAATGAATTCAATAAAATGGAAAGAAAAAAGAATAAAGTAAAATAGAATCCCCCCCTAATAAAAGAATATAAGATTTCACTGTTGATTAAGAGAAGAAAAGTGGCTTAAATAGTAATTGGTACATTAATTTTACATTATTTAAAATATTTGTACACAAAATCACACCTAGTAGAGCTAATCTTATTTCAGATACAGATTTGATTTCTCTGTCTTTTAGAAGCTTTGTATGATATTGAGGGGTTCACATTGGTGAGGACCCCTTTAAACATGACTTCTAATAGGTCCAGGTATGACTCCCCTGGTGAGAAATGTAATTTACCTTTTGTCTTACTGCTGTGTCCTTTCCAGCTTTCTATTGTTATAAATAATAAGCCCTACTTCCTCTTAAAGAAGATTTCTTAAAGGCTCTCCTTTCTATTTTAAAGATTTCAACAGAAGCGTTAGAAAAACATACCCTTCCTATCTCGCCAGACTCCCCTTCTGGGCTGGCTGAGCCACATCGTGTGAGCCCACTCGAATGACTTTGTCTGTAGTTACCCCTGTCTAATCCTCCTCTTCTATTGTGTAGGGACCCTTTTTTGATATGTTGGAGGTTTCTGTGTTGTGTAACAAAATCCAAGATCCTGACCCTAGAACATTGTACAAGCGGAAAGCAAGTCATTCGTTTGTTTCCGTGTCAGAATTTGTTGCTGGCGTCACATGACCACACATTGTGCGTTCCAGAGAAAGTGAGGCAGACCCTGACCTCCTCCCATGTTGGCGTAGTCAATGATTATATGGCTTCAAGGGCTTGTAGCTGGTGACAGGTCCTCGCTGCCCTTCACAACAGGGCGCACACGAAGCGGAAAACTAACCTGTTTGTTTTGCCAGCATTAAAGCCCTACTCTTGTGGAATTTCTCGCTGGTTTTTGAGACTGTTTTGCTAAGGGACTTTGCTTATTGACAATTATTTCTAGATTATTTTTACTAAGGAAATAGTATGCTTGGTTTTGAGGACAGGAGGATATCTAAGGGATTTCCTTGCTGTTGAGGGTTTCACTGACCAGCTTGATAGGAGAGAGCATATAAAGTAATCATTGCTTGATACTGTAGCCAGTGGCCAAGTGAATGACAGTGGCAGTAGGTTCTCTAGAAGTTCATGGGTATAATCTAAACAGAGAGAGGGACACTTGTTCTTAATTTTTAGAGGAACTGGTTCTTAGTTAGAACTCAAAGTTAGCAATTAAATTAACATCAAGTGACTGCATCCTAGACATAGGCAGTGAGCAGAGGGATGAATGTAGGATGTACATAGACCCAGTAAACAAGAAATGGGCAGCCGCACATAGGTGCCGGTATGGTGTGTTCCATAGGTAAAGAGTCGCTGGGCCTTACGAAGCCAGATGTGTGTTCCAAAGGTAAAGAGTCGCTGGGCCTTCCAAAGCCAGATGTGGTGTGTTCCATAGGTAAAGAGTCGCTGGGCCTTCCAAAGCCAGATGTGTGTTCCATAGGTAAAGAGTCGCTGGGCCTTCCAAAGCCAGATGTGGTGTGTTCCATAGGTAAAGAGTCGCTGGGCCTTCCAAAGCTAGATGTGGTGTGTTCCAAAGGTAAAGAGTCACTGGGCCTTCCAAAGCCAGATGTGGTGTGTTCCATAGGTAAAGAGTCGCTGGGCCTTCCAAAGCCAGATGTGGTGTGTTCCATAGGTAAAGAGTCGCTGGGCCTTCCAAAGCCAGATGTGGTGTGTTCCATAGGTAAAGAGTCGCTGGGCCTTCCAAAGCCAGATGTGGTGTGTTCCATAGGTAAAGAGTCGCTGGGCCTTCCAAAGCCAGATGTGGTGTGTTCCATAGGTAAAGAGTCGCTGGGCCTTCCAAAGCCAGATGTGGTGTGTTCCATAGGTAAAGAGTCGCTGGGCCTTACGAAGCCAGATGTGGTGTGTTCCATAGGTAAAGAGTCGCTGGGCCTTCCAAAGCCAGATGTGGTGTGTTCCATAGGTAAAGAGTCGCTGGGCCTTACGAAGCCAGATGTGGTGTGTTCCATAGGTAAAGAGTCGCTGGGCCTTACGAAGCCAGATGTGTGTTCCATAGGTAAAGAGTCGCTGGGCCTTACGAAGCCAGACTACAACTTTGTTAGGCAGAACTCACGTTGAGTAGAAGGGTGACGTGGTGAATGTGATATTGAAGATGCAAGAACTATTTTGTGTTAACTATTTGTTCAATAGAAATGAATCCAGTTTCCTGGGGAATATGAGTAGCATTCTCAGGGGTTCGTTCATTTCCAGTTGATGAGTTTTTTGATGTCTTATAAATTCACTACCCTATCTTTCTTGGGAAGGAAATGTAATGGGAATTCACTTAAACATGTTAGGACCGAAATTCTGAGTTATATACACTTGTATGTATATAAAATGAGATGCACATTGCTGTTTGTATGTACTAGATTTTGAAATCTGTATTTGAATTTCCTGGCCCCTTTCATGGCCATAATTATTCGTGTGGAGGATACTGCATTTTTAGGTAGTTTGCCTTTGAAATTGTGGGCTTAGGGCAGAGGTAAGTTAAGAGGCCAGTGATGGGTTTCACCTGAGATACATCTTCCTTTTTTGCTCTCTTATTTATAGTTATCTTTTCACTTGTTGCCTCCATCTTTATTATGTTCTTGTACTTCAAAAAGATGATTCCATGCATATATTCAGAATTGGCAATATAGGAGCTTGAATGAGGTTTAAAATATATTTTCATCACATACTAATTAATCACAGGTAGTAAGTGCTCACTGCCTGCCCCATTCCAGACAGCTTTATGTATCATCTCATTTAACCCTCATAGAACTCTATGGGGTAGGTACTATTACTAATCACCACTTTATAGTTGAAGAAGTAGAGATGTTGAGAGTTCCTATGACCAGATAAAAAAAGGGAGATCTAAGAACTAAGCCCAAATTCAACCTCTATACTATGCACCGTACTTAGTGAATACTTAATAAAAGGAAAGTTGTAAGATTTAGGACCGTCAGAGACTCCCTCCTCCATCAATTATTAATTAACTGCACTGAGTTAGTCTTTGTACATAAAGGGAAAATTGGCTATTGTATAGAGCTAGTACAATAAAAAAAAAAAAAAAAAAAAAAGGAAGCTCAATTAGTTGGAAAGGTAATTCAACCTAAGGGTATAGAAGCCTGAGCCTGGGGAAAAATGGAAGTGCATTAAAAACATTTTCGGAAAATGTGGACATCTCTTACCAGGACTGATTAGCTTAGATTTTTCAAAGCTTTAGCCTTTGAGGTTGTTTATAGTTCAGATGTGGGCCTGGGGTGCAAAATTCTTTCCTTTTCTGCTGCCAACCTAGCTGTAGACTGGCCATGTGAGGAATGAGCTTTATTTAGGAACCAAAGGCACCTTGGTGAGGTCCTGAGATACCTCCTTAAATTAATCTTACCTAGTGGCTCATGATGGACATGGCAGAAGGTGGGATAATGGCCCCAGACGGGCTTGTCAGCATGAGACTGTGAAGTAAGTACTGAAAGGTTCATCTCCATTGCTCAACATTTGTCAGATCGCCATCTGAATGAAGGAACAGATACTGATCAGATGCATTAGACTGTAGGTATTTCTGTTTTCCTATTAGCTGAGAATATTTATTGAGGGAAATAATGGCAGCATGATATAATGCTTTATCAAAATCAAGGTACTTATGCCCAATTATCAAAACATGAGTAAAGCATGGTTGTTGTTGTTGTTATTATTATCATTATTTTACTTGATGCTGTGGAAAGTAGGAGGTAACTTATAGAGGAGTCACATTAGCCATCAAAGGCAAAATTAGGGATAATTTAAATAAGACAAAATGTAATTCATCAAGTTTAGCTTGTAAATCTAAAATGTCAGTATTTGTGTATCATTTTAATGGATCAGAATTATAGTTAGTAATGACCAGTATTGAAGAGGGAACATTTGTTTATAATTTTAAATGCAAAGGGTGAAGGAAGCTTAATGGTGCATTATGTTTGGATAATCAATGTTGTGATATCAAACGAAGCCGTGTTTTTAGAAAGGGTGTGTTGGCCAAGCGACATCCTGCGACTGGAATTCAAGCTCTCAAATACTTCAGTTCCAGAGTTTTGAGGCTAGGACTGCTTTTATTGTGACGTGAGGGCCTGTGATTGCACTCAGCGTGGCTCTGCCTCACGCGCTCTCTGTTAGTGCAGAAATACACCCGCAGGTGCAGGTTCTAGTCGGTTGATTACGACATTCCAGCCACTTCCCAGAATATTTTGACAGACAACACAATGACAGCATGTAAACTTAATTTAATCTCTTGCGTAAATGTCTCTGCATCATATTCTACCATTTCTTAAAATAAATAAAATTAGTGCAGTGGCATTTTCTCAAATTCTGTTCTGCCTCTAGAATCACCAGTACTTTTTAAAAAAATATATTCTTACTGGAAATGATTGGGAAAGCCAAATTCTTTGCATGGGAGAAAAATCTCCCTTTGTAAGTAATATACCTTTTATCTGAGAGGGTTAATGGGCTTTTTAAAGTGCTCAATTTATCCAGCCAGGGGAACTCATGACCCTGTTAGGACCTGCCTTTGGTCTTTTCTTAGGAAGAATGTAATTTAGAACTCTCCTGTCTCATTCTGCCAGCTGCTTAGTTATTGATGATATTGACTTTTAGTTTAAAAAAGTCTTGCTTTGGAAAATTGTTTTTAACAGCTCTCAACCACTCATGTCCTGTGTTTTTATTTTATATCAGTTTTCATTTGGGATATTATTAAGTCAAATCCTTGGTAACCATTCTCCACAATTCAATTTATTTTTACCCAAGATCCATTGAATTCAAGTCACTGCCTTTTTGCAAAAGGTTAACCCAATATTTCATGTTATGCTTTCTACTTATGCTATGTAAAAGAAAAGTCACTGTGATAAGCAGCCAATAAATTGTATTCAGAATGTTTCTCCTCAAAAGTTACATTACTCTGCCGAAATAGATAAAAATAATCATTTATCACAATATGGATTGTGGAAGTAAAAACTAAAATAAATGCAGCCATCTTTCTTGCATGTTACCCAGATTTTTTTTTTCTTTCTTTCTTCTTTTTTTTTTTTTTTTGCTTTAAATGCTGGCCACAATAAGTACCTTAAAAAAAAATGTCATCTTTTTATTTATCAGTGTGAATTAATAAGATAAGTAAGGTTCAAAATTAACTAGACAAACAAAAACTGCATTTATTTTATATAAGAAAATGTTTTCATTTTTTTGTGTAAAAATGCACTTAATTATATTTTAAATGTTGGCTCTTATCAACTGATAGGTTGCTTTGACATTATTTTATCATAAGGAATAAACTATTTAAAATTCCTCGCTGTATTATATGTTTATTGTCAGAAGACGTAGACATCTAAAGAGATAGATAGAAGAAATATCATGTCCATCATATATAAGAATTACTGAAAATAATCGTCATTTATATTGGGCCAATAAAGTATGTCCCAGTGATGTTTATTAGAGTGAATACAGTAAACAGTGAAGTCCACTGAAAGAAGAACTTAGTGATTATTGGTTTTAATATAAGCTTTATTGAGAAATAATTGACATACTACACAATTTACCCATATGATGTGTAGAATTCAGAAGCTTTTAATGTATTCATAGAGTTGTGCTACCATCTCCACAATCAGTTATCACCTCAGAAAGAAACCATATACCCTTGAGCAGACACTACCCATTTGTCCCTAATTCCCCAGCCCCTGGCAACCACAGTCTACTTTCTCCCTTCACAGATTTGCATTTTCTAGACATTTTTTATAAATGGAATCATACAGTATGTGGTATTTTGTAACTATCTTCTCTCAGATAGTATAATGTTTACCATATTCATCTATGTTGTTTGTAAATTTCCCAAATTTCTTTCTCTTATTGATATCTAACTCCATTGCATTGTATTTGGAAACTACTTCCTATGATTTTAATTCTTTTACTTCATTGAGGCTTGTTTTGTGGCCTAGTACATGGTTTATCTTAGAGAATGTACTGTGCGCATTGAGAAGAATGTGTATTCTTCTGTTGGGTGGAATGTTCTATAGATATCTATTAGGTTCAGATAGTACACAGTGCTGTTGAAGTCTTTTTTTCCTTTGTTCTTCTACGTCGAGTATAGTATTCTTGGTTGACAATTTTTTTTTTCTATTCGTACTTTGAAAATCTCATCTCACTGCTTTCTGACAGCTATTGTCATTGGAATTCTCCTATACATGATGAGTCATATTTTTTTTCTCTTGCTTCCAAGACTTTTTTTTTGGAGATGACTTTTAGCATTTTCACTATGGTGTCTGTGTGTGGATCTCTCTGCATTTATCCTATTTCACATTTGTTGATCCTCTGGATGTACAGCTTAATGTTTTCTGTTTTTAAAATAAAATTTGGGAAGTTTTCAGCCAATACTAATTTTTATATATTTGTGCCTTCTTTCTTTCCTCTTCTGGTATTTCCATTAGAGTATTTTGGCATACTTAATAGTGTACCACATATCTTTAAGGCTCTGTTATTATTTTTTTCATTATTTTTTTTTCTGTCTTCATTGGATTGCAAAATCTCTTTTTAGTTCGCTGATTCTTTCTTTTGCCAGTTCAGATCTATTACTGAACACTTCTTGCAAATTTTTCATTTTAGTCATTGTAGTTTTTCACTCAGCTAGGATATTACCTAATAAATGATTACTTGGAATAAATTTATTTTGGAATTACAGTAGTAGAAAGGGAAAGCAACATTTATAATATATGTTTGTCTTTGGGTATGTGAGGGGAATATTAAAATAAAACTTTGATTTATTTTTAACAGCAACATATTTATGTATGTTTATATATTGTTTATACTGTCTTCAGAATCTCCTGGCTTTAAATCCTCGAACACAAACTCATGCAACTCTGCGTTCGACTTCGGCCAAGAAATTAGACAAGAAGCATTGGAAGAGAAACCCCGATAAGAACTGCTTTGTAAGTACCATGGATACATGATTTCACACTGAAAACTAATCTCATTCTACACATTGTAAGGCAAGATTTTACATATACTTAGAAATGCACTTAAGTATGCGTCAAGTACAGCTGCAATTTTTTTATCTTAAATATTTTATATTAGAATCATCTCAAAGTGTGCTTAATTTTACTGCTTAAAAAAATCTATTGAAACAGTTAAACATCCTATAAGATTAGTTTGGTGACCAAATTTCTTTTCTTAAAAATCTATTAAATTTCTCTTAAAATTGTTTTGTGTAATGACACAGTGGTACAGAACAGTTCCCATTACAGATGTAACTCAACTGAAGAAGGGTAAACTGGAGCGCAGAAACTGTTGTCACGTATGCTTCTGGGGAACCTATGAACACGAGGTGTTCAATATAAACATGTGATGGTATATCCAGGTAAGGTGTGGTAGCAAAGACCTCTGGGATGACTTATTATTAGAACATTATCACCTGAGCCTGTGAGGTGATTACAGGGCTAGGGCTATGAAACCCTCAATTGCGTTAAGTGCAACCTTGAAGGAAACATTTAAAATGCTACCTTAGGGTATATGGATCTCTAAATTTGTAAACCAATTTTCTTTCAACCTGATTTCCCCAAATTAAGTCCCCCTACATTAATTTTCTCAAATTAATTAGTGAGACAATGAATAGTATTAACTTATTTAACATTAGTTCTTTTGTTATTTTGTGTACACTGTCTAATATAATGGTTTCAATTTATTTTTCTGTACTCCTTGCTTCCTTTGTACATGTGGATGGGAATGAGGGTATTTGTGAATGTGCATGTGTGTTTATCAGATTTTTTATTTTTCTGTCACTGACCAGTTGGTAAAATTTTTTGAAGGCAGGAAAAAATAGAAGTACAGAGAAACAATATGAGTTGAGATGATAACATAGCCATGTAATGGCAGACCTGGGTTTGGAATTGTTTTTTTTTTTTGCTCAGATTCTTTGAGCTTTGCCCTGTACAATGACCCTTAGGACACTGGTGTAGTCTACATTTGATTAAGGAGTAGACAGATGACCAGGCACAACCCTGTACAATAATGGTGGTGACTGAAACAATATAATTTAATGATTAATTATAGAGAGTGAACTGAGGTCCTGGCTGGGTAACTCTGTTGGTTAGAGCATCAGTCCAGTAAGCCAAGGTTGCAGGTTTGATCCCGGGTCAGGGCACATGCAAGAATCAACCAATATCTAGTAGGTTTCCCTGTCTGCCTTCCTCCTTCTACCTCGGTCCTTGAAGTGACCATTTTCCAGGAACTGTGTTGAATGCTACTCAAAGATGAATAAAAATCTGCAGAAAGGTAGTCTAAAATTACCTAATAAAATAGACACAAATTTGGTGTTAATAAATAAATTAGAAAATAGGCATCTTCTAAGAACACAGGCATCTGTTTGAGCAGTAAAAGTGCCCTTAAGAAAGGCCATTCTGAAATTTTTTACTCAGGAGTTCTTCCTTTGACAGTTTAAAACAATTCCAGTACTAATTGGAAATCCTAAATTCAGTAGGGGATTTAAGCTGGCAAATGTGTTTATACTGGTTAATGAAGCACAAAGCAGTTTTTTCCAGTATCTTTTAAGCAGGTGTTCCATAACTGCTGTTTATTTTTGCCATTTTTGAAAATGTTGAAATGTCCTAATTACATAAGTATTTTACAATCATTTTCCATTAGCAATTTTTTAAGACCAGAAAAATGTTATAAATCAAAAAACATCCTGGGAGAAAATAAAAAGGAAGACAAGTCCAGACAGCACATTATTGGACATGTTTTTAGGAATTTAGCTAATTTGTTTGAAACACTTGACACTTACTAGGCGCTCACAGTAAAAAAGTAAAAATAAGGATAAACCAAATGGTGGAACCAGAGATTGAACCCATGAAATCAGGCACCACATCTTTATAAGTAAAACTTTTAAAATAAGTAAATAAAAATAAAAAATGAATTTTTTCCTTCTAGACAATGATAATGACTAAGTAATATGTAAGTTTTGATAGGTCATTTCCCGCCCCCCATGAGCTTCCTGATCTCGTCTCTGTAACTGCTTCAGTTCTGCATTTTTGCCCGTTCACCGTGGACCAGGCACTGGGCCACTTTTCAAACTGGGGTAAAGATGAATATGATATAGGCCTTCCAAAAAAGTTCTCACACTCTTTTGAAGACAACAGAAATGGCAATAAATAGTAGTAGTTCCCTTTCAAAGGACAGACCAGGAAGAGGTTTTAATGATCACTGTGAGTTGGTCAGATTTGCCTTTTGCTGAATCGGGCTGGCTCTCAGTGTGGGAGATGGACTGGAGCGAGCTGGGAGGCGGGGCTGGGCGCTGGTGTGGAAGGCTGGAAGACACACGAGGAAGACCAGGGTCCTGGGGTGTCAGAGACACAGCAGGCTGGCCTGTGTTTAGGCGGTGCCATAGACTATTTGGTGGCTATAACAAAAATACCACAGATTGCGCGACTGAAACAACAAACATTTGTTTCTAATAGTTTTGGAGTCTGGGAAGTTTAAGATCATGGCTCTGGCAGACTCAGTGTCAGTGAGGACCCTTGTCCCAGTTCCTGGACAGCTGTGTCCTCACATGGCAGAGGGGGCAGGAGAGCTGTCTGGGGTCTCTTCTGTAAGAACACCAACCCCATTTGTGAGGACTCCATCACCAAGACCTAATCACCTCTCAAAGGCCCTCCTCCAAATATCACGCTGAGGGGGGAGGGGCATGCACACTCAGTCCATAGCAGGAGGTAAAATAAATGTGACTTAGAAGTGGACTTTATGTGTGCGTTGAATTGTTTATGGGATAAATGGAGAGAAATAGTGAATTCAGATTGGGACCTTCTAAGTTTCTTTTACCTATGTGACATCCTGTTTAATTGTAAAAGTCGTAAAAGGGATCAAAGATGGAGGTGAAACGTTTGGAAACATCAGAATAAATATGGGTAGTTAAAAGCCTATGGGTGGAGGCTAGACCTTTGGAGCCTTTGGGCAGGGATTAGGAAGAGGCAAGTGAAGTACTGGCCTCAGGTGAAGAATATAAGGGACTCCAAAGACTCAGTAGTCAAGTTAAATAATACAAAAACATATAACACGTGTATGTGGGAGCATCTCTCCGGCCCCAGTGGGGTTCAGCACGGCCCTGAACACCTGGGCAAGCAGACATGAGAAGTAGCTACAAAGCACTCTGAGGGGGGAGATGAGACCCACAGGAGGGTTGTGGGAGCATTCTGACAAGGAAGGAGAAGTCAGTGTTTTGTTCCTCTTAGACATGATTTCCAAATGTGGTTATTTTTCCTACTCTGGAAATTATCCTTAGAGTTTGCCTTCTATGCTGAGTCCAGTTTTTCTTCTCAAGTTTATGTGACTCTTATGGGATGAAATCTACATAGTTAATACATCAATTAATTTCATTCAGAAGGTGAAGGTTGGGTCATTCTATCTTGAAAGCCAGTTACTTGGTTCTGTTAGACTTGACATACAGTCTAGGTCCTAATATTGGTACATATCAAATGTACAATATGGATTCTTTTTTTTATTAATCCTAATCCAAGGACATGCTTAGAGAGAGGAAGGGAGAGAGAAAGAGAGAGAAACACCTGTTGGCTGCTCTCAACATGCTCTCTAACAGGGGATCAAACCCTCAACCCAGGCATGTGCTCTGGCTGGGAATTGAACTGGCAACCTTTTGGTGCAAGGGATGATGCTCAGCCGACTGAGCCACTCCTGCCAGGCTAGATTCTTATTTTTAAGCTTCAAAGTGAAATGAACTTTTGACCAGATTCACAGTAAGAAAGCAATTCCTGTTCTGCCCTCACCTCTTCTTACACAATATTTTAAAACAACTTTTCAAGTTTGAGCTTGCTTTCCTGATTGTTGACAATAGCTTTCTTCCAAAAATAGTCTGAATGCCTGAAGGAGTTTTTGAAATAAAAAAAATAAATAAAAAATAAAAAAAACCCAAACTAAGATTCTTTGTAACCTAATGCTTTCTTTTAAAGGTGAAATGTGCATTGTTTGTGTCATCTGGTTTTATCATTCCTATTTTAAGACCACATATCCTGCTGTGTTTCTTGAGAAATTTGTAGTGAATTTGAAAAATATAAGTTTTAAAATAACTATATTTTAAGTGATCTTTATTGGACAGTCTCTTCCATACTTTTCACAAATATTAGAAGCTCTCACTAGATGAATTTACTAATGAATTTTATGTGTGCATGTTACGTTGGACATTAACTAGAGGAAAGTATTTGACCCTTTAAAGAAAATGCAAGCTTGAAACTTGAACAGAGGGCACAATCTATAGAGATTAAAAAGTACTGTTAAATACCTAAAAACCCTGCTGGCAGGGAATAGAACTTTAAGTAGAATGGGGATGCTGAGCCTAAAATTGCGTGTCGTTTAGACATAATGCAGACTTTGTCATTTTTAAATTGGGGTGAGGTTTGCATCACATGAATGTTGACCCATAACCAATATTTACCTTAAACAGTGACGTGCTGCTATGGGAAGGCATTTTTGGTGGAAGTCTTGAAGTCTGGTTACGGATTTCAAAAGGAGAATTTCAGGTGATCTCAGATTCTTTAAGAATACAAAGCACACCCTGAATTAGTCATTATCATCTGAAACCATTGACTGCTTTCTATTGTCTGTATCTGAAGCAGGGACATTGAAGAGCATCCTGGGAACAATCCAGTGGCTGGGAATAGTTCCTGTCATAGCAGGGAGCCCTCTGAACAAATGAACGTGTTGCATCACGCTGTCCGTATTTATATAGCATGACGAGAGATGAATCAGTCTACCAAATTTTAAGACTTACAGAGTATAAATATTTGCTTGAAATCTGACTTGTACAGTTTCACTAAATGCCAAATATTGATGCAGACCTAATACGTGTCAGCCACTGTGAAAGGGGGGGCACCCTTGTCTTGCCTGAACAATTTTCAGTCCTTCCCGTAGTCCTTCCGGTCACTCACCATCACCCACTGTCAGAACTGCCAACCATGGCAGTTAGAGCTGAGGAGCGGATACTGGTGTGAGGACTCAAGATTGGCCTCCCAGAGGAACCAAAATTAAAGATGAAAATACAAACAAAGGAGGGAAAGAAAAAGAAGGGGAGGGGGTCCCACCAGAGTAGACAACAGATCATGGAAAGAATTAAGAGGAGGAGGGTATATCGAACTTAAGGCGTGAAGCCATTTCAGTACTGAACGGCCGAAGTGTAGCAGGTGAACAAAAGGACCAAGAGATGAGACCCAAGGGATGACGTACAAGTGACAGTTACAGTGGTGATCATGAGGGTGATATCAACAATGACCTGTGTCGGCAAGTTCTGTGCTATGGTTATTTCATCAGGGAAAGTCCCTGTCATCTCATTAAGAAAGCACACTCTTCGCTACATGCTACAGTATGGAGTCTTGCCATGTGGTATGAAGTTCTCTCTTTGAAAATATGTGTTTTCCACACTCAGAATTGTTCTCTGGGCAGAAATATGCAATACAATGTTAATTGACAAAGAAGAAAAAGTGTTAACTCTTGATTTCCTGAGGCTGTTACAAGGCTGAAAATTATTTATTTCAGTCTGATCACAAGTTTCTCCATGTGACACACAAATTAAACTCATTTGTAATTGTCAGCCATCAGCCCCATTACTTTATTTTGCTCATCTTCAGTTTGAAAATTTTATAACATCGAAGTGTTGGCTCTGTTTTTTTTAAGCCAACTTTACTGTTAATTAGAGTGGCATGTCGTTGTCTGGTCAGGCTTTGCATTGGGCTGGAGCCGACTTTCCCCCGAGTAAGACGTGTTTCATTCTGCTTTCTTAGCAAAAGAAAGAAAACTTTCCCTTTAAAGCTAGCTTCTTCTTGTCAACGTGGGTTTTAGGAAAGAAGACAATGAAACCAGAAGGGCTGACCTGTCAGCGGAGAGGCTGGTTGAGAGTGAGCCCCAGAGATAAACTAATTGGGTTCAGTGATTGGTTCTTCCATTTACTAGCTGCGTGATCTTGAGCGAATTCCTCAATCTGTTTCTGCCTCCATCTCCTCTTCTGTAAAATGAAGGTAATAATAGCATCTACCTGATACAGTTGTTCTTAGGAGTGATTGAGTCAATTTGCCTGCTATCCTTAAAACAGTGCCTGGCTCTCCCTGTAATTCCCTGTAAGTGTTATGACTTATCATTACAGCAGTGATGGGCTGATGCTCCCAGGACTGTTTCTGTTACCACATATGGGTGTCCACCGTGACAGTGGGTACCGAGCGGAACACCTACATGTGGACAGAACATGGGGAGATAATGAGCAGGGGGTATTAAGGATGGTAAGGAAAAACAGAGCATATCCTTCAGTGCTCAGAAATTTCCTGCAGCAAAGTGCGTGTGTGTGTGTGTGTGTGCTTGAGAGAGAGAGAAAGAGAGAGAGAGAGAGAGAGAGAGAGAGAGATTAGATTTTTTTTAGCACTTCCTACTGAATGCATCAAGTTGGAATGGATGATATTTGTGTGATTTTTTTCCTCCACATTCTCCTTTCTCCAAAAAGCTTTGGTGTGATGCCTGGTCCTGCCCAGTTTCATCCTGATGCACAGCTCTGCCTTGTTGTGGGGACTGCGCCCTGGCCAGCCCTGCGGGGACTGAGGGCTAGCTAACCTGATGTGCGCTCCTCTCTTACTTCCTCTCACCATTTGACGAGAGTTTCTCCCGAGAAATGTTTATATAGGTTATATATTAGCCCAGGGATATCCAGAAGAGACCCGAAAGATGTGGAACCAAACTGATGCGATTTGTTTATGTAGCCATTCTCTTCACAGTCATAAACATTAAACCGGAATTGTATGATGCATTGTAGGTCAATAAGTACTGTATAATAAAGCAGATGCATGTTAAGACTATATCTGTAAAAACAGAACATGGATATTTTAAAAGATATTAATGAAGTATATTACTATATTTGCAAATAAGAAATATCTTTGCATATGGGAAAGCAGAATACTCTGAACAAAAGCAATCAGCTAAATTGTCTTTAGCGCCTAATGGTCTATTTTACCTTCGCAAAACATTTATTTGGTGCTCAGAGCAAATAAATGCCGAGTTTTGCTGTTTTCCGAGTGGGCGTACGATGGGCGTACAGCTGTCTTCTGATAGCTGTCCTATTCAGACGCTAATCAGTGGGACCCACGTGGAATGCTAGACTCCTGAATAGGTAGACAATGGCAGCAGCATTTTTAATCACAGTCCCATTTGAGCGCTAATCGGAGGGATGATTAAGGGACACGAGAGGGAACACTTTGATGTGTGATCCTTGGAACTGACTTCTGTGCAGGCTGTACTCTGCAGAGCTCACTTGGTCGGACTGATTTCCTTAAATAAAGTGCCATAATTTCCAATGTAGGAAATAGCGCCTGTTCAAATGATCAGGAATTGAGGAGCTTTTCTTTTCCTGGAGATTGGGGGTATGCTGTATACTCCCAGACCCGAGACCACCGATGTTCTGCGTGTTACTCAGAACCAGGGAGCAGACAGAAACCAGCGTGACACAGACCCTGCTCTGATGCTGCGTCTGGACAGGGCTCTGCTGCCATGGTCCTCCATCATGCGTTTACGGGTTGAAAATTACTTGGATTTTCCTATACTGAAATCAGGATCAGCACTCTTTGTTTTCGCTAATCCAGGGTAATTTTTTTGTTACCTCTCTTGAATTGCTTTGATAATAACAACAAAACATGCGCACAAGATTACGCTCCAGCCCGCGGAGCCGCGCCAGCCAGGGCGGCGTTCTCTGCTCGTGTTCACGGAAGGGATGTGAAGACCACGGAAGCGGTCACATTCATGGGCGTGTGCACCATTTTAACAGAGTGGTTCGTTGTGGGAAGCGAAACACGGGAAGTCGGCAGGGAAGCGTTAGTTCAGGAAGGTCTGAGCTCTCAGTGCTGGCTTTTGTCTCCGGTGTTAGCATTGCTGTGGTGCAGGACAGGGCAGGGAACAGTTCACAGAGCCACGTGTACTCTTGCTCTTAGGCGTATGGGGGAGGGTGAAGATATGCTTCTGCATTTGCATTGTCTTCCTTGCCTTTAGCTCCAGTGATCTCCATGATGCATATTTTGGGGCGGCATACCTGTAATATACAACCTCTTGGGATTGAGTTCCCTGTATTTTTGTTTGTTTGTTTGTTTGTTTTTAATCCTCATCCGAGAACATTTTTCCATTTTTTGTACAGAGTGGGAGGGAGAGAGAGGAAGAGAGAGAGAGGGAAACATCGATGTGAAAGGGACATATTGAGTGGCTGCCACCCGCACGACCAACCAGGGCCAGGGACAAACTGCAACCGAGGTACATGCCCTTAGCGGGAACCGAACCCGGGCCTCTCCGGACTGCAGGCGGAGGCTCTAACCGCTGAGCCAAACCGGCCAAGGCTGCTTTTGTTTTTTAAGTTCCTTAGTTATAGGACTCTCTTCTACAAGAGACACATATTTATCATAAGTTCTGAGATACAGAGGACCGCAGTGCATGCGGGAGGGTGTCTGCCCCCAGTGCCGCCTGCATGGTGGCCCCTTGGCGCTCTGAGTTCCCATGACTTCAGTCGGATTGAAAAACACCGGCCCAGCCGAGAACATCAGATTCTCTCTCAGAAGTCGGGGACAAAAGATTCTATTTCATTCTGGGCTGTTTGAGCAGAGAAAAAAGAAAAACCAGGGTGTTTTGGTGTGTCTATGTTCCACGTTCCACGTACATCACCCAGCAGAAAAAGCCCGTCTGAAGAGAAGGCAGAGGCAGAGGCGGACAGAAAGTTGCTGGGCCCCTTAGTCATGGCTCCTCATGGACAGTTTCACTGCCTGTGTTTTGTGAGTTACACTTACTCTTCTTGTTTAGGTCTTCGACCACCTAAAGCAAGTTTCTGATACAGACAACTCCCAGTTCCCAAGGAGCACAGTGGTGTATGTCAAATTCTAACATGTTAGAAAAAGGTGTTTTATTTTTAGGGACTATGTTAAATTTATAATTACTAAGATATAATCAGCAAGTTTTCCTGGTTCATCCCAAATTAGCTTTTTTTCCCCCGAAGGAACTTACTTTCAGCAGTGATGTGAACATGCTCAGCAGCTCAGCGTGTCTGACGGACAGTCTCAACCGGCGATGGTGTGCCACTGCAGCATGAGCAGTGACTCAAAGAATATCTCGTTACTAATTATAAATAAAACCGGCTATTTTAATAACAGGAATAAACATCAAGAAAGCCACATGTGATGTTGAAAACAGTGCTGAAATGTGGAGAACAGGAATGCTGATGGGAGTTTTTTCCTGCTGAGACGTCTGTCTTATTTGAGGGTTTCACTAGCCTCTCAGTGTGTTTGTTAACACAATGTTAGCATCAGGAAAGAACCTAGATAGTGTATATGCTCTGAGAAATCATTTGGAAACTATTATAAATGTATCACCAAGATAGCAATCCCAGATTGCTTGTATAAAATGTCTTCCTCCAAGGAACTCAAAACACTTGACATTGATCTCCTCACCTTGGGGAAGTATTTCTGTGGTAGGTATTATTGTTCTGTCATTCCCTTCTGGAGAAAACATGTGGACAGCATCAGCATTTTTTGTTCGACTTCTCTTGAAATATCTTCCTTGTTACACGTGTTGCTTAGAAGGGTGTGTGCAGTCTCTGTGTATTTTGTGATTTCCCAGTTCTCTCTCTGTTAATTGATCTAGGTTATTCCACTGTGGCCAAAGAGCAGACATTCTATATTTTCTATTCTTTTAATTTCTCGAGATGTGTTTTACGACCCAGAATATCTGTCTTGGTGAATGTTCTATGAGCTTGAAAAAAGTACGCTCTGCAGTTGCTGGATTAAGTCCTCTGTAGATGCCCATGCTATCCAGTTGGTTGATGTAATTGTGGAGTTGAACTATGTCATTACTAATTTTCTGCCTGCTGGATCTGTCTTAGAAAGGAGGGTTAAAGTGTCCATCTGAGATAGGGACTCGGCTGTCTCTGCGGCTCCCTCAGTTCTTCCAACTCCGATGTGCTGGAGTTAGGCATGCACACATCGAGGACCGTTGTGCAGTGCCCTTTCCCAACAGGTCTTCCCTCCGAGGTGATTAATGCACCCATCACTTCACATATTTACCTTTTTTTTTTTGAGAATATTTGTTATATTCTCTTAGCACATTTTAACTCTACATTACAGTATTATCAACTATACTCATCATGTTGTAAATTAGATCCTCAGACCTTATTCATCTTGTAATGAAGTTTGTCCCCTTTTACTAACCTCTTCCTATTTACCCCTCCCCTAACCTTTGGCAATCACTATTCTCTCTGTTTCTACGAGTTCAACATTTTTTTTTGTAGATTCCATATATAAGTGATATCACATGGTATTTGTCTTTCTCTGTCTGGCGCACATCACCAAAATGCCTTCAGGTTCATCCATGTGGTTGCAAATGGCAAGCCCCCTCCCCGTAAAGATTAATTTTTCCATTGCATCGTTGCACTACACTTTTTAAAAAATCCTCAGCCAGGGATTTTTAAAAAATTTATCTTCAGATAGAGTGGTTGGGAGGGAGAGAGAGAGAAACATCAATGTGAGAGCGAAACACCAGCTGGCTGCCTCCCGGACAACCCGACCAGGGCCGGGATGCACCGCAACTGAGGTACGTGCCCTTGACTGGAATCGAACCCACCACGCTTTGGTCTGAGGGCCAGCGCTCTAACCGCTGAGCCAAACTGGCCAGGACTAGACCACATCTTCTTTCTTCATGCGTTTGTCAGGGCATGCGCGGCAGTGTCCACTCGTGGCTGTGTGGGCACGCCCAGGGAGCACTGCTGCACAGACATCTCCGAGAAGAGGCTCCGTGGCCTTCGGACATAAACCCGAGTGTGGGATTGCTGGCAGTGGTTCAGTCGGTTCCATTCAGAACTGTATCCTCAGGGCCGAGACAAATGCTTGGCAATAGTAACTATGCAAATTAATGAAACAAAGATTCTAGAAACTAGACCATGCTACTATTTCAAATCTAATTCATGAAATTTAAACACATACGGTCACAAAATTGAGGTGCATATTTAAAGTTTGGTCTTTCAAATTCATTTTCTGTTTTTTCTTTTTTTAATCCTCTCCTGGGGATACTATTTCCATTTATTTTTTAGAGAGCGTGGAAGGGAGAAGGGAGAGGGAGAGAAAGAGAGAGAAGCATTGATGGGAGAGAGGCACATCGACTGGGGTCCCCCTTCACACACCCTGATGGGGCTGGGGATTGAACCTACAACCCAGGCTCTTGCCCTTGAATGGAAATCAAACTCGAGACCCTTCGGTGCCTAGGTTGATGATCTAACCACTGAACACACTGTCCAGGGCTCAAATTCTTTTACCCCTTTGAACACCAATTTCGAGGTGTTGAAATTAGAAATATTTAGCTCCCATAGACTAAGTGAAAAGTCTATAGTACAATGCCTGATTTTCTCAGATACCATCTAACAGTATCTTTTAGTGAGGAAAATGATTTCCAGGGTCTGTAAGTAAATATTAAAATACAGCTGTCACCTTGGCTTGACTAAAAAGGCTGTTTTAGGTCATCAAAGGAAAATATTAGATAGCTTATATCTTTGTACTGTTATGATGAGAAGTTTTTATTTTATCTAGAATTATTCACTACAAAAGGCTTGAAGAGGAGCATATTATGGTTTTTCTGTGGTGCCCAAATGAAATAAGGAATAATGCTTCTTACCTGATGCCCTGAAGACCTGGACATTTTATAAAATTGTGAGATCCCTGGGAGCATATTTTATAATATTCATGGGGTAAAATTTCACAAACAAAATAATCTAGCTGATTTTACTGCAAAGATATGCCAGTTTTCCCATCATTACAAATTAAGATATCATTTACTGTAGAACTTCCCAAACTTTTTCTTCCTTTTTTGTTTTGTTTTAGAATGCCATGACACACACCAGTATTGATAATATTTGCATGCCACACTGAGGTACCAGGGAGAATTCTGAAGTGTCTATATGGGGCTTGGTGAGAGAGTTAATTACTTTTCCTTCTCTCATATATGTAAATTTATGTCAACAAACTATACCTAAGTAAATATATAACAAATATGTCATTATATATAAAAACACAAGTATAACACAATATAATCAGTAATAATCAAATATAGAAGAAATACATTAAGTATTTATAATTTATTAAAAAACTCAAATGGGTTGCTTTTCAAATTAAGATCAGGATGTTAGCAGAAGGACCTATACAAATACTAATTGAACATATTGTTTGAAGTGTTGTAGCTTTTGAATGTGTACAAATGACTCAATTTTTTATCACCTTGAGAAATGTTATCAGTTTACATCCATTAGTGTGTCCTGTTAACCCTCTAACCATGCACCGAGCTGGCTGGAAGCCCCACCGGCCGGCTTACGTGTGTGACGTCTCCTGTGGCGTCACTTGACATAACCAAGTCTTTCACTTCAAAGACTGTGGCAGGGTGGTCAGGAGAGTGAATTGAAAATAAAGATTTATTTGATATGTACTTTTGGAAATGCTTCTTGAGGATTCATCCTGGTATCCAGGAAGGAAGTTTCTCGCGTGGCCATGTAGCTCCATGGATCCCGTGTCTTCGACGGCGCAGGCGAGTGGAGCTCCTTGGTGATAGGGATCTGGTCTCCGCCGTCTTTGGTTCCCTATGTCTACGTGACCACGGTAGCTCAGCAGGTCAATGAGCAATGAAAAAACGGAGCCGCCCTCTGTGTGGTCCTGTGGATGCCAATTTAAAATGTGAGTTAGTGATGAGAACTTAATTATTTTAGATACTTGTTTATATTAAAATTAACAACAAAATAAGTTTTTTTTGTTTGTTTGTTTGCTTGTTTGTTTTTGTTAATCCTCGCCTAAGGATATTTTTCCATTGATATTTAGATGGAGTGGAAGGGAGGGAGGGACGGAGAGAGAGAGACACACACATTGATGGGTGGCCTCCCACATGCACTCCAACCAGGGCCAGGGATTGAACCTGCAACCCGGTTCCTGCCCTGGACGGGGAATCAAATCTGAGACCCTTTGGCGTGGGGCCGACGCTGCAACCACGGAGCCACACAGGCCAGGATGCATCATTGCTTTTCAAACAATAAAATAGTGATCAAATTAACCCTGAAAAGATGTTAAAGTTCTGGTCTGCTCTGTTTTCCACAAAATGAGTTGTTTTGTTTTATTACATAAACAATTTAAGAAAAAAGAGGACACTGCATTTTCCCCTTTCATTAACAAATTGGTAAGGAATTATGGGAGATACAGTCTAAAAATGGACATGTATTTTAAAAAATCATCATTGATTTGATTTTTAATATATCATTTATAGAAGAACAGATGGTGGAGTTATAGTTATAAACAATGAAATACAAAAATCACCCAGCCTGATGGCTTTTAGTAGGCAATTTGCATGATGAAATTAAGTTGGAAAAAATAGGAGACTTAATTCTTATAGATGACATTAGTGGTACTTCTGTTTTCCCTATTATCTCATGTGTTTCTTATCTCATGATTGCCTAGCACCCTCATATTATACCTCTTCTCATGTTTCCTCCTATTCAGTTAACCTAGTATCTGGGCTGACTTTTTTAGACATTTAAACCAGATTCTGCTGTGAAAATCCATTTCTGTTAAATAATTTATATGAAATAAAAGGACTATTGGATGAGAGCACGAAATAGTTCATTAAGAAGCCTTGTAGGCGTGAATAGTGCCCTGATACAGAGTTCGGTTTCATTTTCATAACAAAGAATTTAGCTCAGCATAGCTTAATCTACTTCCTTAATTAATACCTACATGTTAAGCAACAGAGGAAACTGGACATTTAATCTGCATCTTGCTATTTACAGGACAGTATTCTTTACCTGTTGTAATTGTGCATGACCTTAATCAGATATTGAGAACCCTATTTTGGTTGCCTGCAGAGTTAGCTATTCAAACTGAAAACATTCTGTAAGAATCCCTTATAACTTGAAAACCAGATGACTTATCTTCCCCAGAGGGCTCGGCCTGTGATTGCAGCCTCCGAGGACGGCATCCATTACCCTTATCACTGTTCTCTGCCCCGTGTTTGCTGGTCTTCCTTTCCATGCCTCGTGTTTGTTTATCTAATTTGGATTGTTAGCATGCCATAATGGCCTATAATTTTTCCCCCACAGCCATTTACTTCTCAGGCAGGAAATTTCTCAGTGCTCCTGAGGACACCACGACCACGTGATATTTTTTTGTTTGTTTTTAAATCCTCACTCCAGGACACTTTTGCATTCATCTTCAGATAAAGCCAGAGGGAGAGAGGGAGGAAGAGAGAGAGAGAGAGAAACATCGATGTAAGAGAGACACATCGAGTGGCTGCCACCCACACAGGCCGGGGACAAACTGCAACCGAGGGTTCATGCCCTTAGTGGGAACCACACCCGGGACTCTCTGGTCCGGAGGCTGACGCTCTAACTGCTGAGCCAAATCGGCCAGGCGCACCATGTGATATTTTGATTTTGTTAAAGGAAAGTTGCAAAATTCAAAGTTTGGAAGAGACTCGGGTATTTAGAAAAGCTTCATCCAAATGTTGCTGCAGAAGACCTGCCATGTGTTTTCCTGCCCACACGTATAACAGGGGCTAGACCTGACCTTGGTGGCACAGGCTAAGCACAGCAATCCTTAAATTCATCTGGGTTTCTTTCATTTTAATGTAACTATTCTGGTGATTTTAAAATTATGAAAGATAATTCAATTTGTTTTTGTGGAATGCTTAGATTGTGGTTCATACCCTTGTACCAAAAGAGTAAGGTTCAAATCTAGGTTGTCAGTTTCTACTCAGGAAACCATAGGCGAGTTCTTCAAACCCCCGTGCCTCAGTTTCTCCATATGAAAAAATGTAATCTAGTAATGGCTTTTTTAAAAAAAAGAGCTATTGTAGTGTAGAAAAGAATTAAGACATATAAAGCACTAGAACAATGCTAGTACATAGCAAGAATTCAGTAAAACTAGCTATTAAAGAATTTATAGTAGTACAGAGATATTTTTTTTTCTTTAGGAAATGTATTTAGACAGAGAAAAATGGAATCACTTGAAAGCCTACCATTGAGTCACCAACACTTCCAAGTGTGTTGTTTTAGTCTTAGTCTATGCTTCGGTATTTTTATTAAAAATGTGATTATAGAATATATCTTAGTTCCTAACCTCATTTTTTCCACATAAAATAACATGTAAATGTTCCATGTAATCACATATCATACTGCATATTGTTTAAATGTCTTTATTATCATAGTCATGATAATTTATATATCGAATGCCCTAGAACTTCACAGTGGATATTGTTGCAACGGTCGTCATTTAATATACTTATTTAAGATTATTTTCGGAACACATTTAAGAAATCTCTGCCTTATATCTAACCTTCAATTACTAGTTATAACTCAAAGCAAACAAATTGTTTTCTCTCAAATATTTGGAAACATATGAGTCATAATCTCATAATACATAGAAAAAAGTCTTGAATCTTTCCTTATTGTTTTCCTCTGAAAACCCTTTGGTTTTTATTTGAGCTTCTCTAAAACAAACACTGCACTTCAGATGCTGACTAATGGAGACAGACTACTTGCTGTAGTTATACAACAGTTTCTCTTTTATAACTAAGACAAGAGTAACAGTGATTCATATCTAATTAAGCAAAATTGTACGAATTAGTCACTTCATATAATATAGATTTATGTTCATATTTTTGAAATGGGCAATTTAAATGTGTATTATACACATGCATATTTTAAATGTTCATATAATACTGATGTTGATACTTACAGGATGTATACACATAAAAGAAAATTCCTCTTAGGATATTTGCTGACCTAATAACAAAATATAATTGCATATCATAGTCCAACCTCTTATCTTCCCTACGGTGACACTTTCAAATTCTCTTAAAGGGTGAACTGTTTTGATTTATTTTGTTATATTTACTCAATATGACATTTTAAGAGAATAGTCTCAGTCTATAATATGTTCTTAAACAGAGGTGATATTTTCTCATTGTTAAACAGAGATATATTAAAGTTTTCCCTTGCTATTGGCTATTGAAAAATATTTTAAATGCTCTGCTTTCATCTCAGTTTCCTACAATTTTATCTTTTGTGTGGATTTTACCATTTATCAATATAAAGCAATCTCATGCTTTGCTTCTGCCTGGCCCATATTTTCATTTTTAAATTCTCATTTGATATAGAGGTACAGCATGATTTTATGATTTTTCAGTTCTGAGAATCTTTGTCTTTTCTGTACCGCAGGCCGACGCTCTAACCGCTGAGCCAAACTGGCCAGGGCGAATCTTTGTCTTTTAATAGAGAAGTTTAAATGTTTTATATTTGTGTTTAATTGATAGATTTGGACTTGCATTCAAATGCTATCTTAAGTCCTCAACCTACTCTCATCACGTCTGTGATATTTCTTTTTCTTTTTTTTTTTTTTGGCTGAGATTGTTATTGTTTCTAGACTAATAAGTTATACACTATATTATGATTCTGTAAGTATGTACTATTACATTTTATTAACTGACTTCTCTATCGGAGTCGTCAGTATCGGAGACAAAGGTGAAGTCAGGCTCCGTGGAATTTGTTCCTGTAAGCTGATAACTAGTTTGCTGTACTTCCTGTTGTTCGTTAGGATAAGCTGGAACTGAAATCCTTTCAGATTGTGTGAAACTTTTAAGAGTAATTTTAAATATTTCAATAAGCTTCGTAGGTATGTTAAGGGCAATTATATTACCAATTACTTACTTTTATTTTTATTTTTTTTATCATCCTCACCCGAGGACATTTTTCCATTTTTTTTTTTTTTTTTTTGTTCAGATAGAGTGGGAGGGAGAGAGAGGAAGAGAGAGAGAGAGAAACATCGATGTGAAAGGGACACATCGAGTGGTCACCACCCGCACAACCAACCAGGGCCGGGGACAAACTGCAACCAAGGTACGTACCCTTAGCGGGAACAGAACCCGGGTCCCTCCGGACCGCAGACCGACGCTCTAACCGCTGAGCCAAACCGGCCAGGGCACCAATTACTTACTTTTTAAAAAGTTTTATTCTTCATTTACCTTCATTTTTAATACTATACCTTCTTTGTACTTAAGAAATAAAGCAATGGAGGGAGTATTAGTTTGAATATGACTTGACATTTTTTGTAGCCACTGGATTCTTAGTTTTCAGCTGTCACTCTATCCCGAAAGTACTCGTTGTTCCTAGGAGAAAAATAACTTATTCTGAGGAAAAATACAGTTTGGTGTCAAGCATGTCGTGTGGCGGAGCCCTGTCTGAATGCCTGATAGTCCGCTGGGGATAGCAGACGGCATCCTAGGTGAGGGGAGCAGGGGGCTTCCATCTGCAGGTAGCTGGGGCGGTAGCGGGGGCTGCTGGCCCACGGCTTGCTCCTCTCATTTAATTCCCCTAACTAAAGGTGACTGCTCTCTTGTGCTACTTTTTTTCTTTTAAGAAATCTATACTTTCTAGTGAATATAGAAATACATGATGTACTAATACTTGAAGTTAAAGCATTAGTGAACAGGGAGAGTGATTTACAAAGAGAGCAGAAAGTACCACGTGATGGTTTGTTCCCCTGCCTTTACGACAATGAGGCTAATCAACTATTTCCATGCAGAGCATCATGTGGTAGTTTCAGTAATGACCAACTACTTGTCATGGTTGGGAAGGTCTGCGTGGTTCAGACCTTGTCTCCCTGCCCTGATTTTCCTTCTATCATTATGTGCTGTATTTCTCTTACTTGAGGCACACTGTCTTTTTCTACTTTCCTTGAAATCAGCCAAGTTCAGAACCATCTCAGGGTCTTGGCAATTCTTTTCCCCTCTCTCATGACCTTAGAAAGACCTTCCCTGACCACTGTGCTTGTACCAGGCCAAGTCTTCCTATCCCATTATCTGCCTTTTTCTCCCTAAAGCATTTAACAGTGTCTGTAGCTATCAGTATTAAATGTCGACCTTTGACCTGCACATGTGTACCATACTTTAAATAGATGTTTTAAGTATATATTGGTATCATCTCCCTCCCCTGTATTAAATTATAAGCTTCATGAGGACAGACAGCTAGAATATTTAGAATAACCTCTAGAAGTATTATTATTTTCCTAGTAAATCCATACAAATGGAATTTATACAAATGATTTATGTAGGCAAAAATGATGGGTGTCTATTTAAGAGGACTGCTCACGCAATAGGCATTTGACATTATAAGGAGAGAAACGTGGTGATCATTTAATCTACCTGTCATACTAATAAGGCAGCCTGGCTGTGTGCTGTGATAGTGCTTAAAAATCAAGTTTCCATTTCCAGCTCGGCTGGCCGGACCGAGCCCTTGTGCAGCCGGTACCGTGTTCTTCAGGGTTGTTAGAAGGTTCCATACATAATGAATTTGGGCCAGACAATGGAATTCTTCAAAATCACCATATAATGGCACATGGAGGTTTTTGCTCTATTTTGTTATGTCTTAAAATTGCGTTTAGTTTACATGGAATCAGCTTCTGCCGGGGGAAAGTGTGATACACCTCTGCTGCTATACCGAAGGGCAGTGCATTGTTTGCTGAGGGAAAATGGTTTCTGCATCCCATCATCATGTTCTAGCGAGTCAAAGTCTCACTCGAACTCCTAAGAACACCTAGACTGGGGAGTTGGGGGCAGTCATTGCTGTTGTGAGGACCATAAAAAACATTTCGTTGATTATGTTCAAAATGGGTTAAATGCATAAAGCAAGTTGTCCTTTCTGAGCTCTGTTAATGAGAAGAGACATGGAAACGAAAGTGGATTCCTGCGACAAGAACGTGTGCAAACCGACAGTTAAAACAAACAGAATGATGAAGCCGGGCCGGAGGACTGGATTGTTCAGGCCCGAGACCAGCAGAGTGGGGAGTGTAATGACAGTCTTCAGATTGAAGGGTTCTCAGCAAAGCAGGACGACCGACTGTTTCCCGCTGCCGGCGAGTCCAGGACAAGAGGTTGGAGTTAACGGCTGTTTATTGAACATCTCCACTGAACACAAGGGCTTTAGATTAGGACGGCAGCATGTCCTGAGAGTGAAGATGTTAATTCCTTGAGAGGATGTGAATCTGGCTTTCTCTTCTTAAGTCTTTTAAACAATATAGATTTTCACTTCATAACTCTATCAATAGACAGTAGTGTTAGTTCAGTTCAACATTTATTGCATTCTAAAGGCCCCTCTGGTTCCTGACCTCAGCAATCTGACAACGGATGACAGAGTGCTGGACAGACCTTTGCAGAACTAGTAACGTGTCAGCTACTTAAGAAATAATAACCACAGTCATGTTAAATATGATAAAAATTTAGAGAAATTAGTAAGAGGAAAAGCTAAAGGTAAATAGTAACATTTAATAGAGAATCATTATACAAAGTTAAGTCCCTGTGAATTGTAGGATATGTATATATGTGTATGTAATATATGTATATGTATATAATATGTATGTAATGCTTAATTGAAGTATTAAGATAATTGGACTATTCGAATATATACTATAGATGTCTTCTGATAAAAATAGTGTAGCAGCAAGAGAAGAACTCATCTTGAATTGCAGTGTAGTATAATTTCCTTAAAAATGTTCATAAAAAAAGGGTGATGTTAAATTTTATGTTATATGTATTTTACCACAATAAAATTTAAAAAAAGTTCACTTGAAGATTAAGCTCTAAAAGAATTTTTCCAAATTTAACATATTCATTGACAATTTGATTTTATTATACTTGTTATTCTAGTTATGATGCAGCCAACATTTATTCTAACAAAAGGCAAGGTAGCTTCCTGTTTATCAACATCAAACCTTTAATATATTTAATAGAAATATTACTTTCTAACTATTTAAATAAAAATTGCTTTATGTACTACTGATGACTATTTTAAAAATATTAAGATCTATCATTGTCCCCTGTGAAGTAAGTCGGTTTTTAAGAATTGTATCAACAAAGCCATGCTTATCTCAGGAGCTACTGCATACGAGATAAGGTCTGGGGAAGATGTCTATGATGTCTTTTCTTTGTTTAATTTTAATATTTATGCAAATTTTGCAATCTACAAGTAATATAGTTTTTATTCAAGTAATATAGTTTTTATTCATTCATAGAACACCTCATATGTGTCAAACACTGTTTACTGCCGTTCTCTCTTAGAGCTTGAGTTATAGTTTGGTAAAATTAACACACATACCCAAAAAGTAAAATAGGATGCCGGGCGAGTTGCAGATGTGCTCGTTTGGACATTGCAATATTTGAATTGCTTATGCCGAGGAAGAAACATTCCCCCTGGCTGCTGCTCCTTTGGGGTAGCTGGTAGGATGTTGCTGCCCTGATCCCATCGGGCAGGAGACCGGTTTAAAAGAAGAAGTATTTACGTCCCATATTCATTTCAGCAGTGTTTTGATTGTCACTTTTCAGCCTGCACAGCACTGGAGACTCTACAGCCACGAGGGGTGCAAGGCCATCGGCCCCCTTCTCATTGCTTACTAAGTACGTCCAGATAATCACTAGAGACAGTTCCAGAGTCCCATCAGAAAGCCGGGGCAGAGCAGTGTTCCCAGGCTGCATGGATGGAAATTGTGATAAGTATATTTTCTGATGACAAGTTAAGCCACTTGTATTTTATGATGGGATGAAAGGGTCACTAATCTTTTGGTCAATCTTCTCTTGTCTCTGTGATAATCTCATAAAAGGACTGGCGCAGGGAATAAGGATGACTGATAATGCCATTAATTTAAGAACTGATACTGTAATTTTCATCACATGTAAATTATCTGAGCCTTGCAATCTACATAATCAACTCTCTTCATTCAATTTTCAAATTTCATTTTCGCCGCAGCATTTTGGTCATGGACTGTAAATATGCTGTTTTCCTTACAGTTTTTTTTGTTTTTTTTTTAATGAATCATGCCCAATCTTGTAAGAATATTTAAATAGCCAGATCTGCACGTCTCTCTGTTAAGGGGAGCAGTGCATTCAGATCGCTTTGTCTTATTTCAGTTTTTAACCTCTGACAGAGCACATTTTTCCTTCATGAAGGAAAATGCTTGGACCACCACTTTCCTCCAGTGGAGCGGCAAAGAAAACTATACACGTTCCTGTCTATTTCATTAAAACGTCGGAAAATACAGTTATTGGTACTTCAGGCTTTAAAAACAATCTGGACTGTTTTGTTACTCCGACCAAAGAATAAGAGTGGCAACTCCAGGACCCGAGGCACCGCTAGAGGAGAGGCGGCCACCCTCACAGCCTCAGGGTGTGGCGTGTGGAGGCGGGGAGCCTGGCCCGCCACGGCCTGGCATCACTGTCAACGTGGCTTCCTCTCATCCCAATTAATACAATATTTGCTAATAAATAAAGCAAGAAGCAACAGGAAAAAACTCAGCCTTCTCAAATTTTCTTCACCGATTATTTTATCTTTACATATTTGGGGAATGAACGTATCACAAATAATAGGGTGAAATGAACCCAGCAAAAATAGGGAAAATCAGTGATGTTTATACTTTCATCTAAGAAAAAGACAGTATCTGGCTGACCTCTTCTCTCAACCAGTTATTCACATGTCATTTGAATGGGTTAAATCTTACGGTTTAAGCATAAATAAATAACAACCTCATTTTCTGCTTGGTTGCTGCTGTTTGACCCAAAGCAGATACAACTGAAACATCACAGTGTTAGGCTCCAAAAATTGACTCCGTTCATGAGAGAAGTGGGGAGAGGTTCTCTTTTCTTTACTTTTTATTCTGAATTGGTTTAAAGACTTTATAATTTTAAATACTTGATTTTTGTTTTTTTTTTAAGATCTATCCTTTAATGCTATACGTTTTCCTCCACGTATCCTTTTTAACTTCATCTCAATTTTTTATGTCAGTTTGTGCTGCTGTTCTTAATGTAGCTTAAAAGCAGACAACAAGCTAACGAAGAATGATTGTGGCGAAATGTACCCTAAACAAGACACACACAAACAGTTGTGTGGGAATATATTTATAACATAAATGATAATGAAAAATGTCAAAGGATATGAATAGGCAATGTCTAAAAGAGAACGTGTAAACAGCCAAACACATGCAAAGATGCTCAAGTCATTTGTAGCCAGGAAATGGTAAAAATGGGTTTCAGCCTCACACTGCAGACGAGTCAGAGATGAGTGATGTCTGGGCACGACCGCGCGGCGAGAGGGTCGGCAATTAGGCAAACCTGTGGCCAAACAGTCACGTATATTTAAAATTTTTTAAAAATCCTAACATTTCCACTGTGAAAAATTTATCCCACAATAAATAAATAAATCACTCTGACCCATGTACCAGGGTACATATTGTGGTATTATTTGTAATAATAAAATGTTGGGAATAACAACTCTATTTCCCTCATTAACAGAAGTGTTAATTAAGCAACATACAGAATTTTAAGCAGTTTTTGGAATCTTGGAGATATTACTGATCTGGTAGTATATCGACATATCCACATATGTGAAAAATAATTTTTTTATTTTTTTAGAAAGGTGAACCCCATTGGAAAAAACTAAATACATGGACACACAGAAAACTAGACTAAAGCGAGGTCTGTGTGCGCATTGCCCGCGTGGGAAGACGGCAGCGGGTGCGGTGGTGGCGCGAGGGCTTCCGGGGGCCAGGGCGGCGCTACTGTTACCGCACCTTGAGTGTTTTCCATGGAACAGGGTTTATCTGGCTTTTATAACTGAACACTGATTATTAAGTAAAACGTGAAAGTAAAGAAAAATTAAACTTAAAAATGCCGATTCATTGACAATATGTAGAATTTCCAGTTTGTTTTTTAAATATTGGGGCATAGACAGTGAAAGGAGAGGCACATGCTGATGTGTTTGTTACTAAAACATCTTTAAGGAAGCTGTGAAAGATCTTATGTATTTTGCAGGAGAGAATTTTGTCTATTTGTTGGTCCAACGAGGAGAGAAGCCTGGTTTCTAAGGCTACAAACTAATTTTTCAGAAAATTGGTCATTCACAAGGATCTGCTGAATCCCTCATTCTAGCTCCTACGTTCCTTTCTGGGCTAGCAGGGCTCCTGTTAATTTGCTGTGACTGCAGAGTTTATAATGCTAATTTAGTAATAAGCCTCAGTTTCCCTATTTACTAATTACTGATGCACATAACTTTTCCCTCTCTGAGATTTCATGGAAAGATTGCAGTATTTTGTAAATATGGAAAATGTGACTCTATTGATTATAGTTGACGGGCAAAAATTCAAAACTTTTTTCCAGAACTTCTTTTATGAAACTAATGGTCTGGGAAAATGTACACTTTTTTTTCATTTGTCTTCAAATATTCACAACTCTGAGCCAGTCCCTTTATTCCATCAGACATTTCAACAAGTTACAGCACCGAAGTACTCAGAGAACTAGAAATTATACCTTTGCTATTCCTAACATGCTGGATATGGTGAGAAACCACCAGGCAATGCCTCCTGGTATGGCTAATAAAGATCACACTTTTCTTTATGGGGGTGGGCACACAGTGCAATATGCAGGTGGTGTAGCAGAATTGTACACTCAAAACCTACATAATCTCATGAACCAATGTCACCCCCGATAAACTTAATTAAAAAAATAAGATCACTGTCTCAGACTTTGGTTTTTATTATGATATTGAGCTTATCTCAAAATTTGGTTTTCTCTGTTTAATCAGAGGAAATCAAAGCACACTTGTAATTTATGATTATTGGAAAAAGAGAGATTATTTTTTGTTTCATACCTTCTGAAATGAAGGTCATATTTTTATAAAGAAGATAGAAAATCATGTACTGAGAGATGATAAGTAACATATTTGATACATATTTCAGACACAGATATGTGTTTCATGTACCTCTGATGTTGAAATAAAATGTGTATATACGTCTTAGAATGTCTACTTAACACCCATACCTCTGTGTGCCTACCATCTGCTGTTAGGTTTTTATGGAATCAATATTTTGTAAAAATTTATTATCACATTTAAGTGATTAGTTCCTTTGGATGGAGAGTTCATGAACACTGAATTTACATCTTCTATATTAATCTACTTACTACTGATACTTAAATTTTTAGAACTTATAATCACTAATTATTCTGGGAAATATATTATTTAATTAGTTCCAAACTTTTGAAATAATGGTCTAGTGTTTTAGAAACCAGAAACAGAAATTATAATAGGGGTTTAGGCTGTAATATATTGTTGTAAGGATAATTATTAAGGGAAAACACAGCTGACGTTTTCTGATTTATGCGCACAATCAGACATGGAGTCCAAGGACTGTGACATAATTATCTTCATGCTAACAATTTTTGTAAATCTCTTGACAGAATTTTAGCTAATTTTAAAATGCCTTCTGAAGATTAGCACTTAAAATTGTTGGGGAAAATAACACAATTTATTAGCAAGGGTATAATTGTAAACCTTCTAAATACTCATTGTGAATATCATTTAGACAGTAACTCCTGCTTCAGCAGCTGGTACATAAGACACCAGTTTATGGAGTCTTGAAATAACAGTGGAATCTAATTAAAGAGGATTACATGCCAAAGAAAAATTATTAAAAACAGACTAATAGACAATTGTTATGAATTTAGAAGTCACTGCCAACCCCTCTTTTTTGATACACATTTATGTAAGTAACTGTCAACTAAAAGGCTTTATTTCTTCAAAATCAAAGGATATTAGAAGGCTTTCTCTTTTGTGACTAAAATGATTGCCTCCCTGAATTTTAACTTAACACCAGAGCTCAAATGGATCTATTAATCTCTGCTCACAAATTTAAAACACACATGTGCTTTTTAAGATAAATGATTAAAAATACTATTTTATTTATTTATTTTTAATCTGTCTGGTGCCAAGCATTCCATAGCTGCATGTAGGGAAACCATAAGCATTTTTTTTTCTTTATAAATGAAAGTCATCGATTTAAGTACTGATTTACCTAAATGTGTGGAAGCCTTTGTTGAATTGGTTTGCATATTTTGTCTGTAACGTACGTTTAGAATTTGTGATGAACTAAAGATTGTTAAATTTCAGTATCCCATCTACTGGCTCCCTCCTTCCTGTTTGAATTGCCTCTCTCTGCTGTGCTTGCAAGGGGGTTTTCTTCCAAACGAGAGAATTGAGATAACATAACATAAACTATATAGCCAACTTATAATTGTTATTTTTTAAAATAACATTTCAAAACAAGAATTGTCTCCCAGCACTAGAGAAAAGAGTGTGTTTGCCTGGGGTCTAACTTCACACCTTCATGCTCAGTTTCGGGGAGAGGCATCGTGCAGGCCTGTGGTCCAGGGAGACTCTAGGTGATTTACTTTGAACATATTGAGAGCGAATTGCTGAACACTGAGAGTAATGTGTTTTCTATCTCATTAATAAAGGCCCGAACAAACACCTTGGATTCAGTAGATGGGACATTTGTTTGTTTAGCTGTCTGAACTGGGTGGGAGTCAAACATAATCCTCTATAGGAGGATCGTTAAGTGTCTGCAGTGGAATAATCTGATTTGTCCCCCTTCCCCCGACCCCCAAGTTTTCCTCACCTATCTGTGGAGGCTTGCGTACAGCTTCAGAGAGGAACTTTCCGAGGACAAGGAGGGATGGTTGAAGTTTAAGGCCTTCAAATTACGTCACGTGGACTGACCAAATGAACTAGTGTAGAAGACCGAAGAACCCGGTCTGACCGTGACGTAGCCACCAGCCTGAGGCTGCACTGGGGTCCCTTGGGAAGGGGCACTGGCTGCCTTCGCTGACTTCGTTCTGCACGTCTAAGAGGCCAGAGCTGGCCTCTGGTTCAAGTCTGACTTCAGCACGTGTGAGCTAGAACGTCCACCCTACAAACCTTTCACTTCATTATGATGTGGAAATACAGCAGAGGATGAAAAAACAACCACCACTCTTGCCTTTGTAAATACAGTCGGTGTTTTACACACACGGTAACAAGTAATGTCAAGTATTCTCACTGTCATGGAGGATAATGGGGAGCAGGACATGGGGCCGAGGCGAGGCTGGGTTTATTTTTAGAGGTAGGGGCCAGAGAAGATGTTCCTAAAGCAGTGACATTAGGCAGGGACCTAAAAGAGAGGAGAGAGCAAGCATGTGAATACTTGGGGCAGAGCCTTTCAGGCAGTGGGAACGGAAGTGCCAAGGAGGGGCTTTGTGCGGGAGGGCGGCGGGGGGCGGGGGTGTGTGTGTTTGGTGCGGGAGGGCGGCGGGGGTGTGTGTGTTTGGTGCGGGAGGGCGGCGGGGGTGTGTGTGTTTGGTGCGGGAGGGCGGCGGGGGTGTGTGTTTGGTGCGGGAGGGCGGCGGGGGTGTGTGTTTGGTGCGGGAGGGCGGCGGGGGTGTGTGTTTGGTGCGGGAGGGCGGCGGGGGTGTGTGTTTGGTGCGGGAGGGCGGCGAGGGGGGTGTTTGGTGCGGGAGGGCGGCGGGGGGGGTGTTTGGTGCGGGAGGGCGGCGGGGGTATGTGTGTTTGGTGCGGGAGGGCGGCGGGGGTGTGTGTGTTTGGTGCGGGAGGGCGGCGGGGGTGTGTGTTTGGTGCGGGAGGGCGGCGGGGGTGTGTGTTTGGTGCGGGAGGGCGGCGAGGGGGGTGTTTGGTGCGGGAGGGCGGCGGGGGGGTGTTTGGTGCGGGGAGGGCGGGGGGTATGTGTGTTTGGTGCGGGAGGGCGGCGGGGGTATGTGTGTTTGGTGCGGGAGGGCGGCGGGGGTGTGTGTGTTTGGTGCGGGAGGGCGGCGGGGGTGTGTGTGTTTGGTGCGGGAGGGCGGCGGGGGTGTGTGTGTTTGGTGCGGGGGCGGGGGGGGGGGTGTTTGGTGCGGGAGGGCGGCGGGGGGGGGTGTTTGGTGCGGGAGGGCGGCGGGGGGGGGTGTTTGGTGCGGGAGGCCGGCTGGGGTGTGTGTGTTTGGTGCGGGAGGGCGGCGGGGGTGTGTGTGTTTGGTGCGGGAGGGCGGCGGGGGTGTGTGTGTGTTTGGTGCGGGAGGGCGGCGGGGGTGTGTGTGTGTTTGGTGCGGGAGGGCGGCGGGGGGGGGGCGGTGTTTGGTGCGGGAGGCCGGCGGGGGTGTGTGTGTTTGGTGCGTGGGCGGCGGCGGGGGTGTGTGTGTTTGGTGCGGGAGGGCGGCGGGGGTGTGTGTGTGTTTGGTGCGGGAGGGCGGCGGGGGGTGGGCGGTGTTTGGTGCGGGAGGGCGGCGGGGGTGTGTGTGTTTGGTGCGGGAGGGCGGCGGGGGTGTGTGTGTGTTTGGTGCGGGAGGGCGGCGGGGGTGTGTGTGTGTTTGGTGCGGGAGGGCGGCGGGGGTGTGTGTGTGTTTGGTGCGGGAGGGCGGCGGGGGTGTGTGTGTGTTTGGTGCGGGAGGGCGGCGGGGGTGTGTGTGTGTTTGGTGCGGGAGGGCGGCGGGGGGGGGTGTTTGGTGCGGGAGGGCGGCGGGGGTGTGTGTGTTTGGTGCGGGAGGGCGGCGGGGGGGGGGGTGTTTGGTGCGGGGGGTTGTGCGGGGGGGAGGGTTGTGCCGGGAGCAGGAGGCTCGGCCTCTGAGCGTGGGGTGCCGGGCAGGAAATGAGACTGGTCAGGTCACACCGAGTTTGCAAACCTCCCTGATTGAAATAGATTTTCATTATTTAAATTGCTCTTGGAAAGCCGCCTCCTGGTCACGATGAAGTGAATCAGTAAATAATAATGACTTCCGAAAATAAAAGAATAGGGGTTGTTAGTGGTTTGAGATCGCAGTGCCTCTGTACACAGCACTGCCCAGTGTTTGTTGAAATAATGATACTGCGTTTTATTTGATTACCCTGCACACCAGGGAGACTTGATCAGAACATCACTATCCATTATGTAAAGAACTGTGTGCTGGTTTTGAATAAGATATTCAGATGAAAAAGTAAACAGTCTTGAATTTGTTGAACTTCCTCAGGTATAGGAATTAATGGATCAACAGGAAGCTGCAAAATATTTATTTTAACTTTTGCTTACCTTAGGAAAGTACTAAAATATTATGTAATTCTTACCATGAATGAGGGTTGAAATCTAAAATATTTCAAAGTAACTATAAAAAAATACATTTTGATTTGGAATTTGAACCTACGAGATTTATTCTGTCCATTTAACTTGTATGGGAACATTTGAACAGTGCTTCTTGTCGAGAACATATTTTCACATATTTAATCTCGCTTAATTTACCCTCTCAACAAAACTTTGAAGAGGGTGGCATTACTTTTGTTCTCTTCATCGATACCTTCATTTTGTGAGGGAATATTTGCAGATGGAGATGTTAAGCATTTTCCTAAGAACGCATATGCAGTTCAGTTGTGAAGCAGGGACTTAAAACCGACTTCCTGTCTCCACAGCTCCTGTTTCTTCCACTATGTTATATTCCATTTCACTGTGACTCACATAGAGTCTCCTAGATAGGCCAGATTGTAAGCTGGCCACCATTAGTGAAATGACATTAGCTAAATATGATTATGTCTTAATGTTCCCTGAAAGGATTAGACTAGTTAAGACATACCAAAGGGAAAAGCAATTATCTATTGAAATATGAATCTCTTGTGTCGATCTGAAAATCATAGCAGAATGATCATCTGGAATTTTGAAGTATCTGAATCTTGACAATATTTCTTCCTTGATATAGAAACAATTTCAGTAGGACTAGTTTTTGGGGCTTTTTTGACAGGGGACAAAATTAAAATATAACATTTCACCTAATGGACTTAATCTTTATTTTAAAATATGTTTTTATTGATTTTAGAGAGAGAGGGAGAGAGAGAAAAAACATCCATAAGAGAGAAACTTTGATCAGCTGCCTCCTGCACACCCCCTACTTGGGGTCAAACCTGAAACCCAGGCATGTGCCCTGACCAGAAATCCAACCAGTGACCTCCTGGTGCACGGGGTGGTGTTCAACCACTGAGCCACACCGCTGGCTGGACTCGTTCGTTAGAGGAATTTAGACCCGAGGAATTTCTAACTACATGAGAAATAAATGCACTGTTATTATCTTTTCTCGATTTTTCTCACTGCCTAAAGAAAACCATTAAATTAATCAACATTCAATCATCTTAGAATTGTATTAGTCTAACTTGGAGTGTGCTATTTTATTTAAATTTCTCAGATTTTAAAATGTGAATTTATAATTGCCTCCATGGTGATAATTCCCTGTGGGTCCTTCAGAATAACATGTGCTGCAAGTTTGAAAGGGTCATTAATGCATGATTAATACACGGCAGCGATTCTCCCCTGGACAGGGGCTTACTTGCCTGATACCAGTTACTTATTGTATCGAACTTGTATTTTTCGAAAGAGAAGGGTTTTTTGGTTTTCTTTTTTAAGCCTTGGTATCCCAGAAACAGTGTAATGTCTGGCACCTGTTAGAATCTCAATAAATATTGAATGAGCAAGGGAATGGCTTTCATTTCTAGCTTGGCTAAAGGGCTGACTTTCACGTCATGCTTTTTATTGGTAATTTGAACTTAAACGTCATTATGAAACACCAGGAGAAATTTGCTAACTGTTGGACCCCTTGCTTCAAGGCATTGGGCAGCTGGTTATATTTGTAATTCTCACCTCCATATTACCTAAGTTCACTGCAAAACCATCCTTCTCGATGTGCAATGTGGCGGGCATAGTCATGGTGCCATGGATGTGTCAGGGGGTCCAGTGGCCCCTGGAAATTGTATATGGAATATTGTGTGTGTGTGTGTCTTAAATACTTAATTTTTTAAGAGAAAAGGATCATGATTTTCCTTATATTTTTGTAGGGATCTTATAGCCAAAACATTAAATGTGTATTTATTTTACTTTATCATTCATAAGAATCACCAGGAAAACATGAAAAATACACATTTACTACCTCACCCCTTAGAATCTGACCCATTAGGACCAGGGTGAAATTCTTGTGGACACTCTCTCCTTTGCTTTATTCTTTTTCTTCTTCTATTTATTGAAAACCTTCTATTAGATCAGTGTACTAAATGAGTTCCATGTATTATCTCATTTAATTCTGCTGATGCCCCAAGAAGGTAAGAATATCTCACTTATAACAAATGGAGTTAAGTAACCTGCCTAAGGACACCTAGCTAGTAGGCCATAACACTGAGGTCTGAGGTGATAGCAATTCTAATACCTTAGTCTTTCATTTTTCTTAATCTAAAAAATGTTGACTCATTTCAAAGACATGTTCAGAAGTAATAACCTAGACATCTCTGCTCCAGAATTAACTCCTCTGTCTTCTCACCTGATTGCAATAAATTTGGGGTCTTCTTTTATTTCCCCTGATATTCCTGGTGCTTAGCATGATGCCTAACATATACTAGATTTTCAAGATTTTATTTTCTGAATTGAAATTTAATTGATTGACTTGAAGTTTTGCTATTAAATAATTCTGAGACTTTGTTTCTGGTGGGCGTGCCATTAACTCTTTGTGGCCCGTATGATATAGAACTGAGTTTTCTATCTATTCAAATTGGTTTTCTAATTTTTAAAATTAGTTTGTATATAAAGCTCAGATCCAATCTGTTTAGTTCTGGTTACTGTGATGACGTCATACAGGAAGTGCAGTCCTATGGAAGTTAAGTCATGTGGTAATCAGGCCTCTCTTATTTAGTAATGCGATCTGCTAACATTTGCACTTCCCTCCAGGATGTGAATCGGTAGCTGTCTGGCTGAATTTGTTATTCTGTGCTATAGTTTAAGCAAAGACAACTCAGTGATCTTATTTAAATTTTTCAGCATCCAGAGATCTCCTAATGTGTTTTTTTGTCCCAAGTTGCTGTTGATATTCCACTCATTTGTTTTATTATACTTTCATACAGTCCTTAACACAGATGAGATATAAAGCACTATAAATCTATCCCAGTTGAAACTCCAGACCTTCCCTCCACCCATGGGGATTCATTTGGCAGGAGGCCACCCAAACCAGTTCTTTTTGATGCCTACTTTCTAGTTTCCACTTTAATTGCTGCCAAAATCTGAGCACTTGGGGATTTAATTGCTCATTATATTTGTCATGGTGGTGTCACAGACCCAAAGAAAGACTGTTGCATGCAAAATATTTATGAGTATTAATTTGGCTTAAACATGTGTATATCAGATTCCTTATTTTTCTACATCATAAAGTACAGCACATCTGGAGAGAAATTAGACAGACTTCTGCAAGGATTTCTGCCCTACTTTGCTGGTAGCTGTTATCTCTCCAGTCCGGTGTGTAAATGGAGTGACAGATCCCTGGAAGAGGACCTATGCAGAGCTTGATCATCTTCACTTTATTCACAGTATTCTGTGAAGCAGTCTCTGCAGGATTTGAGTCTGGCTCTCAGGACAGACCACCTGGGTTCAAATCCCGGCTTTGTCCCTTAATAGCTAGATCACCTTGGGCAAGTTATCATAATCTCCCTGTGCCTGTTTCTTCATTTGCAAAGTAAGGATGTCTGTGGTTCTCACACAGATCGAATGGGGAAAGCTCCCAGGAGAGAGTCTAACACAGAGTGAGCCTCAATGTTGGCTATAATTCATTCTTACATGCCAAAAAATTATAGCATTTACCACGGTCACTAATATGGATTTCCATTTTCCTCCTAAGTTAGTAGGGATGGCTTTGCTTGTTGTAGCCAATGGAGTATCTGGTTGGCGTGAACTGCAATGCCTTTCATGTCCTTCTGTTTCCCTGTGTGTCCCAGCTCGCGCCATGGCGTCCGGAGGTCTGCAGCTCGTTCCAGTGTCTGATTACTAATCACTGGTTTTCTTCTTCTCGTGCTTGCTAATGTGAGTACGTCACTGTTCTCTCTGTGTCCCTTCTTCCCCTTCATCTACCCTCTGCCTTTCTCCTCTTTTCTACACAATACACACCCTGACTTGTGTCTGCTGTGACGGCGACGGCTTTCTCACAATTATAATCAAAGGGGAACATGTAAGTCATCACCATGGACAACGTGATTTTTTGACTCGTTGGGTAGTTTTTTATAGCCTGGAAAATTAATCTCCTATGTCTTACTTATGCCTGAAATTGTCTTCTGGGATTGTCCTAGACTAACATAGAATCCTCTACAGTGAACAACATATAAGACATGTGTTACTTACAAATGAGTGTGTGATTTTTCTCAGATTCATACTCACGTGAACTGAGTTGCAAATAAACTTTGGTAGGAGGACATATAGTTGTCCCAAATGTTAGGGACATGTTATTGATAGTAGACATGATAGCGAGTCTGTTTGCCTCTCATTCAGTGGATCTGATACTTATTTTATTTATGGATGAGCAGATGATGTTAGATGCTTGAGATATTTATTTCATTATGGTAAAAGACTAACATTTTTCTGAATGACATTTCAACTTCTGATTCTCTGTCATATATTGTTCTAGGAAAATCTTTTTAAAAGATCTTAGATTTGATGTCCAATTCGGAACATAAATAATTTTGGTCAAGGTAACAATTTGACCTTTTAAATGTTTGCAGGCCTTGCTTGCTTCCCACACTGTTTTGTTGGGCAGTGAGCTTTGTGGGGTTTCGGGAGTGTAAGAGGGGGTATTCTTTCCTTTGCTGGTACACAACCTAATGCCCACTTTAGGTGCCCATTCCACTTCATGGCAGGATACGCAGTTTGACCACTTCCAGGTAAAAGCACCGCTGAAGTGAAGACGTCCCTCAGCTGCTCCGAACTTGCAGCAAAGTCTGAGAATTTTGGTCTCAATTCCTGGGGCCTCAGTGAGCTCAATAGGGCTACTTCAGGCTTCTGAGTCCAACTTTTCCCCCACTTCTGCCTTCAAGAGAATGTTTTTATCTCCTGTAAAAACTATATAATCAAGTAGTCTTTCAATCCTACTGTTTTGTGCTAGGAATGGGCTTTTAAGAACTCAAAATTTACTAATTTTATTTGTTTTATTGACCCCGAGATGAAATATATCTGTCAAAAAGGAACCCCATGGTTCATTGAGCCCAAATTCATAACCAGAGTCTAGCAGCCATTGTTTGCAGAGGCCTCTCAGGGAGGACGTGTTTCAGGGAAAAGTCGCAGGCTGAGCAGCCAGCCCCTGTACTGTGCTCCTGCCAGCTGAGCCACCTTATGAAGGAGCTCCTGGAATTGTGCCTCAACCAATGGGCTGAGACCTGCTCCATCCAATCAGAGCTGCAGAGCTACATCCTCATTTGTACCTTTACTAACCAAGAAGAGCAGTTCCCTAACAACCAATTAGAATGCACAATTTCATCCCATCAGGACAGTGCTGTTTGGACCAGTCAGACACAAATTTGGATTCCTCATTTCCATGGAAGTGGACCAGTCAGGACCAGGGCAGACACTGGATCTGAGCTGGCCCCCCTTTTCTCAGAGTCCTCCAGAGGCTGTGTCTTTGTGGTCTGCACACCATTCATCTGAACAAAGTTTCTCCTTTTCTGCACCCCATACTGGGGATGCCTGTTGGCACTGGGTTGGTGGCAGTGAACTTTTGTTGGCAGTTTCTTCTTTAATGTCTTTTATGAACTCGTTCCTCTGCAGTGGTAGAAGCCAAGAAAAAATTTAAATTACAGTGCAGGTGGTGAGGGAAGGAAGGTGATGAGGGATTTCAGGGCCAAAAGAAAAAAATTGTATGTATTTTTTCTTTATGCTTGCAGCCCACCACAGACCAGGAGGCAAACGCATTTTTTTTTTTTTTTTTTAATGTGTGGTAACATCTGGAGCCTTTTGAGATTCTGAAACCACTTAAAAAATATAAATCTGAAAAAGTAAAATTTCCTCAAAAATTGTTTTTAAAAAGTTGTCTACATATGGATTTTACTGTAAAATGACATTTGCCAGAAACATTGATCAGATTAACATTCATTTTTGGAAATGACTGATAAATTATAATGAATAATTAAATATCATTTTTTATGTTTGTCTATTACATTTTATTATACAGTTTTCCCCAGGGGACTTCAGACATGGCTGTTGGGGTGACAGGAGGGCTTTGAGGGCTCCATCTGGGTTTGCTTTTGGTTCTGAGCTGTGTCCCAATCAAGATGCCACTAATATTTGTTGTCTGTGACTTCCTTTTGCCAAGGGCATTATTGTTCTAGTCTAGGGAGAAGTTTTAAATGGCTACATTGAGATCTTAAAATTCTCTCTTAATTACAGTAGTGCAATTATCAGGCCATTCCATTGGTTTTAATGATTACATCTCACATTTCCAATAGCACTGTAGGTCTTCAAGACAGTAAGACAGTGCCCTAACTCAAAACAGTTGTTTTTAAATAGAGATTCAGATACAGTGTTATTTGGTCATGTTAATCCCTGACAAATGCAAAGTTTCTAAGATTTTTCTATAAGCCAACCATACAAAACAAGAATATCTTGACAAAGGACAGATTTATTTCTATTAAAGACTCCATACTCCATCTAGCTAGATTTTATATATATATGTACATATATATATATATATATATATATGTACACGTACACATAATGTGTATATGTGTATAGGTGTATATATCCCACACTGGAGGATTATTAAAAATATGCCCATTGCAATTAAGTGGGAACATCTATTCCCACATCTGATTTAAAAACCATCTGTGAGGAAGCATTGAATTAAAAATAGGTGTTGTTTTTCATGTGAAGGGCCATAAAGGCTATGAAACCTACTTTAAGATTTAAATGTAAGACAGTTAGCAGTAATTCATGTAAATTGCTGGGGTTGGGCTTATGTCTAACCTAGTTGCAGGGAAAGTAAATTTAATATGACCACAGAGAAAATACACATTGTTTTCCATTAATGGTTAAATTTTAGGAATGAAAAGAATGAGATTTAGAATCAGAAACTCTGAATTTGATTACTGTCTCTACCATAGATAGTATCGCATACTTTGGATACATTTTATGAAAACAATTTGAATTAAATGGGAATTAGTTGGAATGAATAATCCTAGTCAATGAATAATTTTTTCTTATGGCTTTTTAAAGCATTTAATTCATTTCCAGCCCTCGATTCCCGTTCTGTGTTTATAGCAGCATTAGGAAGCAAGCACACAGACCAAATTTGGTCTAGAACTTGGCTAAATGAATACTAGCACATGGGTGTAGTGCAATATTATGCAGCTTTGGAAATTGCATTGGGAAGTCTAGAACCATGAAAAGACAGTAGTCACGAATTATTAAAATTAAATATCTAAAGGTTAAAAACAGTACATTCCAAATACCACAACCTACTGGCTGTGTTAGAGAATTGTTAGGTGCTCATGCAGCCCACATGGCACTATTTGAGTAGCACAAACTATGTTGTAGGTTGAATGTAGTAAATGAATGTACATGATTTTGTTATATGGCTTAATTTTCTTTTATTACTTTGTGTATATCATTATACCTATGTGCAAAAGTAAAGTAGAAAAACAGGAAAATGGAAGCTTTTTTTTGGATAGTTTGAATTAGAAACTTTCAATAACTCACTGGCAAACAGAGGAGGCCAAAATCTTGACCAGTGAAGTATATCTGTAATGGAAAAATTAAGAAATATTTAAAAAATCAAATCCTGATTTAGATTAATTTCTCTTATTACTAGCACCTATTTGTTGTGTTATAGTTTACAAAACAGCATATCGGACATAAAATACATATGCAGGATGGGCAAAAGTAGGTTTACAATTGCTTTTATGGAAAATAATACAAGAGTAAGCTATGTTTCACTTACACACAACTGTAAACCTACCTTTGCCCATCCTGTATTTCCAAAAACTTTCAAAAATCTTACTTATGAATTATCTTGAAGTAAAAAGAAATATAAAGCCATAACTGAAACTTTGTAAAATATTGAAAAGTATAAGTGAAAAAGAAACACTCTTGTTTATTCAACATTTTGAGATAATCTGTGTTAAACTTTCATTTCTCATCTTTTTTGTCTCTGCTTATTTGTTTTCCATAAGAGTAGTCATAGCATATGTAATATTCGATTTCATAATGTTTTTTTAAAATTATATGCTGTCTTATAAACATTGGCTTGTTAAAAATCCACCTGGACAGCGATGTCCTCAAATTCAAAGAGACCTATTTGACCATTCATTGATTGTTGAACATTTAAGACTTTTCATCCAATATTTCACTACCATAAAAATGCTACAATGAACATCTAGGAGCGTAAAATTCCTTTTAAAACATATTATTTTTTGTAGATATTGTCAAGGGCACGGTAATTCGTCAAGTGGAAATGCATGCTTGTCCCCGCACACGCTGTTTTGTTCACTGGCACTGTTGAGGCAAAGAGAGGACTCTGCTCTCTATTCTTGAGGCCTGGACACGAATCGCACTTGGTTTTATTCCAGAAGTACTGGAAAATTGTTCTTTAAAGGCCATCGAATCCAGATAATTTAGTTGCTCATCTTTGCATTTATAATTGTCTAAACGTCATCCTTTAAGACTAGTCACCATAGAAAAAGGTTGTAATTTAATTAATGAAGTATCAAATCTTAAGCGGGATCAGTTAGACTTCGTGACCAGGACTGGATCTTTGGTATGGAATTTTAATAAATAATGAAGTGTTATTTCATTGGTATTAGCTGGTAGCTAACATTTATTAAGTCTTTGATACTTTGAACTTTTTTTTTTTTGATACTTTGAACTTTTTATATGCATGTTTTTATTTTAACCACAGTGATACGTCATTGCATTAAGATTTCTTAACCAGAATTCAAGCTCTTTTCTGAAAACTTTTTATTGCAATGTAATGACATGGCAAAGTAAACAGATCTTAAGCATTTAGTTCTATGAATTTTTACTAAATTAATGAAAGAGTGTCCTAGGAAACCTTCCTGTGCCTCCTGTAGTCATTGTCCACCAAATTCCAACATCTTGGTTAGCTTTGCCTATTTTGTAATAACTGCTTTATTGAGATACAATTCACATGCATAAAGTTTACTCTTTTAAAAGTGTCTAATTTATTTGTTTTCAGTATATTCACAGAGTTGTGCATCAATCACCACTAATTCCAAAACACTTGAATCTCTCTAAAAAGTAACCCCACTACCCTGCCTCTCCAGCCCCTAGCAACCAGTAATCTTTTGGTCTCTAAGGACTTGCCTACACTGCACATTTCATAGAAATGGAATCATTCAATGTAGCCTTTTGTATCTGGCTTTTTCACATGCTATAACGTTTTCAAGTCTCACCCATATTGTAGCATGAATCAGAACTTCCCTTTTTATGACCAAATAATATTTTGTTGTATTGTTATATTGCATCTGTTCATATATCTATTATTTGATTGAATTTTGGGGTTTTCCTACTTTTTGTCTTTTATGAATAATGTAAGGAACATCTGTGTACAAATATTTATGCAGTGATATACTATGCTAAATCAGGAAATATGAGTTCTTCAAATTTGCTCTTCTATTTTAAAGAATATTTTGACTGTTCTGGGTCCCTTGCAGTTTCATATGAATTTTAAGATCATCTTGTCAGAATTTGCCAAAATAAAAGGTCAGCTGGATTTTTGACAGGAATTGCTTTGACTCTTTAGATCAATTTAAGCAGCAGTACCATTTACCAATATCACGTCTTCTAATCCCTGGACATGGGATATTGTTCCACTGACTTTGGTCTATTAATACTTTTTGTGATGTTTTATTCTTTTGAATCACAAATCTTATGTTTCTTTTGTTAAATTATTTGGAAGTATTTTTTTTATGGTCATAAGTGGAATTGCTTTCTTGCTTTCATTTTTGGATTGTTTATGGGAGCCTCCTATTTTTGAACTTCATGTAAGTGGAATCATTTTGCTCTGTGCTCTTTTCTGTGCACTTCTTGTGCTTGGCATTGTGGCTGCGAGGTGCATCTTGTCACTGCCTGTAGCTCTTTATTCTCATCGCTGTGTAGTTTTCCACTGTCTGATGTGTTCTTATTTATACATTCCACCTCGATGTGCACTTGCCTTGTTTCCAGTTTGGGGCAATTCTGAACAGTACTGCTATTACCATTCTTGTACAAGACTTGAGGAACATGTTACACCTCTGTTGTGAGTGTATTCCTAGAGGAATGTTCAACTTTTGAAAATGCTGCCAAATGACTTTTACAAAGTGGTTGTAACAATTTGCAGTTCCAACAGCAGTGCGTTTGTTGCTTTCTACACTAAAAAGTCCAGTTTGTGTGATCTATTTCATTTTAGTCATTCTCAAAAGTGTAGTGGCATCTCATTGTTACAATTTGCATCTTCCTCATGACCAATGATGTTGAGCATGTTTGTTTATTTTTTTAATATATATATTTTTATTGATTTTAGAGAGGAAGGGAGAAGGAGAGATAGAAACATCGATGAGAGAGAACATTGATCTTCTGCCTCCTGTATGCCTCTCACTGGGGATCGAGCCTACAACCTGGGCATGGGTCCTGACTGGGAATTGAACCAGCAACCTCTTGGTGTATGGGTCAATGCTTGACCACTGAGCCACATGGGCTGGGCTGTTTTTTAAATTGGATATTTGGATAGTCTCTTTTATGTTGTGTTTATATAGTCATTGCTCACTTCCCATTGAATTATCTGCCTTTTATATTTATGTGTAGGAGTTTTAATTTATTATGGCTATAATTTAAATAGTATGATATTGGCACAAGTATAGGAAACTGAGCAGTCAACCATTATGGACCCTAGAAACAGACCCAGTATGTGCTGAGACTTATTTTAGGGAAAAAGATGATTCTGAAGTGCAAGGGGGGAATGATAGTCTTTTCAATAAATAGTACTAATTTAATCGATTACCTATGAATGTGAGTTCCTAACTCACACCGTATACAAATATATCAATCCCAGATGGACTGCACATCTAAAAGTGAAATGTGAAATAATACTGTGTAAATCTATAGGAAAATATATTCATCACTTTGAGGAAGTAAAATTTTATACATAGTACACAAAAAGCACGAACCATAAATTTAAGCAATAATAAATAGAGCCTCATTAAAAACAAGAAATTCTCTTCATGAAAAGACACTACTAAAATAGTGAAAGGACAAGACAAAGGTCACGAGATGCCAGCTCCTACAGACCCATGTAAAAGAAGACTGTTATTCAGAATTCAAATTATTTTAGAGAAGAGGTAATTTTCAAGATTTTTATTATGGAAGTATATAACTATGTGTTGAAAAGGATCTTTAGCTGACTTTAAAAGTCACGGTCAGCCCTGGCCTGTTTGGCTTAGCGGTTAGAGCATCGGCCCAGGAACCAAAGAGTCATAGATTCGATTTCTGTCAAGGGCATGTGCCTTGGTTGTGGTTTGTTCCCATCCCTGGTCAGGTCATGCGGGAGGCAGCCCATCAATGTGTGTCTCTCCCATCGATGTTTCTCTCTCGCCCCCTCTCTCTCTCTCTGAAAATAAATGGAAAAAGGTACCTTAGGTGAGGATTAAAAAAAAAAGTCAAGGTAAAATTAATAGCACATATGCCCATAGATTTTAAATAAGTTAATTCTTAAATTTTCACTGATACAATGCCTAAGGCAAGATAAACAAAGGAAAATAATAAATGCGACTACATCAAACTGAAAAGCTTCTGCACAGTAAAAAACAAAACAAAACAAAAAAACAAGCCTCAAAATGGAAAGGGAACCCGCTATATGGGAGAGCATAATTGTCAATGATACATCAGATAAGGGGTTATTTTCAAAATATAGAGTACTCATACAACTCAACAAAATGAAGACAAATAACCCAATTAAGATGAGTAGAGGGCCTAAACAGACACCTCTCCAAACAGGACATACAAATGGCCAAGAAACATATGAAGAAATACTCAACATCACTAATCACCAGAGAGATACAAATTAAAACATCTAGGAGGTATCACCTCACACCTGTCAGAATGGCCGCCATCAACAAATCATCACACAACCAGTGCTGGCGAGGGTGTGGAGAAAAGGGGACTCTAGTACACTGCTGGTGGGAATGCAGACTGGTGCAGCCACTATGGAAAACAATATGGTGTTGCCTCAAAAAATTAAAAAGTGAACTGCCATTTGACCTAGTGATCCCACTTCTAGGAATATACCCTAAGAAGCCTGAAACACCAATCAGAAAGAATATATGCACCCCTATGTTTATAGCAGCACTAATTACAATAGCTAAGATCTGGAAACAGCCCAAGTATCCATAAGTACACAAATGGATAAAAAAGCGGTGGTACATATACACAATGGAGTACTATGCAGCTGTAAGAAAGAAGGATCTCATATCCTTTGAGATGACATGGAGAGACCTGAAGTATTACGTTAAGCAAAATAAGCCAAGCAGAGAAAGACAAATATCACATGATCTCACTTATTTGTGGAATATAATGAACAAACCAAACTGATGAACAGAATGGACATGGAGACATGGATGTGGGGTACAGACTGACAAACTAAGAAGAGGAGAGGGGAGGGAAGAGATAGACCACAGAACTTACATGCATGTATGCGTAACCAATTGACATATACAGCAGTGCTGGGGAGAGGGTGTCAATGGGGGAAAAAGGAGAAGCATCTGTAACAAAAATAAATCAATAAAAAATAAATTATTAGACATGGGAAATTATTAATATAAATTCTATAATTTTCTGAAATCCAACATACTGTATTTGAGAATACAAAGAACACACTAATATTTTACATTTTATCATTTAGTTTTTCTGTTTGTTGAATTAACTAAAACACTAAATTTTATTATTTCATTACCTAAATACTACTAAATTCTATAGGAAGTCCAAATTGCCAGACATTCAAATGGGTACAATTTTTTGTCTAAAATTTAATCCTATACATAATGTTTTTAAAACTTACTAGGGTCCTGTAAAATTGTTAGTTTTAAATTAAAAAATAGTTATAATTGTAGTAAAAATTTTTAGAAAATTTAGCCCAGCAATGCTAAGAACCTGTTATGATGTCACGTAATTATAAGAAATGCATCTGTGTCTGTGTGTGTGTAGATAATTGTAAAAAATATATATACAATTGTTATTAAAGATTGTATAAAATTTCAGTTCCAAAATATTGGAACTTTTTAAAGTTATATTATACCTGGGCTCTATTCTTTAATCTTAGTAAATGCTAATTTATTTAGAACTAAATATTTATCTTATATGATTAATTGTAATTTCAAACATTATTGACTTTCTCTTTTGAATTTAAGTTAGCTTTGATATTTTCAAGATTAATTTAGAGAACTGATTTTTAATCATTTTGGAAAACTGGTAAAAAGACTTCTGTGACAGATGTATCATAAGACGTTTTTATTTTGTTCCTGTTGAATTCACACTGTCAATTTTAATGAATTCTACCCAATTAAAGTGGTGTGCATGTCTTTCATGAGTCCATAATCAATATAATCAATTACATTTTCCCATAATTGCGTAGATGTAATTTTATCTCCGGATGTTGGAGGATTAATGCGTTTTTTAATATGTTGCAGGATTGTGAGAAGCTGGAGAATAATTTTGATGACATCAAGCACACGACTCTTGGTGAGCGAGGAGCCCTCCGAGAAGCAATGAGGTAAGTCTGGGTCACCATAGCAACAGTCACAGATGTGGTAAAGAAAAAGTCATTCTTCATTATTGGGGGAACAAATGAGTTCATTGCCACCATTCAGCTCTGTTCTCTAAGGTATTAATTTGTCAGTGGAGAGACTTCCCTGGAGGCTGTACTTTGGTTTCGAAGCTGCATAAATGTTAAGCCTCAGTGCACAGTAAAAAATGTAAATGTTTAATTTGTTACTTAAAATGCTTAAGGGGTGTCTTGTTTTATATTTATACTAAACTGTGTGATTGAATGGAAAGATTGTTCATCTGAATTCTGCCTGTTTGTAAAAGAGTAAACAGCACGATAACTGAGCGGTATTTCCTCCTAATTAATATTTAATTAAAGAGGAGGCACTTAGAATTTTGTATTGGACTTTATAGAAATATATCATGGTATTTTAAAACAGATTTATATTTTCAAACTATTATAGAATATATAGATTAACTTGTTTTCAAAGATAGTCTATAATGAGTGTGATTTTTTTCCACATTTTAACATTACTATTTGTGAATATTTCCTTGAATTTCTTCCTCAATTTGATGCCTTTTTAATAACTTTTAGGAAGCAGTATTTAAATCCCTCTGATCAGGGTCGAGGAAAGCTTTTTACTAGACATTAAAAATGTGTGAAGTATAAAACTCACTGTCCAACAACAACAAATACTAACTTAAAAGTTGTCAGTTGGTTGTCTGAATGTGATAATTTCCAAAGTCATTGTGTAGAACTGGAATATTTACCTTCATTCAGCTTATGAAATGCATTGATTTTTAAAAGATATCTGGTTCTATCATGCTCATTTTCTCTTTAGAATCTGAAATCAAGGCTGAACAAAACCTAAAATAAAGGGAAGGATAAGCTGCGAGGTCTCATGGAAGGGGCGTTTGAGTCCAGTTTTCTTAGTGCAAGTACATGGTTACCACATACTTTAGTTTAGAAGCTGATTTCAGTTAGCGACCTCCCTTTCACCATGCAAGCAGCAGGGGAAAGTAATTAAATTTAATAGAAGCTGCCCTCATTTTGAAGCCACTTCTATTTAAAACCACAGGGGGAGGTAATTAAATTTAATGGAAACAGTAGCTTCTACACAAAGATACATGGTACTTCTGCATAGATGATTATGATGTCATGAAAAGAGGAATAATATATTACTAGTACGGAGAAATTACCAGCTGGAGCAAAGGAGCCTATTTTATTGTTAATGTCTTTACTAATAAAAAAAAAGGGAAAAATAAAACTGAGTACACAACAGAGAATTTATATCTACATAAAATGCAATCAGACATTCTCAGAAAGTTAAAGTTATTGAAAATAGTAGTAAATTAAACGTAAAGTGTAAAAAATATTGTGGAAAAGGTCAGTGCAGAACTTATCAATGAGCTACTGTTTTTCAATGTAGTCTTTATCCTCTCTTAAAACAACCACAATTCTCCACTGAACACATCACTCTGTGCATGCCTATTATAATAATTTGAATATATTAAGCGTGCACACCGATATTTATTTAGGAAACTACAGTTATTCTTATTCTCTGTACTTTTGTGTCTATTCAGTTTAAAAACACATAGACACGCAGGAAGACAAAGAGAATAAAAGAACTGAAGGCCAAAACCACAGAAAGTCTTGCAGAGGGGGAGTGAGGAGAACGAGGGAAATGCAATAAACAAAGGACGGCACCTAATTAGTACAGAAAGTCTGTCATCAAGGAAACACCAATTGAATTATGGGACAACTGTGTATGAAGAGATGATTACATTCTGCCGAATTTGTTAATAATTGCCATTTTAGAAAATACCCGGATATTCTGCTTTTAAGAAAGTAGAGCTGAACTAATGAGAAAAACAAGTGTTACCTGGTTGGAGTAGCCTGCCTGCCGGATGCTCTGAGATAAAGCGGTAGTCTAGATCATTTCAATCAGCATTTAATTACACGGCTGTGCAACGCACTTTGTTTACATAGTTTGCATATATTACACACACATACACACACGTTATTGGTAATGTTTAGATTCGCTAAACACAATTAAATAATTTGGTGACTGAAAGCATTGAACAATGTTGTGTGCTGTGGGCCTGGCACGTTTCGTTTTTGGTTTTTGCCCTTAGAAAATGCAGCAGCAGCTCATTCTTTTCCATGTGAGATTCTGAAAACATGTCAACAAAAATGTCGCAATGCCATGTGACTAATAGAATAAGAGGAGAATGTAGGAAGGGGTGAAAATTCTTTATTCTCCCACCTGTGAGCAGTCGTCGCCTTACAGGGGGTGGTGCCTGCATCAGACCCCACGGAGGCCGTGCTGGTCTGACCCGGGTCCGGGGCGGTGCTGTGCGGGTGGGGCAGCGCTGGGCAGAGCGAGGGGGCTGCAGGTGTGCAGGCGTGGATTTCAGGAACAGAAGTGCCTGACATAGAGGAACATTTCTTCGGGTTTTTCTTTTTACCTTTTTTGTTACTCCTCACCTGAGGATATTTTTCTATTGAATTTTAGGTAAAGTGGAAGGGAGATAAGGAGAGAGGGAGGGAAGGAGGAAGAGAGAGAAAGAAAAACATCAATGTGAGAGAGACACATTATTCATTGCCTCCTGCATGGCCCCCACTGGGGAGGGAAGGAACCTGCAACCCAGATACGTGCCCTTGACCAGGAATGGAACCCGAGACCCTTTGGCCCAAGAGTGGATGCTCTCACCACTGAGCAACCAGCCAGAGCCTCAGGCTTTTTCTGTTTTCCCAAAAAACTCACAGAGGCAGAGAGTTTTTCCACCATTCACATCTGTCCTTATTTGCTAAGGACCTTGGGTGGAAGCGGAGCAGCAGGAGGTAGCAGGGTAATGGGAGCCACTCAGGGTTTCAGAGTGCCACGGGGCAGCGGGGACAGGTGTGAATAATTTGTCCAGAACCTCAGTTAGCAGGAGGCTGGTCCCAGCAGGCGGCTGGACATTGTTTGTTATATCCTGGAGACCAGTGACCTAATGTCTAGTTTGCCATGATGACAAATTTAAATTATTTCAGGGAGTTATCCTGATTTTAAGGAAGGGGTGACAGGGTTAACGGGTCATTTGTAGCTCTAGGATTCTAGTGGGGAAGGAGATCGGGCGCAAGGATGGATCCTGTCGTCCATCCACTTCATGCACTTGTATTGGGCATGTACACACCTGTAATACAGCAGCTAAGGGGACAGAGCGAAGGACGCGGCTCTGCCCCCGAGGAGCCCGTGCGTCCCGTGAGGGCAGGAAGATTGCTGTGTCGTGTCTTCCGTTCTTGCCTTCCTGCCGCACAGCACAGAGGAGGTTCAGTGACTGTGTGTTGCATTACTGATAAAGTACACATATGGGGTGGGCAAAGCAAGGTTTACAGTGGTCCACATAGAAAGACTCACAGGTTATGATTATTACAATAGCTCTGTTAACTCCAAAGAAGGTCACAGGGCAACTGTAAATCTACTTTGCCCACCGTATGCATTCCACTTCTCCGACAGGGGGAGAGCCAGGTGGTTTGTAACAGAGTGATGGTGTGAAAACGGAAATTAACAAGATGGCTTGAGAGGGAGGAGACAAAGTGACTGTTATTCTCCAAAGGGGTGATTTATCTCTCGAAAGCCCAAGAGAGTTAACAACAAAGGCACCCTAGGAATTAATAAGAGAATTTAGTGATGTGGCTAGATTCAGGATAAAGATGGAAATCCATGAGCATTTCTATGTATTACCTACAGCCAGTGAGTGGTTGTAATTGATAATAGATCCTACAAAGACCCTATAAAGCTATTACTATATTATAAAGTACCCGAATCTTCCAGGACATGTTGAGTTACTCAGAAAACGGTATAAGAGGCCGTTGTTTCGCTGTTTGGAAGAAAGAAATTACTTTATAGTCTCACCTCACACGTGCTAAAGGAGATTTCATGTATATGAAACTGCTAAATGAATAGCCAAAGTTCAATAGATTGTGGGAGGGGACTGTCTTTTTGAGGTTTGATGGGGGAAAAAATGATAGGCTAAAAAGTAGTTGAAGAAATAACTAAGCTTTGGGTGTATTATAAAAGTTTATGTGTAAAAAAAATCACAAAATTAATAATCATCAGTGTGTCATATTGTATGTGTATAACAGGTTTTAAAAGATTAGCTCAGTGGATAATTGGCAAAGTATGATTATGTAAACCTTGAAAGTATTCAACTCTAACAGCAAAAATCTATAAAACCACACCCTCACGTCTGGTAACTGTACTGCGGCGCAGCGGGAGGGCCGTGGGGTGCTGGCGAGGGCCTGGCAGGGGCCGGGGCCCTGGGCGGGACTGCCGCACTGAGGCAGGTCGCGCGGACCGATACCTGCTCAGAGCCTTGACACAGACCCATTCTTTCAATATTAATCGAACTTCAATATTAACTGAATTTCTTGAAACATAGTATGCAGAAGACATTGAAATTATGGACAATCCAAACCTGTTCCTCAAACTGGAGAATATAATGGTGAGCAAACTGAGTAGAACCTAGCTGTATGCTGTTAAAAAAATAAGGAAATGAAGTTTTTATATGTGTAATATGCTATAATAGTTTATTCACACACACGCGCGTGTGTGTAATGGTAAATTGTGGCATAATGAATATTAAAATGATCACTAACATGATGTTTTCAGTGACATAAGAATCCTCATGTTATGATGTGCAATGGAAAATACCACACACCAAAAAAACGGCATGTAGAACGTGATGGCCACTGAATATACAAAATGTAGAGAAAAAAGTAGGGATAAAATAGAGCACATCAGCTATTAACATCTGGCTGATGGGTTTACAGATACTTCTCTCAGGCTTATAATTTGCTGTTCTCTTAAATTTTCTATACTGGGAGCACTTTATGAATGATTAGAAAATCAATGAAGTAAGAGATGGAAAAAATGGAAAGAAATTACATGAATAGTAGGATAAGTGGTAGAAATCAGATATGAGACTCCAACTGTGATTTTAGCTAAGTCTATTTTTAATCTTGCTTTTTTCTTTTTTTTTTTTTTTGTTCAGATAGAGTGGGAGGGAGAGAAAGGAAGAGAGAGAGAAACATCGATGTGAAAGGGACACATCGAGTGGCTGCCACCTGCACAACCCAACCAGAGCCAGGGACAAACCGCAACCGAGGTACGTGCCCTTAGTGGGAACTGAACCCGGGTCTCTCTGGACCACAGGCCGACGCTCTAACTGCTGAGCCAACCAGCCAGGGCTAATCTTTCTTTTTATGATATAGGATTAACAGTATTTATATGAAGAATAAGGGTCACTTAGAAAAGAATGCTTTGTAATTTATGAAATATTAATGAAATGAAGATATAAAGTTGGAAAATGTTTGTATACATTATTTTTATTTAATGATATATGATGCTCATTTTATTTTTATTTTTTAAATGCTTTCATTGAGTTTTTAGAGAGAGAAGAAGGGAGAGGGAGAGAGAGATAGAAACATCGATGAGAGAGAAACATCGGTCGGTTGCCTCCTGCACACCCCCTACTGGGGATCTAGCCTGCAACCTGCGCATGTGTCCTGACAGGAATCAAACCGGAAATCTCTTGTTACATGGGATATGGTTCAGCCAACTGAGCCACACGGGTCAGGTCTATAATGCCTATGTTAAAGAATTTGCATGTCATAATAATGGAATTGACTGGAATCCTCAGTGTAGTCTGAGGATGTAGAGTGGCATAGGCATACTTTTTGTCTGAGTTCATTGTAGCTCCACAGCTGTGTGGAAATATCATACAGAATTTATGAAAATTATGATATAAGAAAAACTTTCTCAGGACAGAAAAGAATGCATCATCTCTAGCTTAAATCTCTGACTACAGTACAATAATAGTGGATTTAGAGGTAAAATTCTCAACTTCTTTTCATCATATTTCTCTTTATCTCTGCCAACTGAACTCTGTTACTGTGCCAAAGTGATTTGATTTCTGTTTCATGATATTTGCACCTGTCTTAGCCTTGTAATAAATTCTGAACATCAAGGGGAAAAGTGGGACCATTTTTCACCTGTGTGTCTCCCCTTTTCAGTTCTAGAGGCAGTAGTGGGCCATACAGAATAGAAAAGGGAGTTTCAAATTCTGAAAAATAAAGGTACATGTAGAATATAGCTCATTAAGGAAAAGATAAACATGCTATGCACAGCTTTTTGACAATAATACACAAAAATACAGATTGGTTAGATTTATGGACATAACTCTATGGGGAGAATATAAGTTGCATTTTAGAGTACAAACGTTGCCAGTTAGGGGTTAGTATATTATCTGCAGAGCCAAGTCTATTCAGTAAGAGCTGTACATTTAGACGATTAGTATAGACCTGAACTACAAGACCTGATGTCTCTTCAGTTTGCTTGGCTTTGTCACGTGTTAGGAATTCTGCCACTAGATGGCGATATTGAGTTGCACAGTTTATTTTCCTGGCTATTTTTTCCTGGTGTATGTAATAGTAATTCTAGGTGCGCCATTAATACAGAGTTAAAAGTTAAAGTATAACTATATAAACTTGGAAATAGTTTTAAGAGGTACAACACACTCTAAATAGTAAGGCAAAAGTTTACAATTGCTTTAATTTGCATTTCTTCACTTTAGACACGTAGATTTGAGAGGTAACATTTCATTGAAAGACTGCGTTCTCAAGAATGATTCAAAGACATTCAAATAATGTAGTTTTCAGTTTTTCCCTTCTGGATGTATTAGCCTAAAAATTACATCTCTCATTTCTTTCTTCTGTTAATATCCAGGGGTACTTGAACTGTTTTACCATCTGATCTAGGGGTTCTGTGACTCCCGGTGCCCAGATAGTGTTTTAGCTGTTAATTGTTTTAGTTTTATCAGTCTTGCATCCCTTGCTAAGCATAGTTGTTAAACTACAGTACAGTGATATTTCTTAGACTGGACTTCTACGTGAACTGAAGTAGACTGTCTCTGTGAGCAATCGTGTCCATCTGATTAAGATTGAAGATAAGAATATTTTACTGTCCTACTCAAGCTTGTTCTCGTGCACGAGTTTGCATGTGTGCATGTGTGATATATGTATAAACTGTGTTTTTGTATATGTGTATGTGATTATCCAGCTCTAGCTCTAGGCCTGTCTAACCTCCTTCCAGTCAAGGACATCTTGCATCTGACAGCATTTGGAATTTGGAGATCCCTTTGCTTTTCAGGATAGCCATTAGAATTACAAAAATTTATGTACAAGGAAGTTCAATGAAATTGTTTTATAATAGTGAGAAATAGGTGTGGGGGAGGAGAAGGCAACCTAAGTATGTATGACTACTGAATTAAATAAATAGCCTAAAAAATGAATATAAGACTATGAGAAAATTTGAAGTGACATTGAAGAAAAATATAAAATCAATAAGCCAAGAAAGTATTAACAAAATACTTCTCATGAGATCAGCAGGTAGTTTAATAGTATGGAAAGTAAATACAATTTTTTAAAAAAAATTTTTGATTGTTATATAATAATATCAATGATTATAGATGATTTAACATTTGCAATTCATTTTTTGTTTTCAAACTTACACATAAATTACTTTTATAACTAGAAATGCCTGTATATGTCTATATGTGTTTTTTAACTACATGAGTAGTTTGCCCTGTGAAATTGCATTTAAAAGCAATGTGTTAGCTTTCTATTTTAATCATATGCCTTGATCCTATCATAATTATATTTCTCCAAGTTTTCCTTCACTCAATGGATCAGTAAGAGTCTCTGGAAAGTGCCCTGCCCCCAAATCAGCAGGTTACAAGAGTCTCCTCTTTTCTATTGAGAAAACATCTCATTTATCATCTCTGTTGTAGAGAAGCACACACTTCTCCTTGCCCTGGTTCGCACACATTTCTCCTTGCCAACCTAACACATGCACAGGGCAATCAACTAGAATATCCTTAGTTTCTGCGAAATCTAAAGACAAAAGCACACCATCGATTTTTGTAGATAATGCTGTTGCAACTACTCTAATAAACATCATTAGAATGCAGCTCAGACAATACAGCTTAGACATTAGGCAAATGATTAATTTGATACAAACATGTAATTTATTTTATTTGAATATATATGTTACGTAATTAAATTTATGTAGTTTGTGTGATATAAGTATATATGTACAGACACATTTTACACACACGTGCACAAATGTGCACACACACATGCGCACTCACATGGTCATCTGTTCACCACGTAAATTAGGAATGTTATTTTCATTTTCTCCAGGGGTCAGTGAAAGCAAGAGTTGACATTTAGTTTCAGGTAGGCCAAAAAAATTATTTTTTTCACCATTTATAGGGAATAGGAGATAAGTCTCATATTAACTCTCACCTAGTGTTTAACAAAACCAAATATACACTTAGGCTCAGCACTGATACTTCTGGGTTCTTTATGGATTGGGTAGCAATCAGCAAGTGTGAGTTTGGAACTATGTTCATTTACAGTCTTTTTCTGTACTTTGAATTTTACTTTGAACTTGAATGTGAGAAATATTGATTACATACTTATCAATCATAAATTTTGTGAAACAGCAACACAATAAAATCAGGCATAGGTTAATTTAGTAATATTTGTAATATGCGTAATTATATTAATCTAAGTGTTGATTCATTCAACTAGGTGTTTGTTCATTCAACTAGGTGTACCAGAAAATGTTTATTTAAAATCAGTATTTGAAGAAGAAGAAAAGCAAACCAATATAACTGCTATTTTATGGCAACTTGATACATTTATTTATTTATTTTTTCTTTATTGATTTTAGAGAGAGAAGAAGATAGAGGGAGAGAGATAGAAACATCCATGAGAGAAAAACATTGATTGGCTGCCTTCTGCATGCCCCCCACTGGGGATCAGGCCCACAACCTGGGCATGTGCCCTGACTGGGAATCGAACCGATGACCTCTTGGTACATGGGTCAGTGCTCAACCACTGAGCCACACTGGCCAGGCAATACATTTGAAATGATAAGACTAGAAAAGAACATATGTTCGGTTGGCATCTAGAATGTTTCTATTTAAAACAGCAACATTGGCCACAACATAAATGACATTGAGCCAAGTTAAACAAATGTATTTTTTCTTTAATAGCAAAAAAAATTGTGTATTAAAGTCTAGAAAGTAAGGGCTATAGCGTTTGTCTTACTACCAAAGAAAAGTGCAATGCTCATCCTACTCCAGAATGCTTGTCGTTGTAGATAGAGACTTTGAATGAGCAGCTAATAGCTAAAATTATTTAGGAGATAAAAATTGGTGCTGTGAGGATTAGCTCTAATTTTAAGTATCCATAATTGAAGTGCCACATTATGATTTTAATGTTATGATAATCTTGTTAACAAGCTGTTGTGTATATACTATCATATTTTAATGTAGTTGCAAAGCTTAAGTAAATCATAAAGTAAATTGCTTTTGAATCAGGCTTTTACAAGTGGAAAATTAGTGGTTTACATGTTTTGAATACATATTTTGTAGTTATATTTGGCATTTTCTACAACTTAAGAAGAATGATAGATTAGGTTTATAGATAATGCATTATTGTTTGTAAGTACCTTGGCATTTTTTTTGTTATCACTCATTCTAATTTGGGGTCATTTCACATATACTATAAAATAATAGGTGATTGTACTTTTTTTTTTTTTTTTTCAGTAATGCTCTTCCTTCTGGAAGATATACTTTGCAGTTTAGATATTCCTTATTTCTCATATATAGCACATTACAGTTAACAGAAAATTAATACATTTTCTTACCCAGTATTTATACAGGTGATTGTGATGTGTACTAAATTCATCTACTGAGAGTTTTTATTTTATTTTGGGGAAACGTGTCCCACACAGTTGGTAAAGGTAGCTAGTAAGTTAGATTCACTTCCTTTGGATTCGGTGCTTTGATTGACAAGCACAGGGATGTGATGGTCTGAAGCAGAGGAAAGCCAACATTTCATGTAAAAGTCCAGAAAGTAAATATTTTCAGCTTTTTGGGTAGTGAGGTCTCCACTGCAATTGCTCAGTTTTGCTGATGTAATAATGCAACCCCCTAGAGAGCACGTGGACTAATCTTGTGCCATGTTAATGTGGCTGCATTATAATAAAGTTTTATTTAGAGAAACAGGTGGCCAGCTGTGTTTGTCCCATGGGTTATAATTTACTGACCCCTGGTTAAGAGCATACTTGTCATAAGTCAGAATAAGTTTTAATAACTTTTTGGTACATATATTATGAACTTGTGATTGGCTTTAACAGATTAATACTAAAAAAACACTATAAAGCTCTTCAATTTTATTAGTAAACATGACTATAGAACACTGACTGCGGTGTCATGTCTCCTCACTTCTGGGCTGTTCCTTGTAATTGAATACATTACATTTCCTAGATTACTCACTCAACTACCCAGGTATGACTAGTGATTAAATAGGATACCAGTATCAGTGCACTAGCTCAGGTAGGGTTAATTGGTTATACTTATGGTTTATAGTTAAAATATGGAGTAACCATTGAAGAACCATCGACATTATGAAACAGTATAATGTTCCTTTTCAGTGGGCACTAGTTTACCACAATATACCTATAAAAACACAACACTGGGTTAATTGAGTTTATCAGTTGTTTTTATAAATGAAGGAAGAGCCATGACACCTATTAAAGTTCATACAGGACATCTGACATTGATTGGAAAATATTGATTGTCATGTGTTCTTGGTCCATTATTTGAACTCCATTATAAAGTTTTGTATCCCTGGGACTATCTAAGGAATTGCTCCATTTCCGAAATTTGAAGTTCAATCAATATTTATCTTATAAATCAATGAATAAAAAATAAACATTTTTTCTCTAGTCCAAAAAGAAATGTTCTTAGGATCAGTTGAGATACCATGTGAGAGAGACTGAGCTCTTTTAAAAAATGAATTTAGTCTTCCTAATATCTTCCAAAGAGCCTACGGAATTTAGTTTAATTTAGTACATTTCCAAACTTTTAGCCCTGGAGAGCTCTCCCATTTTAAGAGCCATTACTTTGACTGGTAGATAGAAGGAATAATAGCAGTCATTTTATTTAGAGATATGCCGTAACATCAACTCCCATCAGGTTCTAATGGAAATGGGTGTTTGTCATTGGGCTGCAGAGGTAATACTTTTAGTGGATATTGGGCTATGTTTGCAAACCAATTATCTTGCCAGTATCTTCCTCTATCTTTCAGGAGAATTTAGAGTAATCTTTTTTTTTTTTTTTTTTTCAGATGGGGAAGAAAAATGATTTACAATAAGGTTAAATTACTTACTGGTATTATATTTGTCATTGTCATATTTTCCCTTCATATTTCATCTCTTCCTTCATTCTTTATATGTTGTTTATAATTTCATATTCTGTGAGGGAGTATTGCTTAAGACATTTCTCACCCAGAGGTAAGACTTGTGTTGTAATTTAAACAGTTTGGATGAAAAGCTGTTTGGGGAATCTGATATTTTCTTTTTAATAGTGAAACAAGGAGAAGATCGTTTTTTCATTGCAGAGAAAAAAATTACTAGTTTTGACACATAATTATATTTAAATTATGCACATGCGTAAAATGTATTAAATAATTTAGAAGCACTGGGAGCCAGTTTGAGCCAGTCACTGCCATGAAGTGAAGCCCGAGAACCGTCCCCTGAACTCGGTCATTCCATTAACATGAAAGTTTGTTGTTCTTTGGTATCGATACAAGACTTGTCTTATAATTTATTTTTATTCAGCATTATTCTGCTCATCAGAAATTTTTGGAGAATCAATTTTTTCCAGTAGTCCCACCAAAATATATGCCTGTTTTTGAAGGGTGATGACAAATATTTTTGCTACACACGTTTCTATAGATGATTGAGTTATTGTAGAAAGAGTTCTTGACTTGATCTATAGTAATAAAGACTATTTGCAACCTATAACTTTATAAACAAACTAATATTTTCTAGACATAAATTATAGAATGCCTCTGATTATTCTTTTATCTGCTTATATATAATAAGTACATTTTAAATATGATTATACATAAAAATAGTATAGTTGAACAAATTGTCAGTCAACTTAGTGCCACTAATAAATCTCCTTACGTTGTTTTATATTTTACATCCTCATAAGTATGTAACATAGTAGATTAATTGGAATTGATTAAATATGGGCTCTTGTGTTACTATTAAGATGCTCAGTTTTTAAAATGCACTTTAGGAGAAGAAAACCCTTTGTTGTTTGAAACCATGGATAGTAAACATACACACACAGAGCATATGCCTTACACACACACACACACACACACACACATTCACTGTAGCATAATTCAAATGGAATATTTTTTAACATAGTACCACATTCTGGGCTTATCTTTAGTATTACAGAAAGTGATTGTAGTTACCATATATGTTTACTCAAAACAAAACCAGGCAAACCTTTTTCTGCTCCTGATTATTCAATTCGGTTCAGTTTGGGCTTGCCAAGCGTGAGCAGGAGGCTGGATGCCAGAGGCTCGTGTGCCCTGGGTCCCTGCTTTCAGAGCACGTGCCGGGGGCTGCATCCCCGAGAGGTGCTTTGTGAGAGTGTTTCATGGAAGCCAGTGATGTGCAGCCCATTTTGTAAGTCATTAGCATGCATTTGTCATTTAAAATCATGAGAGGAGATGAACACAAAGCCAGGGGACGGGCCCTGTGATCTGACCGGCTGGACACAGTCACGGGGGCAATCTAAGGAAGCAGAGATGGTATCATTAGAAAAGGACGACTCTGTTTTTGTTAGTTTTTAAAATTTTAGTTTATATTTATTCATTTTATGATTTTGATGCCTATTCTAGAAATACAGATTTATGAGGTTTTTATTTGTTGTTTTTAATGTCTTTTAATGAGTGACCTCAGGCTCCTTCTCTATATTTGGTAATTAAATGGCATTAGGATTTGTAAGGACTATCTATAGCTAATAATTATAGTGTGCCTTTCCATAAACTTTAATTCTAATCTACAGTTTGGAAATTATAATTTAGGAAAAGTTATATATACTTGCAATGTGGTTATGTATTCTAACAGAATTTAAAATTTTTGTATGTAGATTGGAGTGTAATTAAAAATACTGGTTTATGGTGCAATTTATTGAATTTTAGTAATAAAGTAGTATTTTATTTTATTTTTTTTAATCCTTACCCAAGGATATTTTTTTTTCCTATTTATCTTCAGATAGAGTGGGAAGGGGGGTGGGAGAGAGAGAAACATTGACTTGAGAGAGACACATTGACCGGTTGCCTCCTGTATAACCCAGACCAGGGCCGGGGACAAGTTGCAACCGAAGTATGTGCCCTTGACCAGAATTGAACCTGAAACTCATTGGTCCCCGGGGCTGATGCTCTAACCTCTGAGCCAAACTGACCAGGGCTGAGGTTGTATTTTATGTGCAAGTCTCAGATCTCATCTATGATATCTTAGAGGATTTGATTAACAAAAAGGGCTTCATTAAAATAGTTATTGTTTGGAGTAATGTTTGTATTTGTGAACACATAGATTCTCATCTGAAAGGATGACTCGTATAACAGAGTAGTGTGAGGTCAGTGGAGCACAGCGGTGTGGGACGTTTGTGGAGAGAGCTATTCCTGTCCATGGCTCACTCTTTCCCACAGCGACTGGGTTCTTCAGTGTGCAGAGCTCAAGCGGCACTGGAGATGCAATTAAGAGCACATTTTCATCAGTTTTACCCTCATAGTCGAATGGGAGAGGAAGTGGGCATTTGTCAAATAACCACACAAACGAATGTAAAAGTCTGTGTAACGAGGGTAGTTCCCCAAAGGAGAGGAGGGATTGCTGGGGGAAGTGTCCCTAAGGGACAGGAGGATTCCACAGGAAGAGGCGCTGGAGCTGAGCTCTGGCGGGAGCTGGAGGCTGGAGGCTGGACAGTGGGCAGGGCATCAGTGCCAGGCCCGTGTGGACACAGCGCTTGGGGAATGTGGGCATGAGAGGAACCTCAGCCGTTCCAGACCACCTTATTCCTACTGATTTACCTGCAGTTCAACAGAAGTTAGCCCAGCTGAAAACGTGAATTATTCTTGATACCTTTTATATCAGAGCACATCAGAAAATACAGCGAAACCTTCATTTTCGAATGTGTCCCATTTCGAATGATTCACTTCTCAACCTGACAACCCTTCCATGCTGACCAGTCACAAGTCTCTCAGGAGACCAAGGGGAGAATTCTCGAGTCTGAGTCAGTTAACACCTCAGGACACTGTGCTGTGAATATTGTCATGTTTTTCTTGGCTTTTGTTGCTGCTTATTATTCAATTTTCATTTATTACTGCACATTTCATTTCCTTTTTGTTACATTTTCATTTACATGTCATGTCATTTTTGTTTTTAAAGTGTTTCTTGATTAAACAGTACATTCGACATGTACTGTATATAAGAAAGATTAAAAAAGGGAAACATTTTGGGGGTCTAGAATGCATTAATTCAATTTACATTATTTCTAATGGGAAAAAATGCTTTGGTTTTTAAACAACTTTCCCAAATAAATTAAGTTCGAGAACTGAGGTTCCACTGTATTACTGACTCTCCTTAAAAATATATCCAGATGCAACATGAGCCCAATCAGAACCCCGCAGGTTATTTTGTGTATATCAATACATTGATTCTGAAGTATATGTGGAGAGGTAAGAGACCCAGAATTGCCAATATGATATTGAAGGAGAAAAACACAGTCAGAGGGCTGACACTACCCACATACTATAAAGCATATCATGTAATCAGGATGGTGTGGTATTGGCCAAAGAACAGACAAATCGATCAATAAAACAGGTTAGAGAGCCGAGAAATAAACCCACATAAATGTAGTCAGTTGATCTTTGACAAGGAGCAAAGGAACACAGCAGAGCAGAGATGGTCTCTTCAACAAATGGTGCTGAACAACCGGACATTCACATGCAAAAGAATGAATCTAGACACAGACCTTACACCTTTCACAACTTTTATCTCAAAATGGATCACAGACTATAATGTAAAAGGCAAAACTAGAAAAGTCCTGGAAGATAACCTGAGAAAAAAACTAGTTGATCTTGGGTTAACAATGACTTTTAGATATAACACCAAAGCATGATCCTGAAAGAAAGATTGATAACCTGAGCTTCATTAAAATGGGAAGCTTCTGTTCTGAGAAAGATAATGTCAAGAGAATGAGAAGACAAGCCACAGATTGAGAGATAATATTTGCAAAAGGTACATCTGATAAAGGACTGTTAGTCAAAATATAAAACGCACTCTTAAAACTCGGTAATAAGAAAATAATGCGGTTTATAAGTGAGCCCGAGATCTGAACATGCCTCTCACCGAAGAAGATACACAGATGCAAAATAAGTATGTGAAAAGATGCTCAGTGTCATACATCACTAGAGAATTGAAAATTAGGACAGTGTAATACTACTATACACTCACTAGAATGACAAAAATGTGAAACACTGACAACACCAAATGCTGGCAAGATGTGGAACAAAAGTGCCAAATAGTGCAGCCACTTTGGAAGATAGTTTGGCTGTTAGAAAACTGAACATGCTGTTACCATGTGACCCAGCATTTGAACTTCTTGATATTTACCCAAATGAATTGAAGATGTATGTCCTCACAAATATCTGCATACGGATGTTTATTGTAGCTTTATTCATAATTGCAAAAACTGGAAGCAGCCACACTGTCCTTCAGTGTGTAAACTGTGATGCATCCAAACAATGGAATGCTATCCTGTGCTGAAAAGGAAGGAGCTATCAAGCCACAGAGAAACATGGAGGAGACTTAAATGCATATTACTAGGCTCATATCAATGAAAGAAGACAATATGAAAAGGCTACATTCTGTGTGATTCCAACTATATGACACATTTAAAAAGAAGAGAGAGCAAAAAGAATAGGAATTGTCAGCGATTTGGGAGGAAGGTATGAGTTGGAGCATAGTGGACATTCGGGTAAAGAAATTGTTCGTTGTGGTACTATAATGGTGGGTACATGCTATTTTCTAGTTGTCAAAACCCAAGAGTGATCTCTAATGTAAAGTATGGACTTTGAGTGACACTGATGTGTCAATGTAGGTTCATCATTGTAATAAATATAGCACTCTGGAGGGCATGTTGATATTAAGCCTGTATAGTAGTGGTGGTGGTGATGGTGGTGGTGATGGTGGTGGTGGTGGTGATGGTGGTAATGGTGGTGGTAGTGATGGTTATATTGGTGGTGGTGATGGTGGTGATGGTGGTAATGGTAGTGGTGATGGTGGTGATGATAATAGTGGTGATGGTGGTGGTGGTGGTGATGGTGGGGGTGGGGGTGGGGGTGTATGAGGACTCTGTACCATCAACTCAGGAGTAATCAATAAACTCACAGCGAACAAAAGCCTTGGTCCAGACAACTTCACAGGGGAGTTTTACCAAACATTTAAAGAAGAACTAGCACCTACTCTTCTCTAATTATTCCACAAAGTTCAAGAGGAAGGAAGACTTCCAAGCTCTTTTTATGAGGCCAGCATAATCCTAATCCCAAAACCAGATAAAGACACTACAAAGAAAGAAAATTAAAGGCCAATATCCCTGACAAACATAGTCGCCAAAATCCTCAACAAAATATTTGCCAATCGGATCCAGCAATATATAAAAACAATTATTCACCACAACCAACCTGGATTTGTCCCAGGGATTCGAGGATAGTACAATATTTACAAATCAATAAATGTGATACACCACATAAATAAAATGAAAGATAGAAATTATAAGTTCATATCAATAGGTGCTGAAAAAAACATTTGACAAAATCCAACACCCATTTTTGATAAAAACTCTCAGCAAAGTGAGAATAGAAGGATCATATACCTCAACATAATAAAGGCCATATATGAAAAACCTACTGCTAACATCGTACTCAGTAGGCAAAAACAAAAAGCATTTCATTTACGAACAGGAGCAAGACAGGGATGTCTGCTTTTGCCACTCTTATTAAACATAGTACTAGAAGTCTTAGCCACAGTGGTCTGACAAAAAGAACATAGAAAAGACATTCAAATTGGAAAGGAGGAAGTAAAACTGTTATCATTTGCAGGTGACATGATATTGTATATAGGAAATTCTAAAGACCCCACCAAAAAACTACTAGGTTCAATAAATTAATTCAGCGAAGTAACAGGATACAAAATTAACATCCAGAAATTGATGGCATTTTTTTACACCAATAATGAACAATCAGAAAGAGAAACTAAAAAAACAATCCCATTTACCATTGCAGCAAAAAAAAATTAAGATACCTAGGAATAAACTTAACCAAGGAGATGAAAGACCTGTTCTCAGAAAACTACAGGACATTGAAAAAAGAAATAGAGGAAGGTATAAAAAAGTGGAAACATATACCATGTTCATGGATTGAAAGAATCAACGTCATTAAAATGCCCATACTACCCAAAGCAATCTATAGATTTAATGCAATCCTTATTAAAACGCCAATGGCATACATCACATATATAGAACAAATACTCCAAAAGTTCATATGAAACCAAAAAAAAACCCGAATAGCCACAACAATCTTAAAAAAGAAGAACAAAGTTGGAGAGATCACAATTCTGGATTTCAGGTTATACTACAAAACCATTGTACCAAAACAGTCTGGTACTGCTACAAAAACAGGCATGTAAACCCAGGGAACAGAGCAGACAACCTGAAAATTGACCCAAGACATTATGATCAATTAATATTGACAAAGAAGTCAAGAGCATACAATGGAGTAAAGATAGTCTTTTTAATTAATGGTACTGGGAAAATTGAACAGCTATGTGCAAAAAAATGAAACTAGATCACCAACTTACTCCATACACAAGAATAAACTGAAAATGGTTATAAAAGACTTAAATGTCACTTGTGAAACCATAAAAATTATAGAAGGCAATGTAGGCAAAAACTTAGACATCATAAGGAGCAGAATTTTCCCCGATACATTGCCTAGGGCAAAAGAAACAAAGGGGGGGATCAGTAAATGGGACTACATCAAACTAAAAAGCTTCTGCACAGCACACAAAAAACCAGAATCAAAATGAAATGGAACCCACTATATGGGAGAGCATAATTGCTAACAATTATTAGGATAAGGGGTTAGTTTCCAAAATAGATATAGTACTCAAAAATCTCAACAAAAGGAAGACAAACAATCCAATTAAAAAATGGGCAGAGTACCTGAATAGACATTTTTTCAAACAATACATACAAATGGCCAAGAAACATGAAAAAATGCTCAGCATCACTAATCATCAGAGAGATGCGAATTAAAATGACTATGAAGTATCACCTCACACCTGCCAGAATGGCTGCCATCAACAAATCATCACACAACAAATGCTGGTGAGGGTGTGGAGAAAAGGGGACTCTAGTACACTGCTGGTGGGAATGCAGACTGGTGCAGCCACTGTGGAAAACAATATGCTATTTCCTCAAAGAATTAAAAACGGAACTGACATTTGACCCAGTGATCGCACTTCTAGGAATATATTCTAAGAAGCCTGAAACACCAATCAGAAAGAATGTATGCACCCCCATGTTCATAGCAGCGCTATTTATAATAGCTAAGATCTGGAAACAGCCCAAGTGTCTATCAGTGGCTGAGTGGATAAAAAAGCTGTGGTATATTTACACAGTGGAGTACTAGGCAGCTGTAAGAAAGAGAGATCTTTTACCTTTTGTATTATGCTAAGCAAAATAAGCCAGTCAGAGAAAGACAAGTATCATATGATCTCACTTATTTGTAGAATCTTCTGAATAAAATAAGCTGATGAACAAAATAGATCCAGAGAGATGGAGGTAGGGAACAGACTGACAAACCTCAGAGGGAAGCGGGGTAAGTGGGGACAAGAGATAACCCAAAGAACTTCTATGCACGTACACATAACCATGGACAGAGACAGCGGTGGGATGAATGGGGGGTGGGCTGGCGCAGGGAGGGGGTGTCAGTGGGGAATAAAAGGACGGACATCTCTAATACTTTCAACAATAAAGATAAATTAAAAAATAATTTATAAAACAATTTTTAAGTGATGAATATATTTGCATAAAAGATATCACAAAAGATCCCAATTTATGTGCACTTTAATAATTAACACTAGGCTGACTGACAGCAGATGTCGGTGTGGATGAGGTACAACTCCAAAGCTGACGTTGTTGGCACTCTTCTAGATTGTACTGTCATTGACTTCACAATCATTCCCGTTATGCCCATAAAATAAAATGGGTAAGGTTTTTATCTTTTGAAAGGTGATCTTTTTTGTCAGCATGTGATTTATCCTTGGTGGTGTTTTATGTGGACTTGACCAGAATATTTATTCTGCAGTTGTTGGGGGTTGTGTCCTGTACATATCAATTCAAGGTGGTTGATAGTGTTATCTAGATCTCTGATAATCTTACTGATTTTCTTTAAAGATTAAAATATCTTTTTTTCTTAATTGATTTTTAGAGAGAGAGAGGAAGGGAAAGGGAGAGAGAGAGAGAAACATCAATGAGAGAGAACATTGACTGGCCGCCCTATGTATGCCCCCAGTGGGGATTTGGCCCACAACCTGGGCATATGTACTGGCCGGGAATCAAACTGGCAACCTCTTGGTACATGAATTGATGCTCAACCACTGAGCCATACCGGCCCGGCAATCTTACTGATTTTTATTTATTAAAATGTTCATTATTTCTGCGATAGTTGTTGTTATCTTCAGCTATGATTTGAGATTTGTCAATTTTTTCCTTTTGGTTCTAACAGTTTTAATTAATGCCCCACCCCCCATTTTCTGTCTGCCTTTTTAGAATCTTTCAGCCTCTCTCTCTAGCTTCCCACACGCCACCAGAATTCTGCATATGTCCAGCACGGAAACAGACATGTGTTGTCATCTTAATTTTCCAATTAAAATGGCCCTTCTCCGATGCCAGCAGTCATGAAAAGTTTTGCTGATCTCTCCTCAACTCATCTTGCAAACGTTCTCCCTGCCAGGAACTGCAGTGTGTGCCATTTGCTCGTGTTCCCAGATCTCTGCTACCTCTAAAACAGCATGCTGGTGGTTTACTGAGCTTTTTCTGGTTTTTGGCGTGGGAGCCTTCATTGGCCTCCTGGGACCTACCTTCTGCCTAGAAGTTGAAGTCCCCCTTCCTCTACCTTAACTCTTTGTTTTGATAAAGTTATGGGCAGGTTGAATGTAAGCAATTGCATGTCATTATAAGTTTAAAGAAAACAGTCTTTTCAATCTGTATTGTGTTATTCATTTTAAGCGGAATCTTGAACCCCCCTTCCCCCCATTCTCTCTGAAATACAGGCATCTGAGAGTTTTCCTCCCTGGGGCTCGTCTCCCTTGGCGCTCACGCCTTGGCTGAGCTCACCTGCTGCTGCGCCTTTCGTCACAGTCTGTCCGTGTCCCTGTGTCTGCACCGCCCACGTGCCGCCCTCTCAACACCAGACCCGCAGTTCTAAATGCTTATTTGACATTGAGCGTTCTTTAGGAACCTCAGACTCAACTTCTCAAAACCCAAATTTGTTTGTTTTACCTTTGAGAGGGTCTCCAGCATTCCCAGGTTCTCATCGGGCCCTGTCACTAGGACTGACTATATTTTTTTCTAAGCTCCTTAACCTCTATGAGTTTTATTTTTCAAAACATTTTTAATTTATATTTTATTCAAATGAATAGATATAGAGGTAGGTTATTGCTTGTTTTAACAAAATATTTTCTCAAGTGTCAAAATAGTGTTTATCTTTTTTCAAAACCAAGCTAGTTATATGTTCAGCTTACCACACAAGTCAATGAAATAATTCACTACTTTGATAAGAATTACTTATTAATTGGTCAGTTGAACAGGGACAGTGAAGGGTAACTTGGTCCTGACAACTCAGTTCAATGTTCCAAAGTGTAGCTTTACAAATCCTAACAGACGAAGCTAAATTAGTTTTAATTGAGCTTTTTATATGACCACTTAAATACTCACCTTTCCAAAGTGTCTGTTTTTACAGTTGGAATATGCAGCCTGTTATCTTCTCATTTCTTTAATTCCCTCTTCTCAGGAGAGAGCTGTGTGTCACTGAGTGTGCTCTCCTGGGGAGCACAGGCGAGCCATCCGGACACCGGGGTAGGAGGCAGACAGTGAGATCCTGTAGGGAGAGATCATGTCACAGAGACAGTGTAGGACGTGTCTAATTGAAGTCTTATGAAATAAATGTGTTTACTTTTCTTAATGAATGTGCATAACATGTTAAAATCATTGCATCCTCGCCAGTACTGAGTTTTAGGACAGAATTTCAGGACTCAGTACCATGGGATGTAATTTACAAAATTATGATGCGTTCCTTTCTATTTTTTGTTACATTATATTCACAAGTGTGTCTGTTTCTGAAGAAATTTTGTGCGCGTTTTGTGTGGAATAAAATCTTTTTCTATCATTATACTCTGATCCTTAGAACATGCTGATAATACTTAAAGGAAAGATGTAATTTATATAGAACTCCAAATTAGATGCTATATCTTATTATATACATTCTCTTTTTCCCCCAAAGATGTCTGCATTAAATGAGAATTAGGGTTAAGAAAAATAACATTTAGCATACTAACAAATTTGTTTTTTTCTAAATTGAATGTGATAAGACTTTTCATTACTCACTAGAAATGAAATTTCATCGCTATTAAGCATGATTGTTCATAAAGCGACTCCAGCTTAAAAACCGTTTAAATGAATTTTACTACTTTAGTGACAAAATAACTTTGTTAAAATGCATTTTTACACCCGGCCGGTGTGGCTCAGCAATTGAGTGTCGACACATGCACCAACAGGTGCTGGTTCGATTCCCAGTCAGGACACATGCCCAGGTTGTGGGCCCGATCCCCAGTGGGGGGCACGCAGGAGGCGGCCAATCAATGTTTTCTCTCATTGATGTTTCTATCTTTCTCCCTCTACCTTCCTCTCTCAAATCAATAAAGAAAAATCATTTTTTAAAAAAATGTATTTTTACTTTAAAGATGGTCTTAACATGCAGAATCCAGATAGAAAGAAGGTGTAGTGAAATACTTTCTGAAGATCACTTTTAATTCTTCCATGAAGATATTAATATTTCCATAAAAATTCTTCATATTTACAAAATCAGTCATGGGACACGTGGTAATATATGAGCATCAAGGAATATAAACCTAAGTGACAGGTTCCAAACTTCAAGGATACTATGTATACAAGAAGACTTTGCTTTTTGGCCATATTTGATTTAATAATTTAAAAAAAACTAGTAATTTTGTAGTCTTTAAATAGTAGACATGTTATTGATCATTTTTTAAAATTCAGAGAAGCACCCCGGCTGGTTTGGCTCAGTGGTACGAGCATCAGCCATGGACCAAAGAGCCCCGGGTTCAATTCTGGTCAAGGGCATGTACCTCGGTTGCAGTTTGTCCCCGGCCCTGGTTGGGGTTGTGCGGGTGGTAACTAATAGATGTCTCTCTCTCACATTGATGTGTGTATCTCTCTCTCTCTTCCTCCCTCTCTCCCTCTAGCTCTATCTGAAGATTAATGTGAAAATGTCCTTGGGTGAGGATAAAATACATACATACATACATAAAAATAAAATTCAGAGAAGACCCACTTTTCAGAATGCTTCTCCACTCTGTTTCTGTGCAGACCCATTTCATGGACTGGAAGCATGTGTGCTCATATTTCCATTGTCCATAACCATGTGCAGCCGTGTCATTAGGGACTATAGCACAAGGAGTTCTGAAGCTCCTTTTTGATGAACGTATTCCAGATGTTTTTCTGTACTATTTGTATCCTGAGTATGAAATAATAATTCAGAAATCCTTACGTTGTATATAAAGGAAGATTATTAAAACACCCAGACTATGAGAGTAACTCGGTGATATATTATAGAGCAGAGTGCTCCTGTAGGGTAGTCCAATTACAAGACAGTAAAACAGGAACGGCACGCAGTGAGGTGCTCCTTCATCTGTCGCAGCGCGCTTGGCACGGCAGGGGTGGCGCTCCCGTCGGCGCCGAGGATCTGCCGTTTGGAGCGTAATTGCAAATGGAAGTTGTGTGAGACATCACATCGCGGCTAATAACCTGAGCCATATAAATGAGATAATTATGCAGCATTTAATATATTTAATTTGCTTTTATTGTGATAATTTCATACCTTTGGTTTGAGAAAATAATATGTTTGTTCGAGAAGATTCATGAACTTGTATATGGAAGACATGTAAGAACCAAACTTTGAATCATTTAAATGCTGCCATTTGCCTGAATAAGATTTTTGCAGAGGTCTACTTATTATTACGTGACTACTTCTTTTCTTCTGTTTTTTTTTTTTTTTTTTTTGTAAATCCTCACCAGAGGATATTTTTCCATTAATTTTCAGACAGAGTTGGAGGGAGGGAGAAAAACATGGATGTGAGAGACACATCGATTGGTTACCACCCCGACCAGGTAGGGCCAGGGATTGAACTGCAACTGAGGTATGTGCCCTTGGCCCGGATCGAACCTGAGACTCTTTGGTCCTTGAGCCAACGCTCTAACTGCTGAGCCAAAGTGGTTCGGGCTACTTGACTATTTCTTGATGAGATAGTTCAGTTTAGTTTGAGGAAAAATATGTTACTGGTTGTGTAAATTTAATGACAACCATCATGACAAAAACAATGATGTAGCCTTCAACAGAGCTTTTGAAAAATAAGCTGAAATCATTTTGGAGCCACACCTTGGTCTGTAGCTGATAGGAAAAATATGTCCATTATATGGATTTGTATAAATTATATATATATAATATGTATAAATTATATATGATATATGTATTATATATAAATTATATGTATGTATACATTATATATATTATATATATATATGAGATATATAGCCAGGGAATCTATCTGGATGCCCAAAGGACAGTAGCAATGTGATTGGTAGAACTTGCTTCTGATGGGAGGTTCCTTGTATTTTCCTGCACAAGTTCTTACTGGAGCAGGGATGACCCTGCCCTGCATGAGGACGTGCTCCGTGGTTCTGGTAGCAGGTTCATTGTATAGTTTGCAAGATGAGTTCAGGCAGCAACTTTTCATCCTGCCGTCCGACATCTTGGCAGTTCTTATTCAGGCAGGAGAAAGATCTGTCTTAATTAAGGCTTCTGTAGAGATGTTCATAATTAAATAGTTTTCAAAATCTCAAAGAATTCACTAAGCACCAACTGTCAGAACTGTGCTGTATCCAACTACAAATTCGTCTAGAAGGCATTCCGCTGCCAAGTCCTGGGAATGTGCACTTCATCCCTTTGCCATTTCACCCATCTTCGCAACCTCCATCCTCTGACAGCTGTCGGTCTGTCTCTGTATCTGTGAGTCTGCTTATAGCTAAAAGGTACTACAAGGGGATCTGTTTGCATGAAGATATGATGCTACTAGTCAAATAATAAAACAAATAATAATATCACTTATTGGAAAGTAAATAATTAAGGAGTAAGATCTTTTAAAACGCTAGGCAGTGAATTGTTATTGCACATGGCTGACTATTCAGTGAGCGAGAGGGGCAAACCGTCAAGAAGCTTCACAGAACGCAGGGAAAAGGAAAATGAGAGAGAACGTTGGCCTTGGCATTGGCTGTTGTCTCTGCCCCGAGGTCTGACGCCTGCTCCCTTCTCAGCCTTTAGTTCTTCTCAAGGGGCTTTCCTTGGCGGCTCTGAAAGTCACCCGCTCGCAGCACAACATTGCTCCTCCATCTGACTCAGTTTTTCTCCTGAGAACTCCTAACCATCTCATAGGCTGTGTATCGTGTTTATCTTTAATGCCTCTCCCTCCGTGGACCACCAGGAAGTGAACGCAGGAGGAGTGTGTGTGTGTGCCCTGTGCGTCCCGGCACCGAGAGCTGTTTCTGGGGCATGGCAGGTACTTACATTTGTTGAATCAGTGAATGAATAAATGGTTTAATAATGATACACAAGTCCAAAGATAAGTGGAGATCTGAGAATGCTGGACATATAGATGATAAATATGGAGATATAACTGAAGCTATGGAAATGAGTATTATTATTAGTTAAATTTATGATAATTTTACAGTTTAGAGTATCATCCTAAGACTATACAGATCACACATAGCAAATCCAGGATGTGAACCTTTGCTAGTTTATTTCTGGCATCGTCCCTGTAACCCCTTTGCCGAGTTCTTGAAGAATATGAAGACCAGTACTAATGGGGGGTCGAGCAAGCAAAATAGGAGGGTGGAGGACCCCGCTGAAAGCACGGGGCGTGGCTTGAAGGGCACTCAGAAGGAATGACTTCAGGGTGCCAGGCGCTAGTCATGGCCTGTGAGCTGTTTCTCCTGCGCTCCCCCAAGGGAAGAATTCACCGCCGCAGGTGTAAACTACTTTAGTCCCACTTATCAAAGATGGTGTTTCGTGTATCATTTTGGAAACACAGGAGTTTTGATGAGTCACTGCAACACTGGTAATTTATCATGGGTTTTAAGACCCTGCATTAGAGTGTTCTCAGTCAGAACTCCATGGGGCAACACCGTGCCGCGACACTGAAGAAATGGGCAGCCTGGGGTAACGACCCAATCACAGAGGGGGAGCCCTTCACTCCTGTCACGACGGATCCCGCACTGGACCAGCGCTCCTCAGGTACCCAGCATGGACTTTCAGAGGTGCTGTTGGTTTCAGGACGAGAACTTTCACACAGGTAGACATTTGTCTCTAGAGACTTTTGTGAGATTCTCAGGAACTTCCTTGACAATGTGTTGACTGACCTCACATCAGGGCCACATTAGCAGGCAAGGCTAGACTGATCATCAGTGTTTCTAAGGAGCACTCACGTTCCTCAGATGTACACGTTTCTCAGTTGATGCAGCAGCCTGACTAGCCATGTACACACCCTGTGTCTCTGTGGCTCTCTGTGGGCGAGGGCGGGGGCCACGGTGGGGATGTATATGTGGCTCCAGGCCCTCCCATATGAGAACAAGATGGCATTTTGAGGACGCTGAAGAAGGCCACGTGGAGGGATATTTGTGGGCGAAGAAGATTTCTAAGGCAACATAGGACTTGTTGGAATGAGTTTTATTGTCACGATGAGAAGCAAGAGGAGACTGATCATCTCTACCTTTTTTTAGAGATGAAAATTAAGACTCAAAAAGGTTCCATAATTTGCAGATGGAAACTTTCTTAAGTGTTCTCTTGTTCCAACACCACCTTTTATTCCTGGTGCATCATAGATAACTTAGCAAAGGTTTTTAAACATATATGGGCTCATGATATGGCAGATGAAAATTTATTCACTGAAGTGAATACATCTTCAGTACTTTAGATGTGTTTATAAATTATAACAAGAACGTAAATATTTATTGTGATCTTTCTGTTTTTTAATACTATGCTAAAAACTTTGCATTAATTATCTTGTTTCTTCATAAGAATCCCAAGTGGGTCAAGAACTTGCTCATGGACATGAAATGAGTCAGTGGAAACTCATAATAGCAAAACTGTTTCACTGTTTCTCTCATTGTCACAGAGAATGGCAAGTCATGGTTTGTTAGCCTATGGGTAGTTAGCCTATGTGTGGTGACTTAGTATAAAAATAAAATAAAATAATGACCTGTAGTTCACACTGTGGTGACCTCTCCCAAGACAGTTGCTAAGAGCATATCCAGAAATCTCAATTAGTGGAATGATTCTGGAGAAGTAGGTAGCAGACCAGAGCACTCTAAAGGTGGCTTTGCATTCTGTCCTCACTGGGAGGTTGGCCAAGTTATAATTTTGAAATATTTATTTGCTTATTCAACAAATATTGAAACTCTATGGGCCTGGCACTGGTGTGTGTGTGTGTGGGGGGTGGGGGTGGGGGTGGGTAGGAGCCAATTAGATCAATAAATTTCTGTTTCTGAGCTAACGTTTTTCTAAACTTGTCAGAATCTAATAGTCCCTGAAGTCATTTGCTTTGCTTGATAGGAATCTATGATATGCCAAGAAAAGGACGTTCTAGTCCCTGTTAACCTTGCGTGCATAAGGAAATATTACTCATCAGAAGTCACTGTGCATCTAAAGATGTGGTCACATCTCTAGGTATGGTTTGATCATTTAAAAGCCAAAATAGATTTTTTAAAAAAAAGACTTATTGAATACTGAAGGATCCATATTTTCTATCTGAAAGATGACAAAACAGTGCGAGTATGACGATGCCAGGTGTAGCACAAGCACATAAATGTCAGCTAGTCCAAGGAGTGTGCCCAACCATCTGCTGCCGTCCCGGGATGGTAATCAGCCTGGCTGGAATCAGGAAAGCTGGGAAGAAGGGGTGAGCTGGTGGAACTGGCCTCCGTCTCTGGGCGGTTACGCCATCTGAAGCTTGGGGTGTGTGGCATTTTTAAATGAATACTTCTAATGATAAATACTTCTAGAATACTTCTAGATGATAAATATGGAGATATAACCGAAGCTATGGAAATGAGTATTATTATTATTAGTTAAATTTATGATAATTTTACAGTTTAGAGTATCATCCTAAGACTATACAGATCACACATAGCAAATCCAGGATGTGAACCTTTGCTAGTTTATTTCTGGCATCGTCCCTGTAACCCCTTTGCCGAGTTCTTGCCTTCTTATGATGTCATAAAGTTACGCACTTCCATTTTTGTGCATGCTTTCTTCAGTATTTCATGCGGAAAAAGTAGAAATGTAAGCGATTATCCTTTTGGCCAAATGTTCAACTTCTCCTGTGACTTTGAAGGTAGTAGGCTGGGAATGTCACAGATCGGCCTTCTCCACTGAATTTCCTTAAGCAACATTGTTTTAAAAATGTTTCTGGTATCTGTGTTTATATCTAAGGGTTGCCTAGCTATCAGCTGCATGCAGGATTCTCACTGAAGCATGTATGCGTGTGCATATATACACTTGTAAAGCTCCTAATAGCCTAGTAGTAATTTCAGGGGAGGAAAAAGAAGAGAGCAAAGTAAATGTATTACATTTTTATATTTCCCCTTTGCATTTTTTAAAGATAAGAAGTCTCTGTTGCTAAATATAAACTGGTCATTTGATCATTCTTCGCATTTATTGGAACTGCTACAGTCAACAGATAATGGATGTGAGCGCGGAGAACTCTCCTGCTAAGCCGGGAGCTCTTGCACGGGTGGTGGCTGTGCTGTGTATTTAGACAGCTCTCCCTGTGCAGCGGCTGGCTGCCCATGCTGCTGCCAAACGTTCCTTCTCTGTGGCAGCGTGATACTGTCACCAGGGGAGCAGCTTACGGCCAACACGTGGAGCAGTGCCACAAATTAATTTCACAGTGATCAGGATGGGGTGATAGCAGTACGTGAGCTAAAGTGGAACCAGGGTTGTTCCCATGGAGTTACAGGGTTACTGTTACTTTTGTGGTAACTAAGCATGTAACTCATGTCACTACCACTGGACTTGGGTTCTCTCTCCTCTCTGTTTCTCCGTCTTTCCTTCCTTCCTCCCCTGTCCCTTCCCCTTCAATGTTTCCCTCATTCATTCCTTCAGAATCTCCCTGACACCTTTTCTCAACTAACACCATCGGGTAATGTTTTATACTGGCATTAAGACAGTGTTACAGTGAATTGGGGTGAAGGCTCCTTTAAGTTTTGTCCATAATTAGGATGTTTATTTACATAAAAATATATATAAGGACTAAGACATAGATTTTTCTGGTGTATTGACAGGATATATTAAATTCACGATTCTTGTGGAATGAGCAATTGCAGTCTTATTTTCATAAAAATTAAATCTATATGTTGCATAGAGGGAACCATTTAATGTGATTAAAACCACCGAAGGAAATGAATACCTACTGTCTTTAATTAGCTGTGTGACTCGACACAAGCAAAACAGATTCCGTAAGCCTCAATGCTTCCATCTGTAAAGTGGGAGCGGTGGTAATATTTACCCAACAGGATCGATATGTAGATTAAAACGGATGCTTGTGGAAGTGAATTTTAAACTGCACAGCACAGAGTTTTAAGATGTTAATATTATTGTCACGCCTTAATGGGGGGCATCTCCTAATAAAATACTGTTCTTGTTAGTAGAACATTTCTAGAGATAATAAAATGGTGACACAGGAAAGATCATTTTATTAGAATAAGAAATAGTATTTTCTTAGATCTGGGATACAACAAAATGAGACATGTAATCATTATAATATCATATCAGTAATTTTTAATGATGAATTTCCTCAGAGAATGAATTTCATATTTTATACTTTTTATGGAACATGTATACATGTTATATAAAAGTTAAATACTGAAACCTAAATGTGTGTATGCTATGCTCTCTATTTTAAAAAAAAGACTATAGTGATAAATATATGGGAAATTTTAGTTGTTCATTATGTCAAAAAGTGGAATTGTTAAGATAAAGGTAAAAGCACAAAAGTCAAATTTCTGTAGGAAAATTTGTTCTGATTATTTGCTATAATATATGCTTTGGTGTTTATTTTTTATTCTGTGTTAGTTTTATTTTTGTTAGTTCTTACCAGAGGATATCTTTTCCATTTGATTTTTTTTTTTAGAGTGGAAAGAGAGGGGGAGAGAGAAGTATCGATGTGAGAGACACAGCGATTGGTTGTCTCCTGCACTAGTGATGAAATGAAGAATGACGAGAGTTGTTGTAGGTAGATGCGTTTGTGTGTTTGTGTGTGAATGACCGAATCACGATGGATATGTAGTGAGCTGGTCCCTTTTCAGAGAGGATAGGAAATCACAACTAGAAACCTTTTCTCTCTTACAGTTTCACATTACCCATTCTGAAATCACCCCACACTGGTAACTGGTAAAGAACCTGACTTTCGGCTTTCTGTTTATCTGATTCATCAGCACTGTTTTCTTTCATTGCTTCAATGACCCTCTGGGCGTGGCAGATTCGAGGCTTCCTTTCATGGCTGGTGGAGTGGAGAGGCTGTGCGGACAAGGATGGTCTGGCGCGGACCTCAGCATCTCCCTCTTGGTTCTCCTGGGAGAGAGGCAGGGTCCCGGCTGGCTTGGCGTCAGGGCGGTGCTGGGATCAGGTCTTCCTGCAGGTTGGTCCTTTCTGGGCCGCTGGGCAGGCAGCAGCCCTCTGCTGAGGGACACGCTCGCGGCCTCAGTGCTGGGCCCTCTGGGAGGCTGTCTTTGCCGCGGAGCTGGTAAGAAGCATGAATCTGTTCTCGTCGTATATGCCTACAGCAGTTTCTATGACTTAAAATTTTTTCTTTATTGATTTTAGAGAGAGAGGAAGTGAGAGGGAGAGATAGAAACCTCCATGAGAGAGAACATCGATTGGCCGCCTCCTGCGCGCCCCCTACGGGGATCAGGCCCACAACCTGGGCATGTGCCCTGACTGGGAATCGAACTGGCGACCTCCCGGTACAGGGGTCCACGCTCAACCACTGAGCCACACCAGCTGGGCAGTTTTTTAACTTTTTGAAATCATGTCTTAACCCCCAAAACACTGCTCCCTAGAGCAATTGAGAATTGAGATCATGTCTTTTTCTTTCTCTTTTCCCATTACTAATTCCTGTTCTAATTCCCATTTCCTCATCTTTCCTCACAACTTAACAAAAAGAGAGATCTGATAAAATATTGGTGTCACTGAGTATTTAAGTGCACACATTTCAGTGATAAGAATAACTTTGGACAAGTCTATAAAATATTTATTTTGCTCTTGTCCACAAATGAAGGATACAGATTGGGATGAATTAGCTTAGTCTGTTCACTATTACTTAAACATTCTTTTTCTCACAAGAAAGGAAGTTTTGAAGTCCTAGTACGGGAACCATACCCCAGCCCAGTGATTCATGAGTGGACCATGATGTAGCTACTAGACTTACAGGGTTCCCCTGTGAGCTTCTGCATCATCACGATGCGGGTGCTTCCTCTTTCAAACATGCTCAGCACAGCTACGCTGGGGTCCACCCTGCCCCTAACGTGTCTCAGCACAGCTATGCTGGGGGTCCACCCTGACCTAACGTGTCTCAGCACAGCTACGCTGGGGTCCACCCTGCCCCTAACGTGTCTCAGCACAGCTAAGCTGGGGGTCCACCCTGCCCCTAACGTGTCTCAGCACAGCTATGCTGGGGGTCCACCCTGACCTAACGTGTCTCAGCACAGCTACGCTGGGGTCCACCCTGCCCCTAACGTGTCTCAGCACAGCTACGCTGGGGTCCACCCTGCCCCTAACGTGTCTCAGCACAGCTATGCTGGGGGTCCACCCTGACCTAACGTGTCTCAGCACAGCTACGCTGGGGTCCACCCTGCCCCTAACGTGTCTCAGCACAGCTAAGCTGGGGGTCCACCCTGCCCCTAACGTGTCTCAGCACAGCTAAGCTGGGGGTCCACCCTGACCTAACGTGTCTCAGCACAGCTATGCTGGGGTCCACCCTGCCCCTAACGTGTCTCAGCACAGCTAAGCTGGGGGTCCACCCTGACCCTAACGTGTCTCAGCACAGCTATGCTGGGGGTCCACCCTGCCCCTAACGTGTCTCAGCACAGCTATGCTGGGGGTCCACCCTGACCCTAACGTGTCTCAGCACAGCTATGCTGGGGGTCCACCCTGACCCTAACGTGTCTCAGCACAGGTACGCTGGGCTCCACCCTGCCCCTAACGTGTCTCAGCACAGGTACGCTGGGGGTCCACCCTGACCCTAACGTGTCTCAGCACAGCTACGCTGGGGGTCCACCCTGACCCTAACGTGTCTCAGCACAGCTACACGGGGGGTCCACCCTGACCCTAATGTGTCTCAGCACAGCTACGCTGAGGTCCACCCTGCCCCTAACGTGTCTCAGCACAGCTACGCTGAGTCCACCCGCCTAGTCAGCACCGCTACGCTGGGTCCCCTGCCCTAACGTGTCTCAGCACAGCTACGCTGGGGGTCCACCCTGACCTAACGTGTCTCAGCACAGCTAAGCTGGGGGTCCACCCTGACCTAACGTGTCTCAGCACAGCTATGCTGGGGGTCCACCCTGCCCCTAACATGTCTCAGCACAGCTACGCTGGGGTCCACCCTGACCCTAACGTGTCTCAGCACAGCTACGCTGGGGGTCCACCCTGACCCTAACGTGTCTCAGCACAGCTACACGGGGGGTCCACCCTGCCCCTAACGTGTCTCAGCACAGCTACGCTGAGGTCCACCCTGCCCCTAACGTGTCTCAGCACAGCTATGCTGGGGGTCCACCCTGACCCTAACGTGTCTCAGCACAGCTACGCTGGGGTCCACCCTGACCCTAACATGTCTCAGCACAGCTACGCTGGGGTCCACCCTGACCGTAACGTGTCTCAGCAGAGCTACGCTGGGGTCCACCCTGACCCTAACGTGTCTCAGCACAACTACGCTGGGGTCCAACCTGACCCTAACGTGTCTCAGCACAGCTATGCAACAGTTTCAAAAGAGCATTATAGTTTTCAGGTTATGTAGAAGTTTCAGTTTTGCAAAAGATGGTTTTCCTCCTGAACCCTAAAATGAACCTAGTTGTCTTTACTTGGGGGCATGAGTGTTCTTATCCCTCGGGGAAGGTTTGGAAATGGGAGGAGGTGTCTTTGGTTGTCACATGATGGCTGGGGGCTTTTAGCATTTGAAAGGAGGGGATCAGAGATATGGGACATTCCAGGAAAAGAAAGTGTTGCAGCATGGGAGTAATGCCTCTTGAGAAACTGGATATGACTAATCTGTTACATCCAGTATTTATGTGTATTAAACTCTTATTTAGATATACTTTGGATGAATCTACCACCTATTTCCTAACTGATGTGTAAACATTAATAATGAAGCTATAAGCTCAATAAAATAACTTATCTATTTATAAAATGTATTACATTAATTTTATAGATAACTGGACATGTGTTTTTTTTTTTATGAATTTTTATTTATTTTTTTGTTACAGATATTTTACCTTTTTACCCCATTGGCACCCCCACCCCAACCCCCTCCACCCTGTCCCCGGCTTAGTTGTCCATGTCCATTGGTCATGAATACATGCATATAAGTTCTGTGGTTTATCTCTTCCCACCCCCCCCACCCCCACATCCCCTCTTCTGAGGGATGTCAGTCTGTGCCCTACTTCCATGTTTCTGGGTCTACTGTATTCTTCAGACTGTTATGTTCATTATATTCCGTATATAAGTGAGATCATGTGGTATTTGTCTTTTTCTGCTTGGCTTCTTTCACTTAGGATAATACTTTCCAGGTCCCTCCATGTCGTCTCAAAGGGTAAGAGATCTTTCTTTCTTACCGCTGCATAGTACTCCATTGTGTATATGTACCACAGCTTTTTTATCCATTCGTCTACTGATGGACACTTGGGCTGTTTCCAGATCTTAGCTATTGTAAATAGTGCTGCTATGAACATGGGGGTACATATATTCTTCCTGATTGGTGTTTCAGGCTTCTTAGGGTATATTCCCAGCAGTGGGATCACTGAGTCAAATGGAAGTTCAATTTTTTATTTTTTGAGGTAGCACCATATTGTTTTCCATAGCGGCTGCACCAGTCTGCATTCCCACCAGCAGTGTATTAGAGTCCCCTTTTCTCCACACCCTCGCCAACACTTGTTGTTTGATGATTTGTTGATGGCGGCCATTCTGACAGGTGTGAGGTGATACCTCATTGTTGTTTTAATTTGCATCTCTCTGATGGTTAGTGATGTTGAGCATTTCTTCATATGTCTTTTGGCCATTTGTATGTCCTGTTTGGAGAGGTGTCTATTCAGCTCTTCTGCCCATTTTTTAATTGGGTTCTTTGTCTTCCTTTTGTGGAGTATGAGCACTCTATATATATTGGAAATTAACCCCTTATCTGATACATCATTGGCAATGATGTTCTCCCATACAGTGGGTTGCCTTTCCATTTTGATGATTGTCTCTTTTGCTGTGCAGAAGCTTTTTAGTTTGATGTGGTCCCATGTGTTCATTTTCTCCTTTATTTCTGTTGCCTTAGGTGATGTATCAGTGAAAATTCTGCTCCGTATGATGTCCGAAATTTTGTTGCCTACATTTTCTTCTAGAATTTTTATGGATTCATGGGTCACATTTAAGTCTTTTATCCATTTTGAGTTTATTTTTGTGTATGGTGTAAGTTGATGGTCTAGTTTCATTTTTTTGCATGTAGCTGCCCAATTTTCCCAACACCATTTATTAAAGAGGCTGTCTTTACTCCACTGTATGCTCTTGCCGCCTTTGTCAAATATTAATTGAGCGTATTGCCTTGGGTCCATTTCTGGGTTTTCAGTTCTGTTCCACTGGTCTATATGCCTGTTCTTGTGCCAGTACCAGGCTGTTTTGGTTATAGTCGCTTTGTAGTATAACCTGATATCTGGTATTGTGATCCCACCTACTTTGTTCTTCTTTTTCAAGATTGCTGTGGCTATTCAGGATCTTTTTGGTTCCATATGAACTTTTGAAGTATTTGTTCTAGTTCTATGAAATATGTCGTTGGTATTTTGATGGGGATTGCATTGAATGTATAGATTGCTTTGGGTAGTATGGACATTTTAATGATGTTAATTCTTCCAATCCATGAACAGGGTATGTGCTTCCACTTTTTTATATCTTCCTCTATTTCTTTTTTCAATGACCTGTAGTTTTCTGCAAATAGGTCCGTTACTTCTTTGGTTAAGTTTATTCCTAGGTATCGTAATTTTTTTGGTGCGATGGTAAATGGGATTGTTTTTTCAGTTTCTCTTTTTGTGAGTTCATCATTGATGTACAAGAATGCTGTCGATTTCTTGACGTTAATTTTGTATCCTGCTACTTTGCCAAATTCATTTATTAAGTCTAATAGATTTTTGATGGAGTCTTTAGGGTTTTCTATGTACAATATCATGTCATCTGCAAATAATGACAGTTTCACTTCCTCCTTTCCAATTTGGATCCCTTTTATTTTTCCTTCATGTCTGATTGCTGTGGCTAAGACTTCCAGTACAATGTTAAATAAGAGTGGCGAAAGTGGACATCCCTGTCTTGTTCCTGTTCTTAATGGAAATGTTTTTAGTTTCTGTCCATTGAGTATGATGTTGGCTGGACATGTGTTTTTTAATTGCAGCATATACTGAAGCTAGGAAGGACATATTACCATGTGATAATTGTAGATAACCTTCCATCATGCCTATAAATGTGATTGAATTATCTATTGATTTTTCCCCCTAATTGAATGTTTTGAACTTAACAGAATGTCATCTGTACTAATGCCAGTTTCTCCACTATAACTGACCTTACATGAACATAGTCTTTTGAAGAATTCTAAAGTAAAGAGATGTAAAAAGAATAACAAATAATATCCAAATGATAGGAGAACATAGGAAATAATCACACTGTGTTTTACTTTCCCAGCATATGTTATTACCCAGATTCTGCAGAAAAAGACAATGTATTCAGGCAATTTCTGTGAAACAAATGTCAAAAACAGAAGAGAACTATATAAAGCACATCTTTGCGGAATAGTCTGTGCCCTGTATGGAAACATTGTATTTTTGTTGGAAATGCACAGATTCTGTAGAAAATCCCTTTTCTCCTGGGGCCCCTCATGCAGAATCCCTTCGGGCGTTGTACCATCCTTTTCAATAATTTTAAGAAAGAGCTTCCAAAGACTGACATGCTAATATCACCATTCTCCTTCTTATGCAACAAGAGTTATCTCTGCAGCAGTGACTTTTTTTCCCCTTCTTTAATTGAACTTATTGGGATGACATTGATTAGGAAAATTGTGTAGGTTTTAGGTGTGCAATTCTATCATATATCACCTGTGCATTCCATTGAGAGCTCACCACCCCAAGTCAGGTGTCCTGCCACCATCGATGCGAGAGAAAGAACCATGGATCAATTGCCTCCTGGACCTGCCCCCACCAGGCACTGAATACGCAACCTAGGTGTGTGCCCTGAGCCCACCACCTTTTGGTGTTGGGATGATGCTCCAACCAACTGAGCCACCTGGCCAGGGCTTAACTGTATTTTTAAAAGTACCCTTGTTACCATAACTTTACTCAACTGAACTTCTGTTAGTTCAGAATTTCCCCTAAGACTTCAGCTTTAAATTTTTTTTAAGTAGAGAACATCATAAAAATTGCAGATGGATCCTTACTTTTGTATCTCAGACTTATCGTCTTCACCAAAAATTGTTCTTTCAAGTATTTGCTGCGTCTCTGCCTTGGGGAGGGTGAATCTAGACATCGCCTTTTCTTCCCCGCGCATCTCAGGTGGGCAGGGACCCTTGCCATGTGACTGCCACTGTTCTAGGTGAGACCAGAAGCAGGTTGATAATTCAAGCCAGCAGTTAAGATACGGCATCTTGAAACTTTTTCTTTCCAAAGTGTTGTTATGATGATCTATTTCACTGTTTGGGGTCAGAATCTCACTCCATTTCACTTGAGACCTAGAGACCGCGGGGCTTAAGTTGTGCGTTCAACTGTTTTCCCTGCCTGGATGCAGTGTCCTGCTGGGACCCCGTGACAGGAGAGGGGAGGCCGTATTTTCATCCTGAATTGAGTAATTATTTGTGTGCATATATATATCTTGAAAATTTTCATAGTCTTTTCTGTAGTTGAACAGAATGTTCTGTTTTCTCATTACTTTTGTGTGGAGACAAGAAGGTGGCATAAATATTTTAAGGACTGTTCTTGGTTTACAGTGACGGGTGTATTTTTCCCCCCAAAGCCAGGGAAATAAAGCATAAAACATGAAGCTCTGACTAAGTAGTCTGGAAGTGAGGAACTTTCATGCAAAAAGGAAAGAATGATTTACTCAGTTTCCCCTCAGCAGTCAGCTAGCCTTCTTTTGTTTGGTTTTGCCCAAATTCTTGCAGGTATATGCTATATTTTAACAAACTTTGCCTTTGCAAATTTTTGCTATTTTTAAATCAAACAAAATAAGTGTTGCCAGGAGAGCGTAAATGAGCTGATGGTCTCACTATGTGTGAATTTCTAGCAGCTCTCAGAAGTCACACTGCTCAGCCCAGAGAGAGTGCTCCTCTCCGGTGTGAACTGTGGGTGTCTGTTCCAGGGTTACGGGCGGGGAGGGGGGGGGTGTTACTAAGATGGCTGATAACTAAGCTGTTCTCAGGTGGGGAGGGTCCTGTCCTATGGAGCTCATTGCCAGGCTGAGGAGGATGAATATTTAATGGATGTTCCCTTGTTATAAAATAAGATAATCTCTGACAGATGGTGGTTTTCAATGAGAACATTACAGTGATTTAAAGCGGACTGAGTACATTTTATCTTTATGCTTTATTTAAAAAACTCATTTACAAGGGTGTTGTCTTTTGTGTTGAAATGAAGGCTAACAACAGCCACAAATGTACATATTTTCATACGTCTCCCTATTTTCTTCTTGTTTGTATGGATTTCCTTAAAAATAGCATTACTTTTGTCTGTCTGTTTGTGTCAGGCACCAACCTTCAAGTTTGATAGGTTTGGTGGAGTAACATGTTGCAAAAGAAGAGAATGCTTTCTAAAAAACTTGCCTTTGTTCTTTTTAAAGGAATAAGATGTAAATGCCATCCACCTTTTATAATTGTCTTGAGTATTTGGGGGGAAATGTTGAGTCTTTTTTTTTTTTTTTTAATTTGGTTGAGGCATATTGTTGACCTAAAATTCACGGTGCAAATTGGGAGCACGTTATTTTAGTCAGGAGGCAGTGACCTATAAGAAAGGTCATCTTTCTCTTTCAACTGGCATGGAGGTCTATTCATAAACAGGGAGGGGTCTGATGTGCATGGGACTGGAGCGTATCCAAGCTCTTTTCTGCTTAGGGAACGGCTCTGAAAACGTACGGCCTGAGATACTGTTGAATCACAGATGTGTGTATATAAGGAACTTGTTCCATTTGTGAAATACTGCCCTGGATATCCATTCAAACTGAGTGATATGCTAGCACAGATCAGGGCCCCGACTGCTCCCTGGGTGTCCGTAGGAAAACCGTGTGTCTGGCTAGGGTGCGTATTTGGGATGATCAGTACCCCCTTTCTCATACCCAGGGAGAGCCTTTTACAACATGGGAAATGTTATCAAAATGACCAATGAAATATGTGTATCATGAAGTTAAATATTTAATGGACTTCATGGTGTTTGAAGCTTGTTGAAAAGGCAAGTATATTTTTATGGTGCTGCTATATTTTTTTCCTTTTTTCTGCAAATTAAAGTCTGAATTAGCTTATATTTTCATTGAATGATTTCACTAAAGAATACAATATAAATCTAATTCCCATCAATCAACAAAAGTGTAATACATGTATTTCTGTTTGAGAAAGCCAGAATGCTTTGGAATTATAAGACATTATCTTTTACAAATAGCTTTTTGCCTTCCTTTGAGGCACAATTGAACAGTGGTGCCCCTTTATGGGGATGTTGCTTTTCTGGGTTTCAGCTTCCTGCAGTCAACTGTGGTCTGAAAATATTAAATGGAAAATCCAGAAATAAACAATCCATAAGTTTTAAGTTGCATGCGGACACCTTTCTGAGTGGCTGATGAAATCTCGCGAGTCCTGCTGTCCTCCGGTTCATGCGACTTCCCCCGGTGGTCACTGAGCCGCCGACTCGGGTCTGGGTGCTGGTGTTTGACTCCATCACGCCCGAAGCGCGCGAGTGCGATGCTGGCGATTCCATGCAAAGAGCAGCTGGAAGGTCCTGTGCCGGAGCAGGGGAGCGCAGTGCAGGCGGGTCTGCGAGACACAAGTCACAGGGCTTTAATCACGTCTGCTGTTACGATTGTTCTATTTCATGATTGTTGTTGCTACAGTCTTACTGACCTATTTATACGCTGACAGTTCACGCAGGTATGTATACAGGACATGTCCCTGTGGTGCTGTTGTGCTCTCAGGCGTCCACTGGGGCCTCGGAGCGTCCCCTCCAAGGACAAGGGGCAGCCACACGAAAAGTTCCCAGCGCAGGGATTTCTTCCCAGACGTGCTTGTTGCTCAGCATCCTCTGGGCACACATCTTGTGTATCAGCTGCCTTTGTTGGTGGCACTTAAGGTGACAGAAGTGGAGATGAGAGGAGTTGCTGTGCGTGGCCCCTCTGGAGGGTGCGCACCTCCATCCGCTGGGCCGTCCCCCTCTGTCCTCACGGTACAGGAAGATGATCTGGTTTTCCTTCTCATGAATTAATAGGTATTGTATCAAGTGAGAACTGCCCAGAATACACGGGTACTTCATTTCTTGAAGACAATGGCTTAGTCTTATAAAATCGTATATATTTACATTTTTCTTAAGGACTTAGAGACTTGTTCATTTTGTTCTGTGTGTCTCTTCTGTAAAGAGCTAACTCATATACTCCCTAGAGCTTTCGCCAGGGACTTGGCTACTGAGTAGATATCTGTACTTTCAACCGTTAGTCTGACAAGCTGAAAAACTGGTTTTACTCGCAGTGTAAGAGTAATTAAAAAAGAGAGAAAAAAACATGTTTCATACCTAAGGAAACATTATTGCTTGAAGAGAGAATGATCTCTGGGGGCTGGGGTGCCCTTCGTTTTGCTTCTATTGGCTGTTCCTGTCATACTGAACGTGTTTAATCTTTGGGAATAGACATTCAAACGGGAGCAAGCATTGCTTGTCCCATAACGTGACGAATGTCGACTGAGAACTAAAAGGACCATGACGCTATGAGTGTCAGTCCACTCCTCCAGCCCCAGTGTGCGTATGGCCTGGACTCTGAACCGCTGCCGCGGGAACCCATTCTGTTACAAGTAGGAGGGACTGGGAGAAAGCCAATAGGGTCAGGCTTGGGATTCGGGATCAAGTCCTGACCTTAGGAGAGGCGCGGCCCACTGAGCAGGCTGTCACCCGCACCTGCTCCGTTCTCCCCCCAGCGCCATGGTCCTGCCCGAAAGGTTGTGAGGGACCTTGGGTGCCAGCGTCGTATCTGGGGTGACACTCTTCCCCTCAACTCAGTAAAGAAAGCACATCTGATTTCTCCTGTGGTCTGAGTCAGCTTTATAGAAATATTCTTTTAAAATATCAATACATATCCATGCAAAACTGGGCCATGGAGTTCTTTGTACTGTAGAAAGGACAATCATTTCAGACATGACTATTCAAACATTGTTGTGTCAAAATCAGAGGGATTTTTATTACTTTATTTTATTGTGTTTTTATGTTCAGCAGCCTTGATTCTGCCTGAACGTGGAGGGGACCTGTGGAGGTGGCGGAAGCGAGCCCCGAGTTAACGCCGTGTGCGCCCCCGCACTGAGAGGGCCCGGAGCCGCCTCCGCCGCTCGGCTCCGCCCGCGCCTTCCGCGCCTTCTCTTCCGGCCGGCACTTTCGGTCACAAAGCACAAAACAGTACTGCCGCTGCTGTTCAGAAAATATTCTCTCAGCCCTGATTCCTATGGACAAATGCAGAAAAGGAGTTTGGCCGTTTTTTCTGTTCTCCAAGCTTAGCAAAGGAACGTAGCTGACTCTTGGTAAATTATTTAAGGCAGCTGATGACAGTGGGGGTCTGTACAGTAGTAGCTAGGACTTGGTGACCTCTTTCTGAGGGTCCTTCTCCCCCCACTGATCTTGTCTGCGTCCCTTTCACTTTCTGTGTGTTTTGGGGAGTTTTATATGTCAATAGGTGGCTGAATAAAATTAGGGTACAGCTTGCTAGGGTGGGGAGGAGATGGGCATGGCAGTGTCCCCAGCGAAGGGGTGACTCCCACTGCAGGACCAATATGACCAAGACTCTCCGTGGGAGGCAGGCTCTCGTTCCCCAGGGCAGCTGGGAAGGCGGACTCCCGGGCCCAAGCTCGGCTGCAGCTAGCAGGCCGCAAAAGGACCTGGGACGGTGGTTTGAAAGGAAGGTGAGGAAATCGCCCGTAACGAAGGGCAGTTTGCAGAAGTAGTTGAGTTGCCAGGATGTCTCCCAGGTGAGTTGTGCACCTCACGGAACCGGGCAGTGTGAACAGCACCTCCCGCAGACACGTGTGTGTGCAGGGCTCATCATACATCTGCCCTGGGAGAGGACGAGGACAAGGGAAAGCAGGAAGTTGTCTTGGCTGAGTTTCTGACCTCAGCGAATTAAATTCCATCTTTCTGTTCCTTAATGGTTCCCTCATGTACATGCAAAAGAACATCTGTCCGAATTTAATGTGTCTGCCCACATGCTGTGTCAGGGAAGGAGGGGCTGGGGAGACGTGGGCTGGACACCAACGTCAGTTAGAACGTGAATCAGCTTTCTCAGTGTAAAAATGCCTGTTTCTCATGAATAAAGTGGTTGTCGGATTAAAATAATGTGACAAAATTATAAGCATTTGAAACATGGATAGTATTATTGATAAAATATTATGTGTTACTAGTATAGAAAATGAGCTATCTTGTTAAAATCATTCATATAATTCTTAGATTTTATTTAGGAGAGAGGCAAACACTTTGTGTCATTATAAAACTGTTAAGACATTGTGCATGCCAGAGTTTTGAGAGAAATGTCACGATGCTCGTGGGATGTGGGGACCTCCACCACACCAGCATTAGGGCGCCACGCGCAGAGTAGACCGTGTGTGATGGGACTCAGGCTCTCGTACAAGCCATTCCTTTCAGGATTTGTAGGCTATTTCCTGCCCTAAAGAAGAATCCGGCGGTAGAAGAAATGTTTACTGATGTTGTAGGGATGACTCTGTGGAAATAAAAATGCATGGTATCCGTTATATAGCACGTACTCACAGAGGTGTTTATGCAGGCATGCAAGGATGGATGCACAGATTAGCACAGTCCCCATGGCGCGTCTGACACAGTGAAGCTGGGACTCTAACTATGAAAACATTATATATGTCCAACTCAGTGGTCTTAACACTGTGCATAATACTTGGTAGCAAAAAATATATTACTAGCTTCTGATCTTTGTCCATATTCACAATTAAATATGGCCACAATACATCTTAAAGTATTACGGTGATTTCATCTGATGGATAAAAAGATGCATCTGTAATGGAATGCAGGTGGAGGGTCAGGGCAGCCGCACAGCCAGGACTGCTGTATCATGAATAATACAAATGCAGCTTGTTTCCCGTTGCTGTGCTCCAAGCAGATTGCACCCGAACCTGTTCTGAGACATGGCTCGTCCTGCTGCAGCCAGTCATTCTGGACATTATGAAGCCGTTGAAATTATGCTTCTTTATTTCTTCATTCTGGTGTTACATTAAAGATGCAGTCATATTCTCACCGTCTCTACTCTGATTGTATTCTTTTAAAGATGTGGTATTGCCTTTTCCTGGAATAGCACCCACCAGCTCCCGCTTTCTTAAAGTGCCAGTGGAGTTGTTCCGCCAGGTCTTTCAGGTGGGACATACAGAGACCATGCGGCACGATCTAGGGTGGTCCTTCTCTTGCTGTTAACAAGTTGCATGTTTTCTATCTCGCTTCTTTTCTGTTAAAGGGGGTTTTGTGGAGTACTACTTGCTTGGTAGAACTTCGAATATACCTCCTTCGGAGCTGACAGCTGTTGCATTGTGTTCAGAAGGTCCTTCCCCTTGGCGTCGGCAGGTGCTGGCACCCCGAGGAGCTGAGCGTGGCGCCCGGCTTTACAGATGTCCCCACTGTGATCTGCATGCAAGGACTCTTGATTAAAACTTTGGGCAAACAGCAAATCAGTAATTTAACTAAGCAATATGTTATAGTGCACAAAATTTTTTCTAAAATTCTTGTTCTTTGCTCATAAACTTGAAGCACGAATGGAGTGGTGGAGTACGTTGTCTGCTGTATCCTTCACGCCACAGCGCCACAGTCTCCGTTACACCCCAGCTACTCCTCGTCTTCGTCCGTGAGCGAATCCACCAAGTGTTCATTGAAAACTTGTGTAAATAATTCTGCGTAGTTCCAAACGAGCGTGAAGAGACAGGACAATGAGTCAGTACTCTTTTTCCTCAATTCTAAGACACCATTGATTAAACACTGCTTTTTGGGGAGAACATGACTGTATTAAAGTAATTATAAAATAGAACTCGATTCTAGAAGCTTTATTGAAATAAAAATCATGGAAATAAATAGCCATGATATCTCAGGCCCTGATAAACATTAGATATCTTCAGTCGTGGTCTCTAATCGTTATGACAATTTCTCAAGGAAGATATTTTTAGCCCCAATTTATAAATGGCAAACCTATAGTTTAGCCTGGAGATGAAGTAATAAATCAGGACCTGCAGCTGCTAAAAGTTAGAGCCTGCTCTGGTTATTCAGCTCCCAGACTCTGTGTTCTGCCTGTGGGACCACATATGTGTATACAAATGAAAGCACGTGGACTCTCAGGCCACAGTGAAAAGGAGGCAGAGGAGTAAGAGGTGGCCAGGAGGGACAGCACAACGTGCATGCAGAGACCGCTAGTCCTGACAAGTGCGCCGTGCGTCCCTCTTCCTACGACAGCAGCTGACGCAGACGTGAACCGAGCTCATGGCAAACGTGAATCGGGCCCAGGGAGAACCATAAATTCCGGTTTGGTAAAAGGTTCATGTTTCCCGTACGACAGGAATTTCTGCTCAACACATCGAACCAGAGGGTTCTGTGTAGATAGGAGCCTCATTTTGTAGAGGTAATATTCGATGGCTCCTTTGAAATTTCGCAAAGTGATGAACTTAATCAGATATACAATCTTTTCTTACTTTTCGTGTCTCTTTCCCCTATGCTTCCTCTGATCTGAGCCATTGAAATGCTTATATCTTTGGGTGCATGTATGCCTCATACAGAGACAGTAAGGGGCAAATACTTTGGATACAACTTCTAAAACTATAAGTGAAAATAGACTCAAAATTTTAGGTCCATTGCCAGCATGGAATCAGTTATATTCTGGCCCCTTGGATTTAAAAACGCTTACATCATGTCACTAACATCATGAGGTTATTCAAAATCTAAATATATTCTCTTAAATATAGCATTTTCCCCTCAGGCTACTTTCCATAGAACTTATAATTTTATTTTATTTTTTAATCATAAGTTCTGCACTTTATGATCATATTCCTGGCAAGAATTTATTTTTATTTATTTATGTACTTATTTATGTATTTATTTATTTATTTTTTATCCTCACCTGAGGACACTTTTCCATTTCTTTGTTCAGATGGAGTGGGAAGGAGAGAGAGAGAGAGAAACATCACTGTGAAAGGGACACATCGAGTGGCTGCCACCTGCATGACCCAATCAGGGCCGGGGACAAACTGTAACTGAGGTACGTGCCCTTAGCAGGAACTGAACCCAGGTCTCTCTGGACCACAGGCTGATGCTCTAACTGCTGAGCCAAACCGGCTAGGGCAAGAATTTATTTTTAAATGTCGTCTGAAAATTAAGGTATAAAGAGAATTGTCATAAGGTGGCAGTATATTTCAGTGATAACTCAGTACAGAGAGAGGTTCCTTAGCCAGTATGGAGCTTCGCATAAAATTCATGTACCACCCTGGCCCGCGTGGCTCAGGGGTTGAGCGTGGTCCTGTACACCCAGGGGCTACGGGTTTGATTCCTGGTCAGGGCACAGGCCTGGGTTTCTGGCTTGATTCCCAGTAGGGGGTGATCAGGAGGCAGCCAGTCCTGGTTTCTCTCTCTTCCTCCCTCTTCCATTCTCTCTAAAACGCAATTAAACATATTAAAACATCTACTGTACTTAAGGATTTTGGAGGAAAATTGAGCAACTATTTCATAGGGACTGTGTGGAAAATCTTAGATTTTACTAGTGCTAACTCCAAAGATTGTTGGGAAATAGATTTACGTCTTCCCTGCTCTGCAAAGGGGACCTGACGTCCCTCCTCTGTGCTGGGGGCAGCGACGCAGCAGAGCGAGCCGTCTTTCCGCAGTCACTGATGGGCTGTAGCGGGAGTGATAGTGTGTTTCCGTGTTTCAAGAAATGTATTTGAGGTTATAGTCATTTTAAATGTTAAGTGTACTAATTATAATTTTCATTTTGGTGGTATCGAATACAGGAGGTTTTGGACATGGTTTAATTAACAGCATGAGTCTGTGGAGAAGCGATAGAAAGAACTTCAGCTTTTTAATGAAATGGACTAAGTTTAATTTCCTGCCTTCCCACTCATTAGTTTCGACACGTTGAGCCCATTCCTTTACCTCTGAGATTATTTTTTATTAATAATTCGGGATAATAATGCTTACTAAATAAGGCCACTGCAAGATTCAATGAGATGATATTATTGGTGTGCTTACTAAATTTCGAGATACTTTGTTAATTATTATTACAACCCAAGAAAATATTAGATTTATTTCTAAGTATTTTCTGATGCGACGTCCTTTAAGAGAACAGTGGAGGGTGTTCGGTCGCATTGATGCATCATACTATGGCTGAGTAACTGCGCAGCCAGAGCCACGCGTGGAAGCCCACCCGTGTCATGCTCGATGCCCATCATCTACTGACATTTATATACCTTCCATTCCCTGCCAGTGTTAGGAGTGTGGAGGTCACTAGGCCACACAGGACATTGTGGTTCTCCTTCCATACCTTCCCATTTGGCTAGAAAAATACAACTGGAAAAGAAATCAGAAGACCTGGGTTCTAGCCTCAGTTCTGCCATGAACCAGCTTTGTGATCCTGAATAAGTCCCTACGGTTCTCTTCTTTCATTTGTTAATTCAACTTGATAATCTGTAGAGTCCCTTCTGACACTTCTAAGAATATTTCATATTATGACTTTGCAAATAATTGAGCACTGACTTGCATGTGGTGAGTGGGTGCCACGGACGTTCAGAGGGACAGGCACCGGAGTGGGCTTGGTATCTGGGGCATCTCTGACCCGACTGGCATGCATCCGATGTATAACTGCTCATAAGCAAAAGGAAATTCATTTTCATGACTGAAACATTCTTTTTTCTATATTATAAGTGAAAAATCAGACACGTATAACATTAGAAAAGCCTGGTACATTTCAAATTTAAAATATTACTAATGTTTTATATAAGCTATGTGAAAAATTAATCATTTTGGATTTTCACTACCAGCTACCATGTGGCATATAATGAAAACCCAGGGAAGACAGACATATAAAGAAATAATTATTAATTGCCGTTATTAGTAGTTTAATCATGGTAAATGGCACCCACACTGTATAAGATATTATGTACTTTCATTAAAAGTACATAATATCTGTTAAAGTTATCTGTCACCTTAAAGATTTCTAGAAGCTCTTATCCTTTTATTTTCTCCTCCCACTGGACAACATGGAATTATTATTATTATTTTTTAATCTTTATTGTTGAGAGTATGGCGAAGGTCTTTCAGCCATAGCCTTGACTTTACTGTAGTCCTTGGGCATCATTTTACTTAGGAAATCTTTGCCAGCTAGGGAGATGAGACATGAGAAACAATTCTATTTGCCAAGTTGGCCATCCTCAGCTCCTCTCTGCTTCCTGTAGAATCCGCTTGCAAAGGGACACGTGCCTTTGGATGCTCTTCCTGTCAGCCTGCCTTATCGTGTGCAGTGTGAGCAGCTGGCATTCCGAGCGTGTCGCCTGAAGCCCGTCTTGCCTCGGTCCCCACATTCACAGGGATAGCACTTGCTCGAACGCCCTACAAGCCCGTTTCATCGCCGTCAAAGAGCATGGCTCACCAGTGCCCAGCACCCACGGCGACTCCCTCACTCTCCCCAGCTTTGACTGGTAATGGACTTGCCATTTCTGTAGCTTTGGTAACTGTTACCAGCCTCTGCCCTCCACTTATCATAGAGCGAGTACCAAATAACTTACATTTTAATTAATTAATTTATTTTTTAATCCTCACTTGAGGATACTTTTTTCCCCTCATTTATCTTCAGATAGAGTGGGGGAGAGAGAGAAAAACAAACAAACATCGATGTGAGAGGGACACATTGATTGGATGCCACCTGCATAACCCCAACCAGGGCCTGGGACCGAACCACAACCAGGCACATGCCCTTGACTGGAATCGATTGAACCCGCGACTCTTTGGCCTGCAGGCTGACATTCTAACCCCTGAGCTGAACCTGCCAGGGTTTAAAATAGTAATTCTAGGTACAGTTTCTCTATCAATTAGCTATTGTCACAAAACAAACCACTCCCAGTCATTGGTTTAAAACAGGATGTGTATATTGATTGATCATGGCCAGCAGTTAGCACCTGCCCGGGAGTAAGGCTAGCCAGCCCCTCTCCTGCTGTCCTGAGAGGTGTGAGCTGTTGAGTAGAGATGGCACTGTCATTCCTCAGGTGCATACCTGGCACTGACTGCCACAGCTGTTCGTCCTTCACAGCGCTTCTGTGCTCGCTGAGCATGCACCTGGTGCTTGAGGTCCTGCCTCAGTGTGATGGGCAGAGTAGAGTGGCCCCGAGGTGTCCCTAGCCCATAGAAATGTATTAAACGCAAATTTCTGAAAGCATTTTTTGACATATGTTAAAAATTCAATGAAACATAAATCGCAAAAGCGTTTTCTTCCCACAAACTCTATAAAGAATGCCTACAACAAGTTTAATAATATATACTTAAAGCAAAAAGCAAGACATCTCTGGGAGTATTTAGTGTTGGTGAACATTTAAATCTATGACAGAATGGTGGGAAGCTTAAAGCATTTAAACTTTTGAGCTTTAGAATGGATGAGTTATTTGTTTGGGGACGGGAATATTATTATGAAATTGATATTTAAAGATTAGCTTAGAAGTGATGGGAAGGCTAAATGGAAAAAGCATATACAAATGTGTCAGATGTGAAAAGGTTAGTTCACATCGAGATTAACCAAAGTTTACTTAAGTCATAACATTTCATTAATTCATTGATTCATTCATTTGTTCAACAAGTACTTGTTGAATGTATAAACTACTGGGCACTGTGCAAAAAGTAAGAGCTATAACATGATTTAGACTGAATATTGTTTTCAAAGAATTTGCAGTCTATAAAGGAGAGAACTGTATATAAATTTGTAAAATAAATCTTACATAAAACAGGAGAGGCTGTTTATAAAGTCAGCATTGTAGGTCAAAGTAAGAACTATAAATATTTATTCTTAGGAAAATCAGTCTTTTTCCTAGAGTTTCATAATTATTTTCAAGTGTAACAATTATGAATAAAATGGGTTTACTTCTTTCAACATAAAATATAAAAACTTAAGTTTGACAGATAACTGTGTCTGCAACCAAATTAAAAGTTTATCCTTTGGCTTGAAACTGCCTGGTGCATGCTGAGGCGTCTGCGCTGTTGTCAGCTTGAACTTAAAAGGCACATGTAATGTCACAATAGGTTGTTACCTCGGAAATCAAGATGTCCCTTCAAGTGTTCTGGGGTCTCACAGGAATTCCTGGGTGGGGAGAGCGAGCCGTGGTACCTTGCACCATATTTCAACGAGGCAGCATGAGAGGTTTACACACCTACATGCAGAAACACCTCCGTGTGTAAGACAGCCACCTGCGCTTCCCTCATTTCTCCTCCGTTGTTTTCTCTCCTCTCTGTCATTTTGTAAATTTCTGTTTTGACCTCTTTTTAATCTGTTACTTTTTAATTTACATTCACCCCTTCCTCAGTTCCTTTTCTTCTTGATTTTGTTCTTTGTTCCTCCTTCCCCGGCGCCGGCACCTCCTTTCCCGTCCGAGCGGCCCCCCCTCGGTGTCCTGCCGTCCGCCGTGCCAGACTGCGGCGGGGCCCCGTCACTTCTCAAGTGCAGTGACGATACTTTTACATCGTGCTCATTGTACATTAATGAAATATGTAGTAGCTATTAGTGCAAACAATCACGAACTGACTGGAAAAAATAAAATCCTTGAGGATGTTTTCACACACAATAAAAGCATGCTAATTAGGCTGCTACGAAGCTTTATTTTCTGAGAGAAATAAGATTCATAATAGATGTTTAGATGAATATTGAGAATTTTAATATCCTATTTGGATTTTTCAATCCTCATTTCAAGTTCCCTGGAATACATCAGAGTAATCAAATTAATAAATCATAGCAATTTAAAATATGCATTGCCTTTTTATAGGGAGCATCCTACTGCACGAGAAACCCTTTCAATGACTAAGTGGGATTATTTAAGTCTGTTCCACAGATAAGAGCTCCTACTGTGTGTGAGAAACTCCAGGGAACAGACTATATTCTGAATATGACACTAAGTTCCTTTCTCCTCCTCTTCTGGCTGCAGGAGGCCAGGGAAGGGCAGGCCCGTTCTGAGGCAAGGAAGCAAACCAGTGGAAGATGTGTGTTAGTTGGGCTTTGGCCACGAAGAAGACAGCTCGGGGAATAATGGAGGTGCAGAGGGAACGAGAAATGTAAAGATAATTGAAGACGCTCATGGTGTGCGTCTGCACAGGCCCTGCACAGGTTGCGCGTCTGGTGGTGGGTGGGAGATCAAAGATCGCAGCCACAGGGATTTGTCCAGCCGACGCGTCCCGAGACTGCCGTTCGCTGGGCACTGTGCTGGCTGTGGAGTGCTCAGTACGCAGGCAGGGGCACCGCTCTGACATGACTTCACGGCAGCGGGGACAGACCATGCCAGGAAGGTCGTTAACCAGACAGAGCACCAGGCAGAGGGAAGGTGCAAGTGAAGCATTGGTCTTTTCTTGGTTGGGCAGTCAGGAAAATTAGCCTTTTTTGCTAGGTGTTCAGATGAAGAAATAACATTCACTGAGCATCTACTGCATTACAGACAGTCTGTTAGACTCTGTAGATCTCTAGTCTGTTTTGTTCCCATAATCACATACTAAAGACTTTATATTCCACTTGTGCAAACTAAGAAAGTGAATCACAGCACTGGGACCTGTCACATGGCTGATAAGTCGGAGAGAAGGGATTTGAACCCAGACCATTTGATTTTTAAGTTAGTGCATTGTTATTACAGGAGTCTACACTGGATGGGAATGTTACTAGAAAATGGTATGCCTGCCATGCTTAACACAAATTGGAGACTGACAGTTGTGTTTAAAGGGAATAGTACGGCGGGCAGCACATAATATTGAGGCTCTGTGCTGTGTGGATTGGGAGAAACGGAAGGACACAGGAGGAAATGTGGAGGAAGACTCAGCCAAGGAGGAGAGGATGCAGGGAAGAACTGAAGAGGGCCTTCACCTGAAATACATTGAATATGGATAACTTGATGATGGCAGAGAAAAGCTGGGGAAAGAACGGATTTCTTTCCATCCCTCCTTTTTGTTCAGGACCTCATCATGGCTTGGCAAGAATATGACCTTAACCCGAAGGTATTTTTTCATTGATTTTCTTTTTTATATAGAGTGTAACGGAGGGAAGAAGGAAGGGAGGGAGGGGGAGAGAGAGAGAGACATTGATGTGAGACAGATACATGAATTGTTTTCCTCTGGCACAACTCCGACGACCCAGGGCCAGGGATCCGCCCTGCAACCCAGATACGTGCCCTTGACCGGAAATCAAACTCACGACCCTTTGGTCTGCGGGTGGATGCTCTAACTGCTGAGCCAGACCAGCCAGGGCTGTTGTTCATTTTTTATGCAGCTGCCAGAATCAAGTTGCTAAAGAATTCCCTGAATAATAACCTTGATGACATCCCATTCTCCATCATGCAATGGTGTCTAAACCCCTCATCCCAGAATATAACTTTGTGAATCATTGTCACTGTGCTGTCTTACAGAAGTCCCTGAGTCCCATACTGCAATTCGCTACATTTCTCTCTGAGTGTGTCTTCTCTGGAATGTACCCATCTATTATATTTTCATTTCAATGGCAACATTTTCTATTTCAAGAATTGTTATTTGGTTCTTTGGAATATCTTTCCCTTTCCTTCTGCTTGTTTTTGTTTTATACATTTTTATTTTGTTTTTAGGAGATAGTATTCACTCCTTTATTTTCTTATAAGAATTATACGCATAGTAATGTTTCAAAATGTTTAAAGTATTCTGTTATTTTCACTTTGTAATAAATTTAGTTTCTGATTACTGGAGGTTTTAATGTTTTCCCCTTAGAAATAGTGTGTATTTGTGAGTCTTGAAAGATGGTTGTGTTCACTTGTTTCTCTCTCGATGAACTCTCCCTGACCCTCTAGTAGTTCCGTGGGTGCCTGGGGGGGCCTGAGTTGGACTCATGCCTTACAGGGGTGGCCCTGGGAGCAGCCCCATAGTAATGTTGTGACGATGTGGCATCTGTGGGAGCCATGGGGGGGGGGCTTGACCCACGTCTTAATTTCATGTCTGTATTGGCTTCCTCCTGTCTCCGTTTGGCACAGAGGTTTGTAGAAGTCTTTATCTGAGTCAGCACAACTCTCAGTATCCCCAGCCCTTGCATGAGAGAGGGAGTCCTGCCCACCCACCTGTGATTTCGATCAAGGAGTCATTCCATTTCCCATGGCAAGTGTCACTGAGGCAGAGTGACCTGGGCTAGCTCTGCGCCCTTGGACCCTGGACCTGATGCTTCAGCTCAGCCTGTGACTCTATGTTTCTTCTGGGCTGCACTGAGATGTTTCAGGTGTTCCTCACATTGCCTCTTTAAAGTTAACATAACAGTATGTATGTACATTATTGAATTTCCATTATTCTACGATAAGTGTTATCTCATTTTCTGGAAGGAAAAGGTTAGACAGAAAGGTTAGGTATCTTACCTAAGTCCCAGAGTCTCCCAGTCTCAGTGACAAGATATGAACCCATTTTCTGGCCCCACCCAATGTTCTTTTGATAATTTTGTGGTATGCTTTCTTGAAAGGGGTTTAATGTCTTCTCTGCAGGATGTGAAATAGATAGAAGAAATGGGGATTTCCAACTGCAGGACATGGAGGAAGTCAGTTCCCAACCCTTAAGAATGGAATTAAATGGCTTTTCTAAAGGCTTAATCCAAAGTGAAGTCAGACTGCCAAGAAATACGGAGTGGAGAAATTGGAAACATTCTATATCCTCATCACTTAATGTAGTTGAACATTTTGGATGAGGTCAGGGTTGTCAAATATTTTACCATTTTTATTGCTGTGGGTTGGAGTGATTTCAAGTTCTTTACATTTCTTTTAAAATAAGGATTTCCACACTGCTAATGAAATTTTAGGAGCGGTCTGTCTCACTATTAAGTTCAAACTATGTCCCATGTATTGAAAGATTTATTTCTCTCCTTTCAAAGAAAATATTCAGAGTTTTACATTTTAGGTTTTTTTGCTCATATGATCTCCTAACATTTGAGAAACATGTAAAGAGGATGTTAGATCACAGCCTTTGCTGTTCGAAGAGACTTTAGAGACCCGCCAGTTAAACCCCCATTCCTAAGATTCGAGGAGCCGAGACCTAATTTGGTGAAATGTTTACAGGGTTACATCACCTGTCAAGAACAGGATGGGGCCGGGAAGCCCTCTTTGTCCAGTGCTTCTTCGGACATTATTCCGAGAGCTTATTTTAGGTATGTCTTGGTCTGCCTGGGTCACTTTGTGATGGGAGATGCCTGTAAAGTACAGTCAGGGACAGGTGTTCCTTTCCCTCAGGCAGGGTGCATCATGGGAATTCAGTTGTGCAAACAAAAGAGGTGGTTAGTGCCAGAAATGCCTTTTTTGGGCATTCATTCGGTAAGGCTATGTGGAAAAATGATCGTTTCTTTCCCTAAAGAGATGATACAATTTACATCTCTTTGGAATCCACAGCGAAACTTTGTAAATATTATAAATATTTCCTTGGGAAGCAGATGTATGTGAGATGCCTGTTTTTCAAGTTAGCTGCATCATAAATACTTTATACACTGTGTTTAATACTGAATTATAGCTCTCTAAATTGCTTTTAAATATATGGAAAGGGGAAAGTCTTAACAAGGCAAAAATATTCCTATTTGTAGTAATGGGAAGTAAATTACCTTGTAAAAATTCTAATTTTCCCAAGATAGGAATAATGTAAACCTCAAAATTCAAGCAAATGCACAGTCCTCTCTTTATTATTATTATTGTTCATTTGTTTACTCAACACACATTTGTTGAGCACCTATGGGAAGTACAGACAGAATCAGCAGTCTCTCCTCCCCGTCAGCCCCTCCTGCTCCAGGTTCCATGGCTTCTCCCTCTGGCCTCACCACTGAGCCTCCCACCCCTGGTCCTGGCACACCTGTCCCTCCCCTTCCCTCCCCTCCCCTCCTCACTCCAAGTCCCTCCTCATCCTCACCCTGGCAGGAGGACGCCCCTGGCCCCTGGCCCCGCTGCTCTATGCTCTCCTAATTTATCTTCCTCTACCATGAGATGTGTATTTGTTTTTCATTGTTTCATAGCAGCCGGCAGACTTTAATAGTAGTCATGAAAAATGACGTCCACCACGCACAGTAGACATACAGACATCTCCTGCAGACACGAAGCTGCCAGGTCAGCCTCGCGGGCACCGTTCTGAACGAGAACTACGTGTGTGTCCAGTGCACGTCCCCACGCCGAGGTTCTGCCTGGACTTCTGTAGCGGTTCTCTCGGGAGCAGTCTGCCTTGCTCACGTGATTCGCGTGCTGACCTACACCCAGTATCACAGTGGCCTGTCTCCTCAGCCTTCTGACAACACAGGCAGACATTTGTGTGTCGAGCTCACTTAGGAAAGAAGTAAAACACGTCAGGGGTTACCCACTTAGGACTACACCTAGGAAATACAAAGTCAAATCCTCTATCGCGCTTCTGTTATCGATTAATATCATCATTTTTAAGTTTAGAATATTTTAAAACTGCAAAGAGAAAAAAGCAATGCAAATCTGTGTAGAACATTGTTTAAAAAGTATTCATGATACGAGGGAGAAATTAAAAACACATGCAGTTGCTGTTCTTTCATTTGTTTATGTGTGTGTGTTACCCCTGAGCTGCAGACAGGGTGCGTCTGTGTGTCTCATGCCATCGTTTCCCCAGGACCTCAAGGCCTACTTGTTGAATGAATGAACATCCTCCTGGGACCCATTTGGAGATAAAGTTGGTTAAAAAATGATTATGGTATAGTGTGAAAATATGGGGATACAAAGAAGTAAATAAATAAGCTGTAAGGGGGAGAATGGTGGTCGAAGGAGGCTTTTCAAGAGATGATGCCCGGCTGGTCCTGAAGGTTCCCCAAGGTCATCAGATGCCCGGGCTGGTCCTGCAGGTCCCCCAGGGTCGTCAGATGCCCAGGGTGGTCCTGCAGGTCCCCCAGGGTCGTCAGATGCCCGGGCTGGTCCTGAAGGTTCCCCAGGGTCATTAGATGCCCGGGCCAGTCCTGCAGGTCCCTAGGGTTGTCAGATGCCCAGGGTGGTCCTGCAGGTCCCCCAGGGTCGTCAGATGCCCGGGCTGGTCCTGCAGGTCCCCCAGGGTCGTCAGATGCCCGGGCTGGTCCTGCAGGTCCCTAGGGTTGTCAGATGCCCAGGGTGATCCTGCAGGTCCCCCAGGGTCGTCAGATGCCCGGGCTGGTCCTGCAGGTCCCCCAGGGTCGTCAGATGCCCAGGGTGGTCCTGCAGGTCCCCCAGGGTCATCAGATGCCCAGGTTGGCCCTGAAGGTTCCCCAGGGTCATTAGATGCCCGGGCCGGTCCTGCAGGTCCCCCAGGGTCGTCAGATGCCCAGGGTGGTCCTGCAGGTCCCCCAGGGTCATCAGATGCCCGGGCTGGTCTTGCAGGTCCCCCAGGGTCGTCAGATGCCCGGGCTGGTCCTGCAGGTCCCTAGGGTTGTCAGATGCCCAGGGTGATCCTGCAGGTCCCCCAGGGTTGTCAGATGCCCAGGCTGGTCCTGCAGGTCCCCCAGGGTCGTCAGATGCCCGGGCTGGTCCTGCAGATCCCCCAGGGTCGTCAGATGCCCGGGCTGGTCCTGCAGGTCCCCCAGGGTCGTCAGATGCCCAGGGTGGTCCTGCAGGTCCCCCAGGGTCGTCAGATGCCCAGGCTGGTCCTGCAGGTCCCCCAGGGTCGTCAGATGCCTGGGCTGGTCCTGCAGGTCCCCCAGGGTCGTCAGATGCCTGGGCTGGTCCTGCAGGTCCCCCAGGGTCGTCAGATGCCCAGGGTGGTCCTGCAGGTCCCCCAGGGTCATCAGGTGAGTGTGAGGAGGCAGAACTCACTCCTCTGCATTGGGGACAGTGCAAGAGCACAGGCAGGAAAATGAAAAAAAAAAGTATGTTTAAAAATACTCCGTTTGCATCAGCATTGCCAGAATTGGTACTTCATGGCATTCTCGGTATGGATGTCCAGCAGCCCCACTTCAATGAGAGCATGTCCGCACCCTTTAGGCTGGGCAGGAAGGAAGACTAGTATCTTCTCAGCTTGCAAAGTAATTTCCTCTCTGTGAGATTGTGCTGAAAAGTTTACCTTAAAAACATATATCAAGGAAATGAGAAGAAGACAGCGGCAGGCAGGACCGGAGGGAGGGTGAGTGTGAGAGAGGGAGCTAGTGAGTGAGAGAGTGTGAGTGGACGTGAAGGTGGATGACCAAACCCGAGCAGTGCAAAGTCGCGGAGCAGAAGGTTCTTGTGCTGTGGACGGAGCAACCGGCTACGTGGTGAGCGGCCCTTCAGGGCTCTTCTCCCTGCGCCGCGGGGAGGTCCCCCCATTTTGGAAGATCCCAGGTCTTTCCTGGGAGGAGGCAGTGGGAACGGCTAGGGCCCAGCAACCTGAGCCCACCAGCACACCAGGGACCATCGGACGAGTGGACACTCTGTGTCAACACAGACCAGTGCACAGTAGTGGAGCTCCCAAGGTGCCAGTCATGGAAGCCACGGACAGCCCAGAGCCCAGCACCATCCCCCATAGTAGCAGCTCAATCAGAGTCGAGATATACCCCCAGCAACCCCAGCAACAGAGGCTGGGGAGCAGAAATTTATCCCTAGGCAACAGAAGCACAGACCAGCAGCTGAGACCCATCCCCAAAAACTACAGCAAAAGCTGAGCAGGACTTGAGCCCCATGGGGCAACAGCATTCCCCAGCCACCAGCGGTGGAACCTGGTGCTCCACAGAGGCCTGTGCGGTCCAGTAGCTCACAAGAACAGTGGGAAAACACAACCCCAGAGAGACTGGTGTGATCCAGCTGCCCGCCTGCGGGAATTGCAGGATGCAGGTGCACAAGAGAGACCTGTACAACCCAGGAGAGACTGTGCGATCCAGCTATGCACAAGATAGGTTTAGAGGATGTGAAAAAGGAGGCAGAGTGAATAGAAGCTATGCAGACAATCTCCCAGGACCAAACGGGAATTACAACAAAAATGAAGACAAATCCTCAGAAAAAAAAAGCCATAGCAAAACAGCAGGACAGGACCATATAACCAGGGACACTGGTAGGATCTGCAGAGGTGCAAGAGGGTGGCAGGCTGGAAGCCCACGGAGAGCAGCAGTCTTAGCTGTAAGCAGCGCCCTTGGGGAATAAAGACCAGGCTTGCTCCACAGCACAGAGAGCTGGGACAGAGCACTAAAATAGCCACAGCCACTGCCCTGGGGGCTATGGCAAAGGGAGGACAGACTGGGCTGGAACTCTGTGGGGACACCCGGAACGTGGAGGGCACTCAGAGTTATTGCTGAGTTGCGGCCAAAAAACAACTGTGGCCAGTGTGTTCCTTCCCTGAGCTGTGTGGAAAAGCAGCAGATCACACCCTCGGAGATTCAGCCTTTCCCAAGTGAGGCAAAGAAATAAAAATCGAGGCTCATTAACAACCAGCATCTATCCCACGCTCTGGAAATACTCTTATGCAGAACACCAGGACTACATTCTAAGGCACTGAGTAACAGACTACTAGCCACCAGGAAGAAGCTAGAGGATAACTGAACCTTTCCTGGGCTTGAGAATCTACCCAGGAAAGTAAGACTTGACAGTGGTGTATAACGTGGACCCACCCAGGCTCATCCGATCCGAGTAGAGGGAGCCACAAACAGCAGAACACCAACACCGACAGGGAAAATTTGGCAGGCCCCCCAAAACCCAATGAGATAGCCAAAATGGTGAAACAAAGAAACAAATTCCAAATGAAAGAACAAGAGACCTCTATAGAAGATGAGATCAATGAAATGCAGCTAAGGAAATTATCAGAGGTAGAGTTCAGAGTCATGATCTTGAAGAAGCTCAACAGCATGAGTAAGGACATCAGCACCATGAGTAAAGATATAGAAACATTGAAAACTAACCAAGTGGAAATGAAGAATAACATAACAGAAATTAAGAACACATTGGAAGGACTAACCAGCAGACTAGAGGAAGCTGAGGACCAGATCAGTGAATTAGAAAACAGGGTAGAAAAAATCAACAAATCAGAAAACCAAAAGGAAAAAAAACAATTAAAAAACAGGAAGACAGCTTAAGAGAACCGTGGGACAACTGAAAATGTAATGACATTGGCATCACAGGAGTCCCCGAAGAGGAAGAAAATGGGCACGGGTTAGAAAATATATTTGAAGAAATAGTGACAGAAAATTTTCCCACCTTGGTGAAGGAAGAAGGTATTCAACTTCAAGAAGCAGCAGAGAATCTCAATTAAGAAGGACCCAAACAGGCTCACACCAAGACACATAGTAATTAAAATGCCAAAAATTAAAGTCAAAGAGAGAATCCTAAGGGCAGCAAGAGATAAACAACAGGTTACCTACAAAGGAGACCCATTAAGGCTGTCAGCTGACTTCTCAGCAGAAACACTATAGGCCAGAAGCAAATGGCATGAAATAATCAAGGTCATGAAAAACAAGGATCTGAATTCAAGACTACTCTATCTAGCAAGGCTATCATTCAAAATAGAAGGTGAAATAAAAGCTTCCCAGGAAAAAAAAAAAGACTAAGGGAATATATTAACACCAAACCAGCACTGCAAGAAATGTTAAAAGGACTGCTGTAATTAGTAGAAGAAATAAGGAAAAGAAATAGAACCACACTAAACAAAAATGGCAATGAAGTACATATCAGTTATCATCTTAAATGTGAGTGGTTTGAATGCTCTGATAAAAAGACACAGGGTAGCTGGCTGGATAAGAAAGCATGACTCACATATATGTTGTTTACAAGAGACCCACCTCACAACAAAAGACTCACATAGGTTGAAAGTGAAGGGATGGAAAAAAATCTTCCAAGCAAACAGAAAGGAAAAACACGTTGGGGGAGCAATACTCATATCTGATACAGTAGATTTCAAACTGAAGGCCATGACTAGAAACAAAGAAGGCCACTACATAATATTGAAAGGATCTATCCAACAGGAAGATATAATCTTGGTAAACATATATGCACCCAATATAGGAGCACCAACATATATTGAAAATCTTTTGGAGGACTTCAAAGGAGAAAATGACAGCAATACAATCATAGTAGGGGAATTCAACACCCCATTGACATCACTGGATAGATCTTCTAGACAAAAAATTAACAAGGAAACACAGACTCTGAATAAAGCGCAAGATCACATGGATTTCATAGATATCTACAGAGAATTACACCACGAAACTTCAGAATTCACATTCTTCTCAAGTGCACATGGGACATTCTCAAAGATAGACCACATGTTAGAACACAAACTAAGTCTCTACAAGTTCAAGAAGATTGAAATCCTATCAAGCATCTTCTCAGATCACAATGGCCTGAAACTGGAAATCAGCTGCAACAAGAACATGCAAAGACATTTAAAAATATGGAGGCTAAATAGCATGTTATTGAACAATAAATGGGTTACCATGGAGATCAAGGAAGAAATTAAACACTTCCTGGAAACCAATGAAAATGAACATATAACAACACAAAACCTATGGGATACAGCGGAAGCAGTTCTGAGAGGGATGTTCATAGCACTACAGGTCTACCTCAAGAAGCAAGAAAAGTTTCTAACAGAATATCTAACCTCACAACTTAAAGAACTAGAGGGCAAACAAAAAGAAAACCCCAGAGCAAGTAGAAGGAAGGAAATGGTAAAGATTAGAGCAGAAATACATAGCATGCAGACCAAAAAAATAATTCAAAGGATCAATGAAACAAAGAGCTGGTTCTTTGAAAAGATAAACAAGATTTATGGACCGTTAGCTAGTCTCACCAAGAAACAAAGAGAGAGAACCCAAATACACAAAATCAGAATTGAAAGAGGAGAAATAATAACTGATACCAAAGAAATACAATAGATTGTGAACAAATATTATGAACAATTATATGGCAACAAATTCTATAATCTAAGCAAAACAGACCAATTTCTAGAAACACATAGTCTCCCAGAACTGAACTGGGAAGAGATAGAAAACTTGAACAGACCAATAACAACAAAAGAAATTGAAGATGTAATCAAGATGCTCCCAGCCAACAAAAGCCCAGGCCCGGACGGCTTCACAGGGGAATTTTACCGAACATTTAAAGAAGAACTAATACCCATTCTCCTCAAACTATTTCAAAAAATTCAAGAAGAAAGAAGACTTCCAAGCTCGTTTTATGAGGCCAGCATAATTCTAATTTCAAAACCAGGAAAAGACATTACAAAGAAAGAAAACTACAGACCAATATCCCCGATGAACATAGATGCCAAAATCCTGAACAAAATACTAGCAAATCAGATCATGCAATACACGAAAAAATTATTCACCATTCCAAGTGGGATTCATTCCAGAAATGCAAGGCTGCTACAATATCCACAAATCAATAAACATGATACACCACATATACACAATGAAAGATAAAAATCATATGATCATATCAATAGATGCTGAAAAAAAAAATTTGACAAAATTCAGCACCCATTTCTGATCAAAACGCTCAGCAATCTGGGAATAGAGGGATCATACCTCGACATAATAAAGGTCATATATGAAAGACCTACAGCCAACATCATACTTAATGGGCAAAAATTAAAAGCATTTCCCTTAAGAACAGGAACAACGCAAGGATGCCCACTTTCACCACTCTTACTTAACATAGTAATGGAAGTCTTAGCCACTGCAATCAGACAGGAAGAAAAAATAAAAGGGATCCAAATTGGAAAGGAGGAAGTGAAACTGTCATTATTCGCAAATGACATGTTACTATAAAAGAAAACCCCAAAGACTCCATCAAAAATTTACTAGACTTAATAAATGAATTTTGCAAAGGAGCAGGATACAAAAGTTAACGTCAAGAAATCGACGGCATTCTTATACACCAATGATGAACTCACAGAAAGAGAAACTAAAAAACAATCCCATTTACCATCACAGCAAAAAAAATTTAAGATACCTAGGAATAAACTTAACCAAAGAAATAAAGGTCCTGTTCCCAGAAAACTACTGGTCATTGAAAAAAGAAATAGAGGAAGATATAAAAAATTGGAAGCACATACCCTGTTCATGGATTGGAAGAATTAACATCATTAAAATGTCCATACTACCCAAAGCAATCTATAGATTCAATGCAATCCCCATCAAAATACCAACGACATACTTCACAGAACTAGAACAAATATTTCAAGAGTTCATGTGGAACCAAAAAAGACCCTGAATATCCACAGCAATCTTGAAAAAGAAGAACAAAGTTGGAGGGATCACATTACCAGATTTCAGGTTATACTACAAAGTCACTGTAATCAAAACAGCCTGGTACTGGCACCAGAACAGGCATATAGACCAGTGGAACAGAACAGAGAACCCAGAAATGGACCCAAGGCAATATGCTCAATTAATATTTGACAAAGGTGGCAAGAGCATACAGTGGAGTAAGGACAGCCTCTTGAATAAATGGTGTTGGGAAATTGGACATGCGAAAAAATGAAACTAGACCATCAACTTACACCATACAGAAGAATAAACTCAAAATGGATAAAAGACTGAAATATGACTCATGAATCCAAAAGATCCTAGAAGAAAATGTAGGCAACAAAATTTCAGACATCATATGCAGCAGAATTTTTACTGATATATCACCTAAGGCAACAGAAACAAAGGAGAAAATGAATACATTGGACTACATGAAACTCAAAAGCTTCTGCACAGCAAAAGATACAATCTTCAAAATGGAAAGGCAATCCACTGTATGGGAGAGCATAACTGCCAATGATATATCAGATAAGGGGTTAATTTCCAATATATACAGAGTGCTCATACAGCTCAACAAAAGGAAGACAAAGAACCCAATTGAAAAATGGGCAGAGGATCTAAATAGGCACCTCTCCAATCAGAACATACAAATGGCTAAGATACATATGAGGAAATGCTCAACATCACTAATCATCAGAGAGATGCAAATGAAAACAACAATGAGATATCACCTCACACCTGTCAGAATGGCCGCCATCAACAAATCATCAAACGAGTGTTGGCGAGGGTGTGGAGAAAAGGGGACTCTAGTACACTGCTGGTGGGAATGCAGACTGGTGCAGCCACTATGGAATACAATATGGTGTTACCTCAAAAAATTAAAAATTGAACTTCTATTTGACCCAGTGATCCCACTTCTAAGAATATACCCTAAGAAGCCTGAAACACCAATCAGAAAGAATATATGTACCCCCATGTTTGTAGCAGCACTATTTACAATAGCTAAGATCTGGAAACAACCCAAATGTCCATCAGTAGATGAATGGATAAAAAAGCTGTGGTACATATACACAATGGAGTACTATGCAGCTGTAAGAAGGAAGGATCTCTTATCTTTTGAGATGACATGGAGGGACCTGGAAAGTACCATCCTAAGTGAAACAAGCCAAGCAGAGAAAGACAAATATCATATGATTTCACTTATTTGTGGAATATAATGAACATAACAGTCTGAGGAATGGGGTAGTCTCAGAGACGTGGAAGTGGAGTACAGACTGACAATCCCCTGAAGAGGGGGTGGGGTGGGAGAGATAAACCACAGAACTTATATGCGTGTATGTATGAACAATGTACATGGACAACAAAGGTGGGGACAAGGTGGAGAGGGAGGGGAGGGGGGATCAGTGGGGAGAAAAGAAGAAACATCTGTAACAAAAATAAATAAAAATAAAAATAAAAAGTATGTATCTGTGCATAGGACGGGCAACAGTGTGGTGGTCACCAGAGGGCAGAAGCGTCGGGGGAGGCAGGAGAGGGTAAGGGGGATACATGGTAATTGAAGGAGACTTGACTTGGGCGGTGAATACACAACAACATACAGGTCATGTATTCTGTATTGTATAGAATTGTACACCTGAAAACTGGGTGATTTTATTAACCAGTGTCAACCCAATACATTCAGTGAAAAAGTAAAATAAATAAATAAATATATATATATATCTCGAGAAGGGAGCACATTTTTCAGCTTGAATGAAAAGGCAATTTATTCTCTAAAATTATTTTTAAAAATAAGTTTCCCCTTTTAAAATATAATATTCAGATGTCTCATCATTTGAAATGCATTCATATATTGGAAACACATCCATCTTACATGTGGAATGTGAAGGAGGCCGAAAAGCACACCTGTGTCAGAGAGCGTCCTTTGATAGCTGGGATTCACACCCCCAACCCCTGCCATGCCCACCACCCTGGGCCCAGAACCTCTTCTCACAGTCCACATGCACATTCGCCCACACTAACCTCCCAGTGCAGACTTGGTGGCTGAATGGTCCCATTCAAACTATTAATGAAGTGAAGAGGAGGGTGTTGGAGAATGGAGGTAATGATTGCAAGGTCATTGCTCTGCGAGCCGCATCCTGCTGGGGGCCTCGGTGGGCTCAGTTCACATTCAGCTGTGCTGTGGCTGTTGCTGTCTGTGTAACCCTGTGCACGCGCATGGCACTCATACACATTGTATTTCTTATGCCTGTTCCGGGTGTACATTTATTTTACCCGGAATGCTGTGACTTCACTTCTGTATCCCACACACGCCCTGGAACTGGCTTGGAAGATGAAGGTCTTTTTTAGACTTTTTTCTAGTTTCCATTTATTGAGCAGCTGCTACGAACATGACGTTGTTGGTGCTCTTCTTAATTACATCATTTGCTTGTCACAGTGACCTGTGTGGCAGTCATTGTTCTGCAGTCCAGCCATGACACAGTGCTTCCCGGTAGCTATTGGAAACGTGCTCATTTACTTCATTATGTCTCCACTGAATAGGTGATAAATCCAAATGATCTACAGCAGTGATTCACATTCCAAGCACATACTCTGTGGCAGGACTACATGTTTTCCATGTATTAATTCATTTAATCCTCACTAGAACTGGAAAATGAAATGAGGAAGCCAGGGCACCAAGAATTTAAATAACTGTTCCAAGATCACAAAGCTAATATGTGATCAAGCTAGATTTCAATCCAGAATCCATCCCACTCTTGTCACTTGCAGGATTGTGTTGTGATGGGGACCCAGTGGACGGGGTGTGGGTCATTTGAAAGAAGACATGCTCTTTGCGCAGCAGAGCCGACCCTGAGAGCGCTGGGCAGCGCTGTGCCTTCCGCCGGGCGGCACTGTTCTCAGGGCTCAGTCTCTCCCTCGGGCCCTGCGTTTGCTTGTCCACAGGACACACCTACACACACGCCCTGAAGAGACACATCCCGTCATGTGTCTATCATCCTACTGGGCAGAGACGATGGAGCAGTGGATGGTGGGGGCGCCTTGGGCTCAGAGCATAGCTGTCCACCCCTCACCTATTTGCTCCCTGAGAAGGTATGTTCATTTCTGTGACTTCTTCACCATGAGCTTCTTGAGGGCAGAACCTCTGACTTACTCATCCTGGTGTCTCCAGCACCTGGCCAAATGCCCAGCCAGTGAATCCTGTCCATACCTGTTAATGGAGAAAGGAGGGAAGGAAGGCAAGATCCGAAGAGCGAAGGAAGTTATGTTAGCTTTTCCAGGCCACACACACACGTGAGTTCTAGTGCTGTGCTCACACTGCATTCGGTGTCTCACGTGTGACGGTGCGTGTGTCCGACGGCGCCCACCCTGGGGGGTCACGGTGCGTGTGTCCGATGGCGCCTGTCCTGGGGGTCACCTTGCGTGTCCCTGGGAGCAGCAGCAATGGGACTTTCCATTTCTACAGAAATAAATAGCATTTGCCCTTAGCTTCTTTCTTTTCCGCTGTTAGAGTTTATATCATATTAAGCTGATGACTGTGTTCAAAATATTATTTCTGAACATTATGTCCCTTTGGCGTCTAGGCTAATTTTTTCAAAAGTCTTCTGATAATGATCAGACCTTCGTCACATTAGTTCATTTTCCAAGCAGTGTTATTGCCTGAAACCTCAGTCCACCTTAAGATAGGAACTAAATTGAGAAGATTAAACATTCATATTCTTATCTGTTTTCTCTCATATTCATTAATTTCCTGAAATTTCTGCATATCTTCATGTGCAGTGCCTGCTGGCTCAGGCACTGAACTCCTACGGACTGAAATGTTCCTTCGTGCAGAGCCGGGGGGAGGAGTCGTGGTCTGCACAACAGCTTTGGGGGGCAGTTTGGGCCTTAACTACTTTTTGCCCCAATATATAAAGTTCCAAATGTTGTACAGTGACAATTATTTTAGGCTGGGTCATGATTATAGACACTAAATATGTATTTCAATGTACCTATTATGACGCGCGTGTGTGCTATTTCTCATGCTCTTATTTCGTCTGTCTGGCTTGCTTCTGGAAAGGTAACTCAGTGATTTCTGTAGGCCATTCGTGTAGAAGGTCTTCGTCAAGAAGAGCGCAGATGCAGGCATGCCCGCTGGACTCCTCCCACACGGGCGAGCAGTTTGTAGGTTGTGTCTGAAGGCAGCCATCGGTGGGCTGCGTCGTGTGAGGATGGCTCTGACAGCCATGGCTTTTACATGTGACTCCAGAAAACTCTCCAAGTGTCCGGCGCCGTGGCTGCTGCTGGGGGAACCGCTGTGGGAGGGTGAGGCGGTCACAGGCTGCACGGGAGGGAGCGCCCCAGGAGCGTCCCGAGCGCTGGCCCGGCCGAGGCTAGCTCCGCGTGCCCACCTGTCCGAGTCCAGGACGGGGAAGGGGACACCAGAATCCTGGACCCTGAGAAGACGTGTATTAACTTCTCAGTGACCACCAGGGTCACAGAAATAGGCTACGGCATATTTCAAACCTGAGTCAGAGAAGGAAATTGTGTGCCTCAGTATCTTTTTCTTTAAAATGAGAATACTAACAGTATCTACTGCATGAGGATCTTATAAAGATAGAGTGAGTTCATATTTATATGTATTTATTTACCTCATTGAGTAATTATGAAGATTAAGTGAGTTAATATTTATAAAACATAAAATAGTGCTGGTATATAGTAACCCGTACATAGTATTGATAAAATAAATTAAACCACATACAAATATTTTTCATTGTAAGTATATATAATTCACATAAGTTTGAAGAACAGTTATTAATTTTTTTTCCAAACAAGAAAAGCCATAGCTAGAGTATTCTCACAATTCTGCCCATCTTTGTCGTCCAGTTTCAAGTTAATGTGCTGCCAAGCAGACCAACACAGAAGACAAAGGGACCAGGCGCTTTCTCCCGGGGGAGGAGCTAGAAGAACAGAGAAGCGAATGCCCTTTGCTGTCCAGCGTGATCACTGCTTTGATAAGAGAATCCCGGTGCTCAGGGAGACCCCTGGCCGAATTCCGGCCAAGCTGCAGGTGTGCCTTCAGGCTGGGACCGGCACGTAGGAATGTGTGCACTTTGAAAAGTGAATTACCTGCTCCGAGCGCTTGGGCTCCAGAGTCAGGCAGGTGTACCTGCCCCTGCAGGAAGGAAATGGGCGGGAGCCAGGGCCCAAATGTCCTTTTGTGCCAGAATTCTCTCTTCTAATCAGAAGAGTGTCACGATTTGATATGGGTTATTAAAGAAAGAAAGATTCACCATGGCCGGTTTGACTCAGCGGTTAGAGCGTGGACCCGCGGACCAGAGAGACCGGGTTCGGTTCCCGCTAAGGGCACGTACCTCGGTTGCAGTTTGTCCCCGGCCCTGGTTGGGGTCCTGTGGGTGGCAGCCACTTGAAGTATCTCTCTCACATCAATGTTTCTCTCTCTCTCTTTCTCCCTCTCTCCCTCCCATTCTACCTAAGGATAAATGCAAAAATGCTCTTGGGTGAGGATAAAATAAATAAATAAATTAATTAAATAAATAAATAAATAAAGAAAGAAAGAAAGATTGCCAGGATTGTATAAAACTTAAAAAAAATTGTGCTGAAGATATTTTTCTTGAACTTGGGATAATCAACATAGATTTAGTTAAGTAAAAGGAATGAATATTTAAGTTGAAATTTAACTTTGTTTAAATTATGTGTATGGGGGTGTACTTTTTACTTTTAAAAAGATGGGAAAGGAGCATCGTTTTTATGGAGTAAATCTTTTGGACAAATCTGTTTGGGCCCTACACCTGCCGCTGGCCGTTCCAACAGGAAGACCGTCTAGTCCAACTACTGCTCTGCAGACTGTGCTTTCAGCACCCAAACATCGCGACCACTGTTGCACTACGAAGGGAGGAAACCGTGACAGGACTCTCTTTCCTGAAGTGACCCCGGTGTATTTTTGTCACCATCTCCCGTGAGTCTCAGTGACCCCGCCCCTTCCCCAGCACAGAACTCAGCGCACAGCAGCTCTTCAGTGAACCATTGGGAGTTGAATTGTTTCTACTCCACTACATTATCTAGAGAGCTAAGTTTCAGTTGCATTTATTTGTTTTTAAATTCTATTAATGGCGACTGCACTCATGGTTTGAAGGCCCAGTACTTGCTTACACTGTGGTTTCGATGTAATCAGTGAGTCCCTGTTCACCATGCTGCCACGGACCCTATTTCTTTAGGCAACCTGACCCTCTGCTCTGTTACCGCCAGCTCCTCAGAAGTCTGTTCCACGGGGTCATCCTGTTAAACCTGCTCACTGGGCCCTTTGTACGACTGGGGGAGTTTTGTGGGGCAGAGGAGACGAGTATGGGAGCGTCATGGGTTTTCTTTTGCCTACTCAAAGCAGATGACCAAAGTAAAACAATAAAATAAAAAGTTCACAGGGTAATGTGATTTTAGTTGTCAACAACATCTGTCTTCTCTTTAAAAAATAAATGTACATGTTGTATTTGCTCATTGCAAAAAGTTCAAACAATATAACATTGTATAAAGAAGTAAAATCTATCCTGGATTTTAGTCTACATGCCCTTAAGTAGATTTCTAGGTTTACACAAATATTATTTTTTCATAATCAACATATGCCATCAGTCTGGGAATTGTATCATAAAAACCTGTTACGGCTTACTTTTTTGAGTGTGTTCCTCTTTTACATCTTTATTAGAAATAAGATAAAAATCTTTATGTCAAGTTTACTATTTTATTATATCTGAAATTGCCTGCAAAAGTCATAAAATGCATTCTTTTTAGTTTTGAAATTTGCTGAAAAGTTTACTTTTAGAGCATCAATGACTCACACACACTGTGTTGATGCCTTACCTGAAGGGCCTTCGTTGACATTAAGATAAACATACAGCAGGTGTTTCAACATTCGGGCAGGCAGTTTGCACAGTGTATGGATATGCTACAAAGAAACCATCTCTTTTTCCCTAAGAAGCCTGGAAGGATTCTCAGTATAAATCAAAGAGGTTATGACACTGTTGGGGATGGTGCAGGTGAAGAGAGATCACTGAGTGGTGGGGAAGCTGTAACCGAACCTCCAGCACCGGCGCCCACCGCCTCCAAGGGCTGTCGGGGGGCAAAGCATGTGAAGCATCCTGGCACAGCTGTCTGGGTGCGGGGGGCCACCCTTGTTCTGCGCCAGTGTATGCCGGCTTGAGAAGAAATTACATATGGCTTGTTGTAGTTAACTCAAACATGGTAGGTTGGACTATAACATGCATGGTGACAGTTGGGTTTTTGGAAATGGCTACATGATAACTACACTGTGTAAATCTGTGTAACTGATCTGGATTATGCAGGTAGGTAGTGTAAAAGTACAGGTATTTAACAGCTATTAACAGTTACCTACAGAAAGATCATGTGTGCACATAGATAGCATATTTTGTTGGGGGAAAATGCTATTCTAGTCTGGAGGGAAAGAAATACCTTGTTATGGTCTCACCAGGTGACAGGAATCGAAAAGGGGACAAGAAGAGGCCTGAGGTGGGCCTTGAAAACGCACAGGTGCAGGAGGTAACAGGCAGAGCAGGGATGAAGGGAAGTCTCTCATCACATGGAGTCTCATATTTACTAACTGCACCATTTAGGTACTCGGTCAACAACCATGTGCTCCTGGCACAGACTACAGAAAGACTGGAAACGTTTTTAACTGCGCTCTGTTCCTAGACTCGTGAGCAAGATCATCCAACAAAACACTGTGCCCGCCAGCGGCAGGGATTGTGTACTGTGTCAGATGTGGCCTCTTTGGAATTGTCTTGCAGCACCCACATGCAGACATAAATGGCTGGTAGATGAATAACTCTATTTAAAAATTACATTTTGCTATTAACCTGCACATTCACATATATATTAAGAGTCCTAACCATGAACATCATTGGAGCGTTTGAAAGGCAGAACGGTGCACAGCATAAAAAATTCAGTGGCTTTTAATGATGTTGCCTCAGCTTTCTCGCCCAGCAGAATGGAGAAGCCGGGCCAGGGTGCACATTAGAAACATTCAGAGTTGGTTCTGAATACCCCTGAGCTGGAGGACCGTTGTCATCAGAAGAGCACAGTCAGAAAGTGCACCGGAAAGGCTCTTCGTGGGATAGTGCAGAGTGGGGGTTGCCGGAAGCTAAGAATGGCTCTTGACTGGTGAATGTATCGGAACATTGGGGAGTCCCACCATGTGTTCACAGTTACCAGCTATCGTTCTTGGGTCCTCTTGTTATGACAGGATCTGGGCACAAGGAACTCAGACACGCGTGACACTGCTAACCTCCATTTCTTGATCCACTCTCCTCCATTCAACCTATTGATACTCAGTTCTGCGCAGTTTCTGTAGAAATACTGCCGAGTGGGGAAAGATGTTAGACTCCATATTTACACTGGTGATTTTAGGGTAGGGAAGTCAGATCCTATACCATAGGCTGCATCTCAGTTACTTAGAAATTCCAAATAAAGGTACAGAACATCAAAGAGCTGCGGAAATACATCAGTATTAGGACAACATTTTAATTTTTTAATGTAGATACTAACTTGCTCAGTTGGGTTGCATCCAGACTCATATAAATTATGCATAGCATGATGAGCAGTGCTGACTTCATGGAACCAAAGTCTAGCAAAAAACAAAACAAAAATAAAGAAAATGCAACATAAGGTTTTAAGGTTTTCAAATAGATTTTTTTTTTTTTAACTGGGAAATAAATTAATTATTCTTTAAATCCATGGGTTAGAAAATTTTTTAGCAAGCGTAGGTTGTAACTCCAGCTGCCGTGGGTGACGCTAAAAGATGCAGGCACCTGCTCTCAGATGCATGAGGGGTGCGGCACCGCTTACCTCATCCCTCACTCTAGCATCTGCAAGTGTTGGGCTGTGGACTGAAACTGTTCAGCCCCTTGTATTTGGGAGCAGGAATCAAGGCTCTCTTTCCTAGAAAAAGATCATTGATAAATATATCTCCAATAATTTTTGTCCCTTAAATAGTAGTACTAAAGTTTTCATATCTTTTTTATGGTCATATTGAATCATGAATTAACATTATTAAAGATTCCATATTTTTCTTTTAATTAAATTCATTGTTATGCTCTCTATTAAATATGGAAATGAAAAAAGTTTATCACTAGTAAAAGAATCTAAGATTTTTCATTGCTTTAAAACATCTCTAATATGCTCCTCTTAGTATAAATGTAATTATTTGGGGATTAAAGTATTAGATAATTGTTTCACTCTTGCAATGCATTTAAAAATAAACTACATTAGAGTAACTTTGAAACATAGAAGGGTAATTAAATGACCGAAAAGAAAAACAAGAGTAATTTAAATGTTACTTCTAAGAAAAAAATTCATGTAGAACTGTGGTTTGCAATAATTGTTGACATATTCCCCTAAGTACTATGTCTGTGATTTTTTTCATGATATCAATCATTTACAGCAATTTGGGTAATAATATTCTGATGTGCATTTCTGCTCTTTTATTTACACCCTTTTCCTACATCATTGTAATGCAGTACCTTTCTGGTCTGGTACAGTGGTAAATGCACTCTGTAATATCTCTTATGGCATGGTCAAAGGATAATTTATTGTCAAATAGAAAAATAGGTCAACACTAATGTCACTTGATGATCAGCCCCCACCAAGTTTAATAAAACCTCTCTCCAGTGTGCATGCCCATGCGGTGGCTGCTGTTTTATTAGGACTACCTGGCTACAGCAGTGGTGTAATTACTGAGCTGTCAGAGTGATAAGTGGGATTAATGGCAGCCTGATGCACTCTAGGGCTGCAGAGTGCTTAGAGAATTGCAAGATGGTATTATTATCAGAGTCAGCCGATTCTGGCATATTCACGGCACGAAGAAAAAAGAATGCTACAATTCAGGTTTGCATTGCCCTGCCTCATTAACATCTGACATTTTCAACAGCTGTTATTTGCGAACTAGCTCAATAATGAAAGGAGAATTATTTAGTAAAGAGGCTTAATAACCACAACTAAAAATCCTTACATTGTCAGTGCTGTTAAGTGAATCTGTTTATGTTGAATTTAAGATTTCTGTGGAAGAACAGAAACATACACTGGGCACTAATTTGACTCATTCATACCTGCTGACATTATAACTTTATTTTTTAATTGCTTTATTATTCAAGTTAGGAGTTGGGGGTGGGGAGAGGGCAGAACACTTGTGACTTCTTTAGGGATAACCAGAATATATATATTTCTGTTGCTGTATTCCTGCTAAATGACAGGTATTTAAACAACTTAAAATGACATTTTTATAAATTAGAAAGTATTTAAGATGGCATCTTATTTGCTAAATTTTTCACTATTTCATTTTATTGCATAATAGGAAATCCTTTCAAATCACTGTACTGCTCAGCACATTAACTCATGTGTAGGTAACACATATAAGTATCACCTCATTCGGCGTCAAGGACCGAACAGACCATGCATTGTGCTCTCCTGCATTGTTGTGCGATGCACGCTGCTGATCATGTGCCCAGGAAATTCTCTTTGAACTCAGTGACAGTGTTTCAGGGGAAAGCATAAGTATGAGGAGATAGGAATTCTGCTAAATGATAGATGTGAATCTAACAATGGCATTTAGAGAGATGATGGGAGAGCGGTTTAATGACTCCATCTCAGAGAGGACAATTGATTATGAAAAGCCTTCGGTATTCATTGTGTAAAATTTAATTTAGAGAGAAGGCTAAGGGCACAAATGAGAGAAAAGAGATCAGATGTAAAAACAAGATATTAATTAGGTGCTGAGAAATTGCTTCGGATAATGAAGAGGACTCTTCTGCTCACAATAGAATAACAAGGAGAGTGGTATTGTTTTCTCAAAGGAAATGAACCGAAGTCTTTACAAAGGAAAGTGGATAGAAAATGAGCCAGCGAGTCACCTTTGTCAACTGAGCCATGAAGGATTCATTCTCAGCGAAATTCTCAGAGAATTCTGCTCTTCTGACAAATGGGACCAGACCAATTCCGCTAGTTCACCTACCCTGTCATGTTCTATTCTTGGGTTGTTGTCTTGAGGGACCCTGATCTCCAAGCCCCACCCTCCTTCACTTCCCTAATACCCACCGATTCTTTTTTAATAAAATGTATTGGGGTGACATTGGTTAATAAGATCATACAGGTTTCAAGTGTACATTACTAGTCTACATCATCTGTATACTGCATTGTGTACCCACCACCCAAAATCTCAAATCCTCCTCCATCACCCCTTTCTTTTTTACGACCCTCCCCCCACAAAACAAAAAGGCAACAAACTGAATGGGAGAAGGTATTTGCAAACAGCTTCGACAAGGGGTTAATATCCAAAATATATAAAGAACTCATACAACTCAACACCAAACAAACCAACCATCCCATTGAAAAGTGGGCCGAGGGCCGGAACAGACACCTGTCCCGCAGACACACCAGTGCCCACGCATTCTTCAAGTTTCCCGCGAAGCATCCCGCCTCCCAGGGACCCTCTCCTGACGCTCTCCCTGCAGCACTGCCTGCTTCCGTGGCACCACCCGGATTCACACCAACTGCTTTCAGTGCCTTCTGTGATCTGAACTCCTCCAAACTGCAGGCCCCTGGCAGCAGGACCTTGGTTGTCTTCTTACTTAGTATTCTCACGTCCCAGGTTCTGCTACGTCATAGGGACTCACCAACAATTTCAGAAATGAATGAATAAGTGAACAAGCATACGTTAATATGGAATCAAAGACCATTCTACACAGGGGTTTCAGTCCGGAAGTAGTCGGTATAGAATTGTGCTTCTCACCAACTGGATCCAACCATGTACATCGGAATCTCCTCAAAGGGTTCACCCTGCCAAATGCATCCTCAGGCCCATCCCTCAGCCTCATGAGGGGCTCCTCTGTGGGACCTGTGACATTGGTCAAGCTTCCCAGGTGGTTCTGAGTTTGGAAACATCTCTGCTCAGATCCCCCAGAAGCAGATTCTGAGATGACACGAGTACGTAGGAGGTCAGAAGACTGACGTCCGTGTGAGAAAAGGGATCGAGGTTGGACAGACATAGACACACTCGAGGCTGCAGTGAGCCGTTGCAGACCTCGTCCCCGATGAGGGCCAGGCCTGGGCCTCTAAGCCCCTGACCTGTAATGGCATGTGGACTGCCATGGGAGGGAGGCTTGACCTTGGCTGAGCCTGATTTCTTCAGCTGAAGGCACAGCATCTACGACAGCACACGCGTCAGCCTGGAAGGAGGTGGGCGTGGGCGGCGCGCTGTGCAGCTACCCAAAGCCTAGGTGCCATGTGGATAGTAGGCAGGTGGCAGACATCAGAAAACTGGCTGGGAGGGATGATGACAACAGAAGGAGGGAATGAGGAAAGGTGGAGGGTGAAGGGATGAAGAAAGGGTGCTACAAATGGTACAACGAGAAACTTCACCGTCTCCATTTGTATGGTAATTGTGGTGCAGAAGGCCCACAAAACTGCTACCATAAGGGATTTCATTCTCTAGTGTTATCCATGTAGCATGGGATCCAAACAAGAATCGTGTAGTCAATGAGTGAATGATGGATCGTAAGTAGGTCTGATCCTCCAAATTCTAGGAGGGACGCCAAGAGCAGGGCAGTTACTACCTGACACTTTATACTTCTCTGCTGCTGTGCAAAGAGTGAAACTGTGTGTGCCTGATCGCTCACAAATAGTGTTCACCTGAAAGTAGTACAATCGTATTTGATCTGCCTCTTCACTTGCTCTGAATGGGTCTAGGGTAGTGGGTGGGTAGGATATTATCTCAGTTACTTGGTAGTTTCTTTAATCCAGTTGTTGTATTTCCTAGATGCCTAAAATGTGCAGATGCCCCGTGTCAGAAGAGCTGTCCAACGAATCTAGATATCAAATCGTTCATCACAAGTATCGCAAACAAGGTAAGTTCAGATTTATCTCTGCGAATGAAACCTGTTAAAACCATTTGATCGAGATCTGTTTTGTGACCCCTGGCCAAAGCATAAGGCTTGTATGCTGTAGATTGGGTGAAAGAATTAAAAATTTGGTTTCTATAGGTACGTGAAAATGTGCCACATCTTATTAGGCTCCTCCAAGCCATGATATGACTATTATGAAAATGCATATTGTTGTTCATTGTCTTTGAGATCAGTTTATGTTGAATGGTGTTTTAATCTAGGGAGTCACTGAATAGATTGACTCTCACTTCAGTTTGCTAAATGCTTATAGATAGAAACTGTCATTGATGGTGAAAGTGAAACACACTTCTAACTTGTGAAATGCCTTTAAGTGTGCGTGGTGTCGCATCTGGCACACCAAGACACCTCAAAGGGATGGGATGGGCTTCTCCACTTCACTGACATTCAGTTCATTTTTTCGAGAGTTGGAATAATTTATAGAGACTGATAGGGTTGTAAACAAAAAATGTCCTAAAAAATAATAATAATAGGGCATGGATAAAACAAAAGGAATTTTGATCTCTAAGTTTTGAAATTAATGTAAGGCTAAGCCCAGTTTTCATTCAGTAAGTGAATGATTGGTTGATTGAATGATTCATTAGTAGTATCTTTTGTTCGTGTCTTATCCTTTAACAAATGAACAAAAGCTGAAGAAAGTCTTCCCATAAGGATGTGGAGAATCCTTTCCCAAGGCTTAGTACTTACGTTCTAAAATGCGACACAAATCCAGTCGTGCTCCTTCAACAGCCAAGTGACTTTCTTTGTATGAGAATCATTTCTCAATATGCCAATTAAAAATAGTTTAGGAGAAAAATGATAAATGTATATAGCTATAGGATTTCAAAAGAATTAAAGGTTATTATGGAGGTGAAGGCCCTGGTATTAACCTACATGATCAGATTTATTAACGTCTAGGTTGAATTTTTAGGTTGACCACTTATTGTGAATCCAGAAAAAATTACTTATCTCTTTACTTTCATTTATGAAAGATAATACCTGTTTTACAAGGCTGTGGTATAAACTGAATAATGCTTGCATGTGAAAAATCTCTAACATAATAATTATTCAGGAAATATTTTGTTGATATGGAATTATTAATTTTCCTGTTTGTTCAGTATGGTAAACACCATACAAGTGATTACTACTTCTGTAGTTGTTATTTATTGAACACTTACTTTGTACCAAACACACATGCCTTTTTGGCGTTCATGATCTATGAGCAAGAACAGATATATTAAAAGAATAACCATAATTCAATGTGGTTAGTGTTGCAACCCAGGAATAATGTTTAAGGTATGAAAAAGCAGTAAATGGGGGCATTTACATGGCAGGTTTAGGGGAAATGTCATAAATTCACTGTGGCTAGACAAGAGCCTTGGTCACATGGAAAAAAAATGACGGGAAAGAGACAAAGTCATTGGCTCGGGATTAGGTCATGAACATCTTTGAATTCTGTGCTCAGTATTTGGGACCTAATCCTGTAGGTGTTAGGAAATAATCAAGGGTATGTATTTGTTTTGTAACTAATTAGAAGGATTCTGGGAAGGAATCCCATGTGCTAACGTTGGAGTATCCCAAACAGACATCATCACAGGAATTTTGTCCTCTGTGAAAATAAATAGCTATGTGAAACATATATATGAAATCTTATTTAATTATAACCTCATGAGAAAAGGAGTGAGATAAAATGTGCAAAGTTTGAAGTCTAAAATGTGTTGGCTACAATTAGACCCAAGGTAGTACTCCTGACTTCAGGCATGAGGAAATACTGGAATTATGATTCATGCTAGCTAAATTCTCTGGAGATATTCTAAAATGCAATAGTGACTCGGAGATTCCAATTAGTGTATGCCCTCTTCATTCAAATAATAAAGAAAAAACAAAAGAGGAATAATGGTATTCTTTAAAAAGTTTATAACATGTCTGAGTAAGTTCAGAATCATCTCTACTATAAGAAAACTTTGTTTTGTTCATTTGTCCACATTCTTTACCAGCTAACGAAGTGTTGCACTTAGGTATGGATTTAAGCGGATTTCCATGTGAAGAAAAGATATCTGGAGATATTTAATTGAAAATGAAATCTTTGCCAGGCATTTACGGAACTCTTTGTAAGCCGCGTTTTGTTGAAGAGTCACTGTAGCAATTATAAAAGGTCAGAGACTCTAGTTTTTTAAAGCCTGCAGCTTTTTAGATATTTATCAGCTGTGGACAATGCAGCCTCCCACACTGCTCGCCTGGACCTGGCTCAGGAGGGGTTTCTTTCCAGGTTGAGAGGGTAATTGAATCACAGAGTCAGTGAGCCTTCTGACTCCGAGAAAGGATGTCTCTAGTGTTGTATTGTGTTAGGTTTCTGTGATCCAGTGGAGTTTTAGGCCAGTACTCCATTCTTTACTCTGTACAACCTGGATGACAGCTCCAGTTTCCACAGGGCGCTCCATCCCGTGGTACCCCCAGTCCGCTTTGCCCCGCTTCCTTTTCGCAGGCTGTCCTTGCAGCTGTCTCTCTCCATTGGAAGTACACGCTTCAGAGTCATCAAACTGGGGACCTGGGCTCTATATCTTGATAGTTTTCCTAGAAAAGCAGTACTTTCCAGAAGAATGCATGAGGTCAATCTATAAATGTCGTGAGGAAAAAAATCACTGCTTCAAAAAATATTCCTTTGTTTGCTTTAGTTTAAACAATGGAGATATTTTCCCTTTTTACAATTTACACTGAACTGTAAAGTATTGATTTTTTTTTACTGATTTGTATATTTTGTAGAATCCGTGTGCTCAGTTTGGTGTGGCTTTTGTATCTAGATAAAGAACCGCAATATGCCTGTTGGAGGAAAGCTGACTGAATCACAGCATGGTGGAAGGCCCTTTATCCTAGAGAGAGCCCTGTTCAAAGTGGCCAGCAGAATGTATCAGTAGATACTGCTGACAGTAGTTTTATTTTAAAATTGTCTATATATGTGTGCATAGGAACACACATACACACACATGTGCACATTCTACACGTTACAAAGCAGAGAACAATCAGTAGATTTAGTCCAATTTATTCTGGGTATGCTTTTCAATTTCAGTGGCTGTATGGTTTACAAAGGTCATTTTGAAGCTGTAAACTATGTGATAGCAAATTTTACTATGCACATTTTAAAGTGTATTTTTAAAATAACAACTCACCAAACTTGAAACCAAGTGAAAAAATTTTTGCCATGCATATTTTAGGCTAACTGATAACTTCTCTGTTAATCAAAGAGTTTTTGAAAACTTAAATGAGATTAATGAGTCAACCCAGACGATGCATGGGCAGAGGTTCCAAACGTTATAGAAGCGGTAATACAAGTGATTAATAATCATATTACAGATGTCCTACTTCCATATTATTCAGAAATAGGTAAATCAAAGGGTGGGACACCAGTTTCTTCTCATCTGATTGTTGACGTTAAAAAATTCAATAACCTTAGAAAATAAGAAGTCTCATACAGTGGAAATGTGTTTGAATATTGCAAATATCTATATACTGTTGTGCCAGCAATGCTTTATTATTTGTGCTTCCTAGAGAAATAAAAGTACCATCATATAATGGCATATGTACAATAGCAGTTATTGTAGCAATTGTAGGATTGCTTGAAAAAGCAGAAAACTCGAGACAACTAGAGTGCCCATCATTAAAAAAATTGCTAACTCTGTTACACTATATATTATAGAATGAGTCTATATTTTTAAAATGCATTGTTATTATATTTATTGATTTAGAGGTATATCCCTATTAAGTGAAAAAGAGTAAGTTGTGTGTGTATATACATACACATACACACACACACACACACACATTTTTAATATGTTTTGTTGATTTTTTTAGAGAGAGAGAAACATTGATGAGAAAGAAATATCGATTGGCTGCCTCCTGTATGCCCCGCATTGGGGATTGAGCCCACAACCAGGGCATGTGCCCTGACCAGGAATCAAACCAGCAACCTTTTGGTCTGTGAGTCAATGCTCAACCACTGAGCCACACTGGCTGGGCTAAGTTTCATATTAATATGAATAGCATGTCTTTAGAAAAGAAATTCTAACTTACATAGAAGCTGAATATGGAATGGAGGGATTTAATTTAAACTTAATTTTCTTCATTGATTAAGGTTGAAAGAGGGGAGAATAGAAGTTATTAATATTTTTATTTCTTATAAATCTCCCTGTTATTTTACTTCTACTTTAACTTTTTCTTTTTTTGGTTAATCCTTGCCTGAAGATATTTTTCCGTTGATTTTTTTAGATAGAGTGGAAGGGTGGGAGGGAGGGAGAGAGAGAGAGAGAGAGAGAGAGAGAGAGAGAGAGAGAGAAACATCAGTGTGAGATGTGAGAGAGACACATCTATTGGCTGCTTCCCGTACGACCCTGCCCAGGATGAGGACGGAACCTGAAACCCAGGTATGTGCCCTTGACCAGGAATCAAACCCCTTGGTCTGAGGTCTGATGCTTCAACCGCTGAGCCAAATCGGCCAAGGTGAGCATGTATATTTTTAATAAAAATAAGAAATTACAATTTACTAGTAAATTAAAATAAAGCCAAAAGGTTACAGAGTAACATGTGACAGGCCATAGTCTAAGTTTTTATTTTGGTATAGAAAGATTCAGATGTTTTTCCCTAAACAACTAATCATTCCAAATCTGATTGTAAATAATATATTTTCCCACTTTTCAGAAATGAAACATTTATCATACACTTAATCCCACATTTATTCAGGTCTTTTCCAAGTGGTTTGTGTATCTTAGGAGCCGTCCTTGCCGGGACCATGTGCTTTCACTGCTATGCTGCGTATGTACGTTGTCATTCAGTGAGGACATTTCATTGACACTGTATTGATTTTCAGGGTACCCTGACTTTTTTCTACATGTAAAACTAGTTTCACAAAATGAGAAAAAAGTTCTACAAAATAATTATTGATCACTTTCTACAGACTATAATAAAATATCAATTTAAAACGATAAATGCAAGTGTAAATTCATCTTGCTTCATTTATCAGTTGATGTAACATTAACTGAATTTTCCAGAATTCACCCTTTAATTTTAATATATGACTTCCTAGCATTGAATCTGGCAAATGGTAGGATACTAGATTTACTCATGTTGAAGACAAAGGGCTGGAATGTTATTTTCTCAATGTGTTGTGCTGGAGAAGATAGATGAATGCATATTGTCTGTTGAATCATTAATGCTTACACAAAATCTGTCTCGTTTCTGTGTGTAATATATGCCTTTGGGCCTTTGAAAGGTTACATTATTACTTTTAATCCCAGCCAATGTGATGTGTAGTGGTAACTGATTTCCATATTTGCTTCAAAAGATGAACATTTAATTCTGGAAAACCTTCTATAACTCAAAGAATTGTTAGTCAATCCATTATAAAATTCAAGCAGTGTAGTTTGGCTGGTGTGGCTCAGTGGTTGAGTGTTGACCCTGCACTAAGAGGTCACTGGTTCAATTCCCAGTCAGGGCACATGCCCAGGTTGTGGGCCCAATACCCAATAGGGGGCGTGCAGGAGGCAGCCAGTCGATGTTCTCTCTCATTGATGTTTCTCTCTCTCTCCCTTTCATTTCCTCTCTCTCTCAAACCAATAAAAGGAAATCCATATTTTTTTTTAATTCAAGCAGTGTAAAAACTAAAAGTAATGCCAGCAGATCTAAAGGAGAAACGATTTCATTGTGTATCTTTTTTATTTTATTTATTTATTTATTTATTTATTTATTTATTTATTTATTTATTTATTTATTTATTTAAAATCTTTATTGTTGAATGTAGAATGTATTACAGATGTTCCACATTTTTTCCTCCATTGACTCCCTCCTCCCCACTCCCGCCTCCCTCCCACCTTTTCCTACACTATTGTCTGTGTCCATTGGTTATGCATATAAGTTCTTTGGTTTATTTCTTCCCACCCCCCCAACCCCTTTCCCTTTGAGGTTTGTCAGTCTAGCAATGAGTTTGTGCTTCTTAATCCCTTCGCCTTTTTCACCCATTCCCCCAACCCTCCTCCCAACTGGCAACCAACAAAATGTTCTCTGTATCTATGAGAATGTTTCTGTTCTATCTGTTTATTTTGTTTGTAGATTCCATTGTTGATAGATCTGTATTCATTGCCATTTTGTTTGTTCATATATTTTATCTTTTTCTTCAAAAAGACCCTTCATCATTTCATATAATAACGGTTTGGTGGTGATGAACTCCTTTAACTTTTTCTTGTCTGGGAAAGTCTTTATATGGCCATCGATTCTAAATGACAGCTTTGCAGGATAGAGTAATCTTGGTTGTAGGTTCTTGCTTTCCATCACTCTGAATATTTCTTGCCACTCCCTTCTGGCCTGCAAAGTTTCTTTTGAGAAATCAGCTGACAGCCTTATGGGAACTCCCTTGTAGGTAACTAGCTGCCTTTCTCTTGCTGCTTTTAAGATTCTCTCTTTGTCTTGAACCTTTTGCATATTGATGATGATGTGTCTTGGTGTGTGCCTCTTGGGGTTCATCTTGTTTGGGATTCTCTGTGCTTCCTGGACTTGTATGTCTGTTTCCTTCACCAAGTTAGGAAAGTTTTCTGCCATTATTGTTTCAAACAGGTTTTCGATTTCTTGTTCTCTCTCTTCTCCTTCGGGCACCCCCAAGATGCGAATGTTGGCACGCTTGAGGTTGTCCCAGAGGGTCCTTACACTATCCTCATTTTTTTGGATTCTTTTTTCTTTTTGCTGTTCTGATTGGGCGTTTTTTGCTTCCTTATATTCCAAATCGATGGTTTGCTCCTTGGATTTACATACTCTATTATTGAAGCTGTGTAAATTATTCTTTATTTCAGTTAAAGCCTCCTTCGTTTCTAATTGTGCATCGATCATTTCTGACTGGTCCTTTTTTATGTTCTTGAGGCCCTCACTGAGTTCATTGAGCATCCTTATAAGCAGTATTTTGAACTCAGCATCTGTTAGGTTGCTTACCTCCATTTCGCTTAGTTCTTTTCTTGGGGTTTTGTTCTGTTCTTTCATTTGGGACCTGTTTCTTTGTCTCCTTATTTTGGCTGTCTCCCTGTGTTTGTTTCTGTGTATTACTTAACGAGCTGTATGGGGCTCGCTGAGACCAGAGGCTGCTCGTTTGAAAAAATTTAGGAAAACCTGAAGCAGGATCCAAGACTGGCCAATCCTATGGTTAAGCAAGTGGCAACAGCTTGGGTGGGCCTGAAAGTTGGGTGGGGCGGGGCCTCAGGGAGTCAGCAGGGCGGGGCTACCAGTGTGAGCCAGGTTGCTGGAGTCCCAGATATGGCAACTGTCTGCTGCCCCAGGGAAGGGCTCACCAAAGGAACAAAGGCCTCTGACAGCACGTTTGTCCCGAAGAAAGTCCCCTCTCCAGCCCTCGCTCCAGTAACAAACAGCTCAGTTCTTCCCTGTGTGTCTCTGGTGCCCCTCGAGCTGCCTCCCCTCTGAGCTTAGAGGGAGAGAGTCCGATAAGTCCGTGCGCGGGCCCTTTAAGGAGCTGCCTGGGGCTCCAGCCGCCTCAGCCTCCCTGAGCCTCAGTTCCTGCTGTTTTTTCCAGCCAGAAGTGATGGGGATTCTCTTCCTGGCACTGGAACCCTGAGCGGGGCACCTGGTGTGGGACGGGGACCCCTCAGTCCTCAGGGAGGACCTTCCCAGCCGAGATGTCCTCCTGATTTTTATCCGCCACACGTGGGTGTGGGCCCAGCCCGTCGTGCTGCCGCCCCTCCTACCAGTCTCCATGCAGCTTCTTTAATTCCGTAGGTGTAGGACTTCCATTCAGCTTGATTTCAGGCGGTTTTGAATGGTGATTGTTCTGTAGTTTTGTTGTAACTTGGATGTGGTTGTGGGAGGACGCGATACTGTGTTTACCTACCCGCCATCTTGACCGGAAGTCCTTCATTGTGTATCTTAAGTCAGTTTTATATGGAACAAGTAACACCATATTGTTTGTGGTTGTGTGTCTGCATGGACACATTTAAATAAATGCCTGTGTAAATACTTTAAAAAACTTAAGCTGTTTTTAAAACACAAGTATGATATGTACTCCATATATGTATTAATTTACATAATTAAACTGGAATCATAACTTTTTCTTTAGTATAAAGAAGGCAAAAATTAATCTGCATAAACACAAAATGAACTAGTAAGAATATTTTAAATATTAATAAGTAAAAGTCAATGTAACAGAAGCTAGACAAATGACACTTTAATCTACCTAGGCATCTCGTTGTCAAAGTAGAAGTTTGGAACGCAGCAAGGCTGAGTGATTTGTCAGAGTCACACAGCCACCCGATGGCATACCTGATGTTCCTGACCCTGTCCAGTGTGCTCAATCTGCAGCATATGACACTGTGCATACACTACCTGTACTATGAGTTAGTATTCAGATAGGAAGCGCTAAATTTGCCATCCTGAGTAGCTTTATAAGTACTAGTAACATCTTGAATGGTGGATAAAATGTATTACTTCATCTTAAAGAAACTACAGTTTAGTTTTTGAAAATGACTTTGATAAATCGAAGACTGTTAAGTAATTATCATCAAAACTAATTATAATTTTGAAAGTAGTGATGGGTTTAAATAGTGTACATGAAATAGAGACTTTTCTGATATATCTGTTTGTATCCATTGTACAGAGTGGCTGACAGCTGCCCATCAGCCGTAATGTAATAACCCACGGTGGTGCACACTACAGCACATGTCTGAAGACATCACTCATTCTTGTCAGTGAAGAGTAAACGGTCACAAAATAGTCTGACTTTATTATTTTTTTAATAGAGGATAATAGGAATGTTCAATTGCAGTCTAGCTCTAATAGCATAAATAATGAAATGCTGTGCTTATTAAGTAATTATCTTATACATACGATGTTCAGCGTCAGTCATGGAGCTTGTTTTCCGTCTTGTCTGGGGTAAGGTGATTTGGGGGCAGGTCAGCTTCAGCTGTTTCTCACCTTCCATTTGTACTTTTGCTATTACATGTATTTGTTATTGGGACTATAGATCTAATTTTAAAACTTGACTAGGTTTGACTTGAATATTTTTGCCTTTTTAAATAACAAACGATTTTTTTAAAACAAAGAAATAATAAAACATCCACTGCTTTTCTCTGTGTTGCTGAATATTAGTAACCAGTATATTTTATTTTTTTGCAGTATATTTTACACTAAATCAGAGGTGACATCATTCCCAATTATTTCCCAAGTAACCAATAACGTGTGTGATGTTGCTTTTTTTTTTTTGCTCGGTACCACATCTTTCAGAAGAGGGAAATATATGAAGTTTAATAATATATCCAGATACTAAATTTCTACTTCAAAATTCTGGACAACAATGCACTTTTAGTATGTGTTTATTTATTTTCTTTTTATGTAAAAAAGAATAATACTTAAGCCATTTTCTGGTTACCTGTTTATAAGAAATACAACTTCACTGAATTATAAGAAAAAATAATCGCAGGGAAAAATAAAATTTATGATATAAAATTAGAGATATAAAATTCTTTCTTGCTGCCTTTCTTATTCTACTACCTAACATGAGTTTTCTTTAAAATCTAAACTCTTAATCTCTAAACATTAAAATCTAAACTCTTAGAATGAACATTTTAAGAAAATCCTTTAGGAGAGAAAGCCCAGAGGGAAGGTGTGAGGACTGACACGTATTCATTCTATTTCATGCTGCTTCATGGACCAGGCACCTTATCTGTGTCAAGTTTTGTTAAAAAAAGTACTCAATGAAAATATGACTAATTAAGGAATAGTGATCTGCATTTCTCTAGTGATGAAACTGAGGCTAAGGGATACTATGTTTTTCCTCAATCATATGGTGTAAGTAGGATTCAAATTCAGGAGTGTGTGGTTCTAAAACCTATGAGCACACGTGTGTGTTAGTGTGTGTGTGCATACACACGTGAGCATGTGTGTTTTAGGGTTTAGCATCCCAAGGTCAGATACAGTTTTTATTTTCTACAAGGATGGCTATTTCCTGACACATTAAAATTAAGTGCATCTAAAGTAAATGCATAGTTCTAAAAGTCTAGTCATATAACTTTTCTAAAATTTAGTATATCTAAGCTATGAAGAGCGAGTTTTCAGAATAAAACCAGCCAAACCTATTCTTCTGTCACCATTTGTCCCCACAAGAATGTGAGCACTCTGAGGGTAGAGATTTTTGTGTGTTCTGTTCATAATCTATCCCCAGTTCCCTTGACACATGTGTGGAGGCCATAGGTTGTTTATGAGGGAGGCCAACAAAGTGTATTTTCTGTGTGAAATCAGATACATTTGCTGTGTAATTAGTGTACATCAGTACTCTCACCGTTAGGTAGCTCAGTGCAGAACTATAAGTGTGTTAATCCGCCCTCCTCACACACTTACTGAAATTTGCCCAAGTATTTTTTTTTTAATGCAACAGATTGGAGTTTATCTCGGAAGAGTGCCTCCATCTGCGAGCGCTGTCATTGGAGGGAGGAAGAACACTTTAAACTGAATCCCTCTGCATCGATGCCGTCGCAGTGATAGAAGGCCTGGACCTGCTAGGACCGTTTAAACTAAGTCCCGGCTGCATCGATGCCGTCGCAGTGATAGAAGGCCTGGACCTGCTAGGACCGTTTGCTAAATGTTTCCCACCTTATGAGAGGAGAGCTGGCTCGGGTGTCTCTTAGGTTTCTTGATAATAACTTTAAAAACCATTAAATGGTGGAAGTGATAGCGAATGAAGTTTCAAGCCATAACTTTAAAATAAAAAGCAAAGAATGAAAGTTAAAGTCATTCATAGAATAACTTGCACAAGTGGCACGTTTTGTACGTTAGAACATATTGGAGAACCCCCAAGGGTAACAGAACATCCAGCACATGCAAAGTACCGGTGAGCTGATGGACTGCGGGCCATTCAGTGCCTGTTCTTTTGTGCTGATTCACAGACAGCAAACAGAGCCGGCATCGTTTCTACCTACTGGACTTTTGTTTAGAGAAGGGGTAAAATCCCGCAGGACTCTACATAAAGTAAGTCTGTGCACAGATCAGATACTTATTTTTCATTGCTCATAACCGAGCCCTGTACATTTTCCTTCACCCAGCAGAAGACTGAAATGCTTGGGACTGATTGAATAACACAAAGAAACCAGTTGAAGTAGGTCTGAATTTTCCAGGAGGAGACTGCTAGGCACCTGTAGAGTGCCCTTCTAAATTTAAATGTTATAGCCTTGATTTTCAGAAAGGCTTAAGAGCTCCCAGAATAGGAGTCAGACCTCTTGTTTAGAAGGAGGACTCAAGAAGTCATCCCACTTACTACAAGAGGAAAAATTGATATTGATCTTGGGAGGTTTTGATGGGCAGAGTTGAGAAGGTGTTTCCTTTCTAATAGTTTTCTGAATGTCTTCTCTGAGCCGCAGATCCCTGCACAGTGGGATTCTCTCCCATTCCTTCAATCTTGTGTGCGAGAGGTGGGTGGTGAGGTGACTTCTGAATCGTTGCTCAACGGAGACTCGGCCCATTTTACACTGTGTCTGTATTCTGTGAGACATCACAGTGCTTTCCTGCTCTAAAAAATGCCATCAGGTCTTCTTTACATTCCTCACCTTTTTGCCCCCGTCCTGAGAATTTCCACATTAGCTGTACAATAATCTTCCTAGTTAGTCCCTTAATACTGGCACCCCTCTATTAAAAAGTGTCAATACTCAATCAACCCTTCGGTTGGTTGTCGAGATTCTCCATAATGAGCTCCAAGCACTTTTTTTTTCAACTGTGTCTTTTAATCATTATTTCCTGAGAGAGGGAATGAGCTAATGTAGCCAGATTGCCAGGTTATTACGCCAAGATGTTTTCTGAACATGCTTGAATATCTGTGCACATGCTTGTACTGAAAGTGTTGTATAATGTGCTCTCTCATCTCAGTCTGTCACCCAGGGTCATTTCCACTGCACCCATTCTAAGCTGATTGTAGCCCTCAGCAGAGTAGGACTTCTTACTCTGGTGCCAAAGCATCTTGATGTCAGGGAGCATGTAGCTGATGTTTCAAAAAAGTTGCCACGGTGCTTTTTATTTACGAAGTATTCAGTAATCCTTACTAATTTTAAATTTTTTATAGCCTCCTACACATTTATTTTGGTGTAAAAATGAGCCTTGGAGTCATGGGAGTGGTGAGAAGCACTGAACAGTTTTGTCAGTGATGTGCTGTCGTTGCTGTTGGACAGCGATCGCAAGTTCTGAGCCATACGTGTAGCTGTGTATGCTTTATTTCTTGCACTTTTAAAAAACATGTATCTTTCTTCATTTGTCATAATCTTATGTGCAGTCTTGAAACTTAATTTGGGGCTCATACAACAACAATGTTCTTGTGGAAAGACCCTTAGGTATTTAAATAGATTATTTCTTCCTATGCTCTTCCCCCCGAATATCCTGAAAACTGATGTGCAGTTGGCATTCCTGTCCATGCTAGTGTTTTGTATTACAAGAACACTTTCCATTATACGAAGGGTTTTTTGAGTCAGTGAATCAGTCAGTAAGTATTTGTTAATCAATCATGTCAAAAGTTCCTGAGGTGTCAAGTGAGAAGAGGAAAGAATTCTGACGATAACTTTGAGATTTTTTCCAGGATTGATTAACTGTTTAGTTGTGGGTGCTGAGTGAGGGGCTTAATATATTTAAGCTGGAAATAAGGATGTTTGCTTAGGAATAGGCCAAATAATTTTAAGTTAGTAATTGTTTATCATGACTATTATAAAGTAAAATTATTCAAAACCAGAAAATAAGACTGAATAAATAAGTTTGTATCATTTACTGTTATCATACTATTTTTTAAAAAAATCTTCACCTGAGGATATTTTTCCATTTATCTCAGATAGAGTGGGAGAGAGGGAGTGGGGGGGGGGGGAGAGAGAAAGAGAAAGAAATATTGACATGAGAGAGACACATTGGCCAGGGACGAACTGTAACCGAGGTATGTGCCCTAGACTGGAATTTAACCTGTGGCTCTTTGGTCTGCAGGCTGACACTCTAACTGCTGAGCCAAACCAGCCAGGGCTATCATTACTATTTTAAAAAATAAATAAATACAGATGATACCTAAGTGTTATTTAATTTTTCTAAGAAAAATAACCAGTGGTTGACTGCTATTTAATAGTAATTAAAAGTTCAGACTGTGATTTTTACATCTTAATTTATAAATGTGGATACAGTAGAGATGCAATTTAGTTTTGTTCAATAGGAAGATAACTCTGTAACTAATTTTGGAAATATTTGTGAAGAATTGGTATGAACTGTTATTTAAATATTCCATAGAATTCACCATTTAGGGCATGTCAGCTTCAAATGCACTTTGAATCAGTTACTATTGCAATGATTATTTAGTAATGAGTCAGTTCAAGTCTTGACACATGCTTCTTCCATGTGTGTAAGAGAGTTTTATGTTAGCTTTGGAAAATTATACTTTAACAGCTTAGTACCTTATTATTGGTGCCTATTAGTGACATTAATGAAGATATAACAAAGAGAATGGAAAATATGACCAAATTTGGATAATAAATAGATCTTAATCTCTTAAATTAAGAAAAAAAGACTTTTACCTTGTAGTAACTTTCTATGGTACTGATTAGGGGTGTGGGGGACTGGAAGAGATTAGCCAGAGAACATGGATGAATATATGCGTAGCCATAGACACAGCACTGTGGTGAAGGGAGGGCAGGGGCTGGGTGCAGGGGGCCAAGGGGGTGGAATGGGGGACATCGGTAATACTGTCAACAACAACAACGAAAAGGAACTCTATAAGCAAAAATCACCTAATAAAGTATAAAGCATAGTCTAAGGAGCTAGCTGCATGTTCTCTTATTTATATCAAAAAGAGGTGTGTGTGTGTGTTGGACATCAAGATATGTATTATAGCTGACTAATACTATAACTATGTAGTATTATTTTATAACTTTAGAATATAGCTAAATACAGTATATTTTATGATCTACTGAGTAAGTAAGTGCATGCTTTAGTTTTGGCATGTGCCTTGGTCCTGTGGAGGTCAGAAGTAGGGCTGTGGACTTCAGCTCTGCCAGTCATAGGCTGTGCGATCCTTTGACAAATTATCTAACCTTTCTACTTGGGTCACCTTGTTTATAAGTTTAATTTCATAACACATTCCTCCTATGTATTCAGAAATATGTATTGAAGAACCATTCTTATGTGTCAGACATGACTGTTGGTTGCTAAGGAGACACTTGAATATGACAAATGCAGTTAAATAATCATGAAAGTTGTTAAAACTATGCATTAACATCTATTTTTAAATGTGCTATTCTGCTTTATAATGTCAGTTTGATTCTTTTAGATTATAATATTCTGGTTATGTTTTTAATTATTTCATCTATTTTGTTTGCCTGAATTTTCATAAAGATTATTTTAAAGTATTTTTTCTGTTAACTTCAATTTCTGGATCACCTGTGGGTCATTCTCATTTACTTATTTTTTCTCTGATTAGGAGGCATGCCTAACATTTTTGATTGAGTGCTGGACATCTTACCTATGATCATTGGTAATAAAGAATGAGTAAAGCCCTGGCCGGTTTGGCTCAGTTGTTAGAGCGTCAGCCTGTGGTCCAGAGAGACCTGGGTTCGGTTCCCACTAAGGGCGCGTACCTCGGTTGCAGTTTGTCCCCGGCCCTGGTCGGTTGTGCGGGTGGCAACCACTCGATGTGTCCCTTTCACATCGATGTTTCTCTCTCTCTCTCTCTCTCTTTCCCCCTCCCACTCTATCTGAACAAAAAATGGAAAAATGTCCTCGGGTGAGGATAAAAAAAAAAAAAGAAGAAGTAAAGAAAGGCATGGCAAGTGCTGGGAATGTACCAGAGTCAATAAATAGAAAAGGCTATTGTTGTTTATCATCATGAATGTTCTACAGTCTCTAATCATTTGTATTTATCATTGAGGTTATTTATGGAAGCAAAGTGTGTGTTTTCAAAGACCTTCACAACTGTTTTAAACAAAACCAAATATAAAATAAATGCATTTTCTTCATATTGTTAAGTACATTCTACCATCTCTTGTTACATGTAGTTTTAGAGCAGTTTTTTTTTTTTTTTTTTTTTTTAATCCTCACCGGAGGACATTTTTTCATTTTTTGTTCAGGTAGAGTGGGAGGGAGAGAGAGGAACAGAGAGAGAGAGAGAGAAACATCGATGTGAAAGGGACACATCGAGTGGCTGCCACCCGCACAACCGACCAGGGCCGGAGACAAACTGCAACCGAGGTACATGCCCTTAGCGGGAACCGAACCCGGGTCTCTCAGGACCGCAGGCTGACGCTCTAACCGCTGAGCCAAACCGGCCAGGGCTAGAGCAGTTTTATATTTACAGAAAAATTATAAAGATAGTACAGAGAATTCTCCTATACACCTGGATACAGTTTTTCCTTTTATTAACATTGACATTACAGCTGATTTGCTACAATTAATGAAACCATTATTTATACATTATTATTAAATAAGTCTATACTTTCTTCAGATTTTCTTAGTTTTTACACAATTCCCTTTTTCTGATATAGGATTCTGTCCAGAATAACATACTACATTTAGTTCTCTTATCTCCTTAGAGTTCTCTTAAGTGATATAGTTTATCAAAGTATCCTTATTTTTGATGTATTTGACAGTTTTGAGAGTTACTGGTCAGATCTAAATCTTACTTTAAAAAAAATCCTCATCTGATGGTATGTTTTAATTAATTTTTAGAAAGAGAGGACAGAAGAGGGAGAAAGAGAGAAGCATTGATGTGAGAGCGAAACATCCATCGGTTGCCTCCTGTATGTGCCCTGACCAGGGATCCCTGCAACCTACATATATGTCCTGGTTAGGAATCAAGCCTGAGACCCTTGGGTGCATGGGGCGATGCTCCAAGCAACTGAGCCACCCTAGCCAGGGCTAAATCTTAATTTTGATTAGAGGAAGAAATAGTCCTGAAATATTCAACTTATTATTCATTCTTTATTTAGTAAATAACTATATAATTGTACAATTTCTGGACAAGTTTGGTTCCATAACCTCTGGATAAAAAGAGATGGATTCTGAGCATTTCTGTAACCGTCAGATGCATGGAAGGGAGTGGTAAGAGTTGAACCTGGCAAGGTCTGGTCCAGGAGCACCTCTGTGATAAGTGTTGTCTGTGTCTTTGGTTACTAGTATGTTACCGAAGGATGACAGTCAGCACAGAGTTCATAATGCAGAGTGTCTCTGGACAAGTCAGATGAAATGAAGATAAGAGGGCCCTGACTGCTTCCAGCGTAGTTAAATGGAGGATAACCTAAGTGGAACCATTTTTTTGTTTTTGTTTTTTGCTTGTTTGTTTTTTAAGTTAAGATTTAGGTTTTAAGCTTGTTCTAGCAATTTAGCTCATGTACTTCTCTTAAAAATGAAAAGAATTAATGGAAAGATATAGTTAGATGCCTTGTGAAGAAAACTATTACAGAGCATTTATATTTTAAATTTCAATTTTGCAAAATTGATTAATTGTTCATTTATTCATATGTCATATATTGAATACTCCTAGATGCTAGACACTCTGCTAGACACTCGCTTGATGATTCCTGATGGTAAACAGTATGGTAATTTTGCATCTTTTATGTAATGATCTTCAAACCAATTACCTAACAGAAAAAATTAGGTCATAGTTTGAGTGTTTAAGGTACGTCGTTACATAATAAAATTTTATTTTATTTTGGCAGAACTATTATGGAGCTGCGAAGGTGATTTTTTCAGACAACCCCCTAGGTCTGACCTGTGGGATGGTGTGTCCAACCTCCGATCTCTGCGTGGGCGGGTGCAATCTCTGTGCCACTGAAGAGGGACCGATTAATATCGGTGGACTGCAACAGTTTGCTGCTGAGGTGAGATGATTGCCATGTGTTTCCCCTTATAGCATAGAAATGTCAAAGTAACTTCGATCCTCAGTGCTTTGTTGATATCCAGCATGCTTAGTGTGATAGCACAACTAGACTGTATGTGTTTTGTGTCATAAACAGTATTTTTATTCTACAACTTGACTATAAATAAGTGAAAATGTATAAAACCATATGTCAAACTAATTGCAATCCCAGAAGGTTATTAAAATACTTTGACTGAAAGTTGCATATATTAGAGGATCTGAAAATAGAATGTATTCATTAACTTTACACTGGAGGGTTTCGAGTGGACCCATCATGTAGTCCATCTTGCTTAACTGATTCTTCTCCCTGAAACTCTTTCATCTTTACAGCTTGAAATAACACGTCAGTATTATTTTGTAATGTTTTGTGAGTAATAGAGGTTAGAGAATTTTCAAATACCTCAAAACTGAATAATATTCATTAACATTAGATTTTGTAAACTGATAGATTTGAAGTAGGTATGTTATTTGGATACAAACACATAATTGAATAAAAATAAAAGCATTTTTCACTATATATCTTGTAAGTCTGGGCCATGGCTTTCTCTCTTATGAATCCTTTGTAAATGACTTTGATTCTCTGGTATATCTTCTGCTCTCTGGGGTCTCTTCTTTGGAGTCGGCTACCAGGTCAGTTCCCATGTATCATTTAAATGATCAGCTTATACAGAGATTGCAGTAAGATTTTGTAATCCTTGGGGTCCAGTTCTCTAAAAGGCCAAATTAAATGCCTGTCCACACTAGAGTTTTAGTTAATGACTTCCCTATCTGGTTTTGTCAACTAAACACAACCTGTTCTCTCCTTTCAGGACACTTCCCATGACATCCCCCAAGCTTAAGTCTCGTGCTGCTTTTGGTAATAAATCAGGGTTATTCCCCTCCTGCCTTCTGACAGGTTAATTCTAAGGACGGGCTCCTGGGAATGAGAAAATAGAAACAATTTGAGGTTGTGAGTTGTTGCAATAAATTCTAGGATTTAATTTCTTTTCTTACCAAATTCAAAATTGTATTAGGCTTACCTGACCAGTGCAAGGTATGATCTTTACAACCTAAGAAAATCCTTCATTGATGGAGAAGATTCACTTGAATTCTCCCACTTTTTCCTTTGGGGACCCATCGTTTCTTCATTAAACCAGGACAAGCTTGCAAGGGTGTAGTAAGTGAAAGTTCACACGATATGTATATGAACTAGCACTGCATTTCCAAACAAAATGGATTAAAATAATATTGTTAGGTTTTAGTGACCTGGATGGGGGAACAGAGAGAGAGACAGCATTTCTCTGAGAACTCGCACTGGGTGTTATTGAAATTCCCACTACCCCTTTCCAAAGCAAAGTCTATTTACGTAAGACATAGCATAGATTAGGATGGCATTAAGTGCATGGCATTTAGAATAGGAATATCTTTTCTGATTTCATCCAGTTATACTTTGTGTGACTGTGGCTTTAGAGATATCTATTAAATCATATATAAAAATCTCCCAGGAAAACTATGTAGAACAGCTTTCCATTTATTCTTTTAAGTTCACTGCTTAGGGCAAGTTATTCCAGAAAGTTCTGTCTTCTCTCAGTCAAGGGGTGGTACTCTGAAATTTACCCAGCTGTCAAAGTTGTGAAGACAAGCAAAACACACACAAGAATATGCTAATTTACTGCCAGTGAAAACGAAAACTATAATGTACAAAATACGGTATCGTTCTTTCAAACTGCTGAACTAATGCTAGAAGTACTTAAGTCAGAACAGAATATGATGCAAATAATTTTCTGTTTGGTGGTTTGATAAAACAGTGATTGATTTTTGACCTTTAAAGAAACAAAAATCTATTTTTCAACCAAATTAAGTAAAGGTTATGGAAGCAGACTAAAATAGTATGATATTTTTCGCAATTGTTTTTCCTGTAAGTTAGAAGTGATTTTTTTAAAACACCAACTCCGTAGTCTGCTGTTTTCGGTGAAATCCATACCTTACACTTTTCCATTTGAACTGGGATGTGGTTTGGAGGGACTGTGGGAGAAAGAAAGAAGTCACACAAAGGAGAGCCTTCAGGAGAATCGGGAGGCCAGCTGCGTTTTGTCCCTGATGGTCATTATTGTTCAGTTCTTGGCTGGCTCGACATCTGCGGCGACCTGGCTGCAGACACCTTTGTGTGCCCGTCAGACCAACAGGCTGCGGTGACTCCCACCCTCTGGGAAGCAGTGTCCCTGGTTCAAGTAGGTGTAACAGTATTGCTTCAGTAAGATAACTGGGCAATAATACTATTAATAATTTGGTTTGGATTTTCTCATCAATCTCAGGAGGGTTTTAAAATTTCTCTTCACAAATGTAACCCTTGAATTTTTAGTTTTAAAATGTGTTTGAGTGTTTCATTCAATTTTAAAGAAATCGTGTGTTTATCACGTGTAACACCACTGGACTCGCGCTGCCTCTCCGATGTAACTGACGTGCTCTGCGAAGGGAGCGTGGCGTCGAACAGGCCTTCCACGCGCTTCAAAGGTTGGGAAATAACTAGAAGTAGACAGTTAGCTGTATGTCAAATCAGTTTTCTTCTGGTGATGTTAAAGAATTATGGAGGCAATATAGAAAAATTAAAAATAAAATTCCAAGGCTCTAACATTTGACTTGAAGTGTTAAAATTATTGAGGGCCAGAGGATTGATATTAAAATTGCTGTCTCAATTATGAACTTTTAGGAATACATTAGGTTACGAAATTTATATCTAAAAGTAGAATTTGTGTTTTGCAATAAAACACTTTATGAGATTATTTATTTTAATACTTATTAAATACACTGTGTGGCATAGACTTCTTGACATTGTACTTTTAGTTTTGTTTTTATATTTTTAGTTAAGTATGGAACTGACACATGAAATTGCAGATTAAATCACTTCTTGTCCCAACATTGTACACTATTTATATACCATCATTTACTATTTTCATTTATTTCTACATTTTACTTAATTTCTATATTTTACTTAATGAACATAGTACACATTAATTCTATCAGTACTTATAATACAATAAAAATATTCTATTGTAATTTAGACAGCCAGGTGTTATGAGACTATAAGGAACATTTTACAGTTATTTAAATCATACCAACATTTATGTTTTGCTTCCATGCTACAAAAATCAGTTTGAAGAGCTGTGAATGAAGAAGGAACATGTTTACTCAAGTTATTCTGTGATGAATGTAATAGAATACGATTTCTACTGTATCTTTTTGGAACATGAAGGTCACTAAAAGCTTTCAACTTTTGCCTCGTACAAGCATATTTAAGGAGATTATAGAAACATGTCTACTAATAAATAATTACATATCTTCTCTCAAATACTGTATTTATGTGATATATTCCATCTATCATAGAAAGTGGAGACAAAAATGTATGTGGTCCTTATATTAAAATCAATGATCAAAAAATTGTACATACACTGAAATGTGAGATTGGCTATACTCCAATTGGTATGCTTGTTGCGATGATTGCTATATAAGTAAAATAATCAAACTCATAGACACTTTGGAGAGGACATTGTTAATCATTAACCCAGTGCAGCAGGTGCAAACCAGACCTACCCCAGGCAGATGGGCTGGTGTGAGCACCCCGTGTAATAAGCTTCCACTAGGTAAGGATTCAATTTATCAAACAAACATTGATTGAGCATCGATTAGAACTAAGTGTTGTAGGCTGCTTATAAACTACAGGTCCTGAGACACATTGTAGTTTCTCAGGAAATAAAAGCCAACTACTAAAATTTTGTAGCAAAGGTAATTAGACATATGTGCTTACATCAGCCCCTTGGACTGATAATCCCATCTTCATTAATTTTTGTCACTTGGTTTTGGAGGTGATTAGACCTTCGTACAAAGAAAAGGATCAGGCAGGGGGAAACGCAGTTGTAGTACTCTCCACTGGAAAAGGACTTCCATGCCTTTTAGTGTAATCTCACTTTACAATTTGGGTGATCAGCCTTTGTGACATGTCAGCTCGCTGATGTTTTTTCCATTTTGGACATGAGGAAACCCAGGATCAAAGTGACTAAAAAAATCATAGTTAACATTAAACAAACTCCTGTTGCCCTGGAGGATGGTAGGTACTTAAAACTGGATCATCCTCAAAATAACCGTGCAGGTAAATACTGCCATCTCTATGTTATGTATATGTTACAAGAGCCTCCAAGAAGTTTGTTAACTTCCAAAAGCTTATGTGGAATAGGGCAGATCTGGAATACAGAGCTAATGCTCTGCTTTCATGGTGTCACAGACCCCCACTGGCCCGGGAATGTCACGAGTCACTGATAAAACTCAGTGTGAACCCAGGTGTCCTGGCTGCAGGCACACAGTAGTCCAGCTGGAGGCTCAGCCATAGGTCCTGGGCCACCATACTTTCAGCCCCGAGAGGTCACTGCTCAGCTTCTATGAGCGAGGACACAGCTGCTTTGACAGAGGTTGTGGAAGATGAACACAGAGGGGCTTAGTCGTGTCCTTGGTTCATGCACATGCACAAAACCAAGACGGTTTTCAAAGTTCTTCCTTCGGGCCTTCAGAGGGTTGCCATGCACCCAGGTTGCAGGCTTTGTGGGCCTGAGATGGTGAGCTCTGTGCTTCTTCTATGAAATACCTCACAAGGCACTCCTGCGGAATGTAAATACAGGGCCTGGGAAGGGCCCGTGTGCTGAGGGACTCTGAAGCTGAAGCTATACATAGCTAAGCTTTTATTGTACTTTGGAAAGCCTGAGCCTGATTCTGTGGTAGCTGGTCTAGAAGCAAATTCAGGAGTGAGTCTAGCATATTTGTGATCCAGTTGCACAAACTGATTGAGCAGATCTATCAGTTCATGCACCTGATCAGAAACTCAGATGTGTGGCCATGATAATGGACAATAACCAGTATTTAGCACTCGTGCCTTTTACAGGTCGCTTATAAATAGGGCACGGGCTCCGGGATACATAGGGCACGGGCGACGGGAGACATAGGGCACGGGCTCCGGGATACATTGGGCACGGGCTACAGGATACATAGGGCACGGGCTCCGGGAGACATAGGGCACGGGCGACGGGAGACATAGGGCACGGGCTCCGGGAGACATAGGGCACGGGCGACGGGAGACATAGGGCACGGGCTCCGGGATACATTGGGCACGGGCTCCGGGATACACTGGGCACGGGCTCCGGGATACACAGGGCACGGGCTCCGGGATACACTGGGCACGGGCTCCGGGATACATAGGGCACGGGCTCCGGGATACATAGGGCACGGGCTCCGGGATACATTGGGCACGGGCTCCGGGAGACATAGGGCACGGGCTCCGGGAGACATAGGGCACGGGCGACGGGAGACATAGGGCACGGGCGACGGGAGACATTGGGCACGGGCTCCGGAATACACTGGGCACGGGCTCCGGGATACACTGGGCACGGGCTCCGGGATACATTGGGCACGGGCTCCGGGATACATTGGGCACGGGCTCCGGGATACATAGGGCACGGGCTCCGGGATACATTGGGCACGGGCTCCGGGAGACATAGGGCACGGGCGACGGGAGACATAGGGCACGGGCGACGGGAGACATAGGGCACGGGCGACGGGAGACATTGGGCACGGGCTCCGGAATACACTGGGCACGGGCTCCGGGATACACTGGGCACGGGCTCCGGGATACATTGGGCACGGGCTCCGGGATACACTGGGCACGGGCTCCGGGATACATAGGGCACGGGCTCCGGGATACATAGGGCATGGGCTCCGGGATACATAGGGCACGGGCTCTGGGCTCTGGGATACATAGGGCACGGGCGATGGGATACATAGGGCACGGGCTCCGGGAGACATAGGGCACGGGCTCCGGGAGACATAGGGCATGGGCGACGGGAGACATAGGACATGGGCTATAGGATAGCTGTTAGAATAATGACACCTCACACTTGCCAAATGGCCCTAAGCTGCCTCATCTCTAAATACAATCTCTCTGTACCAGGTTTTCAAAACAGTATTAGCAGTAGTTTGTGAATACTGTTCATACAGAAAAAGAGGAATTATTTCTGGGAAAAAGGAGATGTACATGAAAGATATACATTACGCAGTAATAAAATCAATAGTGTGTACCCTGGTGAAATGTTGCTCTCGGGGATCTAAATGCAAGTAATATCTGTTAAGGCATGATTTGTGCCTATCCTTTTCATCTAATGTGATGATTAATAGAAAGGAATGATGTCTTGATAGATTTCACTAAATATCTGACATTTTTCTCTAGAAATCTTTAGAAATCTATTAAAAATACTCAGTGCTGGCACAATGATGGATAATAAAATCGTGGGACCAAATGAATTGCTAGAACATTTCCATCACAATATTTTTGTTTGTTTTATAACTATATATTTGTACCTCGAGTTTTAAAAAAAAGTTTTGGGGATTTGGGGTAATAACTTTGAAATTGGCCAAAATCGCATGGTGGCTAGGATTATTTCCTGTTGAGTTTATTTTTCCCCTGAATTTGTTTGTGTAAGTCCAAATATATATACACACACACTTTCTCTTGTGAGCACCTTGCAGTTTTGAATAATGGACTTTCAGTGATTTGAGTCTGAGCAAGTTAAAAATGTGTGCACTTTTATAAGTATGTTTTATGAATAGTAGTATAAAGCAATAATGCTGTGTCAGTGTGAATCGCATGCAAGAGGCACGATGCTGTGAGTTAAGATTTAAACCCCTCATTTTGCTCCCAAGTATAATGATAAAAGAAATATAACAAGCACACAATAAAAATTAATAGCTGAAGTAAAAAGGAATATAGAAACCTTTGGGGGCCAGAAATGGTATAGAAATACTCAGCAGAAAAGAGAGGACTTGGGCCTCTCTCTGCTGGGCTCTCTGCATAGCAACCAGGGGCTGTGGGGAGGCTGACCCTGTGGGATAATGAAGACCAGGAGCATTAGGCACAGGAGTCAACTGGACCATGCTCCTCCTGCCTGAGAGGAGCTTCTCAGGTCACAGAAGAGCATGGTGGGAAACCCGAGGTGACTGCAGTGTTTCTCAGACACATCATTACCAATGGGTTGTTTGTAAATTCGATTTAATTTACTAAGTGTAACAACCAGCTTTGTTGTTAATAGACTGGCTATTATAAGTGTATCAGATGGCTTAGGAAAGATAAAGGCATGTAATACCTTTTTTTAAGTTATACATCTCCTATTGAAATAATATATGTATATAATAATTTCTTGCTGAAAATCACTATAAAAATTTGAGAGCAACAGTGTTTAAGAATTCAGGCTGTGGAGTCCAATAGCATTGAGATAAAACCTTACTATGTGAACTGGAAATGGAAATAATAACTGTTTCTTTAAATCGGGACAGAGACTGAGTGAGATCATCGAGGCAGACAGCAGAAAGCCAGGCACACAGTGTGTGCTCGGTGCGTAGTGGCCTTGTTCTCATTAGGGGAGAGTACGTATTGGGTATACTTCCCAGCATTTCTTTTACTGATGCCAGCACGTTTTTTTCTGCAAATGTCTTTATTTCAACTTTACATATGAAGGATACGTTCTTTCTGAATGGACTTCTAGGTGGAAGGTATTTTCTTTCATTGCTCAAAACAATAGCATTTTGTTGTCTTCTCACTTGCATCCATCCTCTGGAGAGGATGCTCCGGACTTTTTGTTGCTCACTGACAGCAGTGTGTCTTTATTAGTAGGCTGTTTTCAATGCTTCAGTTTTCTTTGGTTTACAGCAGTTTTACTGTGATGTGAATGAATTTCTGTATTTTGACCTTGTTTTGGTTTTAAAACTTCTTGAATTTGTGCCTTGATGTCTTTCATTAATTTGGAAAAATCCTTGGTCTGTTTCTCTTCAAATATTGCTTTTGCTTATTCTCTCTCTCCTGTCCGTTTGCGATGGCAGCTATGCACACCTCAGATCTGTTTAGGTTGTCCTTGTGTCTCATGTTCCTTCCTGTATTTCTCTCACCACTTGCTGTGCGTGCTTGGCCTGGATAGATTTCACGGCCCGTCTTCAGCTCAGTACTTCTCGTTTGCTTACCTGTCTAATCTGTTGCTAAATACATTTATTTAGATTTTAGCTTCAACTTTGCACTTATTTTCTTCTAAAATTTTGTTTTTATTTTTTAACAAATTTCAGTTTCCTGGGAAAATTCACATTCTTATGTATTTTTTGATCATAGGTATTATAGTTTTTCTAAAGTCTGTGTTTGATAACTATACTTATTATACTCTATATGCATCTCATTCTATTTTCATAATTCTTGGACGATTTCAGTTTTTAGTTGTTAGCAAACCTAGGATTTTTGATCAAAAACCAGTAAGGGCTACTCACCTTCATTCAAAATGACTGAACTGACTCTGGCTGGGTGCCTTGTCTACCTCTGGTTTTCCCACTGGTAGAGTGTAGCCCTCGACAAGTCCCAGCAGGGTGCTTAGTAAATAACTAAGCTTCACCTTTTGCTACTCCTGTGTTTCCTTTTTATTTGTTTCCTCTGGACCATCAGCATGCAGAAAGCTCCCCTCTGCTTTACAGAAATTTTCTATTTAAATTTTTAGCCTTTTGTCCTACGCAATTTAAGAATTAAGCTCACTTTTCTGTACTTTCTTCTGCTTCCAGTTTCTGGCTTCTTACATTCCTAAAACCATGAGTACTTAGAGTCCAAGGTTGCCTAAATCTTCTTGCTGTGTCCTCTGAGCTGTGTTCCCTACATGTCTCTTAGCCTTTCTCCATGTGCTAGTACGTGGCTGATTTCCTTGGGGTAGAAGTAACTCTGGGACTGTCTCTGCTGTTCTCTCTCCGGGGTCTTGGCCACGCTAGTCTGGCTTACTCCGGGAGCTCTCTTCATGCTTCAGACAGATTTCTGAAAGGCCATCCTTTGAAAGCTGGTCTGTCATAATGAGAAGCACATGTTACCAAATGATTTACTGAATGTGTACTGGGTGCCACGTTAGTGCTGACTACTGGCAGTATGATGGTAACATGTTTTTTTCAAAACACACCTAAAACATAGAGTTTATTAAGTTATATGTACGTGTACCTTTATACATGCATCCTCTGACTCGAGGAATGAGCACCTGCTGGCTGACATGGAAGCATGGCACAGATATGTTGGTAGGTGGTTACACCGTGGGCAGACGAAGTCTGCTCACAGAAGCTCAGAGGAAGCGCCTTAACTCAGCCTGGAGGTGGGTGTGAGGCTGTGAGCCAGGAATGCACCCCATCGGAGGGCTGACCCTGGAAAAGAACTGCAAAGATTGAGAAGGAGCTGGTCAGTGTAACTCGTCACCTACTTGACCCAATACAACGTCTAAGAAAATGTACTGCTTATTTCTGTTAAAAACACAAATGCATTTGAAACATTAAACAAGTGTTTGAGGATATAAAACTTCCCTTAAAAACTGTCACCATGGCCACTGGTTTCTCCACAGGTGTTCAAAGCCATGAGCATACCACAGATCAGGGACCCGTGTCTGCCGCCCCCCGGAGACATGCCCCCAGCCTACTCGGCCAGGATTGCTCTTCTCGGGGCCGGGCCTGCCAGCATAAGTTGTGCTTCCTTTTTGGCTCGATTGGGCTACTCCGACATCACTATATTTGAAAAACAAGAATACGTTGGGGGTTTAAGGTAAGACCTACCTTTGTTTCCTGTTTAAGGTATCAAAAATCATGGGGTAAACCTGTTACAAATATTGCTGGTTCATAATCATATAGGAACTACAGATGGTGTTTTAAATGTTCTTTTTCCAAATGATCAGATTTTAATTATGTTATTCAGTTTGAACTTTCAGTTGGCTTTGAACAATATTTATTTTTAAATTCTGTCTCATTCTGTGAATTTAAGAGAAATCTCATCAAAATATTTTATGGCTAGAAGAACCAATCATATGAACACTTATTTCATCCCTGTGAATCTTTCCTCATTGGAGATGATGGAAATGATGGGACGTGGAGATGGGGAAGCCTGATTCATGGAATACCGGGTGATTCACTTTGCCATGTAACAGACATAGTGCCCTGCTCACAGAGTTTCAGTTTAGTCTCTTAAGTTTTGCATTTGAATAGGTTAGGTTCTTCTAAAAATGTTTCATTTTTTTTTTTTTTATCCTCACCCGAGGACATTTTTCCATTTTTTGTACAGACAGAGTGGGAGGGAGAGAGAGGGAGAGAGAAGAAGAGAGAGAGAGGGAAACATCGATGTGAAAGGGACACATTGAGTGGCTGCCACCTGCACGACCAACCAGGGCCAGGGACAAACTGCAACCGAGGTACATGCCCTTAGCGGGAACCGAACCCGGGTCTCTCCGGACCGCAGGCGGACGCTCTAACCGCTGAGCCAAACTGGCCAGGGCTAAAAATGTTTCATTTTAATATACATTCATGCAGTTTATCTCATAAATACCATAAATTTTAAAAAAATAGTGTTTGATAGTAACCAGTATGATTGTTATGTACCAAGATTCAGTCCCATGGTCTTTTATTTCCATGAAGAATAATAGATCGAAATAGAAAATGTCCACTTTTTATCAGTGACTTTCAGATATTCAAGCCAAGCCTAGAAACTGGATGGAGTTTACTTTGTGTAAAATACATGGGATCTATCATGAGCATAGACTACATCTGTGATCATAAAGAAATAAAATGTGTTATGAGTGGGCAGTAAGTGCTACCTACAGCATTTGGTGTAAGATGATAAAGTATTTGGGTATAAGTTAATAATACTACTCAACTTATTGTTGTTTTTTTAAGTGTCTTATGTTGCATCAGAAAATCATGGGTTATATAATAAAGCCATTTTGCATACCTGTTGCTATACTTAGCATCTAAATTTTGATGGCTATTGAAATGTTTTTATTAACACATTTTTCAAATTTAATAATCACAAAGAATACATTTAATCAAGTTATGGCTAAAATTTGTGTTTGCTTTTAATGTTTTATGATATCAAAAAATGTATGTCAATAAATGTATAAATTTCAATATTGATCAAATAATATGCTAAAACAAGGGTAAAACTATTTTTTAATAGTTTTTAAACTATTAGTATAAAACTATTTGACTGAATTGTCAAGCAAAAATATTACATAATAGGAGGACCCATAAAAGTTGGTATGAAGCAGAAACTGAAGAAAAAATAACCTGATTGTTAATAAATAATTATTTTTCTATATTGACACTTCACCACCATGAGCCTAAAGGGATTATATATATTTTATACATTTATTTATCCTGGAAAGTAAAATACCCAATGTATTATTTTGCTGGAATTCATTAGACTATCTTTTATAATGGCATTTTACTGTGGCTTTATTAATTAGGAGCAACATAACGTATTAGCAAGATATGTATAAGCATTGCATTTTTTCAATTATACACATCAATGACTATATGAGCTAATTTAAAAAATATGAATGTAATTGTTGCATTCCCTAGTAGACTAGGAAAAATCTTTTTGCCCCTAATTACATTTGCACAAGAAGCCTGTTTGTGAATTATTCTGTGTTGACAACTTTGGTAGATTATTATGGTTGTCAACTACTCTCTTTTAAATCAATGCAGGGTAGACATTTCTAAATCATACAAATTGGCACTAAACTTGTATTTTCATATATTTGCTGAATATTTTCTAGGAGGACAGATTTCCCTGGATTAATGAACAAACAGTATACTTTTAAAATTCTCTTCTGATTTATTTTCTTTCCTTCACCTTTGAATCTTCCCAGTACCTAGGGATAGTGTAAAGCGTTTAATCGGTCTCCTTTGGACCCTGCCATGGTAGAGGCATTACATGTTGCTGTTCCAAGATTATAAATACTGACACTGGAATTCAGCCGGAATTACAACCTCAGTACTTCTCTGTTAATTTATCTTCTTACTTACAGATGTCTCTCATTTTCTTGTACCTTCAAAGTGGCTAAAAAAGATTAAATTAGCTTTGTATTTGAAATCAATTGCTTAAAGAGGCGATGACAGCTTTTATCTCTCCTCTCCCTTTTCATCCCAATAGATTCTTTTATCCCTGGTAAATTGAGATCCCAGCTACTTTTTACAAAATCACTAGGGTTGGTGAAAGAGACCCAGGACTTAATCCCTATTGTATTGAACATACTGATTGATTATTTTTGATGCTCTGACAACTTTATAAAATAATCACTAGTTTTGCTTTCCCCCAACTGTGGATTCTTTTTCTAAGGGCATGAGTTTAAAAGCGTTAAAGAGTTTGATATTATAATGACAAAGATAAAGATGGTGTTGGCAGGCTTTAAGTATTCATGCATACGTGTACTTTCTGATTTTGTCCTTTACTTATAAAAACCATTGCCCATAAGTTATGACACGGTGTCAGGTAGGGTACGGCAGTGTTTTTATATGTCTGCTGAATTTCACATTACTTGGCAAGAAGGAGGAATGAGGTTTAAGTGAAATTGTTACAGCGATAGGGAATATTTCGAGAACATGCGTTTCCAGTGCGGTGCCTGTGCGGGAAGAAGAGGAAGCAGAGCTGTGTCAGCGTGAGAGCGGTGCTCAGGAAGGGCGGCAGGGGACTGTCACAGGCCCATCTCGTTCCCTGGAAGACACGTGTGTAAAGAAACATGAGTATTCTTTATCCGTGTTATTGGCATGCTGTTGACTGTACTAACAGATATACGGCTGCATTAAGAAAAATTTCTTTCAAAACTTTAAATTGTTAGAAGAGCACAGATAGAAGAATGAAAGTGTTTTTTTTTTTTTCTTTTTTTTTTATTCCTCACCCGAGGATATTTTTCTATTTATCATTAGAGTACGAGGTGGGGGGGGGGGGATATCCACGTGAGAGGGCCACATCCAGGGGCTGCCCCCCACATGACCCCACCAGGGCCGGGGATGAACCACAACCTAGGTACATGCCCTTGACCCGCAACCGACTGGTCCACGGGCTGCTGCTCTGACCGCTCAGTACCCTGCCAGGGCTGAAAGAGTTTCTGGAAGCAGGACGCACTTGGGAAGGGAGCAGTCCGATCAGACCCCAGCTCTGTCCTCCCTCCCTCGCCATGCAGTTGTGAGGGGAATCTCACTTACTGCCATGGCTCCCAGGACCCCTGTGGGAGCATTGTTTAAAATCTCCATCTGGCCTGGCCTCTCTGTCCCCTTCAACATTTAGATCCTGGACGTCTCTACATAGGTCACCCTACCAATTCGCTCCTCCTCCGGAGGTGCGCCCCCGGCGGGCGTCGCTGGAATTGCCGCAGGCGGGAAGACTGCGCTCTGCACGCACGCATGCGCGCTCCACCCCCCCACCCTCCAAACCCCCGCCCCCGGGCACAGCTTGTATTTGTGAACTTGGGAAAAAGTTCTCACACTATCTCGGATGCCTGTGACGTCTCACCCTTATACCACTGCAGGAACCTCCACCTGGTTCTTTTTACTTTTCAAATTCATTTTCCTTGTAGTTTTCAGATCTGAGTATATCACTCTTTACTTGAAATCTCTTTGTAACTTCCTATAACCTAAGAGAGAAGACTGGGCTTGACTCAGAACGCCTTCTATGACTTGATATGTACCTATCTTTTCCCCACCCTCCCTTCCTTTCTTCCTTCTTTCTGTCCTTCCTTCAGTATTTATTGATTTCCTACAATGGCTGCTCACATCTCAGGCACTAGAGCTACAAGAGTGGACAAATCAAAGTCCCTGTTCTCAAGGGGCTTACACTCTAGTGACGGGGAGGCAGACACAAAACCAAACACAGAATATGTCAAGGAATGATACATGCACTGTGGAGAGGGTGTGTTAAAAGTCAGCAGTGTCCTGGTTGTCCCTTGTATATTTGGAGTCTGGAGTCCATTATTTCTTCTTTTTTTAAAATCCTCCCCTGAGTGGGAGGGAGAGAAAGAGAAACATCGATGTGAGAGAGACACAATGATTGGCTGCCTCCACATGACCCTGACCAGGGCTGGGGACCAAATGGCGTCTGAGGTACTGCCCTTTACTGGAATTGAACCTGTGACTCTTTGGTCCACAGGCTGATGCTCTGACCACTGAACAAAACTGGGCAAGGCTCATTCTTTCTTTATTATTCATTTATTTTTGTTATAGCTGTTTCTCCTTTTTTCCCCATTGACACCCTCCTCCCAATCCCGCACCCCCCAGCATTGTTGTCATTATTTCTTTTTTAACATGCTTATCCTCTAGTCTGTACAATAAAGTTACTTACAATAAGAATCATATAATATTCAGTAATAATAGTTACTTTGAATCATTCCTTTGGAGCAAAGTAAATTCAATATTAAATATATAGTTTACACTGTTTCGCTATTTTAAACTTTAAGCAAATTAAAACGTGTAGTTGCACAAGATTACAGAATTGAAGTAACTCATATTGCTTCATATGCTACCATTGTATCAGTTCCAAATCCACTGTTTCAGCATTGGCTACGGAGCACCACAGGGGTTGGATGGGTGCTGCCTACCGGACTGGAATGAGCAATGCTCAATCTCCCTGCGCCCGTGGACACTCTGACTGGGGTTTTTCACGTTAACGTCCTCGTAGAACTCAGTGTTTTTTAAATAATGGGTGATAAAAGTGGAATCATTTAATACTTATAAGCATACTACTAAAATTCTGTAGCAGCCATAGCAATTATTCAGAATTTAGATCTACCAAAGATTTATTGGGGGGTGAGGGTGAACCATGTTTAGAATAGCACTGACATTGTTTAGAGCTATGAGCTGATGGTGATCATACAAAAATACAAAATGGGCTTATTCTAGTCATTTTTGTAACTGTTTTAAAATAGTCTTAAAACAATACATTTCTCATTGCCTGATCCTGGACTTGGTATGACACTGATGAAGATTGGAGTATGATGGTGGAGTTTGGGGCTTAACTCATACAAGGCAGTTGTCTGAGGACCAGTGTTGGGGTACAGAACTGAAGTTTTGTTTGGGGTATGATAAATCTGAGATACCTGTTAGTCATCCAAGTGAGTATAAAGGCCCTGAATTTAGGTCGAATGATAGTCAACATTATCTGTACTTTCAATGAATTTTTGGTATTTAAGATTGCGTTTACTTAGGAATTTCTTATATAATTATTAGTAGATAATAAACTTAATAGTTTTAGAAATACTTTTGACCAGTTGTCTACTTATTAGTTTTCCATTGTTCACATTTATTTTCACATCAGTTTCTACTCTTTCTGCTGTAGTCCATAGAGTAGTTTATCATGCATATGAAAATGTGATGTCCTCATTAACTTCATATTATGTGATATGAAAATACCCTTAGACAAGATACTTCATCCTTTAATATTGATCAGACAGACATGTTGCATTTTTAAGACTGGTGATTTTTCAACAAATGCTTTTTTTTTTTTTTTTTTTTTTTAGTACTTCTGAAATCCCTCAGTTCCGGCTGCCGTATGACGTAGTAAATTTTGAGATTGAGCTTATGAAGGACCTTGGTGTGAAGGTAAATGAAAGACAAAATGCATGCTTATTGTTCAAAGAAAAAGGAGTGAGCTCCACAGTAGAGATTAACAGCAAAATGTCACACATTTTAGGAAAGAACAATTAAAAGCTACAGCAGGCAGAAGCAGAAAGAGGCTTCTCCATGCTTGGGGCATTTGTCTGTCTGCTGTCTGAATGCCACAAGCCTGGAAAAGGGCAGTCGATAGTTCTCATCTGGCACGCCTGCATGTGATTAATTGTCTGTAAGAAACAAATTCCTCGATTGCTTTAGGGGTTCAGTGCAGTGGATAGAAGGATTTGGGTTCTTTAATCACATTTTTTGTGTGCAAGTCGTGTGTGCTCTAAAACATTCGTATTTCACAATATGGAGCATAATTTGTTATAGGGGTTCATTGTGTTTATCATATGCATCATGTCAGCTGTGTTAATGTGATAATCCTTTCTCGACACGAGTAATAGATCGGTGGGGCGGAAAGCCACAGCTTTGTATGTACCATGCAAAACGCGTGTTGTGGTGTTCTTCTAACGATGGTCAAACAGTTGGTACCCTGTACTTTTAGAATATAGCTTTAGACCTTCTTATTCTTTTCTATTATTCAAGGGTATTATACTCTGGCTCTTCCTTCAAGCAGATTGCTATTTTCTTTGTTTCAAAACGTTAATTTTCTATAATAGATCTAACACAGATTAATAAAGTGCTGTGATTTACATAACACTCTGCAAGCACCTGGAAGTTATGTTGAAAAGTGAACAAACTACTCATGGCTCTTGTATTTAGAAATACAAAATAATTACTAAAAAGGGAAATACTGACGACGACATACTGTGCTTTAACGCCTTTAGTTCATTTTATGTGGCAAAGGTTCAGTGACGAAACATTTACACATAATCACTAAACAATACACCTATCACACGAGCACAACTGTATGAAAACTTCGTATTCAAAACACGATATAAGGATGCATATTTGCTTTTTTAAAATATATTTTGAGAAGTTCTTTAAGTATCCTCTGTTTTAAATACAAGTTAATAACCAAAATCTCATTATATAAGCAAATGATTATTTATTGAGACTGCAAACTAATATATTAAGTGTCAGAGAATGAAGATTAATCAGAAATTGATGTAATATATCTTATAAGTAATTATAAAATTGCATTCAACTTTTGCAGTCCCGGATGTATTGCATAAATGAGGGCATACACATGGCTCTTAGGTAACTCTTCAAAAGGCCTGGCCCGTGTGCTGAGTGTCCGAAAACATCCATTTCAGCCACCGCCAGGCCGCTTTCCAGTTGCATAGTCAGATAACCTAGTCGAAGTCGATCTCGCTAGTTTGGTCAATATCTGTTCACAGGTAAAAGTATGCTTCTACCATTTGGGTAAAATATAAACTTATCTGCTTATATATGCAGAAACTATCTCTGGGAAGAGAAGAATCTGATAGCATGAGATTCTTTGGGAAGGTGTGGGAAGGATTGATCACCTTTTTGTACATTTGAATTTTAAACCCAGTAAGTTTACTATATTATCAAGAAATTAGGACATAAATTGAAGAGGAGGTTCATACTACCTTGTCCATTTCTAGTAAGATGAGAAGGAGAGAAAGAATTCAGCCGTGTGAACAGTAAGCTGTCTGTGCGGTGCTGAGGACAAAGGGCGGTGAGATATTTCCCGCCTCTGAGAACCCGCATCTGTGGCTGAGATGCAGCAGCTTTCTGATTGGCTTTAGCTCCACACGAGAGGATGCGTTTTAAAAAGCACTGTACGCCTGGCCGGTTTGGCTCAGCGGTTGGAGTGCTGGCCTGCGGTCCCGAGAGACCCGGTTCTGTTCCCGCTAAGGGCATGTACCTCGGTTGCTGTTTGTCCCCGGCCCTGGTTGGTCGTGCGGGTGGCAGCCACTCGATGTGTCCCTATCACATCCATGTGTCTCTCTCTCTCCCTCCCACTCTATCTGAACAGAGGATGGAAAAATGTCCTGGGGTGAGGATAAAATAAATAAATAAATAAATAAAATAAAAAATGAAAAGCACTGTGCGCTCCTTGCCTCCTCCTCATCCCCAGACTCTCCCCATGCTGCCCCGTCTGCACCTCTCAGTCAGCGTTGCTTATCTCGAACTCAGAGCAGCCTTCTGGCAAAGAAGTGAACGGTGCTCCAGGTTTATGCTGGTTAACTCCTGGCAGAACACGGCCCATTCCCGTATGTATGTGTATATGTATGTATGTATGGACATGCGTACATGTGTGTATGTGTTTGCTTCTGTGGTCTAGCCTTATCTTGGTTATTATTCAAGTTTTCTTTATTTTCTCTTATTAATGGGTTTGTTTCATTTATTCAACAAACAATCATTGAGAACTTCACTTTCGCCAAGTCGTGAGCTAAGGGCTAGTCTAGAACTATTCATCTTTTGAACACCAGCCCTGTGTTCTTGGCAGTTTAATGAGCACATCTATCATCCAAATAATGTAAACTCATCATATCCCAAACCAAGTTTAATCCATGACCTTCACTTCCAACTATATTCTGTAGCTAAATTTCCTATTGAATAATTTCAATTTATTTCATATCTAATAGCTTGATAGATTGATTCTTGTTAATACTAAGATGAATTTTCCAAGTCACATATTGTGTCACAAGAAAATAATGAGAATGGTATCTGCTCTATTTGTACATTATGTATGATTTTTCTTCCACTATTTCTTTGACTGGAATTTCTAGTATGTTTTAAAAGAGTAATAATATATGGCATCTTTTCTATTTTATGAGATAATATTTTTAGTCATATCGAATAAATATTTTATTTTTCTATACTTAGAATATTAAAATTTTATTTAGTTTCTTTTATATTGATGGAGAAAGGGTGTTAAATTTTTTAATTGCCCTTTTAAAAACCTTATGTTCAGTTACTATATTGAATTGTATTTACCTTTGCAGGCTGGACCATATCCATTTTGCCTGATATCTTATTATATCTATACATATAGAACTAGATTTGTTTCGTTAGCATTCTTAAAAATTTCCCCTTGCACTCATTTACTGATGAAACACATATTAAAACTGGAAATAGAGCAGGGAATAGTAAAATACTGTTTCTCTCCTTTTAGTTCCAAATTCATCAAAAGCCTGTTTTTGTTTGCCTTCTTGTTGTTTATGATCTCCATGGGTTTATGTAATAGAATTACGCTAGCCTGATAAAAAATAAACTCCCCAGCATTCAATTACTTTATATCATTCATAAGAATATAGTCTTGAGATTTATCTTCTTTGTTAAATTTAAGGATTTTGTTGTGACCTCAAAGCCTTTTTATAAGAACTTTGACCTTTTCTTTTTCCATAAGGTTGTTAATCTTTTCACCTGTTTTATTCTCACAACTATTTGGCCAATATATATATTCCTAAGAACAAATTCTGTTTCATTCAGAATTCAGAATTAATTAGCATGGATTTAAACATGTCATTCCAGTATACAATGAAAATACCTCACCTGTACCTGTGATAATATTTGGTTTTGTGTTTCTAAGTTTATCAATTATTTTCTTAACTTTTGTTCTTGATAGTGGTAGTGGTTTCTGAGTTAATGTATTTAAAAAACAAAACAAAACACACAGCTCTCAGAATTTTATGTTTCCTTATTCACTAATTGCTGAGTTTATCTTTATTAATTCTTTTCCTCTGCTGTCCTTACAATGTATTTGTTATTTTTTTAACCTCTTGAGTTTTTACTTAATTTTTGTTTTTCTAGGTTGAATAATAAAACCATTTAAAATAATTAATTTCTCTCTGAACCTTGTCATGATCTATAAGTTCTCATTCTTCTTATTATTTTTCTTGAGTAATTGTAGTTCTGGTTTTCCCCTTTACACAGAGTTGTTTAGGATAATACTTTTACTTGCTTCTGCATTCTTATGTAACATTTAAATTTTTATTTTTTTATTCTACAAATCAGAGAGATGTACAATTTTTAATCTATCATGTATACTCTCAAGTGATTTCACACCAAAGGATCGTTTCTAATGAAATAAAACTATTTTTTCATTAGAAGAGTTTACCTCTTAGCTGTAATATTTTCATAAAATCTCTTGATTTCATCATAAAAATTTAATATAGAACCCTGCAAATTATTTTAACTGTAGGTGGACTTAATAGTTGTGCCAGATGATGTTAGTAATCTTTAGATTAAATGCTCTCTTTTGGTTTGGTTTGCAATTCAGAATAGATTATATGAATATTCGTGTTTCATAGTATTTATAATATTTCTAATAGCTTAAATTTTTAAAACTAAAAATGTAAATCTGCAAAAAGATCTCGAATTTTTTTACATATGTTTAAAACATGTATTTTTGCCATTTATCAAAATAGTTTGATAAAATTTGTTTTGACCCAATTTGTAATTGGGCATTTCCTGTGTTTCATGATTTGAGCAAAAATACCTAACCGGAAAAAGTGTTTTCATTTAGGAGGGGAGATGGCGGCGGGCAGGACGGGAGGGAGGGTGAGTGTGACAGAGTGAGCGAGTGTGTGAGAGAGTGTGAGTGGACGTGAAGGTGGACGACCAAACCCGAGCAGTGCAGAGCCGCGGAGCAGAAGGTCCCTGTGCTGTGGGCAGAGCAGCGGGCTACGCGGTGAGCAGCACTTTAGGGTGCTTCTCCCTGCACTGTGGGGAAGTCCCACCATTTTGGAAGATCCCAGGTCTTCCCTGGGAGGAGGCAGTGGGAGTGTCTGGGGCCCAGCAACCTGAGCCCACCAGCATACCTGGCACCATCGGACCAGTGGACACTCTGTGTCAACACAGACCAGTGCACAGTAGTGGAGCTCCCAAGGTGCCGGTCACGGAAGCTACAAACAGCTCAGAGCCCAGCACCATCCCCCATAGTAGCAACCCGATCACAGTCGAGATATACCCCCAGCAACAGAGGCTGGGGAGCAGACATCCATCCCCAGGCAACACAAGCACAGACCAGCAGCTGAGACCCATCCTCAAAAACTACAGCAAAAGCTGAGCAGGAGTTTAGCCCCACCGGGCAGCAGCACTCCCCAGCCACCAGCAGTGGGACCTGGGGCTCCACAAAGGCCTGTGCAGTTCAGTAGCTCACAAGAGCAGTGGGAAGCTGGAGCCCCAGATAGACTGGTGTGATCCAGCTGCCTACCCACGGGAACTGCAGAGTGTGGGGGCACAGGAGAGGCCTGTGAGACCCAGCAGCAACTGTGCCATCCAGTTACCCGTGGGGCCTGTGGGGTTGCTGAAGCACCAGAGAGACCTGTGCAACCCAACAGAGACTGTGTGATCTAGTTACCCCCCAGGACCTGCAGGATGCAGAAGCACAATAGAGGCCAATGCAACCCAACAGGGACTGTGACATTCAATACCCGCAGGACCTGTGGGGTGCTAAAGCACCAGAGAGGACTGTGCTACACAGCAGGGACTGAGCGATCTGGTTACCCACTGGGCTTGTGGGGTGCTGAAGCACCAGAGAGGCCTGCATGACCCAGCAGGGACTGTGCCATCCAGTTACCCACAGGACCTGTAGGGTGCTGAAGCACCACAGAAGCCTGTGTGACCCAGAAGCCCATAAGATAGGCATAGAGCCAGGTCCCCAAAGGGACTGTGAGATCCAGTTACCCTCCAGACCTGAAGGGTGGCGGGGGGCACCAGATAGGCCTGTGTGACCCAGCTGTGCACAAGATCAGCATAGAGGATGTGAAAATGGAGGCAGAGTGAATAGAAGGCACACAGACAATCTCCCAGGACCAAACGGGAATTACAACTAAAATAAAGACAAATCCTCGGAAAAAGCAACAACAAAGCAACAGGACAGAACCATATAACCAGGGACACTGGTAGGATCTGCGGAGGCACGAGAGGGTATGGGCTGGGAGCCCACGAACAGCAGCAGTCTTAGCTGTGAGCAGCACCCTTGGGGAATAGAAACCAAGCCCACTCCACAGTGCAGAGAGCCTAGACAGAGTGCTAAAATAGCCACAGCCACTCACCTGGGAGCTATAGCAGAGGGAGGGCAGACTGGGCTGGAACACTGTGGGGATACCCGGGATTTGGAGGGCACTCAGAGTTTTTGCTGAGTTGCGGCCAAAAAACAACTGTGGCCAGTGTGCTCCTTCCCTGAGCTGTGGGGAAAAGCAGCAGATCACACCCTCGGAGATTCAGCCTTTCCCAGGTGAGGCAAAGAAATAAAAATCGAGGCTCATTAACAACCAGCATCTATCCCACGCTCTGGAAATACTCTTATGCAGAACACCAGGGATACATTCTAAGGCACTGAGTAACTGAGACTACTAGCCACCAGGAAGAAGCTAGAGGATAACTGAACCTTTCCTGGGCTTGAGAATCTACCCAGGAAAGTAAGACTTGACAGTGGTGTTTAACGTGGAACCACCCAGGCTCATCCGAACCGAATAGAGGGAGCCACAAACAGCAGAACACCAACACCCACAGGGAAAATTTGGCAGGCTCCAAAAAACCCAATGAGATAGCCAAAATGGTGAAACAAAGAAACAAACCCCAAATGAAAGAACAAGAGAACTCTATAGAAGATGAGATCAATGAAATGCAGCTAAGCAAATTATCAAAGGTAGAGTTCAGAACCATGATCTTGAAGAAGCTCAACAGCATGAGTAAGGACATCAGCACCATGAGTAAAGATATGGAAACATTGAAAACCAACCAAGTGGAAATGAAGAATAACATAACAGAAATTAAGAACACATTGGAAGGACTAACCAACAGAGTAGAGGAAGCTGAGTACTGGATCAGTGAATTAGAAGACAGGGTAGAAAAAAATCAACAAATCAAAAAACCAAAAGGAAAAAATGATTAAAAAATAGGAAGATAGCTTAAGAAAACTGTGGGACAACTGGAAATGTAATGACATTGGCATCATAGGAATCCCTGAAGAGAAAGAAAATGGGCAAGGGTTAGAGAATATATTTGAAGAAATAGTGACAGAAATCTTTCCTAACTTGGTGAAGGAAGAAGGCATTCAATTTCAAGAAGCACAGAGAGCCTCAATTAAGAAGAACCCAAACAGGCCCACACCAAGACACATAGTAATTAAAATGCCAAAAATTAAAGTCAAGGAGAGAATCCTAAGGGCAGCAAGAGATAAACAACAGGTTACCTACAAAGGAAACCCATTACGGCTGTCAGCTGACTTCTCAACAGAAACACTATAGGCCAGAAGCGAATGGCTTGAAATAATCAAGGTCATGAAAAGAATGATCTGAATTCAAGACTACTCTATCTAGCAAGGCTATCATTCAAAATAGAAGGTGAAATAAAGAGCTTCCCAGAAAAAAAAAAAAAAAAAAAGACTAAGAGATATAGTAACACCAAACCAGCCCTGCCAGAAATGTTGAAAGAACTGCTGTAATTAGTAGAAGAAATAAGGAAAAGAAATAGAACCACACTAAACAAAAATGGCAATGAAGTACATATCAGTTATCATCTTAAATGTGAGTGGTTTGAATGCTCTGATAAAAAGACACAGAGTAGCTGGCTGGATAAGAAAGCATGACTCACATATATGTTGTTTACAAGAGACCCACCTCACAACAAAAGACTCACATAGGTTGAAAGTGAAGGGATGGAAAAAAATCTTCCAAGCAAACAGAAAGGAAAAAAACATTGGGGTAGCAATACTCATATCTGATAAAGTAGATTTCAAACTGAAGGCCATGATAGAGACAAAGAAGGCCACTACATAATATTGAAAGGATCTATCCAACAGGAAGGTATAACCTTGGTAAACTTATATGCACCCAATATAGGAACACCAACATATATTGAAAATCTTTTGGAGGACTTCAAAGGAGAAAATGACAGCAATATAATCATAGTAGGGGAATTCAACACCCCGCTGACATCACTGGATAGATCTTCTGGACAAAAAATTAACAAGGAAACACAGACTCTAAATGAAGCGCTAGATCAAATGTATTTCATAGATATCTACAGAGAATTACACCACAAAACTGCAGAATTCACATTCTTCTCAAGCGCCATGGGACATTCTCAAAGATAGACCACATGTTAGAACACAAACTAAGTCTCTGCAAGTTCAAGAAGATTGAAATTATATCAAGCATCTTCTCAGACCACAATGGCATGAAACTAGAAATCAACTGCAACAACAACATGCAGAGGCATTTGAAAACATGGAGGCTAAATAGCATGTTATTGAACAAAAAATGGGTTACCATGGAGATCAAGGAAGAAATTTAAAAATTCCTGGAAACCAATGAAAATGAACACACAACAACACAAAACCTACGAGATACAGTGAAAGCAGTTCTGAGAGGGAAGTTCATAGCACTACAGGCCTACCTCAAGAAGCAAGAAAAATTTCTAACAGAATATCTAACCTCACAACTTAAAGAACTACAGAGCAAACAAAAAGAAAATCTCAGAGCAAGTAGAAGGAAGGAAATAGTCAAGATCAGAACAGAAATACATAACATGGAGACCAAAAAAATAATTCAAAGGATCAATGAAAAAAAGAGCTGGTTCTTTGTAAAGTAAACAAGATTTATGGACCGTTAGCTAGTCTCACCAAGAAACAAAGAGAGAGAACCCAAATACACAAAATCAGAAATGAAAGAGGAGAAATAATAACTGACACCAAAGAAATACAACGGATTGTGAACAAATATTATGAACAATTATATGGCAACAAATTCTATAATCTAAGCAAAACAGACCAGTTTCTAGAAACACATAGTCTCCCAGAACTGAACCGGGAAGAGATAGAAAACTTGAACAGACCAATAACAACAAAAGAAATTGAAGATGTAATCAAGATGCTCCCAGCAAACAAAAGCCCAGGCCTGGACGTCTTCACAGGGGAATTTTACTGAACATTCAAAGAAGAACTAATACCCATTCTCCTCAAACTATTTCAAAAAATTCAAGAAGAAAGAAGACTTCCAAACTCATTTTATGAGCCCAGCATAATTCTAATTCCAAAACCAGGAAAAGACACTACTGGGAAAGAAAACTACAGACCAATATCCCTGGTGAATATAGATGCCAAAATCGTGAACAAAATACTAGGAAATTGGATTCAGCAATACATCAAGAAAATTATTCACCATGACCAAGAGGGATTCATTTAAGAAATGCCAGGCTGATACAATATCCACAAATCAATAAACGTGATACACCACATAAACAAAAATCATATGATCATATCAATAGATGCTGAAAAAGCATTTGACACAGTTCAGCACCCATTTCTGATAAAAACGCTCAGAAATCTGGAAATAGAGGGATCATATCTAGACATAGTAAAGGCCATATATGAAAGACCTACAGCCAACATCATACTCAATGGGCAAAAATTAAAAGCAATTCCCTTAAGAACAGGAACAACGGAAGGATGCCCACTTTCACCACTCTTATTTAAAATAGCACTGGAAGTCTCAGCTACTGCAATCAGACAGGAAGAAAAAAATAAAAGGGATCCAAACTGGAAAGGAGGAAGTGAAACTGTCATTATTCACAGATGACATGATACCCCACGAAGCAAACCCCAAAGAGTCCATCAAAAATTTACTAGACTTAATAAATGAATTTTGCAAAGTAGCAGGATACAAAATTAACGTCAAGAAATCGAAGGCATTCTTATACACCAATGATCAACTCACAGAAAGAGAAACTAAAAAAACAATCCCATTTACCATCGCAGCAAAAAAAATTAAGATACCTAGGAATAAACTTAACCAAAGAAATAAAGGTCCTGTTCACAAAAAACTACAGGTCATTGAAAAAAGAAATAGAGGAAGATATAGAAAAGTGGAAGCACATACCCTGTTCATGGATTGGGAGAATTAACATCATGAAAATGTCCATACTACCCAAAGCAATCCATATGTTCAATGCAATCCCCATCAGAATACCAAGGACATACTTAACAGAACTAGAACAAATATTTCAAGAGTTCATATGGAACCAAAAAACACTCTGAATATCCACAGCAATCTTGAAAAAAAAAGAACAAAGTTGGAGGGATCACATTACCAGATTTCCGGTTATACTACAAAGCCACTGTAATCAAAACATCCTGGTACTGGCACCATAACAGGCATATAGACCAGTGGAACAGAACAGAGAACCCAGAAATGGACCCAAGGCAATATGCTCAATTAATATTTGACAAAGGGGGCAAGAGCATACAGTGGAGTAAGGACAGCCTCTTGAATAAATGGTGCTGGGAAAATTGGACAGCTACATGCAAAAAATAAAAGTAGACCATCAACTTACACCCTACATAAGAATAAACTCAAAATGGATAAAAGACTTAAATGTGACTCATGAATCCATAAAAATCCTAGAAGAAAATGTAGGCAACAAAATTTCAGACATCTTATGCAGCAGAATTTTCACTGATACACCATCTAAGGCAACCGAAACAAAGGAGAAAATGAACACATGGGACTACATCAAACTCAACTGCTTCTGCACAGCAAAAGATACTATCATCAAAATGGAACGGCAACCCACTCTGTGGGAGAGCATAATTGCCAATTATACATCAGATAAAGGTTTAATTTTCAAAATATATAAAATACTCATACAACTCTACAAAAGGAAGACAAAAAACCCAATTAAAAAATGGCCAGAGGAGCTGAATAAATACCTCTCCAAACAGGGCAGACAAATGGCAAAAAGACATATGAAGAAATGCTCATCACTAATAATCAGAGAGATGCAAATTAAAACAACAATGTGGTATCACCTCACATCTGTCAGAATGGCCGCCATCAACAAATTATCAAACAACAAGTGTTGGCAAGGGTGTGGAGAAAAGGGGACTCTAGTACACTGCTGGTGGGCATGCAGACTGGTGCAGCCACTATGGAAAACAATATGGTGTTATCTCAAAAAATTAAAAATTGAACTTCCATTTGACCCAGTGATCCCACTTCTAGGGATATACCCTAAGAAGCCTGAAACACCAATCAGAAAGAACATATGTACCCCCATGTTCATAGTAGCACTATGTACAGTAGTTAAGATCTGGAAACAGCCCAAATGTCCATCAGTACACAAATGGATATACAACCTTGGTACGTATATACAGTGGAGTACTATGGAGCTGTAAGAAAGAACGATCTCTTATCTTTTGAGACAACATGGAGGGACCTGGAAAGTATTATCCTAAGCAAAACAAGCCAATCAAAGAAAGACAAGTATCATATGATCTCACTTATTTGTGAAATATAATGAACATAACAGTCTGAGGAATTGGGTAGTCCCAGAGATGTGGAAGTCGTGTACAGAGTGACAATCCCCAGAAGAGGAGGTGGTGGGAGAGAGATAAACCACAGAACTTATATTCACATATGCATGAACAATGGACATGGACAACAAAGCTGGGGACAGGGTGGGGAGTGGGGAAGGGGAGTATCAGTGGTGGTGGTGGCGGGGGGGGGGGGGGGAGAAGAAACATCTGTAACAAAGTTAATTAATTAATTAAAAAAAAAAAAACCTAGCCGAAGTCTCTTTTTAATGACCTCTCTTTATTGTCTTGTTGTCCATTATGGTTATCTGAAGCAAGCATTTTCATTAATACAGTATGCTATTAGGAAACTAATATAAAATCTTATATCTGCACTAGAAGGAGACAAGCATGAGCAATAATAGTTGACAAAATAATTGTTGTTTCTAAAGAAAGCTAAATATTTTAAAAACTATTCCAGCTGATGTCCTGTCTTAGAGATTCTGGAAACATTTTATCTCTTTAGCTAAATATTCTATCAAAAACACCTGAGGAGGATGTACATTGTTTTTTGTGTATTTCTATAGTGGGTGTCACATAGTTCATGCAAGAACAAGTTCCACTCCAAAAGCTGTTGTAAACCTTTGTCCTACATTATAAATACTATTCTATGTAGGGATACATTTGGTTGTATGAAGAAAGTTGGCAAATCCAAACTGGATGGTAGATGGACCTTTTGATCAGGGCTTATTTATATTCAGCCTTTTTATTGGATTAGCAATAACTTCTATGCTGAGATTAAAGTGAAATGAATTTTATTCTGAATTTAGCTAAGAAATTTGAGTGTCACTAAAACCATCAAAGAAAGGTATAATACACCTGTAATATAATCCACATCTACAAATATCAAGGTGGCAAAATATTACAAATATAAAAGTACAGGGTTTCAAAGGAACAAAAGGATGACAAAATGCCACCATGTGATTTTTCTAACATCATTTAACAAATATTGCTGGGAGTTCACAGTGTACCTGCCCCAGGAATGTTACTGATGTTCACCATTGTCCTGTGGCAGTTTCCCAAGTTCTCAATATGCAGTAGAGCAGAGTTCTAACCTTTTTTTTTTTTTTTAAATCTTTCTCCCCTTTCTTTCTGACTGAGAGAGGTTATTGATGAGATGGTGAGTGTTTCGGAGTCGGAGGTTTATCAAAGGGAAATGTACTAAGTTACCCAGCACAGAGAGGAAGGGTCCTGGTGCCTGTCGTCCACTAGAGAGTGTTGTATCACTGTCTCTGTCCACCTGCAGCTCCTGGCCAGTGAGGGCTGCTCCATCTGGCCCTCCATGTTTGCCCACAGTAGCACAGTCCTTATGGTCTCAACCCCAGTGGATTACCACCAAGAGTTACGCTACTTGTCTTTCCAGTTTTTGATACAGAAAAGTGAAACTGAACTTGTTTCCTCCCCCAATTGGACACAGTCGCCTACTATGGTAGAGAAGGCTATAGAAACACAAAATGTCTCTTTTCTGCATGTAACAAATTCAGGGACATGTTCACTTTGCTGGAGTGGAAGGGTTGGGATGTCTTCGTTCTCATTTGACAAAGCACATGCTGCCACTGCTGAATTAAACTGCTGTGCATGTGTGCCTGCAAACACACACAGACATGCTCACACACAGAGACACACAGACACACACACAGACATGCTTCACACACAGACACACACAGACATGCTCACACACAGACACACACACACAGACATGCTCACACACAGACACACAGACATTCTCACACACGGACACACACACAGACATACTCACACACAGACACACACACACAGACATTCTCACACACAGATACACAGACACACACAGACCTGCACAGACATGCTCACTCACACATGCACACACACAGACATGCTCACATGCACAGAGACACACACACACACAGACATGCACACAGACATGCACAGACACACACACACAGACACACACACCCACACACACACCTTTGCAGGAAGGATGGGAGATCTTTCTTGAATAATTTTGCTGACAGAGTAGATCAACTAAATCTAAAATTGAAGTTTAGGAGGATCACTTCCACTCATTAACTCACGGCAAGGCATTCCATTTCTCAACTTGCAAAGTGCATTCTTTGATGATTGGCTTAACTTTATTTAGAATGTTCGGACCTATAATTTTCTTTTCCATCTAATTTTTATTATATGTTGGTATTAAGGTGCCTTATTTCATAAAGTACACAGTAGAACTTTCCATCTTTCTTAATGATCAAAGAGAGTCTAATAAAAAAAATATCTATTCTTAAAATGTTACACTATATTAAAATTCTAAAGCCTCGCTATTAGATACATTTAGTAGCATCTAGCTTTGCTCCTTCTAACAGTAGTAACATTATTCCATACTTGTTATCAAACACTGTCAATAGTACTTGTTTACTTAATGCTGTAATTTATTCTGTGGCATTTGATATGTTCCAGAGTTCTGAATTTGGGGTTCAATCTCCCCTTGCTTGTCCCCTGCTTACAAACTTCCAAAAGGTACTCTGCCTGCCCATATAAGAGTAGAATTAGTGTTTGAGGAGAGCAGAACGTCCTTCTGTGATACGGGCTTGGTCATCCTCTTCCCTACCTTCTCTCCTCTTTGCTTTGCTTTGCTCTTTATACTCCAGAAACCTACCTTTTCAGTGGGTCTGAGCCTGAAGATGCTGCTGGTCCAGCCCTTCTCCTTCCAACCTCGGACTGCACAGACCAGAGACCCAGGTGGGGGTGGCTTCACCTGGCAAGTCTAACATTGGATGTTGCGGTGGAAGAGGGGGAAGAGGCACCTGGGTCTGTGAGCTCGCGGGCCCGCTGGGGGCCGACGCTGCAAGCCTCCACCTTTGCCTCATCCCTGTAGGTCCCGTCCTCCAGTGACTCTGAAGAGTCTGTGTCTGATGTCCTTGAAATGTGTGATTATTTTCTTTTCCCCGGTGTACAGTCACCTTGGCAGATGGCCTTGGCTTCCTTTGGAGAAGGTCTGGGGTAATCACTGCAGAGCGAGTCTGCAGGGCCCTTCTTCCTGGGTCCTGGCCACCTCTGGTCCCGTCTTCCCTCCGGCAGGTTCCAGGTCTGAAAATTGGCTCGTGTCTGGGAACTGAACAAACTATTGTGGCTTTTAATAGGGGTGACTCCCCTCTGCTCCCTCACTTGATTCGTCTTCCCTGGACAATGTCCCCTATCTGAATGCTATCCATTCTTTAGGAGGTCCTGCTGAAATTCTGCTGCCTGTCTTTATTCTCATCTTTATGACCTTAGCCAGAGTGAATCTCTCCATCCTCTGAATTCCGTAGACTTATGCTGATCACACTGTTTTATGTTGTATTTATTTATGTACATCTTCTGCACAGATCTTAACTACACATTGAGACAAACGGTCTCATTTGTCATTTTATCATTTAAAGTGCCCCCACATGGTGCCTTGAACATATTAATTAAGCTATGGGAATCCACCCCCTTAATTTTGTTAAATATGTTTTAATTGATTTTGGGTTTTTTTTAGAGAGAGAAGAAGGGAGAGAGAGACAGAAACATCCATGTGAGAGAGAAACATCGATTGGCTGCCTCCTGCACGCCCCCTACTGGGGATCGATCCTGCAACCCTGGCATGTGCCCTGACTGGGTATCAAACCGGTCCCTCTCAGTCCATGGGACTACGCTCAATCCACTGAGCCATACTGGTTGGGCCGCCTACTTGATTTTAAATACACTAGATTTTTTTCTTTGCTACTTTATTTTAAAAAGTGCTCTTAGCCCTTAAGTAAAGCACACTAGTGTTCCACTTACACACTATTTTGTATATGTAAACTTTCTACTAACAGACATATTTCTTTTTTTAAATTATTTTTATATATCTTTATAGTTGAACGTATTACAGATCCCCCTTCTTTTCCCCCAGTGACCTCCTTTTCCCCCTACCCACCACTGCCTTCATCACACTGGTGTCTGTGTCTGTTGGCTATGTTTACATGCATATATGTGTTTGGTTTTTCTCTCCCCCACCCCCCTTCCCTCTGATATTTGTCAGTCTGTTCTCTACTTCCATGTCTCTGGATCTATTTTGTTTGACAGCTTACTGTGTTCATTATATTCTACAAATAAGAGATCGTGTGATACTTGTCTTTCTCTGATTGACTTCTTTTGCTCAGCATAGTACTCTCCAGGTCCCTCCAGGTCGTCTCAAGGGTAAGAGGTCTTTCTTTCTTACCACTGCATAGTATTCTATTGTGTACATGTACCACAGCTTTTTTATCCACTCATCTGCTGATGGGCACTTGGGTTATTTCCAGATCTTAGCTTTTGTAAGTAGTGCTGCTATGAACATGGGGGTACATATATTCTTTCTGATTGATGTTTTAGGCTCCATGCTGCTATGAACATGGGGGTACATATATTCTTTCTGATTGATGTTTTAGGCTCCATGCTGCTATGAATGTGGGGATACATATATTCTTTCTGATTGATGTTTTAGGCTCCTTAGGATATATTCCTAAATGTGGGATCACTGGGTCAAATGACAGTTCCATTTTTATTTTTTTGAGGTAACACCATATTGTTTTCCATAGTGGCTGCCCCAGTCTGCATTCCCACCAGCAGTGCACTAGAGTCCCCTTTTCTCCACACCCTCGCCAACACTTGTCGTTTGATGATTTGTTGATGGTGGCCATTCTGACAGGTGTGAGGTGATACCTCATTGTTGTTTTAATTTGCATCTCCCCGATGGTTAGTGATGTTGAGCATTTCTACATATGTCTCTTGACCATTTGTTTCACACAAATGTATTTCCACATATATGGAATTTTATATATATCTAGTTTCTGTTCTTTTTGATGTTGAATATCAAGATTTTACTCATCAAATGCCAAAGTTATCCTTATTTGTGTGTTGTTTCTCCCAGGTAATTTGCGGTAAGAGCCTTTCGGTGAAGGACCTGACTCTCAGCAAGCTCAAAGCAGAGGGATACAAAGCCGTTTTCGTTGGCATAGGTGAGCAGGCCACTTTTCAAGACTGTTCTTTATACTATACTTTTTAAAATTCCTGACAGTATCGAGAATAACTGCCTTCAGACATGTCTGTGATCAAAGCTGAGTCTGTTCAGAGAACAGTAGACAGAACTGAGTGGACAAAGAAAACCGCCTGTTTTATCCCCAGTGTGCTTCCTGTGGCTGGCCCGCGGCGAGGCCGTGGTCACCTCCCCGTGCTCCGCCGCGCCGTCGCCACCAGCGAGCATCCCAGGAAGTGAAATGTTTGGGCCTCGAAATGCTGCGATGCTCCAGCTCTCTCTATGCGAATACAAATGGCTAAACTGATAGTAAAGGACAGAATTAGCTTGTCTTCTTGTTCTATTTATTGTTTTTTCAAGATTTCCTAAAGATTTTTCATATTGGGCTCAGTTTTAAGACTGTATAACCGTAGTTCTGAAAGCCCTACCGATAGCTGTTTTTATATGTTTATGGCTCCATATTTTGCCAAAATATCCCAGGGAGGTTGTTTCCTGACATTTTGCTCTGTCCACTTATTGTTTCCTGCGAGACCAGAGAGAACAGATGATTTAGGTTAGTCTTTGTCTTATGAACTTCGTGGTCATTCTCTCGTGTGCTTGTCCTGGGGACAGGTACTGGCACACACCTGAATAGCGCCGTCCTGGTGTCTAGTTTGCCCCTTCTTCAGTTGACGTACTGTGACTGTCAACATCTAGGTGATAAATCTACGCAGAGACGACAGCTGTTGCATCTATCTCTTTTGTGATCGCACACTGGGTAACATTTTAGGGTTGGGGACCTGTCCATTTCCCTGGCGTTTCCAAGGTGAAATCATCAGGAATGTTTCTCAGCCTATAAACTTTCTTATCAGGGTGCCGCACCATCTCTCTAGATCACTGCAACCAAGTCTAAGCCCATTTCTGTCACTCTCTTTGTTTGGATGAAAAACTAAAGAGAGAAAAATAAGTTTTCACTCTTCCCTAGCCTCCACATGTCTGCATTGAGCCCTGTCTCCTCCAGACCACGTGTCTGCATTGAGCCCTGTCTCCTCCAGACCACGTGTCTGCATTGAGCCCTGTCTCCTCCAGACCACGTGTCTGCATTGAGCCCTGTCTCCTCCAGACCACGTGTCTGCATTGAGCCCTGTCTCCTCCAGACCACGTGTCTGCATTGAGCCCTGTCTCCTCCAGACCACGTGTCTGCATTGAGCCCTGTCTCCTCCTGACCACGTGTCTGCATTGAGCCCTGTCTCCTCCAGACCACGTGTCTGCATTGAGCCCTGTCTCCTCCAGACCACGTGTCTGCATTGAGCCCTGTCTCCTCCAGACCATGTGTCTGCATTGAGCCCTGTCTCCTCCAGACCACGTGTCTGCATTGAGCCCTGTCTCCTCCAGACCATGTGTCTGCATTGAGCCCTGTCTCCTCCTGACCATGTGTCTGCATTGAGCCCTGTCTCCTCCAGACCACGTGTCTGCATTGAGCCCTGTCTCCTCCAGACCACATGTCTGCATTGAGCCCTGTCTCCTCCAGAAGCACGAGAGCCATCGTTGGGGTTGTCTCTCTGTCTGACCTCCACTCGAGTACAACAGTCATCGTGTGGATCCGGGGTAGGGGAGAAGGTCTTAACTTTCCCAAAATTCCACTTTTATTTATTTGCTTATTTTTCTTTCTTTTTAAAATTTAATTAATTTATTTTGTTACAGATGTCCCCCTCCCATTGACACCTTCCTCCCATTCCCACCCCTCCCCCCACTTTTAGAGGCATTATAGTAACTGTGGTTTTGCTTCTCAACTTTCCAGTGGTGTTGAGAATTTGACATAAATAAGACAAGTATCTACGAAGTATATTGTACTAATACCGGCAGTATTAGACGAGCAGTTGCTGTTCCTCTCAGCAAGTGCCTGTCAGAAACACTCAGGTAGTAATGAACGGACCCTTTAGTCTAGCAGCAGGACTGAAATGCTGGCGATGTTTTCAAATCGCTGTTTTAAATTCTCCACTGCTGTGTCCTACAGCAGTTGTATTTAAGAGATGTTTTCTTTTAATGGAGTTGTGTGTGCATCTCTGTGCATGCCGTCCGCCACGCATCTCTGTGCTGAGACAGGAGCCAAATAAACAGCCAATATGTTGAAACAGCTCCAACTCAGTTGTGTAAGAAGCAAATTATAACAAAAATTTGGAATAATGAGATGGTTTGTTATACTGAATGGTTCCAGCGGTAGCGTTATCGTCTCTCTGTAAGAATTAATAATGGTTCAGTTTTTCCTTTTATTTCATTCCATTAAGTCCCCTTACACATGTTGTTTGATAATTCTGCAGCCTTCCACAATTCTCCACTGGACTCTGCACGGTGGCACACACCGCGTTGGAATTGTGGGGGTCTTTCCTGTTCATGTGGCTGTCCATATTCACGCTAGAAGTGACTCTTGCAACATTTCGGTGTGGTGATGGGTAGAATGCAGTCATGTTCTATTTCAGTATTTTATATGAACATATACAAGATAGTTTCATCCCATCAAAAAAAAAACAAAAAAACCCCCAAACAAAGCTTCGATCTGTGGAAGACAAGTAGCCTCCTCCTTCAGGATTGTCTAGTCGACACCTGTCATTGGTGCGGTGGGTGTTCATGACCTTTCTGTGACCACATCACTTCCTGTCTCTTGGACAGCCTTATCTCCTTCCTGCGTTTGTTCATTAGTTATACTTCCCTACTGTAATTAAACTTCACTCACTATTTTTAAAATTTTTACTTTATTGCTGAGAGTATGACTGATGTCCCTCATTTCACCAATTTGCCCCTCTCTAGCCATCTCCACCCCACCCCGGCCTCCCCGTCTAGTCTTTGTGTGTGTGGGCTTATGCATATGAAAGTTCCTTGGTCAACCGCTCTCCTGCCTCCTTCCCACCTTCTCTCTGAGGTTTGTCAGTCTGTTCCCTGTTTCAATGTCTGTGGGTCTATTTTGTTCGTCAGTTTATTTTGTTTCTTAGATTCCACATATAAATGAGATCATGTGCTACTTATCTTTCTCTGACTGGCTTATTTCACTTCGCATAATACTCTCCAGGTTTGTCCATGCCGTCTCGAGGGGTAAGATCCTGTGTACATGTACCACAGCTTTTTTATCCACTTATCCACTGAAGGGCACTTGGGCTGTTTCCAGATCTTAGCTATTCATGCTGCTATGAACAGAGGAAGGAAAAAATGCTCAATGTCACTAACCATCAGAGAGATGCAAACTAAAACAACTATGAGGGATCACCTCACACTTATGAGAATGGCCGCCATCAACAAATCATCACACAACCAGTGCTGGCGAGGGTGTGGAGAAAAGGGGACTCTAGTACACTGCTGGTGGGCACACAGACTGCACAGCCACTATGGGAAACAGTATTGAGGATCCTCAAAAAATGTAAAATTGCTCTGCCATTTGACCCAGTGATTCCACTTCTAGAAACACATCCTAAGAAGCCTGAAACACCAATCAGAATGCACTCACTATTTTCTCAACTTTTTCCCGTTCAATTTGGAGAAGTCCATTTTGGAAAGGGAATTCTGTATTATTTAGGATACAGGTTTGGTCTCATTAAGAAAGGCAAATAAGCCCAGCCGGTGTGGCTCAGTGGTTGAGCATCGACCCTGCACCAAGCGGCCACTGGTTCGATTCCCAGTCAGGGCACATGCCCAAGTTGTGGGCATGATCCTCAGTGGGGGGCATGCAGGAAGCGTCCAGTCTATGTTCTCTCCCATCAATGTTTCTATCTCTCTTTCTCTCCCTCTCCCTCTAAAATCAATAAAGAAAAGGAAAATAATAATGGCTTAAATGAAATATACATTGAGTTCTCTGTCAGCGAACAGTGTGGACCACGCTCAATGCCCGATTTCCATTTTGAGTCCGCAGGTGGCTGCTCTGTCCGCGTGGCTGCTGACGACATGGGAGATAGGGGAGGGAGCACCTTTCCCTCAGTTATGACCCAGAAGTCGCATAGACACTTCTGTTTCTGTCTCACTGTCTACAACACGCCCTGCAGCAAAGTATGCTGGGGAATATAGCCTCGAGCTGGGTGGACACAGACCCTATTCAATACCCTTAGTTACCACAGGAAAAGAGGATGATAGATAAACAGGGAGAAGAAGAGGGAGGGTCTGCCTCATAATCGGTATTGGCCACATGCTTTCTCACTGAGAGACGTTTGCAAACATTTAATGAGAATAAAGGAGATACTCTTTGAACTTAGTGCTTACTTGTTGGTTACATAGATCACTTAATGAAAATGGAGTGTTTTCTCTTTCAGTAGTTGAAAATACCGTATTATAGATCTGCTATATTTGTAATTATCGTCCATCTATGTTAGTTTAAGAGAAAAATGACTTTGTTATGAAATATGATTTATTAAGTTTAGCATAATAAATTCATTGCATTACTAGGAGTATGTGCTCCTGTTTTCTGATTTTTAATACTGTGTGATATTGCTGGTGGAAAGTCGACCACATTTAGGGTTGTCGTTTTCTCTCTAACTAATGCTAACACAGTCTACTAAAGAATCATCTCATTGTGTATATATCACTATGAGACTTCCAGAGTTACATCTCTTTGCCCAGGAGAGATTTCATTTTTTTAAGTAAAATAAAGATAAGTGAGCTAAAACTCTGTGTCTTCTTCAAAATAGATTGTGTTGTTTGAAGACAATTGGGATTTTTTTAAAGACCAAAAATTTGGTGTTTTAATTGAAATAAAAGCACCAGAACAGTGTGATTCTGTCTGTGTTCAGAAACAGAGTCAGAGCACCCCTGTAAAAAGTTTTTTACAGGATACTGGATGGTCCTCTTGGGTTGGTATTCAAATCAATATAATGAAGTACAACCACATTTCTTTTTTTTTTATTTTACAAAAACAAACACAAAAGGATAAAACTATCAGAGTGTGCTGTGCATGGAAGGGTAAGTGGTGTTTCGTGAAGCATGCTCTGCAGTTGTGTATTGTTCTGGAAGGTGTGCTTGCGCATGCTCACTGCACGATACGGAAAAAGTGCTTTTAAAGGTGTCCTAATGGCCGGCCTTGAAAGCCACGCTGTACGTTGTCAGACCTGAGCATGAATTGCCTTCCCCCGCAGCACGCCCGTGCTGGACACAAGTAGCTGCTGAGTGAGCTAGGCACTGGATGACTGCAAAGTTCCAGGCCCTGTGCTAACATGAAAATATAAAGAAATATGAGTTCAGTTTTGAGCTGGATTTCAATTTCAGTCGTGAAAATCATAAGATTTGAGCAGAGCAGTCTACAGTTTGCGGAGTACAGTGCGGTGAGGTGGGCGGGGTACGACTTCAGGTCTTCTGTTCTTTCAAGGTCTGCGGGTGACCTTGTTCCGGCAGGCGGCAGAGTTGCCCCCTGGTCTCTGCTCACAGGAGCCCGTGTTCTTCATCTTGTCTGATTGTCTGTTTCCTGGTCGTTTGCCTCTTGTATTCTCGCAAAACAAGCTGGTATGGAAAAGGTTAAATATGCATGTAAGAGAAAGGACGTACACAAAGACACTCAGACAAATGGCAAAGCTTTATATATTCTTCCAAAAGGTGTCTTTTCTTCTGAGTTTCTGTGTTTTCTGTTGGAGGAGACAGGGTTACTGGGGAGACCGCCGCGGACTTACTGCGGGCACAGTGCGCACAGGCGGCAGGAGCTGCAGGAAGAAGCAGACATCGTGGTCTCGCCCCCCCCCCCCCCCCGCTTCATTGGGTCTGCCCCAGAGATGCTCCTTCAGTTCACTTCTCGTGCTCACCACACCCCTGCCTGATGCTGCGAGACCGCCTCCTGCCCTGCCCTCCGGCCCAGTTACCTACACAACAGGACCGGTGGTCTTTCTAGAGCTAGGTCTCCCGTGGCCTGCCTTCGCAAGTCCCCTGCCCACCCTGTCTCTGTTTTCTTAGGGAATCAGGAGGACGCAAGGCTCTTGTGTTCAGTCTCCAGTCACTTTACCCATTGAATGGTGTGTTTCAGCTATTCTTTACCTCGTTTCGATTTCTTTGTTAAGTCTCAGGACAAGGGGTTGCCTGGACCAAGAATGGTCATTATTTCCGTATCTAAGTCCTTAGCTCCAGTGTCCTTTCTGCTCCACATAGAAAGTTCTCTTCACTTGTAACAACCCACAACGAGCCTTCGCTGTGAGCCGTTGGGCCGTCCAGACTGGCTTTGCTCTTCTTGCAGATTTATCGCCCTGCACGTATCGTGACCGACTGTGGCATGTTTGTTCCTGCCACCAGGAGTCCTCCTCTTGCGGCCAAATGTCCCGTCCGCCTCGTTCACAGATACGCAGTGTCTGGCAACGAGCCTGTCGCTTACTGGGGACTCTGCATGTTTTAATTATTGAGTTTTGATGGAACTGTTTTGACTATTTGTCAAAATAAATGGATAGGATGTTGAAACATGTTGGCAGTTCCAGTGGTATTGTAACACCGACCAAATTCGGCAAGATAGATACTATGTTGCTATAAACTTCATGTTACTTTACCAGTGACATAAACCAATGAAAAGGTGGGAGTACTGGACCCCATGGTGAGGATACCAGTAGCAGCAGCAATAATGGCTAAAACAATCTATGCTTAATTCTTCTTTTTCTGCACCATTTTAATGTAATCTGTATGATTAACTCTTTTTTTTTTTTCTTTTTTTTTATCCTCACCCGAGGACATTTTTCCATTTTTTGTTCAGGTAGAGTGGGAGGGAGAGAGAGGAACAGAGAGAGAGAGAGAAACATCAACGTGAAAGGGACACATCGAGTGGCTGCCACCCGCACAACCGACCAGGGCCGGGGACAAACTGCAACCGAGGTACATGCCCTTAGCGGGAACCGAACCCGGGTCTCTCAGGACCGCAGGCCGACGCTCTAACTGCTGAGCCAAACCGGCCAGGGCTGTATGATTAACTCTTAAAAGGGTGCTTGAGGTTGCTATTGCTTACTGTATTTTATGGATAAGAAAATGAAGATTAAGAAAACTAGTAAATGGCAGCAAAAACCTGGGAAGTATGGAGAAGGTAGGAAAGATGTAGCAATGCAGATATCCATACTTCAACATGCAGACACTTAGGGCGCAGAGGCTCAAAGCCACCAGTCAGCCGGCCGCAGCGGCCCGCACCGAGGCCTCAGCTCGGGCCAGTGCCTGCGACCCACACTCGGCAAGGACTTGTCCCTATTAACTGTCAGTGTCGCTTTTCTCACCACTGCCACCAACTGGTGTTTGTCGGTTACCATCAGAAGATAATATTTTTAAAATACGATGATTCCCAAATAGCATAGTAGCTGAAGAAGAAATAATTACAATTAAGAAGATCCATTGCGAGATTCTGGTATTAAACGTGCTACAGTGTGGCCTTTACTTAAATCTCTTGTGTCTTTTTAGGGCCAGAATTCTTCTCTGTAAAAGTTATTCTTAATTAGCTTCTTAATCAGGAGTTTCTAAATGTACACAATCAGATATGCTGTCTATTTACTTAGAAGAAAGTGGATAAGGATTTTAGATTAACCTTTTCACTTCTGTCCACAGATGAAAACTGAAGTTGTTTAGGGATTATGCACCATGCTGAACAGATCCTTTTAAAATAATCAGCTTGAATTAATTTTAAGCAAAAAAAAAGAAAAGAAAAGGGGTGGGGGTGGCGAATATTTTGCCAATCCACTTTTAAAAAAATTTGTAATATTGTCCAATCTAGTGTCGCTTGTAAGTACTTGGGCATAACTGTGAGGCGGCTTCCAGGAAATCAGAGCTGAGAGAGATAGAATTCCAGCTGAGAGTTCATTAAATCATCACTTAATGAGCCCAAGCAAAGCCCAGAAGGAGACCCGATAGATGGAGGGCAATTACTCTTTGATCATATTAGCATATCCATTGAAAGTGCATCTCACTCTGCAGAATCAGATAACAGGGACTGGTCACCTTTACAAGCTCAGAAAGGGGAAAAAAAGAGAATCTGAGGAAATTTTGGTTGTGTCTCTTTAAAATAACCTAAATGAATGGACCTGGAGTCTTTGAGCCCACATCATGAAGATAATTGTAAGGACCCCCAAGTCTCCTTATGGTGAGTCCAAGTTCACCATGCTGACACCGATTCCTAAAGAGTTTGCTTATGCTAGAAGGTGGTGCTAGCATGTGATGTTTGTCTTTGTTTCCCCCAATCACTCTGCTCTTAGCAGTATGGTACTTTGATACGATGAGCCTTCGATGTGAAGTAGCACTGCCTAAAGGAAAGCTGTGAATCTCAGACATTTCCGTGGCTGTCGCTGCGTACAGAATAACTCAGCGTTTTCTAGTGTGACTTGCAGCTGGCTGCACAGCTGATCAGAACTGTTGGAGCGTTGGCTCGTACGTCAAAACGTTTCTGAATTCCACTCCTGATCAGGTACCTAGGTTGCCAATTGCATCCCAGGTTGGGGTGTACACAGGAGGCAGCCTATCAGTCTCTTTCTCTCTCGCTCTCAAATCAATAAACATGTCCTCAGGTGAAGATTAAAAAAAAAAGAAGAACACTTACCTTTTAGCTGAAGAGTGATGTATATTTTCCTTATCGAATTTGCTTTTGTGAGCATTCCCTTGTGTTAATAATGGGATCCCAGGGAGTAGATGTCAGTTACATCCTCTTAAATTCTGAGAGACTGTGCCTGGGGTGGGCAGGTGGCTTGCCTAGGGCCATCAAGGTTCTCAAGAATGAAGCCACGACCCAGACCTGGTGGTCTCCCTCCGTCCACAGCACTCTCCACGCAGTGAGTGGGAAGTGGGGGCTGGCCCAGCGGTGTGTGTGTGGGGGGGAGGCAGCGATTGATGTTGTCTTAGTAGAGAAATTGGAATACCTTTTGGGAAAAGGTAAAGAAGTGAAGGAAAAACAAAAGTTTGAAATGATATTTAAGGGCCAGAAGTGGGGAAGAACAGGAGAGAATAGAAAAGAACAGCATAGGCAGATACGTTAGTTTTTGAAAGCTGCACGGATACTTTTTCCTCATTGATAGAGAAATAGTTTGGTGAAGATGGAAAGAATTCTGAGGTGGATCATGTCAGCCAAGGGAATTCACTTTGCTTTGGGATGGAGGGGGTCAGAGGAGACAGGGAGAGAACCTTACTTTACCTCTTGAATCACACACAGAAAACAATAAGTGAGGAAAAGAAACTGCAGAATAAAGTAGAGAAATATAGACAAAACCCACTAAGTTGTTACTTAACTAATTTTACATTTATAGGAGGCTTTAATATCAGTTCACTTTTATGGAGCAGAAGAAAAAGAATAAAATAATTCATTTTATTATAGCAGAGGGAACAAGAAGAAGGACACCTTTATTGAATGCTAGTTTTATTGTTTATTTGAAATTAAAACAACAGTAATATCTCTTGAACTTCTTACAATGAAATTAGTGATTATTTATTAAGTGGATATTCTAGGAGACCTGTAGAATTACGATCCCTTTAAGCATGTAAAAATAAAACCATGCAAAGCTGGTTTGAGCCAGTTCGTCCAGCCATAAGTTATACTCAGGTTGTAATTAACTGCTTTGAAAAGGAGTTAATTCTATCAGGTCATTAGATAACCCCGTTAGTAAATTGTTATGACAAACATATCATTTGCAGAAATATGGGAACAGTAGCATTTTAGCAATTTGTAGTCCTTAGCAACAAGCTGCATTCCGCTGAAGCATCGTGATGGAGCAGCCACCATGCTGTTAGAGACTGTTACTCTTAGGGAAAATGGAGGGCATTTTATAAGTTGAAAATGGAAGATAAATTCATCTTTAAGCATATTATGTTTTGTTACCGGAGCTCTGTCATCTGGGTGTATGTGAAAACTGGATGACCATGTGAATGTATTACATTTGCACAGTGAGGTGGAAGGGAAGGACCAAGGCAGACGAGACAAAGGAGACACGAGAACATGAATGTGTGAGGAGTTCAGCCAACAGCCACCGGGTGCGGCACTCACCCTGACGCTTGGGGTCTCCCACCGCGGGCACACACTTCATTTTAATATTCTAGGTCGACTGCAGAGCGTGATGTGACTGAAAAAAATAGCAAGTTGAAAAGTCTCATTTGCTCATTTGAGGAATGAGGTGCTTTATTTTGAGCTAAGCCTGTAGGCCAATAGTTTAGGAAAAAAATTCTGATTTCTGCCAAAGACTTAATTAGCCATATGTTGAAGAACAGCTCAATATACATGGTGTGGAAAATACTTCTCACCACGGATTGACCTTTTCAAACTATAATTATTCTGAAAACAGATAACCAAGGAACGTCTACACTGGCTGTGTGGAGCAGGCCCTGCCCACACGCTGAAGCACACACTGGATCCGGTACCATGATCCCTGCGCCTGGCGGCTGGGCTCAGCAGACCCGCAGGTCTCTAGTTCAATCCCATCAAGGCACGTACCTCGGTTGTGGTTCAGTCCCTGAACCTGGTTGTGGTCTGCATGAAGCAGCCAATGTGTCTCTCTCACATCAATGTTTCTCTCTCCCTCCCTCCCACTCTATCTGAAGAAAAGTGGAAAAATATTCTTAGGTGAGGATCAAAAGCAAAAAAATTACCCCTGGAATCTTTCTCCAAATCTCCAGAGTACCGATTCGCCAGCAACCTATTTGGACATATCTAATTGTATCAAAACTATATATTCATTCTACAGGTATTTACCATGGTCTGTACTGGAAATAAAAACCTAGATCTTTAGAATCCCCAGTGATCTGTGAAGTTTCCAGGCTGATCATCCCCTGTGTGAAAGTATGGAGACAGTGCAGGCTAGGCCTGGAGCCACAGGTGAGAAAGGCCTGGGGTAACCCACTGCACCTCCGCCTGGCTGTGTGCCTCCATGCTGTGTGTCCACTCACTCTTAGGTTCCCTCACCTCTCTGAGAGGGTGGCCTGCCTCCCGGGCCGCTCCGATGAGTGAGTGAGTTCAGCCCGATGTTCTGTGGTTAGGGTGATTTTATTAACATGAAGAATCCCCTTAGAAGAAATACTTATGACTATTAGGTTTAAAAAAACTTTTTAGATAGGAAAACAAACAAAAAAAAGCAAAATTAAAATTTGAGAAATAAATTGTACTTGATCAAAATTAAAACTTCTCCAAGGAAGTGGCAGGATTGGGAAAAGATGTTCATGGGTACAGGGCATAGTATTTGCAGTTGTTTGCATGGGAAATAATACAGTGATTAGTAAATATTAATACCAGAACAAACTTCGTGTTTCAGTACTCACAGCTGTAAACCTACTGTTGTCCCGGCCTGTATATATATCTGACAAAGGTATTTGTATGTTTTCAGACTATACAAGGAATCCTTTACAGTATATAAGATAAAGAACCTGACTTAAAAAGTTTGAGCCAATAAATAAACATATAGCAATAGCCAATAGGCACAGGGCAAGATGGTCAGCATCATTACTTCTTAGAGAAATGAAGAGAAGTCACAGAGGCAAACCACGCCGACCTGCAGCACGGCCGGGTAAGAGGACTAACACAGAAGACCGCAAGGCTCAGAGTGGATACTGTACTTTGGAAAATAGTTTAGCAATTTTTCTTTTTTCCTAATGGATATTTTTTCCATTTATCTTCAGATAGAGTGGGAAGGAGAGGGAGCGACAGAGAGAGAGAGAGAGAGAGAGAGAGAGAAAGAGAGATAGAGAGAGAGAAACATTGATGTGAGAGAGAGAGAGACATTGACTGGCTGCCTCCGGCACAACCCCAACCAGGGCTGGGGACCAAACCACAACCGAGGTACATGCCCTTGACCAGAATCAAACCTGTGACTCTTGGTCCTCAGGCCGACACTCTAAGTGCTGAGCCAAACCCACCAGGGCCCGTTTATCGACTTTTTATATAGTCAAACATACACCTACCCTGAGGCATTGATACCACTCACAGATATTAACCAAGAGAAACAAAACATTGCCACAAAGATCCCCCCCATGGAAATGCATTTAGCCCCAAACTGGAAACAGACAGAAAACACACCTGTCCATCAAGAGGTATATTGATGGCACGACTGTTGGCATAGTCCTCAACACTCAGCAGCCGAAGGGGATGAGGCTGCAGCAGGGATGGACCTTCTCGGAGATTCAGTCTGACAGCTTGTCAGGTATTCAGTAAAGGGGAAGACATCTTCCTCAATTTCATGAAGTCAGTCTCACTGATGCAAAGTAACATAATTACTACACAACTCGGCAAAGTGTGTAGTCCTCGGGAGAGGTCCCGAGTTCCCGAGTTCCCGAGTCTGCCCGGCGTTGTCCATGACCCTGGTGAATTGAAGTGTCAGAGTGGTCAAAGGGAGGGGTGGGAGTTGGAAGGATAATTGGGAGTCAGCAGGAAGAGAGGTGTAGGGAGGGGTGCTTCCTGGTGGAGGTCTCCTGGGAGCTGGTTTTAGGGCACTAGCACGGCAGAGCCGAAGCTGAGTGTCTCTGGAGCGATGGGTCTCTGCTGTTGTGTCTTTGGGCTGCAGAGTTAGGCAAGCAGATCACGAGGGCCTGTTGAGCATGCTGGGGAACGGGGGCCGCTATCGGATTGAGTGTGAGAACCCGACGGAAAGGTTTTAGGCAGCACAGTCTCTGGATAGAATACGAATTCCAGAGGAACAACGTGGACACATGGACACTGGCTGGGCGGCTGTCAGCCATGCAGGGGAGAGGCTGGGGCTTGAGCAGGGCAACGGGTGCACCAGATAACTGGGGTTCAGATCTAAACGCTTAGGTCTTTTTCCTTATGATTTTAAATCACAAACCTTAATGAGAACATCAGGAAATAAAGTGACCACTTAATAAGTAGCTATTAGCATTATACAGTCTTTTCCTTCCACTTTCCTATGGCGAAGGGTTTTAATGTCGTGTTACTCTCTATGTACATAGGATAAAACCCAACATTATTTTAACAGTCAAATAGTTATTTTCAACCAAGTATAGCTATATTATCCCTGCATAAGCATTATTGAAATGATATATTTTGATCAGCATTTGCAAATTCCATAAGATTATTCCTATAATTGGTTTCAAAACATTTTCTCATATTTATCTCCTTGAATATTAAAGCTCATTAAGAAATGTATATTTGGATATGTAGAGAGATTAATTTATAAAACTAAAAGTAAACATAACTAATTGAAATGCTTAATAGAGCATTAACAAGAATTGAATTCTGGGACGACAAACACAGTGTTCCCTAGGTTGTGTCCTTGTGGTTTATTTGAAGTGAACTGCAGGTACTGTCTACAGAATAATCATATTTCAGTAATTACCTGGCCTTAACATTTAAGTTTTCATGTGAAACCCCCCAAAACATACCTGTGTATGTTTTAACAGTTGTTCAGGAATAACTGTGTCCAGCCAGTGTTTGCAGCTAAGCAGTCTGGAGCATGGTGAAGTAAATAGCCTGAGGAGAGTTCAGGACAGCTGGGCTTCAGCAGTCCCGGTCAGTTACATGACAGACACATTCCATTGAAACGTATTGCCGGTGTTACCTTGCAGTTTTCTGATCCCATTGTGGGGAGAAACATGCAGTGCGAACTGATTATGTGGACACCTGTCGTTCCTTTGTTAGGGACACATCTTTTACCCGGTGTGTCAGTGACCACAGCACGATGGATCATTGTTCACTCATGTGAAATGCATTAAAATTAAAAACAGTTTGTTTCCTTAGTAATGGCAGGAGAATGTGATGTCACTGAATGGCAGGAGCCCCAACACTGTCGAAGAAATAATTTAGTTTCACATTATATTTTCCTAGATACAGTTTTGACCACTTCAAAAACCACAAGAATAGGGCAACTCATGGGCAAGAATGCCTATGTTGAAATTTAGAAATTTGATTTAAAACTACAAACTTTCGTCCTCTGGAAGTCCGGTAAGGGACTGCCCACGGAGCGGTGGCAACCCGGTGGCCCTGGGCCTTGCTGACCAGTGCTGAGTGGACCGGGAGGTGCGGAGGGTCCGGTCGTGCAGCAGCTGGGACCTTACCACTGAATGTGATCGGACCAGGCTTATGCTTGGAAGTAGGTCACAGAAAGAAAAGTAACACCTACAAATACACTTGCTAGTTCTGTTCAGTCTTTTGAAAAGGAACTAGAAAAGTTCCCAAGTATCAACACAAAGTAAGAAATGGTAGTTCTTATTTTTATAAGTAGTCCAGTGGGACTTGTTTGACAGTGTCAAGCCGAATACAAGCATAGCCTTCTGTCCTATCCTGAATTGTCACTAAGATAAAAGCAACAGGATTTTTCAAGTGTCAAAAGCTCCAAAGAGAAAGAGAGGAGACAACAGTGAAACTTGGGACAGCAGATGCTGCAGCATTGGACCCAGCGCACTGCCCGGCCGAGCCGTCCGGACAGCACCGGGGCCTGCCCCGAGGGTGTGGGAGCGAGGGAGGGATTTGTCAAGTTTCCTGAAAAGTGGCGGATGCCGTGACTCCATTCACAGCGCGCATAGCACACGAAGCTCTAGTTCAGGGGACCGAGGATGCCCAGCGGCTCCCTGGGGGCTCATGGAGGAGTGCTCGCCAGTGAGAAGGCGAGGTGAGGCCGAGGCGAGGCCGCCTGCCGCCCCCTGGATCCCCGAGCAGCTGCCTCGTGGGCGGGCAGCACGGTGGGCGCGGGTGGGCGGCTCAGATGTGTCCTTCCGCCTTGGAGGGAGAGCGGCGGATGGAAGTGCCTTTGCACGTATGGCTGGAAGACTGTCAGGTCAGAGCTATGCTGAGAGTCCTGGCCAGCACCTGTGCCCTCCTTCCTCCAGAAGCAATGTTCCTCCGCAGTTACTTTTATTAAAAATTAAACAGGGAAATGCGACCTTATTTTGAGTTTCCGAGACATGTTAACCCCCTTTTCAGCTTACTTTCTCGCTCCCAAATACACGCTAGATGACTCAAATACTGAAAACTCAATATTGCTATTAACTGGCTCCCAGTGCAAGATATCACAAGTCCATTGAAATGTCTATCAAATGTGTACATTTTCTTTTTTGGAGGGACCTGGAGACTGTCATGCTAAGTGAAATAAGCCAGTCAGAGAAAACACAAGCATCACATGCTCTCACTTATATGTGGAATCTAATGAACAAATGCGTAAATTTTTAGAGTGAACTCTTTCATCAGATGTTGATATCTATGTAGTTTATAATCTATGTGTTTCCGAAGTGGAGGGAGATGCCAGTGCTTCTGTGTGTTCGTGTTGTTACACCTGTTTGATAGCTTTCCCTATTAAAAAAGGCCTTATGTATTTTAACTTTTACTATTAAGTCCACAAAGTGGTATTTTTCTTCTCCCAGCTGAATTTTAGAAATCGAGCTGTTTAAACAAACACGGAGCTCCAGGACTCGGAGAGACTGCGGCTGTCACGTGGGAGTGGGGAGGTCAGACGTGTCTCAGCAGACAGCGGAAAGGAAGTCACACAGGCCCCTTGGAGCCGGAACCGCAATCCGGCTGTCTCTGTGCTTAACACGTAACAGAGCGGTGGGCCTGAACCCGAGGGAGACCTGGTCTTGGCCTCTCGGGAGGTGGAGACGCATGCTATTTTGTGAAGAAGCCACGCAGTAGTTGTAGTTTCAAGTCTGGGACACTTGATGGTTGCATCACATAGGGTTTTGTTTATTTACAAAGTGCTTTGTTAGAAAATTGATTGTCAAGATTTCTTTTTCTTACGACATTCAAGGATTCAGGTGCATTTGTGTAGATCCAAGTAGGTCACACCAGACAGAAAAATATTCCTTTTATGGGAGTAGCCCATCTTTGATTTTGAGTGATTATTTTTTCAAGTTATGTTTCTTGTTTGCCATTTATTAGTATGTTTTTATTTCTTTTTATAAAAGGTATTTTTGATCAACAGGACAATGTCATCATCAAATTATTCTTTCTAAAGACATACATTTGTTGCTTGGGTCAAATAAGACACCAAGAAATATATCTTTTTATAAAATTATTATTCAACATTTTCTATTATGTTGGATAGTAAATTTTATATATTGATTGGTGTCATAAAATTCTTTAAAGAATCTTGTGATAAGACACAGTCTTCCTTGACAAACTGGTAGACCTTTTTTCATCAGATGTTGATATCTCTGTAATTTATAATAATTTTATTTTGGCTGCATTGCCAGGAACGCGGAGTTTATTGTGGTGTTCAGTCATTGTCATCATCTGGCTCTCCTATCGCAGCACCTCCAGCACATTGAGGAAGCAGGAGTGTGGGCTAGAGCCCATATTCTGTAACCTGTTGGTCCTACACACATGCAGGAAGGTCACCTCCACTTACCCTGTTGATTGTTGAGACAGTTGGGTTGGGTGAGGTAGGACAGGGATTGTAAACTGCAGGTAAGTTACTATACACAGGTGTCTAGAGCACACACAGAGTACTGATCCCTGCTGGACCTCAAGGAAGGTTTGATTCTGATTTGTCTCCTCAAACACTTTTAAGCCCAACCGACCATTTCACAACTATTGGCTTATTGTTTAGAATAAGGACATCGTGTGCTTGTCCTTATCTCAATACATATATGTCGGGAAGAATGATATGTTAGCATTATAACTCAGTGAAAACCTAATGCAAATGGTTCTAGTTCCTTTCCTAGAGAGGGAAAAGGAGAGGAGAGAACCGATGGAGGACAAAAGGGCAGGGGATTGACATCATCAGGGTCCTGCCGTAGGCCCTCATGTTCAGGAGGGTCATCATGCAAATGACCGCAATGGGACTGTTCCAATGTTGGGTTAGATTTGAGTGAAATCGGGGTGACATACTTCTTGTGTAGGTTCCTTATTGACCGTGCATCCTCAGACCTTTCTCTGGAAAAATGATGCTGTAGAAATTCACACAATTTTTATTATAAATTTGCTGGCAAAGTGGGCTATGTCAGCATGTACAGCTTTAGCACCTTAATGGCAGAGGGTTTATGGACAGTCCCTAAAGATCTTATAATGCCGAAAGGAAATATTTATAAAGTATTTTCTTTATGGTTAATTGCATGGTAATCTCCTGTTCATTCATTCATTGTGAGAATCAATTCAGGTGTCTGAAATGATTGTTGGCTTGGAATTTTTATTGTCCTGGACTTGTTAGTCAGAGAGGAGCAGCAGGAGCCTGTGTTTGTGACGAGAGGGGACAGGAGGTGCCGCCCCGTATCGCTGGGCTGTTTAAAGGCAGTAAAAGGTGCCGTTTACATCAGCTGTCTTTCCTGTAAGTCATGGGGATGTTACGGTGTCTCCAGTGGCCCATGATCTATACAGTCATGTATCTTGTGTTGCAAGTTGATCTGTTTTCTCTCATACATTTCCTTAGAGAAGAGAAAAATGGGGAAAGATTTTACATTTGTCTCTAAATTTGTTCCAATTTCCTTTTGTGGGCTTAAAAATCTCCGTAGACAGACAAATTGCCCTTCATTGTCTTCTGAAATGAATTAAATAGCGTAAGCTAAAATATAAAAGAAGTGTACTCCTGCATCTGTGTTCTAGGAATTTGATGTGTTAAATATAGTCATAGAAACAAGCTTATACTACAAATTTATTATTTTTGTGGATCTAATGAAAAATGGATGTTATAAGTGCATTTATTTGCCATTTTGGATATCCAGTTTGATTTAGCTCAGGATAGAGCAATATGGAATTCAAAAAATATGATACCATTTAGGGGTTTTGCTGTAAAATCTGTTACACTGTAGGAGGTTTTGCATTTCTAAAATCAAGCGGTGAGTTCTGTGGGGTCAGGGACTGGGCAGTGAATGAAAATCGGATCTCAGAATGAAGTGCCTTTTCTGCTTAACACTGGGCATGACGGGCACTGATAGCGTTTGATTAATGAACGGCAGCCTGCAGCAGGTGAACACATCTGCAGGCGTGATTTATTGTTTCTCAGGTCTCAGAAGCTCGCAGTAGCTTGCGGATTTAAGTATGTGTGCCTGAATGAAATAAATGAGATCAACATGTGAGAAATGAAAACACATTACTGGTAAAGGATGCGTCACCAGCGGGTATTTCTGTCCAAGCACACTTTGTCATGGGGACTCAATGCTGTTCTGACTACAAATCATTTCACTGGTTCATCAAATCGCCTCGGTTGGGGTTCTGACATCAATCATCCCAGACGTAAATGAGGGTGAAACCTAATGTGGTGTGACATCCCCTAAATGTTCAAGGTTTGCATTATATACAACTATTAAGATCGTGCATATGTTTTGCGTATAAAGATGAATAATTTGTAGGTACTTAAAACAACAGTCCCCGAACAGAGACAAGGTTTGAAGTCGTGAGGTCTTAATTGAACGCTCATGAAATGCTCAGAGTTAAGGATTTTCACTGTCACTGTTATGGCTAGACATTTAAATAGTCTGTCATTTTATGATTGAGCAATTTTTAGTGGTATGATAAGTAATAGAACGCAATGATGGATATGGTCCTATACTAAGTAGTGTACCAAGCTGTACTGTGTTCATGCGGGCACACGTACACACACTGAGTCATTCACTCTTGCACAGGTAAAAATCATACTTTGTCTATAAGTGCAGTTACTTCACATATACTCAGTGATTGTTTTCAGAAAATAAGACAAAGTTCTTTCAAGTTACTAGGAGCGTGATAATAAGTCATCATGGTTCACCCTGATGAAAACCTCTGAGAAGATGCACTTGGCACGGCAGGCACCTGTCCCGCGGAGCCCTCCTTTTGTGGTTGGTGGGCGTACTGCTGTGGCACTTGTCCCTGAGGGGTCTCTTTGCAAAGCTGGGCGTTGGAACTGTGAGGAACCTACTCTTCAGATCAACAGGATCGAAAAGAAAAGCATCTCCGTCATAAGCAAGCTCAATTCTATGGAAGAAACGTGTTTTTAAAAACTTACAGAACTTCATGACTGCACGTGCATTCTGAATTAGAAGCTGAGTTGGGGTGTCCCTTGGGACGGTGGCAGCCTGGGGACTGCGCGTGCACGAAGTCCGTGGGGAGTGTCCTGTCGGATGGCTGAATGGCCGGTGGGATTGGAAAGGAAGCTTCTCCGTGGCAATTCTGCTCGTGTGCTCAGCAGAGCATTGAGCACCTGCTTTATGCCAGGCAGTGGGCTGTCCTCTTCCGTTCAGTACCCGGAACCAGCCCTGCCCTTGAGCTCCTGGGCTGGTGGAGTCAGAAATTAAATACATCACAAATCACAGAGTGACACATTTTGAAAAGTGATTCCCAGGGATCTCTCCTGCCTCAGGGAACAGGGTGGGTCCTGCTAATGGAGCTTGGAGAGATGCTAGGTAGCTGGTGGGGAGGAGAGGACCAGATTTGCATTTTGAAGGGTTCACTTTGGCAACTGTGTTGGTGGGGGGGGGTAGAGGGGGATCATGATGACACTGATTTTCCTCACGGGGATACACATCTCTGACTGTTACAGTCTCTCACTCCCCGTCTCTCGTTTTCTCTGTTCTCTGCAGTGGCCATGGGCTAAAAATAAGAGGTTTTTCATTGTTACCTTGAATTATTTATTAAATTTTAACTACCATTTAAAGGAAGCACAGTGGTATTTATCGGGCAGTGAGACCGTTCCTACGTGATTTTCTTCTGTTTTCAAAATTTTGACTCCACTAAAATGTCAAGAGAATGTAAGACCACCCTTTTATTGCCGAATAGGAATACATGATTAATTGAATTGTGATCGGATTTAAACACGTTGATATTTGCAGTCATAGACACGTTCAAAGTAGGAAAAGAAATATATTTTAATGTGCTGGCAAAATCATAGCTAGAACAAGAAATATGAGGAAGATTTAATAAGACTTACAGAAAAAATTTCTATAATCCTTCTGTTTCCTAAGACTGGCTAACCTTCACGGTCAGGAATGTTTTCCTCATCTTTTTTGCCATCTTATAAATCAGTGTTTAAGTGGAAATAGGCCCGAGCTTCTTGAGAGCCCCTTATATAACTGAAAATCTCCACCAAGTTGACTTCTCTGGGCTGAATAATTACAGTTCCAATTAATTAAAGACTGAAAATTGCTTCCTCAATTAAACTGAAATATGTAGGCAAACATGCAAAAATATAAACCTCCTAGATTTGGGAGTTTTCTTAGGACTCCTTGCTAAGATGTCAAATATTAACATAGCCTAACATCCTGAACATCAAAGAACACAGAGATATGTTCTTTTCTTCCTCATTATGTAGATACAACATGTAAAACAAAATTAAGATCCAGGGCATACTTAGCAGGAATCTAATAAGAATTCAGAATAAATACAGGGTGCTGGTTCCTAGTTCTGTCTGTCTGTAGAGTGATCAGCCACCGGGAACAGACACACACTTCCCAGGTCCCAAATGCAGGGCCGTCGACATGAGGATGAAAAGCAATGGCACAGGTGGAAACATTGATAATTATGCATCAGCCTATGACCCTGATCAGTACTGACTGTTGGAGCAGAAGGTGATGTTGAGTCCACCCCCATCATGGAGCACCGCCTGAGGCCCATGCAAGCATCGGAAGCATGCTCTATGTCCTCGCTGGAGTCCTTTGGAAGAAAATTTGGACACCAGCCAGGTGTTCATGCCTAAGATTATTTTCCTTCAGGTTTTGTGACTCCAACTTAGCATTGTGGGAGCATTGTTTTAGGCTGGCTATGGGGGACAGAAGGTAGCACTTGGTGATTTATGCACCAGAAGCTAATTGTCAGTGTTAAGATATTTATTTATAATGGATGAAACTTGGACAGTTTACACTTTTAGTCAAGTTTCTATCCTAGGAAAGAACCCAGGGCAAAACAAAAAGCCATAATTAATATTATTTTATAATAGAAATATGAACAAATGAATACATGCAAAATGATACGTATGTGGTTTTCGGAGAGACAGTTCAGAGCGATTTGGGGCAGTGAATATTAAGTAACTGTGTTAAATAGCTACTTCGTTCTCTGTTTCTCACCACAAGTACACACATATAACTGTCACTTCACAAGAATTTGAACTAAATTACATTGGGTTTAAAGAGAGAAGTCAAAGTGTCTAGTACACCATATAATACAATATTATATATATATATAATGTAACTGGGATGATTGATTTTCTAAGGGAGATTTGTGTTTGAAAGTCTGTCAATTACCTGTTGCTATATAACACAACTCCCCAAAACGTAGTGGCTGGAAACAGCCACCTTTTGTCTGCATGATTCTGAGGTTGGTGGTTTGCTCTGGGCTGAGCTGGAAGTTCTGATCCGTGTGCCGCCAGCTGTCCTCACGAGCACTGGATCGGGGAGGGACGACTTGGGGCTGGTTGGTTCAGGGGAGCCTGCTTACAGGTCTCAGGCCTCAGCTGGGAGAACGGGGCTGCTTTCTCTGCCAGTGACATTGTCTTCCCATGTAGCTCATCCTCAGGGGCCAGCCCAGGCATGGTCTCAGGCGGCCTTGCTCTGAAAGCGGAGCTCACAAGCATCAAGGCCTCTCGAAGCCGAGGGTCAGAAGCCACGCAACATTCTCTCACCGTTATGTTGGGTGAAGTAGTTGCCTGGACCACCAGACTCCAGGGGAGAGGAGTGGGCTCTGTGAACCCTGAAGGCGAGGACAGGCAAGGCAGTCTACAGAGGGCCATGCGCACAAGGGGGGAGGGATTTTTCTGGCCATCTGTGCAAACAACCCACTGTGCAGACAGTGTGTATAGCAAGGAAAAGGTAGATTTTTTCCCAGTTGGTTTCTTTAGCAGAATGAGTTTCCTACATGAAGGGTCTTCTGTAAAGGATCTCATCTGGCTGAAATGAGAAGCAGGATTCGTAGGCTTACCCGTGGTGTCACTCGACCTTGTGTTCCAAAGGATGGAAGGTTCTGGGGCCAGGGTCTGCGTTTGCAGCCAGTGTTGTTGTTGAGCCAGTTACTCAATGACTCTGTTTCAGTCTTCTGAATTTTAACTCTGAAAAACAAGACCCTGCCTCCTGGGGTCATAGAGAGGGTCTCATGCTTAGAATAGCTCCTGGCAGAGAAGAAATGTCTTGTGTGTGATAGTGACTGTTACATCTTGTTTTCCATAGTGAATGGAACTACATGTCCTTACAACATAAGTCAGTGAATGGAAAAGCAAATTATTGATTATATAGTATTGATATAGCTGGGGTATCTGTGCAATAAATTTGGATCCATGTTCTACATCCCACACTGAAATTGAATAGCATGTCACAGAAAAGGAAATAAAGATGGCCTTAAACAGTTGAAAAATGCTAAACTTCATTCATAATAGAATAAATGCAAATTAACACTGCGCCGAGGTAGCATTGTGTCTGTCGGACTAGCAGACCATCAGCGGGGCCGTGCGGGAACAGTCAGTCTGGTGCACTGCCTGTGTGAAGCTGTTGATCTGCTTGTGGGAAGTTATTCTGCATGTGTGCACTGGTGTGTCTGCTGGCTTGTTAGCTACAGGGTTGTTTGTCATAGCCAAGTAATGGGAACAACCTAAATGTCCATCAAGAGAAACTAGCTAATAACTGAGAAATATATTATGTTCTGTGTGTGCTCTAGAATATGAGGAAGTTTTAAACGTATTGAAAAGAAAAAACAAAATAAAATTTAAAAACAGAAAGAAACAGCACTTAAAAAATAAAAATAAAATTATTGAAGATCTTTATACATTGATGGGGAAATAGCTTGAGATAGATGGGAAAAGCAAAAGAAGTTGGTGCAAACAGTATATATTGTCATATATGCAAAAAACAGGTGCAATATGAATATTCACTTGTGTATGTATAAAAAATTCATAATGCAAAGCTATCCAAAAGACAAAAAAACTAAAACAGGGGAGACAACAGTAAATGGAAACTTTTCACACTGTAGCTTTTAATATCTTATCTTTCAGCCATGTGACTGTGTTACATGTTCTGAAATGTAACTTTAAAATATTTCCCTGTAGAGACAGGTGGTATGTTCCCTTGTGGTGCGTTGCCATCTGATGTGTATACACAGCTTCCGGGCCTGCGGACCAGGGGGAGGACGAGGGGAGAAAGCAACGGGGAGAATGTTGAACATGACCTTTCCTAGTTCTGCAAAGCTGCACCTTTTCTATTACATCTTAGAGATGGAGGGCTTGAGCGTTCCCACTTCGGATCGCCCCATTTTATAGATGTTGAGGCCGTGGTCAGTGTTCGCTGCTGCTGCTCTCCGGTGGTCTTTGCAGAGCCTCTGTGCTGAGCTGAGGTGAACGGCAACTCAGAGCAAGCAGAGCAATGGAAGGTTTCAGGCTTCGTGGGAGCCGGAAAGCACCAGGCAGAGAAGCACCTTCTTCATTCCCTGATGGACAAAAATGCTGTGATATCTTGGTTTCATCTCCATCTCCTGCTCTTCTCGACACCATCCTGTGCGCGGTCGGACCAGTCACCAGGACCTGCAGCCCTCTGTGGCTGGACTCGAGCAGACTCCCCTACGGACTGTCTGGCATCTGGGTGGACAGGTCAGAGGCCAGGACCTGCATCAGGCACATCCCCATTCAGTGAGTTGTGTCCAGTGAGGGGTCGTTTGGTTTGTCCCCAGTGCACAGCGGGAACATCGAAGCTGTCCCAGGTCTTTTACATCCATCCCTTCACGAAGGCCCCATGGAAGCTGAGTCTCACTTTTCACGCTGGAGAGAAAAGACAGTGGGGCTTCGTGACGAGCGTTTTGGCCGAGGAACCCACTGCCAGCCTCGCGCTCTCGCCGGCTGACCCGTAAGTCAGAGCAGGCCAGACACCGAGGTGTTGACACTGACTTCCAGGCCTTCGCGCTGGAGGAGAATCCAGCGTGAGTTCCCCTCTCTGCCCCACTGCATCGGCCTCGGTGGCTCTTCTGTGGAAGTGACTACGTGTGACCAGGGAACATTCCCCTGCTGCGTGGCTTACGCCAAGGGCCAGGAGCCGATGGCGTGGCAGCTGCCGCAGATACGGCTGTCCTGCTGCTCACGTTCACCAGGGCCGCTCTCACAGGACCGGTGCGATCACAGACTCCCACCGTCTTCTAACTGAAAACAAATATGCAAATAAAAACGCCTCTGCCAGCAGCTGAAAGCAGTGCTGAGTCCCTTCCACACCAGAGGACTGGGGCACGTCCTTGCCCTGCGTGGATTCTTGCAAACAAATGAACGACTGCGTGGTCTGTAAATTCTGCAAGTCACTGCCTACCCGAATGAAGCCCTGCCAGGTGCGGGCGCACCATGGCTGGATGCATCTATCCTGGTGGCTGGCTGACCTCCATTGCTTTTGTTTTCATGGTCAATACCTTATTTGTGAGGTTGTAAAAGTACATGTTTCAATTAGGTGGAGAAGAGCAGGAACCAGCTCTCGCGTGACTGTTGACCTTATCAGTGTCCTTCAGAAATCATACTGGCTTGCCCAGGAAAGTGACGCATGGTCTGGAGACGCATCCGTGTGTTTCAGGATCAAATATGGGCAGGTTTTTTAAACAGATCTCAAGCCTCCCATGGGCTTCTTAAATTAACAATAAGCTAATTGGAATCATAGCTGAAAATCTTATTCCTCTGTTTACCTACCAATTATATAAAATTAAACACATGCACACGCACACACACAACCAAGACTCAAGGACCCAGCTTCCCAGGCAGTCTGTAAGGCCCCTTCGTGTTTTTAGTGAAACCACTGGGCATCTGATGAGCACATCACTTCACTGATCACGAGAAAGGGAGATTTTTTTTTTTAAACCTTCAGAAAATTCAACTGTTTCTTACTTATACTTATAAAATGTGCAGTACTTGCCATTTCTTTTTTCCAAAATTGATATAATAGGTAAGAAAAAGACAGCATGGGGCGAAGCAACCAAGTACACGTGCACAAGCACAGTTGGTACTGAGTGCGGCGCAGGGACTTGTTCAGTGTCTGAGCCATGGCAGCAGGTACCAGAAGGGAATAGAATATTATTTTTAACTTAATGCACACGTTTATTTTACAATAATGGTATTACCAATAAAGGGTAAGGAATGAACATTTATTAATGTCTAATCATACATAATGTGTGTTTCAATCATTATAGCAATTTTGAGAATAGACAGATTTATTCTCATGTTATACATGGTGAGACCAAAATTAAATTATGTAAACACTTTATTGATGTCCCACAATCAGTAAACAGGGAGAGCTGGTCCATGGCATCCAGTGTCTGTTTTTTCTGCCTCACCCACAGGCTTCAGACACATTTTGCCTTAAGACACTGGCAATTAAATAGCAGAATTTAACGGCTGTTCTCTGGAGAAAAGTATGTGCTTACAGATCCTGAAATATCTATCGAATCATTATAATCTCCCAGTAGGAAGGTTATCCCTTACCCAGTATTAGGAGCTTTATAGCTAATTCTTGAATTTTCTGAGCTGCTTAGCCCATGCATCAATGATAAAGATTTGATGAGGGTAGGGATGGTCTTTTTTAGAAAGTAGCTCCTCCCAGGTGCATCAACAACCTGTGGTGAGTCCCCACACCTGCAAAAGCACGCCCGCCTGGCTGTGTTGGGCACGGCTTCCGAGGGCCCAGTTCTGAGCCAGGCTGGTGGAGCAGGACTCAGGCAGAGGGCGGTGTGCACCTGTCAGTGCTCGCCCTCCCCGGGCTGACCCGCTGGACAGGGCTCAGGATGAAAAGCTGGCACTCTCAGACAGTTTCCTTGGGATTCATGTCTGGGCCTCTCGCCTTCCAGACAGAAACCACTGTTCTGGCCTGAGAGCCAGGAGGAGAGACAGCAGCCTTTCCCTGAGAACATCGTTCATATTAGTGTCCTGGGAGGGCCACGGGCTTAGAGTGAAACCAAGGGCTCAGGAGACAGGTTCAGACCTGATGCTGGACTCGGACAGTGTTCTGTGGACGAGGGCCTCCCACCCTCGTCCGCACCACGTGCTCTCAGCATGATCCTCGCCATAGACTTGCACGAACTCCATCCGTGAGCTTGGTCTTTCTTTGACGTATTTAAATAGATTATGAAAAAGAGGTGTGTACTGCAGCAATGAGAAATTAGTCATCAGTAGAATCATCTTTCTTGAAGTATCCTGGCCAGCACCTTTGTGAAACCAAGTCCCAGCTATTTTGGCTTCAGAAAGAAGACTTCTTTCCTCTTCTCTCTTTGACCTTTTTTCTTTCTTTCTTTTTTTTCTTCTTGAAGCAAAAAGCAAGTCTTCGTCTGGTCTAAGCATTTTCAGCCCTTGCCTGCTTCCTGTGCACTGGCCAATTCAGGACTCTGCGGGTCTCCTCAGCCCCCTGGGGGCGGCGGGCGGTGCGAATCAACAGCAAAGCCTGGGTTCATGGGAGAGAAAGGGATATCTGTGAACACGGAGACCAACGAGGAAGTCGTAGCTCAGCCCTGGCCACGTGGCTCAGTAGGTTGGAGTGTCATCCCATACACCAAAAAGGTTGAGGGTTCAATTCCCAGTGAGGGCACAGGCCTAGGTTATGGGTTCTGTTCCTGGTTGGGGCACAAGAGAGAGGCATCCAGTCAGTGTCTCTCTCTCCCCACCCCCTTCCCCTAACCTTTCCCCTCCCCGCTCCTCTCTCTCCCTCTCTCTTTCAAAAAAAAAATCAATAAAAACATATCCTTGGGTGAGGATTTAACAAAAAAGAAGTAGCTCAATAAAGTCAGAGCTAGAAGCTTACACCTAACTTAACGGGAAAAAGAGAGTAGCGGCAGAAAAAGCATCTGGGGGAGAAAAACTAGGTTTCTTTAGAAAAGAAATGGGTTTCTAGGAGAATAAATTCGAGATGGGAACATTTGTGATCATGTTTTCATGCAGCTTCAGGGCTGTGGACCTTGTCTGCAGCTTCTCCCTGGACACAGACATCACCCCAGACAGGGAGCTTAGACTTACTTCCCAGAAGTCCCTGCGTTAGTCAGATGCGGAGAGCACTGAGAATTTCTCTTGCTTTATCTGTTGAGCATCACATTTCTTCAGCTTAAAATCATCTTTATACCAACTTTGGAGTTGCAAGAGGGTCCTCACAGTACGGGCGGGGCTCCCTGGTCCTTTGCAGTGCGGTGGACACCTGTTCACCCAGGACTCCCCGGGGGCGCGGGGCGGTGTGTGAGGCATTGCCCAGGACAGCAGTGCCCTCACCAAGAGTTCTCAGGGCCCGGGGCTGAGATAGCGAGAACATGAACGTTTCACTTGCCACACAAATCAAAGAATTCAGACCTAACTGGACGGTCATAGAAAACTTTAAGTAGAAAAATAAGATTTGCAAAGTAATGTTTATTTATCTGAGGCCAGAGGAAGGGTTGGATTAGAAGAAGGAAAACTTTGTTATTGATGATGATGATAATGGTAAAATGATTTATATATTATGCATGTTCAGTTACTCATGTCCCCTTTCATATAAAAATAATTAATGTAAAAAATCCTAAAAATATTATTGTCAGGCACCAAGAACTTTAAAGACATTATTCCTAGATTATCTCACAGTTTTATTTGTAGGATTTTAAAATCCACTTTATTCATAGAGAACATGAAATCACAAAGGCTGACTCAGGGGCTCATAACTGTGAGGGTGGGGCCGGGATTCAGCTCGACCCTCACGACTACCTGTGCCCGGAGTGAAGGGCAGAGCCAGGGAGAACAGAAGGTCCAGTGGAAGTGGAAAGGCGATTAGAAAGAAAGGCTGAAAGGGATCAATATTATGACTTGATTGATTAATAGTATTACTTTTATATTATTGATATTATATATGACATAGTGGTATTATCACCTTGATGACTGACACTGTAACTGCTTAATGCTTGGAACAGGAAATGGGGATAATGCCAGGAAGGATGCTGAAGGAGACTTTTTACTGCTTTTCTGACAGACACTGGGTCAGGAAGTAGCTTGTTTTCTCTGGGTCAGGGGACAGTTTCAGCTTCAGGCATGTTGGTTGAGTCAATGTCTTTCCTTTTAAATTGTTTGCAATTTGCTCTGAATGCTTCTATCGTACACGTTGACACTGAGCATGCTCAGTGTTCAGCAGACACATCCTCTGCCCTTGAAGAATTCCAGGCTAGCTGATTGAGAAACACACCTGTGTATTAGTAGCTAGAGGGTAATTTCAAGGCAGTTTGTAAGCAAATCTATTGGTTCGAAACCGGTATTATGTTTTTCACGTGCAGTCCCACAGGTTGGGAGCTGAAGGAGTCAGGGGTGTACCTGCCTCCCATCCAACAGGTCGCACGTGGGCCACCCCAGCCTGGACGCGGAGACAGGACGTCCTCAGGAAGAGGCTGCAGGTGGGCGCAGGGCAACCACAGAACGCCTCGCCCCAGAGGATGCAGTGTGTCCCAACAAGCGCCGTGCCTTCTGACGTGGGGCCAGGGCCCAGCCCGTCTGCAGGCTGTGCCCGCGGCCTCCCTCTCCGAGGCACCGTCTCCGACAGTTTCTCCCCTGATGCTCGCGCCTCATCACTAGTTTGGACTCTCCATCGAAGGAGACAGAGCAGGGGCTGGACACCTTTCTCTCGGCCATTTGCATGTTAAGCCCTTTATTTCTAGCTATCGATTGAAAGGCTTTGTCTCTGGTTAAAGGAATTTCAGGCAATTGCAACTAGATGGGGGAGGTTAGAGTTGGTCCCGAGAGGGGCTCTCCTTTCCCTAAAAACCTTGCTATTGTGAGTTGTAGTACAGCCAGGCTCGCGGGGCTGTGTTCTGACATGCGCTCTAAGCCTTGCGGAAACATGTGAGTCCATGTTTCCACCTGTTAGATAATGTAAAATGTCACCTACTATTGTTTTAAGTCATGCTTCTCTCTCTTCCCATGTTATTGGTCCTTCAAAGACATCTGTTGGTCACTTTCATGTCCTCTGCTGGCTTGTTCCTGGTTTTTCTCTGCCTTGTGGATGAATTCTTCATTAGCATCACAAACGATCTCTTTGACAGAGTCAGAGCAAGAGTTACCTTTGCACTTGTTTTTATTTTATTGATTATACTCTATTTCCATTACATCAGTTCTTTTTTTAAATCTGCATCCTGATTTCCCTCTTTTTGTGTCATAAGTAAATGCTTTGTTTTAAGAAATACCAGTGTGTTTTTTCCACTTTGAGCATCCTAAACATACTTCATGTTTTTGTGAAAATTAAAAATTAATTTTTTGTGACTTCATGGTTTACATACTGACTTAATTGGTTTTATTTCATAACATTGGAATCTTTTGCAAGACTTAAGGTTGCTTTTTCGGCCTCCTTTTAAATGGGGTTTTAACATCTGCGTTGGTTTTATTTCCCTCTGTCTCCTCACCTGTACTGTCCCCTGCCTGACAGCTCACCTTTTCCTCTTAAATCAGGTCTTTGAAGGGGTTCAGAATATGTCATCCCCAAATATGCCACTCTGGCATAAGGATTATTTCGAGTTGAAAGCATTTGAGACTTACAAATCCCAGAAGAGTGCTCTGCCCTCTTTCTCTGCCTGACAGCAGGGCATTGGTTCCCCTTTTGAAGTTGTCCGTCCCCCACCTGGCAGGAAGAGAATAACACCATCACCAAAGCTAGGATTCAACATGCAAGAGGAGTTCACATAAACGGACCTGACTAAATAACCCTTGTCTCCCTATATTTCTCACCTGTCTTTCCTAGTCACTGCCCCACAGTGTACTCTCCCTTGAAGTTAAAGCCCCCTTTTCTTATTAAGACAGTACATAAGCCTGGCCAGTATCTGAGCATCACCCCGTGGGCTGAGAGGTCCTGGTTCAATTCCCTGTCAGGGCACATGCCTGGAGTTGCAGGCTCAGTCCCCAGTAGGGGGCATGCAGGAGGCAGCTGATAGAAATTTCTTTCTCACATCAAAGTTTCTATTTCTTTCTCTCTAAAAACTCTATAAAAACATTTTTAAAAATGGTATATAAGCCCAAAGTCTAAGCACTTCTTGGCGTTTCACTTCTTTTCTGTGCATGTAAATATCAGTAAAAAATGTATGCCTTTTCTCCTGTTAATCTGTCTTTTTATTTTTATTTTTTAGTTTAATTCACAGGCTCCCAGATACTGAACCTAAGAGGATAGAAGAAATGGTTTCCCTTCTTGACATCTTGATGTGTTTTTGGCTTCTTCCCACAGTAATCTAATGTGTGATGTATCCAATATCTTGGTTGGTTAATAGAGAAGAGACTATGCCCATGCCAACCTATTCTCTTTGGGCCACCTGTTACAATGTCATAGTTCCATTCAGGGGGTTGGCAACAGTTTCGGCTACTCTGGGTGGGTAGTCCTATGTCAGACACAGGGCTTCGAGAGGGAACCAGGTTCCAGACCCTCATCTCACTTCAGGCCCTTTACTTCATAGGGGTTCCATAACTGCGTCTATCTTTACCCTTCTGGTCCAAGATAACCTTTGGCTTACATGTGACACTAAGTCTTTCCTTGTTTTTTTTTTGTTTTTAAATTTAATTTATGGTACATATATCCATCCCTTCTTGACTCAAACTTCTTATAAATGTATTTGACTTAAAATTCTAGATTTGCTTCTTAGATCTCTCAAATAGTATTTTTGGAGGCTCTTAATCCAAAGCCTATAGTCAGAAGACCAAGGAAGGCTGTGTGGACTGAGCAAATCTGGAAGTGTTAGAAAGCACGTCCTGCCATTTGTGTTCATTACTTGTATTTTTAAACCTGAAAAGGAGCCGGGGACATTTTTCTTAGGAACGTGAGTGTTGTCTGTACCCTTGGGCTTTATACCCAAGTGAAGATAGCCCAGCAACTGCCAAAGTGTGCACTGCTCTGAAACAGTTTGGTACATTTCACCTTAAAAAAGGGGGGGGTCCCTCTTCAAACCTAGCAATACAGCTTATACAAATAAAAGTAATGATACCTATACAGATATTAAAAATTCTGGGATGATTTTTTTTGACTGGTGACATTAAGCAACCGTTTCAATAAACAATATACCACTCAGCATCTGTACCATTTGAACTTGTGAGAGTCTTAAAGAGCATTGGGACCATTATTTGACTTAGAAGTTTTTCAGTGAGAGTCAAATGTCAATGATGAAGAGCAATAGGCATATATGACTAATATTCCAAGAGAGTTTTTGTAACATCCGTGTATTAAAATATTTTGTTAATCTCATTTATGTCCAGCTCTTGAGCAAGCTTGACAGCGTGCTTGTATATCTATGGTAGTATGACTGTCTCTGCATGCTTTTGTCATTAGTAACCCCACAGGAGATGGCAAGATTGTCTCAGCAGAATAGTACTGGGATGGTAGGCAGCTCTAGAACACAGGATTACATTGCCAGAATGGCACTATTTATTAAGCTATGATAACGCTAATGTTCCTCTTTGATGTATAGCATGTGCGACTTCAGCTGAACTTGTAGAGAGCCGTAAGGGTGTTTCATTGAACATTTAGTGTGGCAGCCAGCCAGAATACATTTAGCCTAAGCCCAGATGACGGGCTGGTAATGAGGTAGTGATTGATGACCACAGCTTCTTTATGAAAACCTGCTTGATATGCTGGGGGGGAAATGCATTGCTAGCTCTTTCCATTTCACTCCCTGTTATGTTACTTATTTTTACAGTGGGGGAGCTTTCGGGGGCTCATGCTCACACACTCTTGGCATTACTCTTAGGTTACAATTGAGCAGTGGTGTGGAATTTTAGAAGTCCAGCCTGTGGCTATATTTATGTATAATTCAAATCTCAATTTCAAAGGGGTCTTTAAAAATCATTTTAAAAAACTGAACTGTGTTATCCATAAAATGCTCCAGTATTTTTACTGTGTATCTTTTTCATGTTTTGGTTTCTCTGAATTTTTTATTCCTGTACTATATTATAAAGATCTGTCCACAAATTCCTCTCCCCACTCTCATAACTCAGAGGGCTGTTGACCTTAAACAAATAGCCAGATATTTCTCCAGCACAATGGGTTTATCTGGGAACAACGCAGAATTACAGTTCGGATGATGTGGTCTAAGGCCAACCACATGCAAGTCCTGAGAACAAAGGAGAAACCTGTTGTTTATGTAGGAAAGTGGAGCACAGAGGAGCTGTTGTAAACAAAGAGTCCAGGAGGAAACTGGGTGTTTGAAGTGTAGTGACTTTTCATTGGCTGAGATGTAACAGCCTTTCATTGGATGAGTTGTTGCTGGACAAGGAGAAGATCTTCCTTCTTCCTGCTGGAGCAGTAGAGAAGAAAAAAATCTTCCTGTTGGAGATGGAGAGTAGTCTCCTCCCCTTTGGGGTAACTGTCAGTGAGTGGTAGGGCATGAGAGCTCCCCCTACAGGCCCCCCCAACTCCAATTTAAAAGAAGTTTCTGTTGATTAATCTTCACAGAGCAGATATTCATCTAAAATTGCAAAATATGTTTCAAGAAAATTCTGTTTTCCCTTCTTCCTACATTTTAGTGGTGTGTGTATGTGTGTCCTTTTTCCTGAATATGATGTAGAAAAGCATTATTTCATATCTATTTTTCTGCATGAAACTCCTTTGATGTAGTTTTGAATAGAACATTTCATAGAAGCACCTTTTGCTTTGTTTTGTCCATCTCTTTATAGCTTTATGCATTTGCTCCCTTAGTAGTTTTCGACATAAATCATGTTTCAGATTGGTTTCACGTAAGCACTTGTGATTGCAAAATGCCACTCTGGTTGCCTACTGATGTGGGACACAGTGGAGCAAGATGCAAGATTGACATTTCACCCTTAATAAATCTTCCTTGTTGGAATGCCAGCAATGAGTAGGGTTTGCTGGGATTGACGGGGGGAAATAAACTGTGCCTGAGCTGGCTTGATGGTGGCACGCTGGACTTCAGTTTTGTCCATCAGTTGTGCCCTTTTGTACCTTGCATTCGTTCCTCTTCGGGGCTTGGAGTGACCAACAGAATGCTCCAAACGCCTGATCCCCATCCCTTCACTGGCACAGCGCAATGACAGTTTGAAGTGACTGGGAGATGCATCTGGGATTCCCATAGCCCACATTAGGAGTGGTTTCTGCCATATGAGAATGAATAAGCTGCTCTCAGAGGCCTGGGACATACTTACTTTTGTTGTTTTTTCAGCTACCTCTAATTCTTCAACTATTTAAGTTATTAGAGAACCTATCATGAACCACATGGAGACGGAGGAGTACTGGGGCCCCAGTGAAGTCAGACTGAGCTCTTGAAGCTTTTGACAATACTGCCTATCGACAGGCTTTGCAAAGGGCAGGAAGTTGTATCACCACTGAATTCTTTACTTCTCTCCCATCAAAACACAGTAGCAGAATCAGTGTGGCACCAAAGTGGAATGCTTGTGCCTTTCTCCTAGAGGATTTATCTTTTATTAACGAGTTGCTTACCACTATTGCCACCAAACCACACTTTCTTACTGGAGATAAAGAAACTTGTTAATTCCTGAGAAAAGTTTCTGGTAGCAGAAACTTGGCCTAAAATGAATTATTTACAAGTTTAAAAGAAAGCCTTGCTAAGTCAACGCTACAGCTGAGAAAGCCACCAACACTTCCTCCAGAACAGCTTGAAGCCGACAAAACACCGAATTCTGAGGTCCTGGGGAAGAAGAGGCTCGGGGTCTTGTGCGCATGGAGCTGCAGGGGAGACACCTGGCAGGAAGCTCAGAAGAAGGCAGGTCCCGCAGAGGAGGATGAGGAGGGAGCGAGAAAGGGAATGACTGTGGAGCCACGGAGAGTCAGATGGGAGGCATGCAAAGCACCTGAAGGAACTTCGGGAAAAAGCAACAAAACAAAACACGACAGTGAGGAGGGAACATGGGAGAAGAAATAAAACAAACTGCACAGAAAACCTTAGCATAAAATGTTTTAAATGTTAAGTATAAAAAAAATTACATTTGTATTACACAATGCTTTATAGCATACGTCTGTTAGTTTATTCAATTCTCACAGCCCGGGTATAGATTTTATGATCCTCATTTTACAGGTGGATGAGAAAATTTAAAAGACCTGCATAAATGGTAGTGTTCTTTAGATCCTAATTTCTAAAATCCATCCTTAGACTTTGCTTAATATATCTACTGAGGACAGAGATTGCTACATTTTAAACTTGTCTTCTAAGGAGTGTGGGACACTATTTTCAATGTGCTTGTTAGGACGGTCTCTGAGGCGAGTGAGCCGAGTGAGTTCTGCGAGGGGGTCAGCGTGCGGAGCTGCATGCAGCTGATAAAATAGAGCTGTACCCCCCCAGGAAGGACCAACCGTCTCTGATGGCAGTGGGAGGCGGGGTGTGAGCAGCCCTCCAGCAACGAACGGGACCCGCTAAGCGCCCGGGTGCCACCACTGTGGCCGATGGCCCTAAGACACCTGTCCACAATGGCTCCCAGAATCCTTAGCAGGCCCGAGCTCGCGTGCCATGTGGCTCCCAGAATCCTTAGCAGGCCCGAGCTCGCGCGCCATGTGGCTCCCAGAATCCTTAGCAGGCTCGAGCTCGCGTGCCATGTGGCTCCCAGAATCCTTAGCAGGCCCGAGCTCGCGCGCCATGTGGCTCCCAGAATCCTTAGCAGGCCCGAGCTCGCGCGCCATGTGGCTCCCAGAATCCTTAGCAGGCCCGAGCTCGCGTGCCATGTGGCTCCCAGAATCCTTAGCAGGCCCGAGCTCTCGCGCCATGTGGCTCCCAGAATCCTTAGCAGGCCCGAGTTCACGCGCCATGTGGCTCCCAGAATCCTTAGCAGGCCCGAGCTCACGCGCCATGTGGCTCCCAGAATCCTTAGCAGGCCCGAGCTCACGCGCCATGTGGCTCCCAGAATCCTTAGCAGGCCCGAGCTCATGCCACATGTTAACTTGATTGAAATCACCTTTTACTTTCTTCCCTTTCATGTCTCCTGTCTTCATTCCCCAACAGGTTTTTGTTTTTTGTCCCCTGAAATCATCTCCCAATTAGCTACTTGCAGTTAATTTCTTATCTCAGCTCTGTTTCCGGGAGAACCCAAACGAAGACCGTGAGAGCAATGGAAGTGCTGAGAAGGTCTCAGACCCGCATGTGATTCAGAGGTGGGGCTGCAGCATGTGTTGTAGATCCATCATGTGGCGCGTGGCGGGGGGAGGGGTTTGGAAAATCAAATAAACCAGCAGTCTGCACTTTGAAAAAATAACTGTCAACTTAAAAGGCACAGTAATCGTATACAGTGTGTATGAGAATTTACCGAGTGCTGGGCACACCCTCTTACCCATGTTGAGCCAGACTAGTGACGCCTGTATCCCCTTCACTGGGATTCATCCCAGGTCCTTGCGGAGGCTGGGATTTCGAACCCAGCTGTCTCGGTTCAAAGTCTGTGCGCATACCCACCATGCTTTTAATGGACAGTACCTGGGTCATACCTTAGTATTTACTAGTTCTATTGGCATATAATGAAAGGATAGTCCCGAATTTTTTCTTCTTCTAACTTTTCTTTTTTTTTTTGGCTTCTCCGAAGCATTTTGTAATCTAAGTAGGATTTGGCTATCACCTCACAAATTATGGTTCTTCTCATCTCCTAAAAATTATGAAGAGGTATTATGATCTTCATAATTGTTATTATTGGCAAGATTTCTGAGTGGTGCTGGGTATCCTATAATTAACTGTTATTTGATACAATTGTTTGAGAATATTGCTGTGTGCTTGATTGCAGGACCCCAAACAGCAGGCAGCACATACATAATGCCAGAGGCATCTTCTCTTGTGACTGGCTGACTTTTCAGATGATGGTTTAACTATCAGCATCTGACAACATTTTCTCTCCGGCTTGCGTGAGAGAAGACTCTCTGCAGACTGACTGGTATCCAGGAGCAGAATGCGCATGGCTCAGGACTCCAGGTGCTTTAGAACTGAGCTGTGGGAGGAGTGCTGAGCGCGTAGGGAGCATGCTCTGAAGGCAGGCAGCCACCTGGGCGCGGAGCCGGAGCGTATTCGCGGCCAGGACACGGGTGGGAAAGCCCAGGGAGCAGGGCTGGTGCAGATTTGGTCCATGAACGTGACCAAGGTTTGGAAGATCTTTCTTTTCCTTTCCTGTCACATGGGGCAGTTTTCATATCCAAGGAGTCTCCTTCCAAATGGCTCTGAAATGGGTCCTGTTTTTTTCATTCCTTAGTTAAGGCGTCTGACTTCCAGCTCAGCTTGGAAACCGCCCTTTCTCAAGACAGCATCCGACGTCATCACCTGGCTCAAAAAACTCTTTATAGTTTGTCTCCTTGAACCTAATAGTATTACAATTAGAATAATGTATTTTATTTGTACATAACATACGCCCTGTGGATATATAAAATGTGTTGTTATAGATGCTGTTAGCAGTGTAATGTTTGATGATAATCTGTTGATAATCTCCAGCTCCCCCAAGTCACCAGGGTGGAGAAATGTTCCAAGGCACAGAACTTGGAGAGAACGGAATGGGTGTTACTCAGAGCAGGATTTTCTGTCAAAGGCTAGGTGGCAGTTGGGGGAATTTACAGCATGGCCCCGTGGCAGATGGCAGAATAGCACAAGTATAAGACACAGGCGTCCAAGCTCAGTGCATGACTCAGAAGATAAAAGGTACGTAATGGTACCTGGAAACCTGAGAAATGGCCGAGCAGGAGGTGAATCTGGGAGAAACACCTGAAACAAGGCTGTCAGTTTACAGTAGAAAGAGGCGATCAAGCAGGTCAGGGCAGTCCACGTCCATGGAAGAGATCACTGAAAACTCCATGTGTCTAGAAACGGTATTTACAAACTATGGGCATTAACAGTTAGGTATGAAAATGCCTCCATCCTGAAAGGTGGTGTGTTGTAAGTTAAAGCAGGTGGCTCTGAATCCAAACCCTGGATCTACCGCTGAGGCTGGCATTTCCCTTGGAAAAGTATGTCAACCTGTTTCAGCTCCACTTTCTCTTAACAAATCTCAAAACAATACTCTATTTCACTGAGATGCTGTGGGTATTGAACGTTCAGTCACCTAGAAAATACCTGGCACATAAGATGTATTTCAAAAATTATGTAACCTTCCAAGTTCTTTCCTTCCTGTGTGACAACCATCAAGCTAATGTGGAAGACATGCTAAGCCTTGGTCCTCGTCACCTGCACAGGTCAGGTAACCGCTGACAACCGGCAACAGTTCTGACCTTGTGTTAGAAGACTGGCTTCTGCAGGGAGATGGGCACATCCCTTCGAGGAGCCATAGACCGAGGCAGAGTTGGGGAGGGAACTGAACCTATGCTCAGTGGGCAGAGCTCTGCAGGTGTTAGGAAGTCACTGCTTGCTTCTGGAATTTGGAGTAACCAACTGTAGGCACGCGGAGCATTGACTTCCAAGTGACACTGAGAGAAAGTCACTTAAAGTACTTGAAGTAGCTGGATCCATGCATACATCTCCCCATCACTTTCATAATGGTTTTCCCATCTAAATTATGTTGGTATCGCTGACATTTTAAAGTAATTACAACTTTGAATAGAGCTTCAAGCACTTTTTTCCTGTTGGCTTGTTTTAACAGACACGGAGGAAGTCCTGAGAAGTGCAAAAGACTTGGCACTGAGAAATAGGAAGTCATTCACGTGATACACATTGATGCATGTCCCGCTGCATTTCAGGATTCTCCTGGGACATGCTGAGCAGCTGAGAACAAAATGGTTATGTCCCACTTCCTGGGCGGTAACTGACTCACACCTTTATATCGACCAGTGCTCACGGCAGCTGAGGCACAGTGACACTGCCTCTCCGGCCACCCAGCTCACGGTGATCGTGCCCGGCCGTTGTCTGCTCCATACAGATAAGAATATAATTTGGTGCAAGTCGTCTGAAGTAAGAATCATTTTATTAGGCACCTCTAGCAATTCTGTAACCAAACAATTGATTACACTATATAGAACATTCAATTTTGTGAATCACCAATCTGTGTGAAATAAGATAGTAGAACCCTGTCTAAGTCTATAATCCTTATAGAAACTCAGCATTGTGATATTCTCCCCAGTTACAGTCTGTAGTATATCATACCAAATGTAAACAGACTGAAAATGCTGAAGATGAAGCATCTTGACCGAGATGACTGGCTGGTGTTGCAGAACTGAGACACGGAACACATCCTTGGGTGCTCGGGGTCCTTTCTTCTCGTGTGTCCCCGTGCCTTGTGGTCCAGTGTGCTCACTGACAATGCTAAGTGCTGGTCTATGAACCGGAGACCCCATGCGCAGGCCGGGCTGAGCCTCTCTGGGTTCAGAGCCTGTATTTGTTTCTGAACTGGTTGGCTGCTGGGTTCTGAGTCCGTACGAACTAGGAACCGCCTTGTGAACCTGACTTCGTTGAGGTTCAGTCATTGCTGCGAATGCCGTACAGATGCGACCGCCGGCTAGTCCACACAGTCACCTCATCTCCTCTGCCTGCAGCCCTGGTACACATGTCTTCTCCTGCAGTTGGTACCCGCTGCCAGTTACTTCTGTTCCAGTGTGGAGGGTGCAGGGTTCCGGTAGAGTTGTTTTCTAAACTGACTTCTGTGGCACCGTGGTCTTGTGGTTCTGGCCAAGACAGTGTGGGGTTATGGATGGGACACTGTGTCATTTTTTTTCATATGTAAGCCCCATACTAATATGTAGGAATTGGGTATGGGTATTGGGACTTTGGATCACATATGGAAGGAAGGAGGGAAAGAGAGACAGAAAGAAGGAAAGAATATTTTCATAGGTATAATTTTAGAACAAATCTCTGCTCTAATAAACTAAGGAATTTTAACACTGCAGTAGCATATTCATTCTGTGGGCTCCCTTTTTATCCACAGCATTAGACATTGAAATGAAAAATTATAATTGTTTAGTGCTGTACACGTATTCACCTAGGAGATACATGTGTATTTTCATTCTGTATGAACTGGTCCTTGCTCAGTGCGCGCCCGGCTAGCGAAGCACAGCGTGATGGGGCTGGCGCGTGATCTTGGACTCACCTGGCTGTTCTTGGAATCGAGGTTTTAGCACTTCCAGGTTGTTTGTGTGGATAATTAAGAGAACAAAGGGTAAGCATCCAAGGTCCCTATTATCGTCCCCTGGTCTCTGAATGATAATCATATCTTGTCTCAAAGAGATAATATTTTGAATAAGAATTTTTTTCTTAGAATAATTTTTAGTCTCATTATCTTAAAATTACATTTGGATCTTTGTATATTGAAAAAAAGGATGATTCATTCACATATGTAGGGAACCTTGCTTTTATGATGTTGAGGAAAAAGTGAAAAGTAATAACTGCATTTACCACGCCTTCATTGGACTATCATTAGTTGAACACCTGTTGTGTGCCGGGTGGAGGGAATACAGTGGACAGCAGAGCAGGGCTTGTCCTGTGAACACTCACAGAAAAAAATTAAGAAATTAATTCGAGTGACGTGAAATTGTTAAAGGAAGGGAGGATGAGACCAGGCCTCGGAAAGGAGGCTCCTGTTTTCCACACTAAGGGTCTTCCCTGTGGGGAGGCCCTGGTCAGTGACAGGCTGGATTTTCCACTTCAGGGAAATTCCTCTGCCAGTGACCTGGGGGCTGACTCCAAGGTAACCGAGAAACAGGAAGGTTGGGGTCATTTCGGACAAGTCAAGGCCATTCTGGGGGCTAATCATCCTTGAAGCACCTTTTATCTCAGTGTTCTCTGATTTTATAAAATTTTCTGTTAATTTTAGTTCATCAGACGTACAGGGGGTGTCTGCCTAGCTTGTCTTCAACCTTTTTACTATAACATTTCACATGTTAAGGTAGCAGTGAAACCCTAATTTATAACATTCAGTAGACTGTTCAATACACTTCATTAATCAATAAGAAAATGTCAAAATTAGATACAAGACTCTTAATGGAAAAGCATTGTTTAGTTCTGTGTTGCCGATGATTGTCTCCGTTTTCAAAGTTCATGCTCACGGGAAGGAAGCTGGAGATAAATCACAGCCTGTCTAGCACGGGGTGGCTGGAGGGTGGGGGCCAAAGAACCAACCCGATTGCCATAGAATAATTTGTCCTGGGGTTTGGAAGACATTTCTCCTGTAATAATTGAAGCTAAAATTAAAGCTATATTATAGCTGAAATTAAAGATATAATTTGCTGCTTAGTAAATGATATATGTTTGATAACTTCATTAAGGATGCTACCTCCCTTAATTTTTGCAGACCACAGGGTTTTCAGCGAGGTGCGTATTAACTGCAGAGATAATGTTTCTGTATGTTAATAACTTTAAATGAAAAACACTCAAGCTACTTCCCAGCCACATGGGAAAAATCATTTACATCCTTAAAGGCTTATTTTATCATTAACCCCTTTATTTGAGGAGAGTGGATAGCCATATGTAAAGTATTAATTCTTTTTACATTAGTGCTAATAGCAAGTATTTTAGACCCCTGGTGTGCGAGGATTAAAAGCCACAACATTAGGCAAGCCCCAGCATTGTGGAGATTCGTCCTCCTCGAGCCAAGCAGGAGCCTGTGCCGTGCTCTGTGAGTGATCAGATGCTCCCGTTTCCTTTATCATGGGAATGGGACTCCACAGAGACAGGGTCGCCTCAATATGCTGGATCCAAACAGCGCAGGGTGCAGTGGGCCTCGGTTTACCTCTCCTCCTCTTATACCACTCACTATAAATGCAGATTTAAATTGTGGATCTGTGGCCCTGGGCAGTTTGACTCACTGGTTAGAGTGTCTGCCTGCTGACCAAAGAGTCACAGGTTCAATTCCAGTCAAGGGCACGTACCTCGATTGCAGTTCATCCCCAGCCCTGGTCAGGGTCCTGAGGGAGGCCACCAGTGAATGTGTCTCACGTCACTGTTTCTCTCTCTCTCTCTCTCTCTCTCTCTCTCTCTCTCTCTCTCTCTCTCTCTCCCCTTCCTCTTCCCCTTCTCCCACTCTATCTGAAAATAAATGGAAAAATATCCTCAGGTGAGGATAAAAAGAAAATAAAAATAAATAAAGGGTGGATCTGTGGAAATAGCAAAGTCCCTAAGTATTTGGCATCATGTCTTGAATAACAGATGAGACAGTCATGCTCTTGTAATCAGACACGAATGCTGCAGAGCCATGTTAACAGCACAGCTCTGGGAATGTTACTTCTGTTGGTCAGAAACAGGCCCTAAAGAAGTCAGTGAAGAATAGATGTGCTGAAGCTTCACTATGTATTTTGAAAGAGGAGAGGGATAATACATTCATGTATTTTTCCTTCTCAGTTCTTCCACCCCTACCCCACCTTGTTGCCATGTCAGCATAGAAAGTATTTCCTGGCCTCCAGTCCTCACGTTTGCTTTAGTTTGGCTGGACCCCAGGAGTGACATTCCCACACTGAGTGACCAGCAGAGCCTGGGCACAGACCCGTCGGGAGGTGCGTCAGCCATGAACGGCTTGGTAGTGAACACGCTGATCGTCTGGCTGAAACTTCTCCTGGCATGGTGGCTGGCTCATCTCTAATGTGCCTGTGTGTCAAACCGTCTGGGTGAGGGCAGTCAGTGGGTTCCTAGTTGTTTCTGTCTTATAAGAAAGTTAGGAGAAGGCGGGAGATGCGGGAAGTAGGAACGGAGAGGCGGCTTACCTGGAGCAGCTGTACCTGCTGATCCCGGGAGTGGTGCTACTGGAGGGGCCCAGATGCTTCAGTGATGAATGTGATTCTTTATGAAGCTGCACTACTTTTATTACTAACTCATCGTTCTGAAATGCACATGTATCATACAGACAGACAGATAGAGACCTTCCCTGTGGACCTGCAGTTTGCACATAAAACCCTACCCTCAGTCAACACATGAGCCAGGCCTCCCAAAGTTCTGAATATAAGTTGGCATTTACAGTAGTACATTTGTAGCCAACTTTTTTTTTTTTTTTAAATCAGAGAGTCCAGTGTTTTTAAGATGTCCAAAGGAAATGCTTTTAGTTCCCTGAAGGGTCAGTTCAAGAGCTGCCCCATTGGCTCCGGCCTCCAGCCTCTGTCCCTGTGTCCTGCCCCTGTCGGTCCGGGCAGGTGGTCTCTCTCTCATGCTGGTCCGAGCGGCTCTCGGCAGCTTCCGCTGAACACACTGCCCTTGGGTTCAACTCTCTGCTGACCACCTGACCAGGTCTGATGCCATTTCTTTACACCATTTTAAATGCTGGCACACTCCTGGTTCCTTTTTCATCCTCCCTCTAAATTTAGCACGGCGTTGCCGATGGAAAAGCGGAGTTGCTGTATTCCCTGCCTGGAACAGCACATTCAAACTGAACGACTTTGAGTGTATGTGGAACAGGGAGCGGCCTGGACATGCACACTGGACAGGTTGAAAGGCTCCTGTCCTTCCAATCAGTGCTCATTCGAACTGTCTGGTTGAAATTCATTTTAAGAGACAGAATGAATATGACTTTCCATTGTTAACATTTGCATGGAGAAACAGATTCCATTCCTCATTCACTTCTGTTGGCTGAGGCAGTCATTGTTGTCAAAATAAATATGCAAAATGATTCCCACTTTCATGTTCTCTTCTCAGAGACTTCAAATCAATCAAATGGTCATGGGCCACAGTACATATTTTAAAATCAAATGACAACATCCATCACCCCTGCCTGGTAAACAGCACCATACGGCTTTATTGACTTTAGAATATCAGGTAATCACCCCTGCCAAAATTGAGTTTTGAACTCTGAGCCTTTTACACAGCTATATCTCAATTAAAGTCTAGTAATATTTTAATTTACTTATAAATGTGCTCTCTGAGCTGATGAATGATTAACTCACTATTATTTCTTATTTGACTTGAGCATAGCATATCTCCATCCATCCATCTGTTCATCCATCCCTCTCTCTGTCTATACATCCATCCACCCATCCAGCCATCTATTCATCCAGTTATTTTATTCCTTCATTTAATACACACACATTGACCATTCCCTGTGTATAGCTGGTGTTATGATTGGCACTTTGCATATTAATTTCATTTGATCCTCACAGCAGTCTTCCAAGACAAATAACAGTATCTTAATTTTTCAAGTAAGAACGTTTGATGCCCAAAAGTGGAACTTGCCAACATTAGATTCCCGAGGATGTTCTGCTTGTCTTTGTTCCCTATCTCAGCTCTGGAAACACAGGGAGCCCTTAATGAATGTTTATGAATGAAGAAATGCATGAACTGGAAGATGTTTTACTATATCTAACACTATGTAGTGCCCACGAAGTACCACAGACACCTCTGTGTCTGTCCGTATTCTCTGTCTTACTCATTACAAAAGCTCCACTAAGGTTGGTGCTGTTGATGACCTTGTACTTGCTTCTCAGGTGAGGAACCTGTGCTAAAGGTAGTAAATCTATGTGACAAAGATACAGTAGAAAGTAGTTGAGTCGGGCATTGAACTTGGGCCTGGCTTTGTGGTCCATGCCCTGTGCTGCCATGCTCTTTTTTTGTCTACTACAGCTCTGATGTATTGAGAATGCTCAAAAATGGTTTGCTACAATGATGTTGGTGATGTAGAATAAGAAATTTTGTCCGGTATATTGAAAAAACTCTTTTATGGTAATTATAAAATTTAAAAAATATTTACCTTTATTGATTTTAGAGAGAGAGGAAGGGAGAGGGAGAGAAAGATAGAAACATTGATGAGAGAGAACATCGATTGGTCGCCTCCTGCACGCCCCCCACTGGGGATCGGGCCTACAACCTGGGCATGTGCCCTGACTGGGAATCAAACCGGCGACCTCTTGGTGCATAGATCGACGCTCAGCCACTGAGCCACACCAGCCGGGCTAATTACAAAAATTTCAAATGACAGTTGCTTATCTTTGTAAACCCCTAGAATACCGTGTAGTCCCTCTACTTTTAATGATGAAATACCCTATTGTTATCTTTGTAGAAAAATAAGACTGTCTGCATGTGTGTGTAAGCCATGACTAAATGTGTGTATGTGCATAATGACATAGGCGTGGGGAGAGTTACAGACAGACAGAGATACAACTCTTTGTCACGTCAGAGTCTATTTGGTTTGAAAGCCTCTACAGTGTACCATGTCCCTGAATATGTGCTTTGGAAACAGCTAACCATGATTTTAATAAATTATGTATTTTTTTCTTTAATTGCTTAAATATAAAGGTTTTCGCATGAAGAAGTTTGGCACAAAATTATCTTGATAAAGAAATTTGAAATAGAAAAGGTGACATCACCTTAAATCCTGTAGCAGTGAAGCCACCGTGGTCTGTTTCTGTAGTCAGCAGTCCAGTGTCCACAACGGTATTGTGGTTTCTTAACCCCGCGTGAGCAACTTGTCCAGCCTTTTGTCTGTCCGCGGGGGCCCTGGAAGCAGGAGGGTAGTGAGGAGCAATGATAGCGCAGATGCATTCTTTCCTGGGCTGCCAGTTAAATTAAAGCTTCCATCCCCACTGCAGACGCAGATCTATAGTCTCTCCAGATGAATCCAGAATCAGGAGTCTGCATTCTTTGATCCGTGGTCAGGAGATTAAAATTGATCATTGGCCACACAAGGGAGTCAGCTACAGCATCACAGCTCAATGTGGTCAACGAGGACAGCACTTACCTTCTGTTCTCCTCAACTGTGCACTTACAGGTTACAAATATGATCGATGCCAGGTCATCTGAGGCTGAGGGCAGGTTGTGTGACTTGAGAATATTTTGCTGTGTTTAGAGGAGAAAGCTATGAGCCCTGGTAGCAGCTGGGACAGGTATAGTTTACATTTGACAAATGAAGATTTATACTTTTTTTGAGCTGGCAAAACCCTTCATGTAGAAATAATGAATGAAAATTTGATAGTTGATTTAACATAGGTCAAATGACTTGCAGTGAAAGAAGGAAAAATAATGCTTTAATTATTACCCTTTCATCAAAGTGAATTGATGATAGGTTTGTCATTGAGGATCTGCTGGAAGAGCCTTCCCAAGACATCAGGTGGATCTGAGTAGGCATGGTGTACTTAGAGCCATTTGAAAATGGAGCGTAGGTGGGAGGGTGTGTGAGTAATTACCTACTAATCTTTAAAGCATGTGTGTGTTTTTTTCCTTTCTTTCTTGTGAATAAAAACTACTGTATTAACATTTAGAAAATGTAAGGCACCACAGATCATTTTATGCTAAATTTTCAGACTAGGTTAGGCTTTTTTCTATTCTTTAATAATAAAGATTTTATATGCACATATGCATAACCAATGGACACAGACAATAGCTTGGGGAGAGCAGGAGGGGGGTGGGAGCAGGGAGGAGGGATCAGTTGAGAAAAATGGGGGGACATCTGTAATACTTTTAACAATAAATATTTTTTAAAAAGATTTATATGTTATCCTCAATATATATTTTAGGTAACAGAGGAAGAAACACTGTGAGAGTTTTGACTGGATTAAATCTGGCCTTGGTACTAATTAGCTCTGAGATTTTAGAAAGCTAATTTTACTGCCATGAACCTCAGTTTGCTCATCCGTAAATGGTCACAAAGATATCTGGCCCATCCTGGCCGGTGTGGCTCAGTAGTTGAGAGCTGACCCATGCATCAAGAGGTTGCGGGTTTGATTCCCAGTCAGGGTACATACCCAGGTTGTGGGCCCGATCCCCAGTGGGGGGCATGCTGGAGATGGCCAATTGATATTCTCTCTCATCGATGTTTCTGTCTCTCTCTCCCTTTCCCTTCCTCTCGCTCTAGAATCAATAAAGAAAAAAAAAATTAAAAACAAAAAAAGAGATCTGGCCCAGCCTGGCCGGAGTGGCTCAGTGGGCTGAGCACTGGCCGGTGCACTGAAAGGCTGCTGGTTCACTTCCTGGTCAGGGCACATACTGGGCTGCAGGCTTGATCCCCAGTCGAGGAGCATAGGGAAGGTAACAATGTTTCTCTCTCACATCGATGTTTCCCTCTGTCTCTCTACCTCTCTCTTTCTCCCCACCTCCCCACTTCCTCTCTCTAAGCATGTCCCCAGGTAAGGATTAAAAAAAAAAGAAAAGATATCTGGCCCATAATGTTGTTGTGGAGCTCAAATATTCAAGTATTTTTCAGTACTAGAACACTCTACAAATGTAAACTGTTAAAATATGTATTATTCCCAAGGTTCTAGGGAATTGAGCCTATGTGTAGAGAGTCAGTGGTGAACAGATCCGAACTACACCCTCTCTCGTCTTTGTGGTCTTGGAGCACGTTGGCGAGACAGCACTCGAGGGTTCGGATTGGTCCACAGGGCTGTGACTCAGCTGGCTGGTGCAGTGGGCGCTGATGTTCGCTCTGCGTGCCTGCTCTAAGCAGCAGAGCTTGGGCTTAGCGTTAGAACAGGATTTTTAAGAACACTGACAGTATTTACAGTGCTGCAAAATGGCCCTGAAACCATGTCAGAATGGAAATCACCTGTTCAGAAACTGGACAAAAAATATCAAAGCATTGATGGCTCAGTTTATTAAACCAAAGACGTTTGGGGTAGAATTCATGATTTTACATTGACTTTTAAAAGTGAGATTTTTATTGATCCTGGCAAGATACATGCTCTAAATACTGTGGTTCAGGTGCTTTTGAATATAATTTAAATTTTGCTCATGTGTGTATTGGATCGCTCATAAGGGATTTAAATTATTCCCAAAAAGCAACCCAGAATTTCAATATGATCTTCCTGATACTCCACCATCCACTGGAACTGTTACTATGCTTCTTCACCTCGTAGTAGGAAAGAGAAGACGAGACTGCCTAGGTAATGAACTCCCATTACAGTGAAATTATTTTCAGTTACTGTTAATTAAATCTCATGTCTGTATAATGCTTGATGATTTAATAGTTTTTGACATAGCTCAGGGGAGGGAGACTGAGGCACAGGGAGGCAGGCTGACGGTGAGTAGGGGAGGGAACGGAGCAAAGCGAGGTGGGGACCGTTCATTTCTCCTGCTCTGGGGCTTTGGCTAGTCTTGCAGGGTCACCCCCACATGAATGTGCCCTTCTGTGGGATTTCCAAATCTGGTGGAGGTAGACAGTAATTCAGAGCTTCAGCTTTGACACAAATCTTGGTGTGTGCGAGAAGCCCCTCCACAGGCTGTTTTTAGTCAGACATGTAGCGAAGTTATTCCATTTTGTATTATCCACTCAGAGTTTAGTTAATGCGGAGTTTCCACTGTTACCTAAGTCTTTACCACATGCTCTCACTTGTTTATGGAACATAATGAACAAAATAAGCTGATGATCAAAATAGATCCAGAGATGTGGAAGTAGGAAACAGACTGACAGACCTCGGAGGGAAGGGGGTTGGAGGGAAGAAATAAACCCAAGAGCTTACAAGCATGGATGCACAACCAGTGGACACAATCAACAGTGTGGGGAAGGCAGGAGGGGAGTGGGAGTGGGGAGAAGTGGGTCGATGGGGCAAAAAAGGGGGACATCTGTAAGACTTTCAACAATAAAGATTTTTTTTAAAAGCACTCTAGTGTGAATATATTCTCTAATACTGGTTCCTGGGAAGGCACAGGTATAGTCCTCGCCTGGCTGAACCTGTCTCCACGCTTCTCCTGGCATTGCTGCTGGAAAACCTCTTCCGCTTCCCCTCATGTAAATTGCTTCTCATGGTTACAATCCATGGATTTCTGTTCCCTTGTTTTTTAGTCTGTCTCAATAAATTTCCTTTAGTTATATTGTTTCTAAAATTAGTTATAGGTCTCTGGCCTTATACTATACTTAAAATTCAAGAAGGCTGAGTCCTATATTCAAAAGTATCTTTAAACACTTGTTTCTTGGTGATTTATAATGTACATTATTATGTACTGGATATATATGTTTCAAATTTTACATCTATTTTCTTCTGCAGACAAGAATGTCTGAATTCATACCTCTCTTCTCCTGGCTTTCTCCCCCCACCTCACCAACCTGACCACAGTAATCCCTCTTCAGTGTCCACTCGGCTCCTCTTCCTCTCTCTTCCTTTAAACATTGGCATGTTCTCCAGGGCTCCACCCTTGATCTTCTCTTCTGTTTACTGTGTGTGCTCTCTCTGGGATTACTCCTTAGCATTCACAGCTATCTGTGCCATTTCTTTGGTGATAATTTTTAAATCTGTTTGTCCAGACCAGATTTCTCTCATGCTTCAGACTTGGGTGTGTGTTATCTAGAGGAAAACTCTTTTGGATGTCCCACACCCCATTAAACATGTCCCAAATGAAACCATGCCATTCCCAGTTTGTTCTCTTCCTCTGCTGTCCTGGACCACAGTCGGGTATACCACTGTGGAGGTGCCCACCAAAACCAAAGGGCCCTCAGCATGACCATCCCTTTCCCTCTACTCCTGCAGCCACTGGGTGCCCAACCCTATGGAATTAACTCCTAAGTATCTGAAGGGTATGCTTTTCTCCTATACCCCCACTGTTAGTATCTTAGTGAATCCCATGAAAGTTACTGTAATAGGTGAAGGAAGTAAAAAGCATGTCTAGGAAATCCAGAGACTGGTTTTAAATGCTATGCCTAGAATGTCTTTGAAGCATTAACATTTTATTCAAAGTTGCATTTCATTCCTCAATATCTTCATATCTGTCTTCATGTTAACACCATAATTTTCATGACTTCTCTTTGGGTGAAAGAGTTGCCCCAGGAGGGTAAACTGTGTTTATAAGGTGTTAATGGGGTTACTAGTACCCAGGTGGAGAAGCACAGGTCAGTGTCCTTCTCAGAATTCATGGAGCACCCTGGCCGTGATCCCTTCCTTCCCTCTCACTGCTTGCTAACCATCGACACACACTTCCACCAACTTGTCCTTGCTCCTACTCAGAGCTGATTGTATCCTCTCCCCGCAGTTCTCTTCAGTGTGCATTCCACACTCCTCGCTGTGGCTTGCGTGGCCCATATGGCCTAGGACCTGCCTACCTGTCAAATTTCAGATGTCACTACTTCTTGCCCCCTTCTATCTGTTCCCCTGACCACACTCTAGTTCTAGTGGATTGAACTCTTACCCCATCCTGCCTTTGCTCACCTTTGTTCATTCTTCCTCTTTTTCTACTAGAAGCATTCATCTTTCAAGACTCGGTTTGGGTGTGATTGTCTGCAGTCCAGGTGACAGGTGCTTTGGAAGCATTCTGAGCACTGGCCTGTGTTTCCCTCGATCAGAGAACAGACCTTGCTTCTAACTTTCGGATTACATGACCTTGAAGTTATGCATCTGCATATCCCTAACACCTATATGTTGGCTAGCACATAGTAGGCTCTCAATAGGTATTAATGAATGATTGGTAAAATAAAGTAAACATTTTACGATTTCTATTTCCAACTGATCTTAATCACAGCTGGGCCCTGGCCAGTGTGGTTCAGTGGGTTGGAATGTCGACCATACACCAAAAGGTTGTGGGTTCCATTCCCAGTCACGGCACATTACCTAGGTTGTCGGTTCGATTCCTGGTGGGGCACGTACTGGAAGCAACTGATCGATATTTCTCACATCAGTATTTCTCCCCCACCCCCCCTTCCCTGTCTCTCCTTTCCCCTTTCTCTAAAATCAATAAATATATCCTCGGATGGGGATATTTAAAAAAATCACAGCTGGTATACAAATCTAAAAGTGGAACATGATAGAATATGTTTACATTTGGCTTTTTTATGTAATGAAATTTCAGAACTAGATATGTAACGAGTATACATTGAACCTGCCAAGTTTTATGTGGTTAGTTGCTAACATTTAAGGAAATTTTAACTGACACTAAGTTTAGATAAACTGTAGTTTTGTTATTGGTATGGTGTTTTATACTAAAATTGTGTTAAATACCAATGAAGGTACAAGTGTAAAAATAATAGTATTTTTTAAAGTTTAAAATACTTAAAAGCTAATTCATTTATTAGAATTTGTCATATGCCAGTCACTGAGCTAAACAATGATCATATATTGAGATATATTATCTCATTAATCTCCCTGCAAGGCAGGTTTTATAGATAAGAAAATTGAAACTTAAAATTTAAATAACTGATTATGCAAAGTTGCACAGCTAATCTTTGGTGGAATAGTGACATGAATGCAGGTATGTCTGATGTCAAAACTATCACTTGCCCTTACGCCAGGATGGATATACATCCCAATTCTGCTACAAGCTGGTATTCATTCTTGACATAGTGATTGGCAGGTGTGGATAATCACATTGCATTCTGGCATTTATGACCACACTCTCTGAATTTGGGATGGCATTTGGATAAATGGTGCAGTGTAATTGATTTAATCTTGGTGAATGTAATTCTTTGTCCACTGTGAGTCACAGGTTCCTCTAAGATTGGAATGAAAAGTGAAAACCCTCTGCACACATACACAGTGAAGTGCATACAATACATTTTTGATCGTCTTGGGTTCCTTGAAAAACACAGGCAAGGTTCAGACTCTGCTTCTAGATAATCTACCTATTCTGTGGATGAACAAACAGGTTCAAGAAGGTCAACCACATGTTTCTGACATTGTTGAGCATGTCTGTCCATCAAGAATGTCTTTTGAAAAGTGATTACTTTGTGGAGTTTTCTGAATTCCCAGAAACAGATTCTAATTTCAAGACTCTTACTCAGCAACAAGTCAGTAATACTAAGTATATTCCACGTATATTTAAGCACAAAAATAATTTATTTTTCTTATACATATTTTTTTAAAAAGAAATCTATTAAGGTAAATATTTTCTTGTAAAATTTATAAAATTATAGTTGTGATTTAGAGTAAGATAAATTTGCATAGACGTATCATTTAAGTATAAGAGGAAATGCATAATTAAGATGAAACGACACTGAGTTGGGAATATCATTGCAAGACAACAGAGTTAGCGGGTAGCATAACCAATTTCTATGATTGTGAATTGCTCTTTCTACCTGTAAAATTAAGTAGTTACAACAATATAGAGCTATATCATATCATACTATTACCCCAGTAACAGATCTATAAAGAAATGAGTTTTTGTGACTCTTCTCTTTTTAAAGATGAGGAAACACAGGTTTAAAGTTTAGTAACTTGGGCATGAACTTATAGTGAATAGCTGGTAAGTAACGGATTCAGAATCCACTACAGGCCTTCTGACTGTGAACCAAGCATCCCTGCATCGCTTCACAGAGGTGTCTGGTGTGAAGTCCCAGGGAGGAGAGAACAAGCTCCCGCAGCTTGGGAGTCTCCAAGCACATTGGGTGTGTGGTCTTTGCTTGGCAGCTGCCACTTGCTTCCTGGGCTCGCATTGTCCAGTTTGCAGAGCTCTGAGCACCCGAGATTACATGCGTAATTCAAATCCATGACCCTAACTCTTGCATTGTTTCACCTCTTTGCATTCCAAGACTGGAGCTAAGATTAACTTGGCTTTCAAGGGAACAGTTTAAGTGCATTATCTAAACGCATGTTATGTTAAATTATCATTGCATCCAGTTTTTGATGTACAGAACACGCTAGTCTCACAATATAGTTGTAAACTTCACTGGAACAATTACAAATGAGGGGGTTATCCATGCATGTAGTTAAGAATGTATTTGAATAAAAAATGTAGAAGTGCAATTTTTTAAAATACCTTTGAGAAAGTAACTAATACAACACAATGAGTGTGTGATTAACACAGTAGTAATGCCTCTGAGATTCTGTCCTCAGAGGAGTCTTCCCCCTTCTACAGAATGTGTGTTTACGGCGGCACTTTAACGCTGTTTCCTGCTGTGCAGCTCACTAGACCATGTTTTTAGGTGGCTGCTTGAAGGTTTTTTCTGTTATGTATGTCGATGGAGATAAGTGTTTTAATTACTTTTTTAATGTCTGTGCTTTTGTATTTTTCTCTCTTCTTCCCTTTTATTTCCTGCTGTCTAGATTACTGCCTCATCTCCACAGCAGGCGGCTGTTGCAGATTTGTTTTCTTTGTGAGCCTGGTAGATTTATTTGTAATATAACTGTTCCCTTTTAGTATTTTATTATTAATGATTTCTTTACTTTGGAATGTAGTATACTTGCATAGTCCTAAATAGTAATTTCCTAACACCATCTAGGAATTCCAATCATTACGAAAAAATCTTTGCCTGAGGCATATTGTTTGATTTTTTTTTTTTCTTTTGGCTTCACAATGTGATGATTAAAATGTAAGGAAATTGTTTTATAGCAAAAGCCAAATGAAAATGAGAAAAGAGGAGGGAGGGGAATAAAAAAAAAAAAAGGCCCAAGTAAATCATACTCTAATAAATAATGCCAAATACCAAAGGAATGGATCGATTTTGTGACAATAACAGGAAATCACAGCAAACATATTTTTTTCTAGAAGATGGATTTAACAAGATCTTATGTTCATTTAAAAATTTTTAATTATTAAAGTAACTTCTAATTATGGGAATATTGGAATATTACAAAAGCATAAAGAAAACTACCTTATATTTTGTCTGCCCAAGATTCTGTCATCTTGGTTGTTTTATATGTCCCTTTATATAGAGGAACAGCTGCTAAGATAGTTCCTGAGTATAGAAATTATTTATCAGGAAAGTAAAATACACTCAAGGATATTTTGCCCATCTTGGAATTCTTGGGCATCGTTCAATTAATTAAAATACAGTCTCTATATTTTTTCCAAATGTGTAACTGAAATAAAAATTATAAGACCAAAAAGGGATAGTAAACCCCATCCTCACTTTATTATATGAAATTGCTGGATATTTGGTTACAGGTGAACAAGTTCTACAGAATTTCATCTCCTTAGATTATCTGTTACAGTGATTAACACAGTTTTCTTAACGTGTTTACATTGTTCCTCACCTGTGCATGCTCCACATGGAGCTGGTGTCAAGTTCTAATTGGAAGTTCCATGACCCAGTCTCGTCGATGTAGCAGGACTGTGTATCTTTTCTACAGGAAGTTATAAAAGTGCACTGGAATACATTTTTAACGTAACTGTGGAAAAATTACCATCTTTGGTTATTTTATCTTTCTTCAGTGCTTTTTAAATTTTATCATGTTACAAATTAAGTACGAACAGACCTTATTTCAACATCTATCACATGTTTAAAATTGCGTGGATGCTCAGCACTTCTCTTGGTTCTAGACTTCATTATTAGACGTTTCTGAGTGCAGAGAAAAGTACCTTATGTAATGGGAAAAAATGTGATTTGAGATGGTGACTCTATTCATCACATTTTGTCTTGTTATGCTCTGACCGATTGTGTAATGCACACTGTGAATGTACGTGGTCACATTGAGAGAGAAAGTAGACAGTAGTATATGAAACAGATGTTTAATGGGGATTTGAAAAAATCAATAAAATGGATACTGTTGTGATGCATGGTGATCTGATTTCATGTGTGTTATATCGAATCACTTCGTTCTTTCTGAATTCAGGCCGAACACTCAGGACTAAGCGTGCTCTCTATGGGGGTACTGGGGAAAAGATGGGGAGTTATATTGGGAAGAGAAGCACAATTGGGCATCATTTATCTGTTCTCTTTCTAATCAATACATAGGTCTAGAATTATAACCGATATGGCACTGTTGTCCCTTGGAAATAAGATATAAATCCTTTGAATCATATAAGTGATCGCTAAGTGACAGATGAAGAACTTTCTAACCCATTGAGGCATTTTGGAACGTTCAGGCCCTTGAAAGGAGTATTTCACTTCTGTATTGTAACCCGAGTGTTTAGGCGTGACAGAGGAAGCGTTTGCCTTTCCCATTAGGTATTGGTTACGTACGCATATTAATAGATACATATATTAATGCTTTTATACCTACATTTACACTGCTTGTATACACCCATTTTTTTGTACTTATTTTTTTATCTTTATTGTTGATAATATCATAGATGTTACTCTCTTTTTTACCTCATTGGCCCTCACTTAAATGGCTTCTTGTAATTAATTGCAATATCTTTTGTCTTCGAAAGTGTTTACTATGAATCTTTTTATCATGTGAGTCTTTATTTTCCATAGTTTTTATATTTTCCTCAAGACAGCAATAATGACTGACATTTGAATATTTCTTAGAGTCACCGGTGTTTTCGTGTGCCCATCTCTCGCTGGTTCAGGCAGGGCTATCTTCATCCCAAAGTCAAGGAATGTGGGTGCCATGGTAGTGAGTGATTTTACCAATGCAGCAGAAGAGGGGAACAGTGAGACACGTCCCCGGTCCTCCTCTCTCCTGGGCCCATGCTCCCTGAAGCTCGATGCCACCCCACTCCAATGTGAACGACAGTAAACATCAAGGCGTCTTCATCTTGCTATTTCCCGGTCCTGAGGTCCATGTGGTTCGGGACCATCGTATTCTGTAGAACAAACGAGGTCAGAGGACCCTTGTCTGGCCACAGCCTTGTAGTCAAGCCAAAGATGCACAGTTCTCATGGACTCAACTCCCACCCTGTCCAGCACTGACCACTTACATGTGAGATCATATCAACTGTGTATATATCATGGATTAGATGAGTGTTTAATTTACGTCTTTCCAAATGTGTCATTTCATTAAATCAAACCAAGGCTTTCCAGGAGAGGATGAAAATGAAAAGAAACATTACTTCACATCTATGCAGAGACCTTTCCATACATCATATTTGTTTTATTCTCCTAACAATAATATGATGAGGTGGCTGCTGCTCAGACAGATAGTTGACTTGCCCAAGGCCATGATAGCTCATAGGTGCCAGAACTAGAATGTTAATGCAGAAAGTCTGACTTCAGAGATTCCACTTTTATTTAATACACTCTTACTTACAAATAGTTATAGAAGTAAGTCATTGGCATGAAGGCATTTTTTAAAGATTAAATAAACAAAAATAAAGAAAGATGGCCATACAGGGATATTTCTTTAACAAAGTCACGGGTGCATCGTTGTGGCCCAGGGCCCGATGTCCCTCCCTGAGTCTATTTAATGAGTCTCTTTCATCTGTAATTTTAATATTCTTCTGCATGCACCACTGGTCCCCAAACCAGGCTTAGACCACGAGGACTGAGACCACATGGCATGCTTTCTTCTTGGAGACCTAAGATGCAAAAGTTCTTGGAAAAGTAAGAAGTGCAGGACATCGCCACTGGCTACCTGTGGCTGGGTGAGGAGCGACCTGCTCAGGGGTCCTGTCTCCTAACATCTTCTTACAGAAGCACAGGTGTGGAAACCAGGAGTGGGTGTGCCTGTAGGGGGAGCTCGTGTCCCAGGGCCCTACCCCTGCTGTGAGCCACAGGCCTATGCCAGGAGCCCTTCCCCAGGATTGTGAGAACCTCCCCAGTGACAGGTCTGTGGGATCACTGTCTTTCCCAGGATGGCTCAGCTGTCACTCAAGTGACGTCTCCTAGAACGAAAGGCGTTGCACCAATGCTTGCTCAATCCCATTAACACTGAGTCAGTGACCCGGGAAAGGAGCACAGGCAGACATCATGAAACCTGAGACGTTCCTGCACAGGTCCTGCCACAGCCACGAGGACCCGGCTTGGGAAGCAAGCTCCTTCTCTGTTACTTGCTAGGCACAGCACGAGGCAGGACATCTGCTATCTCATCCATGCTAATGAAGTGCGCACAGCCTCTTATGAGCACGCAGAACCGACATCGCACCACTGTCCCGTGTCATGGAGCTGCTCCTGAGGGGGGAGGTGCTTCGCAAACCGAGTAGGGATACATATTTCAAAGAATATCAAACATTGGAAAGTAACCAGCACATCCTGAGGGATGCACATAAGAAGGAAAGCATTTCAGAGAGGAATTGTACTAGAGAGAAATCACAAGACGGGGCCACAACCCAGGGCGGCAGCAGCCTCTCTGCCACCAGGTCAGGACAGGGCCACACACATTCTGGCCTGTATGCAGTACTGTAGCCTTCTAGCAAAACCCAGCACTGGACGCGGAATGATTAATTTAGAGGCCACTTGTTATGGAGCATCACATTGTAACAGGCTTAATTCTAACCTCTCCATGACGGGGCATCGCTTTGAAGTCAAGGCGACCATTCGCAGGCAGAAGCCGGCCCTGCTGCCCAGCAGCTCTGAGGCCGGCCCGCGGCCCGCGCCCAGCTTCCTCCGTCCGAGGTGCGGTCAGACCGAGCTGCCTCACAGACCCTCGTGAGAATTAAATGAATGTGTGCGTTAAAAAGTCACCTATAGGCCATGCATGTGGAACAGTGCCTATAATAAGTAATCAATACATGTTCAGTTAGATTTTCTGCCATATAAGCAAAAATTTTGTGTCTTTCTTTCCTTTTGGAGAACTAGAAAATGATCATTTTTTAGTGGTTCTTAAGGTGGTGTTCCTTTGTGTAAGTACATATTGAAACATCAGTCTCGGTGCCTATTCGAGGGGAACGAAGGAACTACCTGGATTTCTTGAAATGAAATATACCGTGTCCATGCCAAGCTGCTGTGTTTGTCAAGTCTTCGTCAATTCCTCTTCATTCACAAACCTCCTCCTTCCTGCTGAAAGGTGAATTTAAAAAGTCATTTCGGTGTCATTTTGAAATCATCGTGGTGTGGACACGTACCTTATTTATTAATATGCCACCTCCTCTCAGGGAAATCTTCCTTTGATAGATGGGTATTTGCAAGTCCCATTATCTTTCATATTTCACTTACAGATGCTTCATTTTTCTTTCTTTGTAGCACTTTGTTTAAATTTGCCAAAGTTTAATACTTTACACTCATTTAAGCTTTATTCTTTCCTTGACATAGATGTGAAATTTGAAAAAAAAATTGATAAACTTCAGAATGCATAAACTTATTTTGACCTTAATAGCTAATATTTATTGAGCACTCAACAAGTGGCAGGCCTCAGCGCTACATAAATATATGGAGCTTCGTCGCTATGCATAGAGAGATGTGTAAGTAGATGTGCATAGTTATATAGATAGGTATAGACATAGGTACAGATATTATCAGAGATTAAGGAACTGTTTCCACAGGATGGATGATGGATGGATGGATAGATAGATGATTGATAGATAGATAGAGATATAGATGATTTATTTCAAGGAATTATCTTAAGCAATTGTAGGAACTGGCTTACTCCAAAATCTGTAGTTCAGGCCTGCTGACAGACAGACTTTCTTCTTCCTTGGGAAACCCCAGTTTTGTTCTGAGCCTCCCCAGAAGTTGAAGTAATCTCCTTTACGAAGACAACTGATTGTAGCTATTAACCACATCTGGACATTTTCTTCACCGCCACCCCTAGGCTAGTGTTTGATCGGATAAGCTGACACTCGAGCCTAGCCAAGTACACCTAAAACTAACCATCATGGGAGCTGCCACAGGTCACACCCATGTCTGCCTGATGCCGGGGACCCTGTTCCGTCAGCCCAGCGTCATGGGCGGCAGGAGGTGGGCTTCTCAGCCAGCGAGGCAATTCTGCCAGAGGGCTGGTGAGGAGAGCTTTGTGTCTGTGGGCGCGAGGGGGGCCTGTCCCCAGTTGGGGGAGAAGGGCCCGATGGACCTTGGGGTCCTAGGTGTGTGTGACCAGGGCTGTGGCTAAGTCGACAGCAAGGCTGCCCGTCGTCATGGTGCTTCCAGGCCCTGGCTCACCCCCTCCGTAAGCCAGAGCGCTCCACCCTTCCATCTCACGGCACACAGGCTAGCTCCTAATTCCACGGCACACCGAGAATACATGTGTTGCCAATTTCACACACACCACAAAACAAGCATAATTTTGTACTCACCCTGGATGGTTATTGTGTTGGCTGTTGTTATTATTATTATTTTTTGACAATCCAAGGCAAAAGAGGTCCAGTGCCCCTCAGAGTCAGGAATTGCATGTTTTAAAAATTCTTGCTGCACGCAGGTTGAAAATCACTGCCTGAGGGCAATACTCAGAGGTCAGAACGAGTGACCGGCGCCCTGGGATATTTACGGTAGGGGCCTGACCTAGCAAATGTTAAGTTCCTAAGTTCATTACCGGGATAAATGCAGAACGGGGTGAAGCACAGGAATCTGAGTTGTCCTGTCTGAGTGTTGATCCAGGTGAAAAAATGAAATTTACATTTTACCCAAGCATTTTTCTTGTGCAATAATCCTTGCAGGAGAGGAGAAGTCACCTCTTTGGGTCTGGCTCTGTGTTTGATACGAATGTCTTTCTTTAGACAAGTTATTTTAGCAGTGAGTCCAGAAAACCATCTCCGCCTTCTTAGTGGTGGGCAGCCAGCCAGCTCAGATGCCCGGGGAGCAAAGGAGGATCTCGGACTTCACTGCCTGCAGACCTGCATCTTATTGCCGCTTCATTCTCCGGGTCCTGTTTTGGATCTGTTTTAAAGGGTTTGGCTTATCGTATCACCTTGAAATTGCATAGCCCTTTGGGTTGTTTTTCTTGTTTGTTTATGTTTTTTTAACAGGAAAATGAAGAGCTATGAAACATATGCTATCTCATAGTATAGTAATACGGCAGGGGAGACAATTCCTTATTTAAATCTTAATTCTAAGCATGGCATATGCATATGTTGGTTTGACTAATCAAGTGTAGCTTAAACTACGGTCATTTTTTAAATAGCTTTCAAGAAACATTGCTTTGTCATTAGAGTTTTCAAGTACATTTTTTATGTAACTGTAACCACCCCCATCTCAGACTTTGTAAAAGAGTTACATAAATAAGCACACATTTATGTAATAGTTTCCATGTTACAAATATACCTGAGGACTATCTCTCTGTCAGAAAATGAAGAAATAGGCTTATCCCCATTTCACTTATAGAGAAGCCAAGGCAAAGGCAAATCAAGTGATTTGCCTCACCTTCCTAGATAATTAAGATACTTTAAAAAAACAGTCTTACAATTATCTATGAGGAAAGGGCAAACTTCTTGGGGGAGAAAATTGAGGGGCTGCTGGACAGGGAAGAAAAATGTTTGATTTAATGTGAAGGGACCACAGAGGTTTATTGCTGGTTACACACTCAGTCCACAAGCATCTGGATTCAGATCAGACATGGTGCCTCCCTGGTCTCATGTGACCACAGTCATTCTTGGGCCCTGCTTATTACTGTGTCCGCTGGCAACTACCTATCACCCTTTATTTCAATACAAAATAAATCCTTCTCTCTCTAGAATGACCCATTTGTGGCATGGAATGGGTTTTGGATAGTAAATAAAATCAAACTATAAATGTTCCCCAGCCCTCATGGAACTGAGGTGAATTAACTCTCCACTTTCCTGCGGTGAGGTGGTTGCTATCGTATTTGCTTTGCTTATACCTTGAAAAAAATGTAGCCTGCTATTCAGTTTCTTTCCCAAATTTCCACAATGATTTTCTAATTATATAATTGTTACGTGCATGTTGTAGAAAATTTGGAAAATAAGGAAATAATGAAAAAATAGAGTGTATATATTCCCACCACCAGAAGTGATCATTGTTTATGTATCCTGTTTTCCAAAACTTGGCTCCTACTAGACAGTGTTTTATATCTTGCTAGTTCATTTAGCACTATATTTGGACTACAGTCTGATACCACACTTTTCAAATATTCGTTTTTACGGCATTTTGTTCTCTTGTCTTTGTTAAAGTGAGACTAATTTACTCATTCTGTGGGCATTCTGGTATTCCTCCGTCCTATGTGGGGTTTTTTTCTCTATTTTTTAAAAAAATGTTTGCATTAACCATTTTTGCACACTAAACCTTAGTTTGCATGTCTTAGTGTTTCCTTAGGATAAATTAAAAACTGTTTTCTAGAAACTGAGCACTAACTGGTTTGTCTGTCAAAGGAGTATAACAAACCTATCTCTGAGGTTGCCAAGTAATGTAATTCTCTTAAATCCTTTTGGTATTAGAAAAGGGGAGATCATATCTCACTGTCTTAATTCGTACTTCTTAAATGGCTAAAATAATTAGTAATTTTTTTTGTGCTTATAAGGTATTTATATTACTTCCTATCCCAATTTTTGTTGGTCTTAGTTTATGCCTCTGTTGAAAAGCTAATATTCCCTCTTGAAATTGAGAAACTTCTTTATACAGGAAAGACGTTTTATTTGTTAAAATATTCTCCTGGTGAATCATTTGCCTTGTAATTTGTTTGTACTATTTTAAATTGTTAAACCTGAATTTTTGTGCTAAAATATATTTTTTTCTTTGACATTTTTCGTCGTTTTTTGTTTGTTTGTTTGTTTGTTTGTTTTAATGATCTTCCATGTTCAGGAACTAGTCAAATATATGTTCATAATTTTTTCAGTTTTTGTGATGAGATTTTTATATTTAACACTTTATTACACCAACAATTTATTTTTAATTATGACATGAGGAAAGAATATAACCTGATTTTACCCCCTAACACTGTATGTGTGTGTCGTGTATATCCATGTTCCTGTATATGTCTGTGTCTGTGAAGGTGTGATGTGTGACATGTGCTTAGTTATGTATTAAAGGTATACTCTGAGGTCTGTTACATTGTATTATGTACATTCTTTTATGTTTATTTTCTTACAGATTTTTCCCTCTAAGAACCACATTATTTTAATGATTGCAGCTTTCTACGTTTTGAAGTATCTAATAGGAAAAGTTTCTCCTCCTGCTAATGATATTTTATAAATTTTTATTTCCTAGGTTTGCCAGAACCCAAAAAAGACCACATCTTCCAAGGCCTGACACAGGACCAGGGGTTTTATTCATCCAAAGACTTTCTGCCTCTCGTAGCCAAAGGCAGTAAAGCAGGTAACGTATAGCTCTGCCCCATGCTGCCCGTGGCGCCACACACACTCCGAGCCTATGGCGGGTCCAGGCTCGAGACATGGTTCAGATTGGTCCCTTCATAGCACTGATGTAAAGAAGAAGAAGAGCCTAATATACCCATTTGCCAGACAGTCTGCTTGCTCATCTTTCCAGTCAAGCATCATCACAAAGACTTTTCAGTCTTACATACAGATCTGAGCTGCATCATGAGAAATTGCTTCAAAGGAAGAGTCATAAACAGATATTGGAAGATGTTCTTAGAAGAAATGTCAGAGACTTCAGTTTGGGGACTAGTGTATTTAATTATTTTATTTTGACATTGGAGAAACGATCATATAATTTGTGTCCGAGCAGGCAGAAAGAGTGTCTCTTCTAGAACAGGAAATTGATGAAGTTCAGGTTAAACACTTTGATAGACACCTGGTACGTATTCTGTGTAATAATACTTCACAGACCCCAGGGACAGTCTAAAGCTGATACTGTCCTTTGCTTTGTCTAGACTGGAGTCATGTCTTAATGACACAGAAGCTGTAATATATTCTCCAAAACCAGATCATCTAAATCCTTTAAACATATATATTCTTAAAAGTCTATTCTGACATCTAATTACAAGTAGAAAAGATAAGAACTTACATTTTTCTCCCAAATTTTTAAAAAACACACCTTTCTCTATTAGATCATTTTGTAGAAGTTTATGGTTAAAGGCCCTGGCCGGTTTGGCTCAGTTGTTAGAGCGTCGGACTGCGGTCCAGAGTGACTCAGGTTTGGTTCCCGCTAAGGGCACGTACCTCGGTTGCAATTTGTTCCTGGTCCCAGTTGAGGTTGTGCGGGAGGCAGCCACCTTTCACGTCAATGTCTCTCTCTCTCTTTCTCCCTCCCCCTCCCTCCCACTCTATCTGAACAAAAATGGAAAAATGTCCTCAGGTGAGGATAAAAAAAATAATAATAATAAAAGGTGTGTGTACCACCCCCATGTTCCTCCTTCAAAGAGATCAAGACACATGTGGCATTCTAAGGAAGGTCACAGTGCAGGTGAAATATCAAGGGGCCAATTGCACAACTCCGAGTCCGGGCTCTTCCAAGAAAAACGCTTACACTCACTGAAATTATAGGCCTATGCTGTCCATGATGCCATTTCAAACATTATAGTAACTTATCAACAGTTGTATTTAATCTGATAATACACTACCACTTAAGACATAGAAAACACCTGTATTTTACCTTTTTACATTAATTTTTATATGAACATCATCTTCATATAGGTGCTCTTGAGAAATGTATACTTAGACATTTTTCCTTTAATGCTCAATTTTATTTAAAAAAATAGAAAAGTATAGAAAGTTTTATTTTTAACTATTTAAAAAAAAAAGTTTCAGAAATTCTTCAGTTACCTAAAGAACACTTATTCAGCATGGTAATCTTTAATTTTCAAAGTTTCCTAAATGGTAATAATAGGAGGGTTGTATGTTAGAAGTCTTTCAGCATAATGGCTAAATAACGTATTATCATATGAATAATTAACCCAGATCATGAGGACCACTGGCTTTGCTTTTAACTAACAGAACATTAAGGATGCCAACTTAAAAGTACTGGTCCCCGTCTTGCCACGAGAACTTGAATCGATTCCAGTTTGTTGTGACCTATACTTTCCAAGATGTGTTGTAGCTATCCTTCTAGAAGGAAAAAAGAAGTCAAAGGTACTGACTATGAAATTACATACATGAGCATATTTCTAAAATGAGAATAAAACTGTCTTCCAATGAAGCAGAATAATTTGATAGCGACACTCCATCCTTGCACGCGGCGAGATGCGATTTCACACTGCTTTGAGGACAAGTGTCTTTTGAGCTGTCATGCAGAAATGGTTTCTGTACTTGAAATGGGGTTTCCTTTCATCATTCAGGGATGTGCGCCTGTCACTCTCCATTGCCATCGGTCCGGGGAGCCGTGATCGTGCTGGGAGCGGGAGACACGGCTTTCGACTGCGCCACCTCAGCGCTGCGCTGCGGGGCCCGCCGCGTGTTCGTCGTCTTCAGGAAAGGCTTCGTGAACATCAGAGCTGTCCCCGAGGAGGTAAGGCAGACCCATCAGAAAGGGGCCGCCAGGCCGCAGGTCTGGGAGAGGAGACTGTTCACGTGCCATCTGCATGTTCTTGAAATTGGGAAATGCAAATGTGAGCATTTCTTCCTAACCCTGTTGTTTTTCTAATCCAGGCGGGGAAAGTGAAGGAAAACTATTTTTTAATACTGATTCGGATAAACTGCGGGACTTTATCTTTGTCAGCACACAAGTGCCTCTTATTCTAGGTATTAATATCTTTGGAATGTATTTAACAGTAACAGTGGACTGTTCGCAGTCTTTCGTATCCTGGACAATAGGTACTCACAGTAAAGATAAGTTTAAAAACCGAAAGCAATAGGCACTGCTCGCGAAGCGTGTGGCACTGGGAGGATGCTGCAGGTAGGGACATCTGCAGTTCTCGTGAGCAGATGCGGAGCGCCTCCGGAGGAAGAAGCTTGGTCGTACTGCCTGCTCATTCTGTCCTGGAGACCGAGAACCAAGACGTGGCCACTTATATTTTGAAAGAGCTCTAATGCAAGCATTATATAGAATGAGTAATGAGTGAGCTTCCTGAAAAGGACAGATTTAAAAGCACCTCACTCTTACAGGTGACTGGTGACTAATCTTGGGTGAGGCATCAGCTGGGTGTGGGTACCTTGGGCTGCTCAGATTGTCATACCCTTACAGAAAGTAATGGCTTCCAAAGGACAGCAGTTCTGAGAACAACGACCGAACATATCCGTTGAAAGACGAATGACTCATTATATTCAAATCAGTATTACAAATTTGATTTGCTTTAGAATGCCTGGACATATTTGGAGTCTACTCTGGGCAAGAATTGTAAGTGTAGTCCACAGGGAGTTCACCACCTGCAGAACGACCACAGGAGAGGTTCCCTACTCAGACACCGGAGTCCTCGCGGGTTCATGGCGCACTTCAAACGGCAGCTCTGTCTTCTGGCTTTGCACACCTTGTCTACCCTTCAGACTTCTGTCCCAGACCAGGTGGTGGTGATCTTACAGACCTCTGAGCTTTTCCTGCAGTGTTAAGCACCGGTCTGCACTCTCATCATGGCACACGTAACAGGATACAGCCGTCTGGAGTGGCGTGATTTGCCTGGGAGGAGAGAAGACATGAGCTGACTTCGCTCATCTTTGTGTTCCCATGTCTGACATAGGACCTCCGCAGGCATAGGTGCTGAGAAATATGTTTCGAACTAAACATTCTTAATCTTGTTCTGATTCCAATGCCAGAGGCGTTTCCATGGCACAAGCCTCCCCTCTGAGGGTTGGGGGTTAGGAGAGGAGATGGCCCCGGACAACACTATCCCTGGCAGCACACTGCGTATCACAGGCCTCTCCCCTTGGCAAGGGCAGCTCAACCACTGTTTATGAACATCAGTGTGTACCTGCTGTGTACCAGGCATTGTTTCAGGTGACTGAAGACAGGAGCGAACAAATCAGACAGCAGTTATTGTCCATGTGGAGCCTGCACCCAGTGAGGGGAGACACTCCACCACCCAACACAAATGGCCACATACAGACGATGGCAAAACGTGCTGGGCAGACGAGTTAAGCACTGTGGAAGCACAGAGAGGGTGTCTGGGGGGGGGGGGGAGAGGTCCAGGAAGGCTCTCTGCTGAGATGGCTGGGCAGGAGCTGGAGACACCGGGAGGGTGGCTGGGGCGGGGGGGGGGGGGGGGAGGAAGAGGGTGGTCCAGGAAGGCTCTCTGCTGAGATGGCTGGGCAGGAGCTGGAGACACCGGGAGGGTGTCTGGTGGGGGGGGGGGGAAGAGGGGAGTCCAGGAAGGCTCTCTGCTGAGATGGCTGGGCAGGAGCTGGAGACACCGGGAGGGTGGCTGGGGGCGGGGGGGGGGGGGGGGAGGAAGAGGGTGGTCCAGGAAGGCTCTCTGCTGAGATGGCTGGGCAGGAGCTGGAGACACCGGGAGGGCAGACATTCTGGAGAGGAGACCTCTGGACCAAGGCAGCGCACTCACCATGACTGAGAAAGGCCCTGAGACTTCTCGGAACAGAAGCAAGTCCATGAGGCTGGAGCAGAGTGGGAGAGGCCGTGGGTGCAGCCCTGGTCTTGTGGCCGTGCTGTGGCCGGCTGACGTGCGGCCTGGAGAGGCAGGGAGGCGCGGTGGCCTGTGTGTCCTCCGCGGCAGGGTTTCTGAGAGGGCACGTTCCGGGACACACTGCTGGCCGAGGTGAGGACAGCGCCGTTGCGAACCCTGCGCACTTCTCCCGGTCCTCGGCTTTCTGCGCAGGACGCGCACGCTGCGCCCACACCTGCTTGCTTCAGCGTCCACGGAGATGGAGCGTGGGGACGTTCAGGATTCTCTCAGACACGGATTGTGTGACGGGATCTTGGATACATCGTGGAAGTGGCGCATTGTCTGTGGGTCAGGGCCTCGGAGGCATGACAGCGTGGGCGTGTCGGACCGCAGGGCTGGTTCGATGGTTCGGAGGACGGGCATGCAGAACCCGGAGCAGTGCCCTCGCCCTTCGAGGGCAGCGGAGCGTTACTACGAAGGCCAGTTACCGAGAAGGGGGCCCTGCTGGAGAGGCACCTTGTAAGGAAGAACGGTGTGGGAACACCCGACGTGCTCTAATGGACAAGGCTGGGAGCCCCACGGGGAGCAGCTGCAGGGGTGGCCCCACCCCCTTCTCTGACGCAGGGTCTGGCGCTTCCCTCGTCAGTATCACCTGGGGGATTGGAAACATAGCTTGGGGGCCCCGGTTCTGACTCAGTAGGTCTGGGTAGGCCTGAGAATTTGCATTTTTAACCAGTTTCCCGGTGACACAGAAGCTGCTGGTGCCCTGCTGTGAGGCGTGGTCAGTGCAGGTTGCGGCTGCCGAAGGAGAGCCACCGCGGCGGGGAGGTGCCCTCCGTGTTCGTCCAGAAGCACCCGTGCCCAGGACAGAGGTCTCATCGCATGAAGACACAGGCATCACGAGCACATTGACGTAATTCTGAGTCCAGATGTCTGTCGGTCTCCCTTGTGGCCTCACACACATGCTAAGCAGGATGCTGCTGACAGGCTGCCGCGCTGCAGCGGAGGGTCCGTGGGGAAGGCAGCCCGGGGCTGCGCACTGCGCCGGGGATCCGTTAATAATCCCCTCCAGTACTTCCTGCAAGCTTAAAGAGGGGAGATTAAATTTCACAGGAGAACAGAATCCCCCCAAATGCGGGTATTAAAAGCTGTTGACGGATCAGATAGAATGTGAAGAGCGCTCCAGGCAGTTGGAATCCCTGGAAGGAGGCATGAAGGTCAGGACTCCCGTCCTGCTTGGGCGGGTAATTGTACAGGTGGGCCAGGAAGGACTTCGACGTTCTCATGAATCATTACTGAGCGGAATATGGAACAGAATTGTTTTACTAGCACAGCCCCACACATAGAGTGTAAGAATCTGTTGTTCACTTATTCAATTTCTCAGCAACAGCAAACAGGATAGGTCTTTAATTCTGCAGCAATTTACATGAGCTTCTAGACTACTCCCAGATGCCCATGGCTTCCCCCTCTTTGTTTGCTAAAATGGCAACTGATTTAACTTGTACATGCCTGTTTCCATATTTTTTAGCATTCAGAAGGTCAACTGTTCTGATAATTAACTCTGCTTTATTAATTTTAGTAATGAAGACAACAGTACCAGATTGCCTGGTCTGTTACTCAAAAATATCTTCATCTGTTAAAGCAACTTTGAAATAATTAATACATCTTTATGCGAAAACCTGTGCCTTTTCTCTGAACCCTCTGAGCCATGCCCATGAGGTCGTGCCGGTGGCCGATCTGCAGGTGTCCCTCAGACACCTTAACACCAGGTGACCCCGTCATAGCCATTCCTTCCTCTCTTCCTCTCATTCCGCATTCTCTTCCTCTACATCTTGCTGGCTAAACATGCATTTTCTACCAGTACCTGATGCTTTTCAGTTTTTACATAATTATAAGAACTATGAGCCTGGGATTATTTTAAGCCAATAACCTGTCTGAGCTGGCGAATTTGATTTCACTTAGTAAGGATGATGCTAGTAGTACCTCCTTCCACGCTTGGCGTGCACGCCCTCTGAGCTGGCTCTGCAGAGTGACAGCAGACCGGCCAGCATGGCCAGACTCAAAGGCACCTGCACATCAGCAAACACAGACATTGCCCCCCCGGCAGGCACCTTCCTTAGGGTCCCTGGGGACTCCCTGGCAGGAAGCCAGGAAGTATACCTTCAGTGCTTGATGATGATGTGAGAATGACATTCCAAGGACCTGCGCATGGTTACATGTTCAAAAGGGGGAAAATTCAGTGTCATAGGAGAAGGAGACCTGAACCATTGAGAGGAGTGAACTGACATTGGAGGACCTGGTGCTGGGTTAGATCTGCTAGTTTGAGTCGGTCCATCTGCAAAATCAGTGTCATAACCACTGATTATGTCTTAGAGTTTCTTCTGTTCCCCAAGTTCTGTACTGGGAACATTCAGAGAAGGGTATGGGAATGAAGGAACCCGGACAGGAGGCTATATCTCCTGGGCATGGCAGCAGCTGTGTCCTGAGCATCTGTACATGCTACACTTGCAGCAGGTTGAGATGGGCGTGTCCCCAGCCAGAGGCGGTGAAATCCACGCATGAAATATGGGGATGTCAGAGAGGCTGACTGTGACATCACTACCTGGGATGGTTCAGATGGTGGGTGGGAAAGAACAAAGGAGACAGGCCAGGAGCCAACAAAGCCTGTGTTTGTCCAAGACAATATATTTTCAAAGCTTAACTCTTTTCAAAAATTTCGAAGTGGTGGTACATTATGTTGGCTAGGAATATCTGGAGAGCTTAAAACTGTATACTTTTTTAAAGTTTGTTTTTAATCACATACATATGATATAAAATATTATATAATAATTTATAAATTATATGCTAATATATATTTATGTAAAATTATATATATTTGTGTAATGAAATTATACATAAAATATTTATATAAAATTATATGACATACATAATACATAGACAAATATCTATATCTGTATATTTACATATATAGACAGATTTATCAACAAGGAATATTTTAAACTAATATTGAGTCATTATCAAGCCTTATTAAATACTGATATGTTGTTATTGCTCTATTAACTCTAATGTGAACGTTAGAAGTCATTTTCCCATTAATAATATTCACCTCAGCTTTCCAGTGTTGCCTTCTCGTGTTATAAATTGAAAATATTAAGAAGTAATTTGTATATTTTTAACTACAGACATGTTGGTCATGCATACAGTTCAAAAGGTAAAAATAAGTGAAAACCACACATGAATTAATGTAAACACAGGATTGTTATTCTTTGTAAAAGTGATTTTTTTTCTTCTTAAAAAGTTGAATTCATCCTTCAAGGTCTGCTCCAAATGTCATTTTCTCTTGGAAGGCTTCCTCAGTCCCCCCGTGAAGCATGCCCTCCGTGAGCCTGCGGAGCTCTGTGCTCACTGTGTTACAGCATCAATCCTACTCGCTAGTTACTGCTGGGTCCTCCCCACCCATTAAAATGCAAGGTCCTCAAGTGGGCAGCTCATTCATCCGGGTGTTGGACGCAGCTGCAGAACAGCATTGATCCAAGGCGGTGGATCAGTGAGGGGTTACATAAATAATATTTTAGGGGCATCTAGGAAGTATTTAAATGCATACAAATATGCAAAATATATAATTTATGCATATATGCACAACACACCTCAAAATTATTTCCAATAGCTATAAAATACATAATTATTTTATTTTTAATCTAAATGTTAAAGCATATCATTTTATCACATTACAATATCAACCTGACATTAAAAGTAGATTAAATAACGTTAATTATTCCTGGTCTTCAGTCTCTTACAAGAGAGCTGAGAATTTTTTTAGAGGTGGGGCAATGAAGCCTCGTCAAGTGGGCTTTAACCAGGTTCATGTGCAGTTTTTAAGTCGCAGAGTAGCTCTGTCACTTCCACAAAAAGAAGCTGTGTTAACGATAAAACATCTCCAGTTTACACTCAGATACTTACATGATTTATATGATTCTTCAGAGAGCCATTCCTCATAAATCTAGTTTCTAAGTTGGTTTTCCATGGCGATCCTAGACTAAGGTATATCTTGCCCAAAGCATTCCAGTTAAAGGCTGCTCATTTACAAATGCTGATGTGTTTGCTTCCCAGGGGAGGGTTGCAGGATATTTAACCAGGCCACTTCCTGGAGATGAACACCTTTACCCACCCACACCTTCCCTCCCCAGAGAGAACTGATTCCACAGCAGAACTTCCCAAAGTGGAATTTCTTCTCAGTGACTAATTCCTGTGCACCCTTAAAGATTAGCTTAGGTAGTACCTTTTCCAGGGTGCCCTTTCCTGACCTGCTCCAGCTGTGTAAATACCCTTTGCTGTGTCCTTAAGGTACACTGTGTGTGCTTTCACACTGAACATAATTGCTGCTTTGTCTGCCTCTATGAGATTCTTGAAAGTGATGATTTTATTAGCCATAGTGTCTAGCACCACTTTTTGTGCTTAAACATGTTTGGTAGATTTATGAAGGAAAGGGACTTGTAGTTATGAATGTTTGTGGTACATCTAATAATTCAGCAGTACTGAAGTAAAAAGATGATTGTTCCGAGGTTATGACTGGCCAAAGCAGACTGCTGAGCAATCTTTTGATTTGAAGTACCATTTTGGGGGTCCGCCTCTCTATACAGAAGGGATAACTTAGGAGATGTCGGCCATTAGAGGACATCTTTCCGAAGAATATTGTCTCCTCAGCTTCACTGTTGCTCGCACTTCGGCATATTCGGATTCGGTGTGTGCTGGTTTGGGGTTCTGCTTGTCACCATTGAGAGCCTGTGCTTACTTTGCCCCTAGGAACCCAGAAGTGAGTTGGCATCATGCTTTTAATTATAGATTAGGCTGTTTCATAATTTCCACAGTATGATGCTGGCAGTATTAATCAGACCAAATCATCACGTTCCATGAAGTCAGTCACTGGGATGGTGACCGTCACTGCATGCTAGAGCACTCTATTTTTATTTCACTCAGCATCGGCCACAGCACTTCAAGAACGTGGAGGTAGAAATAAAGCTAAGAAGAATTTTTTCTCCACTTCCTCTTACAATGTGAAAAGAAAGTAACTGGTTGATTTATTGAACCTCAAAAATGTAACCATATGGATACTTTGTCCGTCATTCCCTTGAGTTGTTGTTGGTGGAGCTGAGGGTGAGAGGTGTGACTGTTTGCTGAATGCCCAGTTGTCTGTCCATCCTGAGAACAGGTGCCATCAAGCGAATGAATAAACGTGTTCCTATACCAAACTCACAAAGGTGCAGGTCACTGGTGATCACTGATGAACACTGGGTGCTAAGAAACACTACCGCTAACATCTGTGAATGACTACAGGAGGCCGACTCGTTTGACAATAAGATACTAAGACCCCCGTGTGAGGTCAGACCACTGGTCGGTCTGGTCCATCTTTTCTCAAGGCAGTGTAACCAACAGCTGAGCAGGAACACGCTCACGCACAGGGTGCTGTGGTCAGGGAGCCTGTCTTCTCCATGACCACTGTTACCTGCTTGGGGTGGGTGCTTTGCAGCCATCGATTCCCTGTGTGTCCTCCTAGTTGGTTGTCCTTTTGTTAACTTGAGTCCTTCTGGTTTTCATCTGAGCCATCTCTCTTGGTAAACAAAATGTTATTTGAGGTTTACTTACTGTGTGCCAGTCATTTTGATGGACACTAGTAGGGCTGAAATTCCCGATGTCCTTCCATGAGGCATATTCTGGTTCAGCAGGCATCTGTCTGAATGTCCATTTGCTGGTACTCGATATTTGTTAGCTACTTGTTAGAAAGTTTAACAACATACCCTTTTGGTACTTAAACAGTTTTGGTAGGAGTTTACAATCTGAGAAATATATATATATTTTTTTATCCTCACCCGAAGACAGATTTCCATTTTTTGTTCAGATAGAGTGGGAGGGAGAGAGAGAGAGAGAGAGAAACATCGATGTGAAAGGGACACATCGAGTGGTTGCTTCCCGCACGACCCAACCAGGGCCGGGGACAAACTGCAACCGAGGTACGTGCCCTTAGCGGGAACTGAACCCTGGTCTCTCTGGACCACAGGCCGACGCTCTAACCGCTGAGCCAAATCAGCCAGGGCAGAGAAATAAATTTTTTACATTCTATTTTAATTTTTCACCTTTGTATCTTGAGATACTGTGCTCTCTGTCTCTACTATCCGTTTTATGAAGTAGTGCTCCCTTGTTCTAATCCTTCTCTGGATTCAGGGGTCTCCATTAACCCATTTCAATATTGGGCTCATAAGTCAATCACCTGGTTCCCATATTTTATGATTTTATAGTGACCTTTAAACTCCCTCAGACCATGAAGCTGGAGTCTCCTTTTCACGCTGAGCACACTTTTATCCAGCCAGCCTTGGCCTCCATTTGCCTTTGTCCAGATCTTTTTCTGTTCAGTTAGCCTTATTCTGAGAGTCAATGACTGGAACTGGACAAGTCTCATTCCTTCAGATATTCTGAAATTGCTCTCAGTGGACAGAATGAACGCTGCCTTGGGCTCATTCCCGCCACACTGCACAGGGTTGGCCGTGGGCCAGCAAGCGTCGGTGCGCCTGGTTCTGGGTGATGCTTCTGTACATCGGGGAGGTCCAGTGTGCTACCAGCCTTCTGAGCCACAACAAGGGCAAAGTTGTTTGAAGCTAAATACTTTAAAAATAATAATAATACATAGGTGTCATAACACATCTTCTGAGTGAAGATTAAAGTGAATTATATAAAGCACTTAAAGAATACCTGCTATACAAATATTATTATTATTACTGTGTTGCTGTTAGACTTAAATAGTGAAAGTAAATTGTTCTGTTGTCCACAAATAACTGAAAACATATTTTGACTCCAGTTGCCTTCTATTTTCACTTTCCCAATATTTCCCTACTTCCTAAAATAAATCTTATCTGTTCTTCTTTCCCCAGTATCAGTACTTTCCAAATAAGCAGATATGTTCAAATGAGATCTTCTTATCTTTCCCTTAAAAGTTCTTCCCTCTTGTATGTAAAGTGGAAAATCTAGCTACTTAATAGCAAAATAGCAAGACATGGTGTATTTGTGTCTGCTGCCAACAGCCTGCTCTTACAGGCTAGAGAGTGCAGAACACGTCTGAATCCCCAGAGCAGAAATGCAGAGTAAGCTCCGGGGGGTGTGCGCATGGGCGTGGCACCGTGTGAAGGCGAGTGACCCAGCCTGGGGCACGTGGAGACCATGCTGCAAGCTGAGGACACGGCAGAGTGCAGCTTCTTCACTTAACTGTTTCTGCATTTGTGGCCCTCAGCTGTCCGAATCATGGTGAGAATGCTAGGGACGCATTTTCACACATAAAGTCGTTAGAAATCTTTATTTTATATTTTTAAAAGTTGTTACTTGTTTGCAGTGTCCACTTGTTGTTTCTATACCTAATGCTAGATTTTCAAAAAGGTGTGAGATTGTCCACCTCCAGCAGTGTCCGTTTTCTAAGTGTCCGTTCACGGAGAGACAGGGCAGAGCACACGAGTCTGAGGCCCGACACCTGCGGCTGCCTTAGGATTTCACTCCGCCTCTGCACAGGGAAGCAGTGTTACAAACGCGTGTGGGTTCACTTATTCAAACCATAAGTATTTGACATTGTTATTCAAGCAAGCTTGGCATTATCATGAAAATGTAGCGTGACTTGACATTTTGGAACACAATTTACATTGATGAGCGGTGAGGTGCCCGTTACCCAGAGGTGACAGAGGCACCTTACCTACGGGAGCTGTGTATTTTATCCCTGGGATTATTGCAGGAATCGTTTGCCTTCCAGAAATCACACATTTCTCTTCTGTGGGAAATCAAAGAGGTGGCCAGGACTCATCTTTGGCCTTTCCTCTCTCTCGAACCTGTGCTACGGAACCACCTTCTCGTTGGAACCAGGATCCCACTGCTGTGTGGGATCGAATGGTTTGAAGATGGGGGGGGGGGGGTGAGAGGAGAGAATTGAACTACGAGTTAATGGCATTGATTTGCACCTTCTAGAAGTTAGGTTCTGCTCTCAGGGTCGATGTATCTGAATTGCCTCAGTAACACCACACACCACTTAACGAGGAGCCGCTGTGCCATTGTCCATGCAGGCTATCAGAAGGCCAGACAGGCGCCTGTCCCAGATGGGCAGCCGAAACATGTCAAACCCGAGTCAACGTCACTTCCTCCAGTGTCCCGGTCTGAGTGGTGGACAGTTTCAGGGCCACTGTTTATATATTTACACCCACAGTATCGGCATATCTATTCCTTTTGATGTTACTGACCCCTTAATTTTATAATGAAAAGAGAAATACTGTTAATAATAGTTCACACAGTCCAATTTTAAGTCTTTTAGACAATATTTCAAAAACATTGTAAATAAGAGACTGAATAGCTTCATGCTAATGTATAGTAATGACTAGAGTTACTCAATAATTTTTATCTTCTCCCTAGGGGGTCATATTAGAATATTTTTCCTAATTACTACCCCCCATCACTGTAATTTTAATGCCACAGATATTCTCTTTGTGTCTGTGCTGTGGCTCTTTTGGGAGGGGCTGGCGGCCACAGCATCGTGGCTCTTCCTTCTCCAGGAATCAGCGTCCACTCCACTGCGAGTGGACAGCTCTCATGAGATGCCTGGTGTAGGCCGAGCGAGGTCGGAGCCGTGCACGCCAGTCTGGTTAGACAGTGGTTCACAGATGTCACCTCTGGGCCACAGCACAGCATCTCCTAAAACCATGTCACAGACCATGTTCTGGGGCCTCGCCCAGTCCTGCAGAACCGGGAACTCTGGGCGCCCTGCGGTCTGCCCAGCCAGCCCGCCAGGCCGTCTGGCGCCCACGGCAAAGCTCGCCACCACTGGCGGGGGTGGCCCGCTGGAGGCGGCCCGTGCTGTCACGACACTGAGCAAGTTACATGAAAGCTGTTTTCCACCTGGATGTGGCCGGGATCATTCCTGGTTTGAAACCTCGCACACAGCCTTCTCTGCCTCCCCTGTTGGGGTCCTCCTGAGAACCCCCTGTCTGCCATGGGTGGGAAAGAAGGGGACCCAGCCCCCCTCACCCTCTGCAGGAGGACGTTTTCCCATGTTTGAAAGAGAACTCTCAGCATACTGGTTATGACTACACTGACAAAGCCCGAATTCCCCAGAACAGTAGGTAGGAAAATAAGCAAATGTTTACAGGCTTTACTGGTGAACAGCCCATCACGGGAGGAGAACAAGTGCGAACGAGGGTGCCCACGCCCTGGCAGAAGGAGTTGTGAGCAGAAGTGGAAGACAGAGGAGCAAGCTCTTTTCTTTCTTAAATTGTCCTTTTTGTTTTTACAAAAGTAAGAGTCACTGTGACTTCTTAGTCCCCCTGAGCTCTTTCCGACTCCATTCTCCTGCCTGCCATTCTAATCACCTACTTGGCACCGACTGGCCCACCCTCTTGGCCGACTTTTTTCCAGCTCAGATATATGTACCCCGGTAACAGTCAGGAGTATTTATCCTCACGTGTGGCGTGAGTACAGCGAGGGCTTACCCTGCACAGCGAGAGCAGCAGAAGCCAGGCTGCTAGAGGGAGGCCCACAGCGCACCAGCCAGGGCCCCGGCTCCGGGGCTCGGCACATGTGGCCGCTCGGCTTCCACGGGACAGCTCCAACGCAGGCCCTCCCAAGTCTGCACGTGACAAAATGCACAGCAGATAACTGGATCTCCACTTTGGTGATAGGAAGAATGTCATGTGCTTCAGACCATACGATTTGAATGAAAAATCAAATGTGCAATGGAGAAGAAACATTTTCAAGTTTTTTTCTGTGTTCTGTTTTGTTTTAGATGGAGCTTGCTAAGGAAGAAAAGTGTGAATTTCTGCCCTTCCTGTCCCCACGGAAGGTTCTATTGAAAGGAGGGAGAATTGTGGGTATGCAGTTTGTGCGGACCGAGCAGGACGAAGCTGGGAACTGGATTGAAGATGAAGAGCAGAGGGTCCAGCTGAAAGCCGATGTGGTCATCAGTGCCTTCGGCTCCGTCCTGAGCGACCCTGACGGTACGCCCCTCCCCCCGCGCCACAATAGCTTCCAGCCTTCGGGGGCTTCACTTTGAAGCGTATTTCCTTCTTCTTGTAGGGAATGCAAGCAGTCTTGATTTAAGAAGCTTAGAGATGGTATTTAATGCTTGTTATACAGGATTATTTTTAAAGTGAGGGATTTGAAAAGAACATTAATCTTCCTTTTAAGCCGATAATCAAAATACATATTCTACTTTGTTCAGATGTTGGCCGTGTTTCTTCCAGAAGAACGATGTTTCCTTCCATTAGACCTGGGGTGGCGGGGGGCAGAGAAGCTGTGTCAGGCAGCCCTCAGTATTCAGACCCAGGAGGGCCTCGTGACTAGGCGGAAACAGGTGTGGTTGGGATGGTCCAGCCAGCACTAGAGACATCCAGTGAGGAAGCCTGAACCCAAGTCATTTCCTCTGGACGGGGAGCGGCCGTGCTCAGGAAGGGAAGCGGGCCCTGCGAGAGGTGACGAGAAAAGGAGATGCTGTGCATCACATCCCAGCTGAAGGGCAAGTCAGCACTGAGGCCGTCCTGTGACGTTGCCCACACAGGGTGCCAAGGCCCTGCATGCCTTCCTTTGCAAACCCTTTACCTTCTGGTACACACTGTTGAAATAACAGTTCACTCATTTATTTACTGAAAGGAAAAGAAAAAAAAGACATTTCTCAGTCAGAGATTCATTGAGAACAAGGATCAGAACACACCTAGCCCTGTCTCGGACCTGCACTTGTGTCTGAGCCAGGGAGGGAGACATGCAAATATGGGGACACGCCTCGGCAGCTTATCTGGAAGACATCAAACATCTCGGTACCTGGGAACTTCCAGATGTTTAATGTCATCAAGATAAATGTTTTCAAATAGCTGAATGATGGCCTGAATTTCTCACTTTTCTTCTTGATGTCTCTGTGACCAGCAGACACAGTCAGTGTGGTCTGTTTATTCATTAACTGGGTTCGGTGAGAAAGAAAGAGCAATGTGTCAATTGCATCCTATTATCTAAAAATGCGTCCGCTGCTTCCTACTCTGCACGTCGCCAAAGACGGAGTAGAATTTGAATCGTGTTTAACCAATAATCCTCTTGATGGTTCGCCTACCCAACAATCATTAGCTACCCATCTAAATTTATATTGCACAACTGACAACTCGAATATTAAGAAAAATGTATCTTTTCCTAAGCAAACCAATATATCTATATTATGCATTTCCTATCATAAAAATGTTAAATGCCTCAACACTTGATAGAAAAGATACACATATGAAATATTTAAAACAAATTTGGATAATATCCTTGGATTAAAGTTGCTAATTATTTCATTGCTACTGAGGCTAATGACAGTTATGAGTAACCGTCATTATTTTACCCAGTTCTGTTTCATGCGATCTCCTTCCTTGGGTTGTAGCAGTGAGTGGGAAATGGGGACCGGAGATGCGCGTGCCCTGCGCGTGGAGCAGACATGTGCCTGCTTATGGCGAGCACAGGGCAGCTGCGCCTTTCGTTACTGCTGGCCCGTATTCGGAGACAGCGTGGTGTCCAGCTTCTGATTTGGTTGAAATAATAAAGCCTTAGCCTTATTCAATATCTCTCCCATGAAAAATGCAAAGTGGTTCCTCCTTTTAAAAATTCTCATCCAGCCTGGCCGGTGTGGCCCAGTGGATGGAGCAGTCACCCCGGGGACTGAGAGGTCCCGGTTAGATTCTCGGTCAGGGCACATGCCTAGGTGTTAGGCTTGATCCCCAGTTGGGGGCGTGCAGGAGGAACTGGCTGATGTTTTTCTCTATAAAAATCAATAAAGAAAAAAAATTTAAAAAATAAAAAAAGGTAACAGTTGAACAACATTATTTCAATGATATATTCTCCGATTAAAGACAAAAAGAAGTGTAAATAAATACTGAATTCTAGTTAGTAAATTTTTCCCTAGTGGTATGCTTTAACAATTCTAAAATTATTTTCCATGTATTCTACAATTCAGCAAAATAGATATATAAAATAAATAATCAATAAAAACATATTTAAAAAATAAATAAAAATAACAAAATTAAAATGCTCATCCATTACCTCTAACTATGCAAGATTCCTGATCATATTAAATTGAGGTTTTATTGTTTGAAACTGATTTTCAAGGCTGTTGGTAAATCAAGCACAAGGAACCTCCAAACAGCATTTCTGCTCCACAAATTTCCTTCCCTGGAATTTTTAAATTGCGTATTTTAAAAATACAGATTTCGTAACATAGGAAGTCTCTTCTGCTGAACCGACATTTGAATTAATTCTCCTCTCTCTCTCTCTCTCTCTCTCTCTCTCTCTCGGATAGTCGAACACTGAAGAGACTCTGGGTGATTCTGTCCCCTTCTTGTGCAGCGGTGGTGCCAGGGGCAAAGGTGTGCACGTGTCCGTTTGCACTCTGTGAGGGGACATGTTGCCATTTGACTGACCTTACAGCTTGCTGTTTGCAATGGCGGCAGTAACAGCTGGCCTTGTCCCCACGTCCCTGCGAGATGAGGTGACAGAGTCCCATGTGTCTTTGAAGGCACCCCAGACACCTGCTCACTCTTTGGAAATGTCCACTTTGAAAAGATATATTCAAACTATATTGTAAACCCACAAGAGGCAGAAACTGTACCATTGCAGTGTGTTGTAGTTCCAATAGCAGCCAATGTATTAATCTGCCCAAACAGACACATGGTGTGTATTTGTGCATTTGACTTGACTTGAGTCATGTTAAGATACTCATCTTATTAGACCTAGTTGTTATTTTTTTCCTACTCTGGGGTAGGTTTGGTTTATTTTTCTTAGAAAATATTTTTAAAATAGTTCAATTTTTCTACAGCCATTGATTCCCCCCGTTTTATCATACATTGTTGCATTCTTTATAATCCAATAAACATTACGCTCATTGGCATCAGTCCGGTGTAGCAGCTGGAGCCAGGTGGTGCCCTCAGAAACCTGGCCTCCTGAGTCCCTTGTACTTCATGGTCCTGACCTCTTCAGAGGGATGATTCCGTATCTACTGTCTCGAGTTGTTTTAGTAATTAATTAACTAGAATATATGTAAAGCACTTAGATATATTCCTAGTGCATGGTGTGCATCTCTGAAGTTTCAGATGTTATCCTGTGCAACAAAACAGTGTTTTATTTTATTTTATCTTTTAGTTGAAAGTATTACAGATGTTTCCCCATTTCCCCTCATTGGCCCCCTCCTCTCCACTCCACTCCCTCCCCCATCAGGACTTCACCACAGTATTATATGTGTCCACAGACAAAACCATAATTTAATCATTAAATTGAGTTCTATCTCAGCCCTGTGATAGTATGACTGTTGTCCAGAGGTAAGAGCATCTGAAAATCAGAACCTCGGCTGAGGCCTCTCGGGCCCTGTTGTCCTTTTTTTTTTTTTTTTCAAATCTTTATTGTTGGATGTAAAATGTATTACATATGTTCCACATTTTTCCCCCATTGACCCCCTCCTCCTCACTCCCGCCCCCCTCCCACCTTTTCCCACACTATTGTCTGTGTCCATTGGTTATGCATATAAGTTCTTTGGTTTATTTTTTCCCACCCCTCCCAGCCCCTTTCCCTTTGAGGTTTGTCAGTTTAGCAATGAATTTGTGCTTCTTAATCCCTTCACCTTTTTCACCCATTCCCCCAACCCCCCTCCCAACTGGCAACCAACAAAATGTTCTCTGTATCTATGAGAATGTTTCTGTTCTACCTGTTCATTTTGTTTGTAGATTCCATTGTTGATAGATATGTATTCATTGCCATTTTGTTTGTTCATACATTTTATCTTTTTCTTCAAAAAGACCCTTCATCATTTCATATAATAACGGTTTGGTAGTGATGAACTCCTTTAACTTTTTCTTGTCTGGGAAAGTTTTTATATGGCCATCGATTCTAAATGACAGCTTTGCAGGATAGAGTAATTTTGGTTGTAGGTTCTTGGTTTTCATCACTCTGAATATTTCTTGCCACTCCCTTCTGGCCTGCAAAGTTTCTTTTGAGAAATCAGCTGACAGCCTAATGGGAACTCCCTTGTAGGTAACTAGTTGCCTTTCTCATGCTGCTTTTAAGATTCTCTCTCTGTCTTGAACCTTTTGCATTTTGATGATGATGTGTCTTGGTGTGGGCCTCTTGGGGTTCATCTTGTTTGGGACTCTCTGTGCTTCCTGGACTTGTATGTCTGTTTCCTTCACCAAGTTAGGAAAGTTTTCTGCCATTATTGTTTCAAACAGGTTTTCGATTTCTTGTTCTCTCTCTTCTCCTTCCGGCACCCCCAAGATGCAAATGTTGGCACGCTTGAAGTTGTCCCAGAGGCTCCTTACACTATCCTCATTTTTTTGGATTCTTTTTTCTTTTTGCTGTTCTGATTGGGGATTTTTTGCTTCCTTATATTCCAAATCGATGGTTTGCTCCTTGGATTTACATACTCTATTATTAAAGCTGTGTAAATTATTCTTTATTTCAGTTAATGCCTCCTTCAATTCTAACTGTGTTTTCACGATTTCTAACTGGTCCTTTTTTATGCTCTTGAGGCCCTCCCTAAGTTCACTGAGGTTCTCCCTAAGTTCATTGAGCATCCTTATAAGCAGTATTTTGAACTCAGTATCTGTTAGGTTGCTTATCTCCCTTTCGCTTAGTTCTTTTATTGGGGTTTTGTTTTGTTCTTTCATTTGGGACCTGTTTCTTTGTCTCCTCATTTTGGCTGCCTCCCTGTGTTTATTTCTGTGTATTACTTAATGAGAGGTATGGGGCTTGCTGAGACCCGATGCTGCTCGTTTGAAAGAATTTAGGAAAAACCTGAAGCAGGATCCAAGACCAGCCAATCCTATGGTTAAGCAAGTGGCAACAGCTTGGGTGGGCCTGAAAGTTGGGTGGGGCGGGGCGGGGTGGGGCGGGGCCTCAGGGAGTCAGCAGGGCGGGGCTACCAGTGTGAGCCAGGTTGCTGGAGTCCCAGATATGGCGGCTGTCTGCCGCCCCAGGGAAGGGCTCACCAAAGGAACAAAGGCCTCTTACAGCACGTTTGTCCCTGAGAAAGCCCCCTCTCCAGCCCTCGCTCCAGTAACAAACAGCTCAGTTCTTCCCTGTGTGTCTCTGGCGCCCCTCGAGCTGCCTCCCCTCCGAGCTTGGAGGGAGAGAGTCCGATAAGTCCGTGCGCGGGCCCTTTAAGGAGCTGCCTGGGGCTCCAGCCGCCTCAGCCTCCCTGAGCCTCAGTTGCCGCTGGTTTTTCCAGCCAGAAGTGATGGGGATTTTCTTCCTGGCCCTGGACCCTGAGCGGGGCACCTGGTGTGGGACGGGGACCCCTCAGTCCTCAGGGAGGACCTTCCCAGCCGCGGGAGCCTCCTGATTTTTATCCGCCACACGTGGGTGTGAGACCAGCCCGCCGCGCCGCCGCCTCCCCTACCAGTCTGGATGTAGCTGCTTTTTTAAATTCCGTAGTTGTAGGACCTTCATTCAGCTTGATTTCAGGCAATTTTGAATGATGGTTGTTCTGTAGTTTAGTTGTAACTTGGATGTGGTTGTGGGAGGACGCGATACCGCGTTTACCCGCCATCCTGACCGGAAGTCTCGTCCTGTCTTTCTTAATGAGTGAAATGATACTCTTTCATTTATGGTTTTAAATAAGACAAGATTTTATTGATTTGCTTATTTTTATTTGCAGATAAAACTTTGCACAATTTGTAACTTTATCATATGTTTGAAAGTGTTTTATTATTAACTCTGTTTTCACAACATCAAAAGGGATTTTCTTTCACTAATTTTTAGTAGTTAGAAATCTCCATTTTGAATTTTCACAAGTCTAGTTTTTAAAGAGTGAAAGATTTTTAAATAACCTTGTTATTTAAACAACTCTTAAAAATGGTGAGATTGGGCCACATTTATTATTTGTTTAATCTAAGATGATTGTTTTTATTTTGAGAAGGAAAGAGAGAAACACTTTTGAGGGTACTTAGTCTGAGTTTTTAAGTGCTTGAAAATTATGGGATGAAATAATTATGATTTAAAATTTGTGTTTTTTTAAACTTTTAAAATTGATTTGAGAGAGGAAGAGAGAAAGAAACATCTATTGGCTGCCTCCCGTAAACACCTGGACCAGGGACTGAACCTGCAGCCTTCCGTGTATGGGATGGTGCTCCAACCAGCTGAGCCACCTGGCCAGGGCAGAGTCACTGTGGTATGCATTTCTATAACCAGAAATACTAGCAATAAAATTCAAAGAACAGATGAACAAATACTGCCCTTCATTGCTAGATAGGAGACTTTTTCGGTTGATGACAAAACGATAGGCTTCCTGGTGACCAGTATAACTAAGTGGCTGAGGTAGGATGGAAACGAAGGTCGGTCTGGTGCAGCTGGCCCGACGAGCCGCCAGCACCTGCTGGGTTTCCGTGGGTATGTTCCCAGACGTGCTGGGTGGGGCCTGGGTGAGTGCGCATTCTCAGCCCCTCACAGTGCGGGCATTTGTTTGCTAACTCCCATGGTGTGCTGCCCCGGGCACTGCACGAGGCTCTGGGGTAAAGTGACAAAGAGGAAAATGCAGACCTTGCACCTAGAAGTGAAGCTGAGTGGGGAGACTCTCATTTCAGTCAACTGTGCAGGGAGGAGTTCAAGTCCCGGGGAGCACAGAGACAGTCTGGGCATTCTGAGCTCTCCCTGGAGAACACAGCTGTCTGTCTGCCGAAGTCTGAGCCTGTGGAGGGGCTTCCTGGGGGAGGGGCAGCTTGCTCAGCCCACCCTGTCAGGGCAACCAGGCACCCCACAGTCACTTTAGAAGCTCTGTTAAAAAAAAAGCATGTCTCAGAAAGTTGTCCTTACTTAATCATGCACGTTCCTCTTGATACATGAAGATCTGCGTTTTCCATTTTCATTTCTAAAATCGAACTTTCTGTTTTGTGATTTCCACTGTTCATTTGCTCATGAGTCATCATCCAGTGGCCATTCCTGGGCATCCAGTGAGGTGACAGGCACTGTCCAGGCTCGAGGGGACGGACAGAGTGAGCGGGTCTTCACCTTTCAGGGCCTCACGGGCCCACGGGAGAAACAGGCACGTGAACACACTCTGCAACGTAATGTGCTCATCTGAGATCCCGTCTGGACTGGGTTCGAGCCCGAGTTTCTCTGTTTGAGGCAATTTCATACCCCAAAGTGTGAGCTGACAAGTGGCCCGGTACGACCAGAGAGCGGTGGAGATTCTCTGTGGCTGGAAGAGCTGCTCCGTGGTAAGACAGGGGGAGAGTGTCTAGGGATGAGATGGCAAGGAATTTGGTACACATCCGTGTGGACTAAAGAGACATGTGTGGTCAGCTGGGGGTGTTGAGCGTTACCGTCTGCCCCTCCAGGTGACAAGCAGGAGGTCTGGACATGGGAGGCCTTTGGGTGGGCGTCCTTCTCTCCGCTTGGGCACTGAACCTTTTGTAACATTTTCCAGACAGTTGGCAATGAGAAACCATGGGGTCACCTTGGTGGTGGCCCCTCTCGGCGGCCAGTGTGTCCAGTAGACGAGGTGAAGGGCTCTTCGCATACAGGTCTAGCCCAGCCTTGCTCGGCTGGCACTCCCACACCGAAGGCATGAGAGGGCTGTGTGATGCACGCCTTGTGTCTCCGTCCAGAGTCACCAGTTGCCATGACTACGCTCTGCGTTTTGCGGAAGGTGGGATAACAGTGAGCAGCATGAGTGCCGCACCGACGCTGTCGGCCTCGTGAAAGGACCCCAGGCTGTGGGGCGAGCAGGTCGGTCTGTGTTCGCAGGAGTGTTGAAGGAAATGGCCTAGAATTATGAGAGAATAGTATCCATGAAGCCAGTTAAAACACTGTTTTTGTTAGTTATAAGTGGCTCCCAGTGAAGGTTCGGATTTAGGCAGAAGAAGCACAACTGTGAAAGAACATTCAGAATCAAGCCCTGTTTCTTCAATAGGATACTCAGATTGGGTCACTGGTTTGACAAGAGGTTGAATGGGGCGTGTCTGGGGGGGAGGGTCTGCCCCAGGTTCCTGTGCAGAAGAACTCACAAATGCAGCAGGTGGACAGGTCTGAGGGACAGGGCGACGCGTGGCGTCTGATCTGCTCGTCCATTCTACAGCGGAATTGGAATTGAGTGAAGAAAACAGGCTCGCCCTGGCCGGTTTGGCTCAGCAGTTAGAGCATCAGCCAGCAGACCAGAGAGACCCGGGTTCGGTTCCCGCTAAGGGCACGTACCTCGGTTGCAGTTTGTCCCTGGCCCCGGTTGGGGTCATGTGGGTGGCAACCAGTCGATGTGTCTCTCTCACATCGATGTTTCTCTCTCTCTCCTTCCCTTCCTCCCTCCCGCTGTATCTGAAGATAAATGCAAAAATGTCTGCAGGTGAGGATAAAAAAAATAAATAAATAAGTAAAAAAGAAAACTCAGGCTGACGAAACTGACCTTGGGGAACGTGACGTATCATTTTTCTCTCTAGTGCCTAGAACAGTGGCTATTTGTTGATTAAATTAATGTGTGTGAGCCATTATCAACTGGAGTTTAAATAACTTCTTTAAAGTATGGGAAATGTGGCATTTCTTCTGGAAACCCAGAAGCACCTCCCCATTCTGTAATGAAGGGGAGAGTCAGAGCTGATACTGCTGCCCCCAGAGGGGAGGGGAGGGGAGGGGAGGGGAGGGGAGGGGAGGGGAGGGGAGGGGAGGGGAGGGGAGGGGAGGGGAGGGGAGCATGCACGGACCAGGCTGCTCGGGCTCTGGGTTCATCTTCACGGCCTGAGTACTGAACGTGGGTGTGCCGGACGCTTCCTTCATGCCGGCTGGCCCAAGCTGAGAATGACCCCTTCCTAGTCTTTTCTGTACGTTGCTCTGCTTTTAACCAGATTTTGGGCAAGAACTATTCTCAGGAACTCAATAGCAAAAACACTGCATGTGTTCTTAAAAACTGTCCTAATGATCAGATTCTTCTAGCTGCGAGATGTATTGCCTTTCTATTGTAAATACACTGTGGGTGTGTGGGGGGGTGAACTGGTGGAACCCAGTGCATACTGGCAGGTCTGCGGAGTGACCGCCAAATAATAGAATCTTTGCAAGTTGTTCTTTGAAGTTGTTTTAAAGAGGTGGAGAGGATGGGGGTGGGGTCACACTGATAACAGTATTGAAAGTGATGTGGAATCAACATCACATCACTTACAACTTCCTTAGACATCCCCTTGAAGCACAGCATGATCTTCCTGTAATTATTTTACTTCCTTTAATAGTTGCATAGGAATGGGTTTGTTTCCGTGAATATCTCTGCTCAGAGCCTTCCCTTATCTTTGCTTTTCAGGCTTCACTGGGGTTGACATCATAGGCATTCTTGCAGGGAGACAGCGGATACATTCATAGTTCCCATCAAATCAGAGATTACATACAAGCAGCAGAGCCGCGGCCTGTTTTACGTTTTGCTGGGGAAAGAGGGTAGAAAATGGGAAAACTGCACAATTGTTCCAGAGAACAGAAATCATAAAACATGGCCAGTGTTGTTCAACATTCAGGGAGTGGCAGAGATGTCCTGAGCTTTATTGATCATGGCCTATTATATTTGTCTTTTAGACATCAGTTAGCTTATGGTCTACTCAAAGTATACTGAAACCTAATACTCTTGTGAAATATTAACTACACTAAGCTGCTATGAGATACACAATCTAGGAAAATTATAAAGCAATAATGTGGATTCTGTCTAATGTTCTCAGTAGTATTTTGTGTTACACATTGTTTTTATGAATTACTTGATTTGTGTTCTTGGCTCAAAGCACAAGATAAATTTAACAATATACCTACTGAAGATAGTCTTTGGTTAAATCAGACGTTGCCCTTCATAGATGTATGTTATAATTGGATAAGTTGGAAAGTTACATTGAAACCAGTCGGAATGAGTGAAGAGAAGGACAGATGTTGGGATGAAGAGACTGAAATGACTGCCTTCGTATTCATGTTCCTACAGCAGGTTCCCAGTAAAGACAAAAGCATATGGAAGTGTTGTATCTAATTTCACAGAGGGGGTCCTCCCCTGTGGTCCAGGTGTGTGTCTCTAAATGTCCCTGAAGACCTCCAGGCTTTTCCATTTGGTACATCTGTTGTTGAGTTGTAGTTGGATTTAAAATAAAATAAATAAATAAAAGAAGAAAAAATAAACAAACCCTGAGTGTGACCTGGGTAACTCACCTCAGTCTCAGTCTCCTTAACTGTAAGATTGAAATAAGGATCGGAAAAGACAATAGATACACATTGCCAAGTCCAGAGCTAACCACAGCTTTGGGGAAGCTGCCAGTCAGTGGGAATCATTAGTGTCCTGCCTTGTCTGCATGGCAGTACACCTAACGCCCTGTGTCAGGAAGCTACAGTTTTGAATTGCGCATTTACTGATGTACAAAAATTGTTAAAAAGAAATTCTGCTGTATGTCTTAAGTTAGTGCTGAAGTATGCCTACAGCCAATCAACAAGGGAAGGAAAAAAGTCGTAAGATGGATATCAAAAAATAACATTAATGAGCTGCTAAAGCTAAAATTACAGGAACTTATGAAATTGGTTAAACATAAAAACCATTAAACTGTTTACTGAAGCTTCACAGATATTCCGCAGCTAATGAGCATCTCTGCTATTTAAATAAGCCCAAATCGAACACACATTACATGGTGCGTAATTAGTCATAGCAGTCAAACACACACACACTTACTTTTAAAGCTCTATTTAGGGAATCTTTTCCATTTGATTTATTTTGTTAATTAAAATATTTTTCAGTATTCACTTATATTTTAATAATATTGTTTCTGCAAGTTGTATAATTTACTACTGTTTTTATGTAGGCTTTAAATGCAGCTAATGGGGAATCTTACATTAAACAGTTTTTTTTAACCCCTTTCTGTAATTATTTATATCACTTCTTGATCTCATTCAGCATTCTGGAAAGTTCTTTCACTGAGAAGCATATATAAAATATTTTAGTAGCCTCTACTTTTTTTTCATTGTCTCCTAATTATCAAGAAGTATTAAGCACCCAAATGTGCATAGAATTATGATGATTATGGTCCAAATCAGATTAAAGGATGATCTATTCCTTCAAGGAGTTTGTAGTCTTAAGTAGATGGTATCATTGAATATAAATAAGCAAATCAAAGTGCAGCGTTTGGGAATCCAACAGAGAATTCGAAAACAACCCCACGCATTTTCTTCGAGGACGCTGACCTCCATGAGGAGATCGCTTCCAGATAAAATGAAATCAAATCTTCAAGGAGTTTAGAGTTTTAAGTTGATGGAATTATTGCAGAGAAATAAGCAAATCGAGGTGAAGTGCTTGGACAATTTTAATTCTGAATTGATTAGTTGGTCAGTTTAGGAAATGAGAGTGAGACTCCCTGAAGAATACCAGGAAAACAGAAGCAGTTGCTACAGGCGATGATTGATGTCCATCTTTTGTGTTTAACTGTGATGCCCCCGCTTGTCCTGAGCTTCCAGAGGAAGAGATGAAAGCTGTATTTTCACACTGCCCGGATTCTACTAGCTTACCCAAACTAGACAGACACTGTTTAATCATAGCAGTGGGGACGTCAGCTAGTCAAACCAAGCAAGAGAAATTAACCAAGTGCCTATTCTTCCCTAGGCAGTGGAGAAGTTTTATTAAAGAAGCTTGAAAAATAAGGCAAATAGTTTTATTTATTCTCCACAATGAGCAGACTCTCTGATTGTGGAAATAAGACCTACAAGAAAATAATACACGTAGACCGGATAATGTGAGTGCCAAATAACGGAACGACAGCTGTTACATTGTTCACATTACTTTCGCCAACCAAAATCATGCATGGGTTCCTCTTATGTTCCAGGTATCATCTAGATGCAGGGCAAGATGGCCCAGGTGTCGTCCCCAAACTCAAGGAAAATTTACAGAGGTGCTTGTTTAACAGAGAACGGTTGGGGTTAATTTAACATAAAGGGAAAAAAATGGGTCCACGGGAAAGTGACCGAAAGGCTATGTTTGTGAAGCTGGCCAAGGCTAGAATTCTTTGCTGTTCCTCTCACCTCCTTTGGTCTCCCCTATGGCCCCCTGTAGTGAAGCTTCTAGAGACTGTTTTGGGCACATTGCCAGGCTTCCATTGCCCCCATTCCAAGGGCCATTGGCAAGGAGGACTTTGGAGTAAGAAATAACTGGATTCAGATTTCAGGGTGATTGCATCTCTATTGAAGAGTTGTTTTGTGGTCTAGATGAGATACGATGTGGGAATGCCTGGCATCATGCCTGTCTCACAGAAGGGATCAATTCTTTCGTAGGTGAGGAGGATATAAATGAGATGGAAGAAGTAACCAGGAGAAAGTTTCCTTTGGATGAGTTGTAGCCCAAGAAAGACAGTTTACAGATGAGAGCCCGATGGAGGGACATTCTACAGTTCAGAGAAGATCAAATGAATGGGAATCCACCACTGGATCACCCAGGAAGGCAGAGGGAGGAAGGCCGAGGTCACAGACTTTAGTGGCTATGGAGACAATAGACTGGAAGGAATAACTGGGTGGGGAAAATAGTAGACAGTCAGTATAAATCATCCTAGGAAATTAGGTAAAGAAATATGTTAGTATGGCAGTGAAAAAGGGAACCATGTTAACGCCAGTTTTTCAAAAGGAGAAGAGACTAGGAGAAATACAATATTCTAAGGAGAGTCAGAGATGATATTTGAGGCTCTGGAGGAGCAGAAAGGTGTAGAATCAAGATTGCCTTTTTAAGGGTTATGAAAGAAAGTGAAGAATGTTCATGTGGAAGCTATTGGGTTGGGGAGTGCCTAGCATGTCGCTTCCAACACTTAGAAGTAGAAGATTATGAAGACAGAACCCATGCTATCAAATTTGATTATTCTTAGTTGAAGGCACTATCTGGTTCTGACCCTTCCTTACCCCAGCTTATTTTATTTAAACGGGCCTCTGCTCTCCTGACCCTGTAATTAGTGATTATTTTCTTTTGCTGAGATTTTGCTTTCAGCTTTGATTTACTAGGATGGTTGCCTTATCTTGCTTTTTTGTTTCATTGTGCTTTGGTCCTAGTGGCTAATAGGTTATGCAAAATTAAACAACAAGCACACAGATGAATCCATCTATGTTTTCAAGACACCATTTTGTGATAGATGTTGAATTTTTCTCCCCCATTGTTTTAAAGTATAACATCTCAAACTCAACATAGAATACAAACAACCCTTCCTGATTGAGATTTCTGTCGCATTGTTTATGGAGGATTAATTTACATTTATGCACTATAACACAACATTCTTGACATCCTTTTATAAATACTGAGAAATATACTTGTCATATGCTTGTGGGTCTCTCTTCTGCAGATATGACAATGCGGCTCCGTCAGTTTAATTGACCTTGGCAATCTGCATCTCCTAGTGATGTGTCCCTGAGGAGAAGCTTCTGCAATTTTGAGCTGTGGCTTATTGAAGAACTTGTGTGTCACAATACAATTAAGTCTATATTTAAAAAAATAATTTCATGCATAACATTAAATTGACTAAAAGTTCCTATTTCAAAGCCACTTCTTGTTTTAAAGTGACCTCAGAGTGTCTTTTAAAAATTAAATAAACATATACGAACATAGTAGTAATTAAAGCAGAAAAATAACATAAATCTTGAATGTTTGGTATACACTGAGGATGTTTTTATTCTTTTTTTCTTTTCATCCTCACCCGAGGACATTTTTCTATTTTTTGTTCATACAGAGTGGGAGGGAGAGAGAAGAAGAGAGAGAGAGAAACATCGACGTGAAGGGACACATCGAGTGGCTGCCACCCGCACGACCAACCAGGGCCGGGGACAAACTGCAATCGAGGTACGTGCCCTTAGCGGGAACCGAACCCGGGTCTCTCTGGACCGCAGGCTGACGTCTAACTGCTGAGCAAAACCAGCCACGGCTTTTCGTTCTTTTTAAAGACTGCATTTAACACACTTCTCTCCTGTTTGCAGAATAATAGAGACTGTAAGTAAGCATATTCTGGGGTTCTTTTTAAAGTTCTTTTTCTGTCCAGCTACAGAGCTACCCAGACATGTGCCGCAGACCCCTTCGTGATGCAGCGTCACGGACCCCTGTGGGGAACTGCCTGACCCCACCAGTTAGTTATAAACAAGAAGGAGAGACTACAGCCCTTTTATAAATATTCATTACACCGCATAGGAAACGGCAAGCAGTTATTTGGTTTGCAAATGTGAATATACATTTTCACCCTCTTAGGCTTTCCCTCATTGCGAGCTAGAGAGGCAGGCAGGGCCGTGCTGCCCAGGGCTGTTCTGTTGGCCCCTGGGGAGGAGCAGCAGAGCGGGAAGGGCCCTGCGGAGCTCCCGGAAGGCACCGCGAGGAGGAAGGCAGGGAGTCTTCCTCATGGACAGCCTAAGGGACAGACTGTGAAGAAGATGCACACGCCTTCTGCTTTTCTTTTTACTGAATCCTTGATTTGACTTCTATGTTAAATACTTCAGAGCTTAAAATATGTTTAAAAAATAGAAATAACTGTTATATTTCAAAAGACTCATTGAAATCATGAAAGGTATTTGGATTCATCATATCAAATTCAACAAAGTTTCAATAAGTTAATTCATGAATTCATTTTCTGTCTATCTACCTCTCTCTCTCTCTCTATATATATATATGCACACACATATGTATATGTATATACACACAAACATACACACACACACTCACACACACATACATATATATTTACGTAGAGTCCATGTGCCTACAGGGAATGGTGCTAACTGATCTGAACCTTTTGATGATCGAGTTGTAATGAATGATCCTCTTTGGCTGGCTGCTCAGCCCACTGAGAGAGTGTTTCCTCTGTGCTGTCTCATTGCTCACATTCCCAGAAGTTGTTCATGTTCTACTTTTTCAGGGATCCTTTGTAGATGTTGGTAAGTCAAACGTATTAGCTATTAAATGCAAACAAATGATTTCTATTTTGATTGACATAAGCTTTACTATAATATGTTAAATACCCTCCTAACCAGCTACTGGGCCTCTCATTATCTTTTCTGTTTATTTCTTAAATGTGAAGCATTTAAATGTGAGCATGTTAGATGCGAAGGCCTCCGAAAAAGAGTAGGGAAATCAGCAGATACGGCTCAAAAGGGGTCTCAGATCATTTTCATAATGACAGGAAAATCCTTTTCTGTTTTGGGACACAGTGTCAGACATTTGTTTGATTATTAGTGAGATTAGCTCGATATTACCAATGATTCAATAACTAAAACTATTGATATTCAGGTCCAAGACTTCAAGGTATATATGAATTAGACATTGAAGAAAAAGAGCGTAATTTTACAAGTACACATGAGTACATGTGAGTTTTAGGGACATAAAATAACACAATGTGTATATAGTGGACACATCGTGAATAGGATAACACTGAATTCACAGGTAACTGCCTGTTAGGTGGCTTACAGTGTCCACGCTGAATGTTTTAGGAAATGCAAGTTACTTATTAAACTTATGGTAATGTCTCCTGACTAATTGACTGAGTTAGCAATGGAGTCCTAATGCAACAACGAATCAAACCATGTACATTTTAAAGTATAGATTATAAAGCACATCTCTCAGGAACGTGGCCGACTTGAGCACCTGCCATGTGGAAGGCACTACGTTTGAGGGCCATGCTGGCTCTGGGCCGGGGCTCCTGTGCCCGTAGCCGGGCAGGTGCTGGCTCTGGGCCTGGGGCTCCTGTGCCCGTGGCCAGGCAGGCTCAGTTCTGAGTGAGAAACATGGTGCTGACTCTCTTTCACTATGTATCAATTACTGTGTTATTTTCCATAAGAACATCTGTAAACCTACTTTTGCCCCACCCTGTATTGGAGGACTCCTTTATAAAGAAGAAAATTTACATATGCAAATGTAGGCACCAGGCCTTGAAAGGGGCCCTTGCAGCTGAGGGACCTGGAAGTTTAAGCTTCAGTAACTTTGGTTTTTGATTGTAGTGGCTGCTGAGGGAAATCAGAGATGATGTGGGTGTAATTCCTACCTTGCTCAAGCCTAGAGTAAAATCTGTGCTAACCTACAGGGATGTTATCATAAATCAACGAGAGAGAAAAAAATGTATGAAAGGGCTTTGATTTCCTGGTGAAATTGTTTTGAATACCTTCTCATTTAAATGCCATCTTTATTTCAGGTCACTCTGTAGGACAAAGTTGTATCAAGTCTTGGACAAATAAAGTCATTTCTTATACAGGAGAATTGTTTTTATTGTATAGATGCACCACTTACACAAACCATCCAGTGATGATGGGTTACAGATATTGTTGCTATAAGAGTTGCATCAGGGAGCCATGCTCACTATTGACTTTCTTGCAACTCAAGTAACTGTCAACATATGGTAGTGATGATCTGTTATGCAATGGGAACAGATGATACAGGTCTCTCTTCACCTTTGAGACATTAGAAAAATCTTCTCAAAATGCTATTCTGCATTGGAAATAATTACATGAATATTTAATTTTACTCTCAACGAAAGGTGAAATCACATCAGAGATACAAACAGTAACAGCTTTTTAAATACAAACCTGAGCACAATAGCACTGATCCATCTGCTCACTTATTCATTCGAGTACCCATTGAATTGAGAGTCTCCTGACCTCTAAGGCTGTCCTGGGCTCTGTGATTCAGTGCTGAGTGACCCAACACATTCCTATTCTCATGGAACGCACAGCCTTATGGGACAAACATAATTAACAGTGGTCCCTTAATGATAGTCTAATGTTCTTTAAATAGAAAGTTACAAATATGTACCAAGGTTTATTTCTATTTCTATTATTGCTCAGAAGAAACTTGTTGTCAGTGTCCGAATAACATTTTTACTCAGTCTATTGAACAACTAACTTCCAGAATCTTTCAATCTTTTCTCCATTAGTGTAAGTTGTTATATTCTTTTGTTGTCGTTGTGTTCGTTTCCATTGAATTTATTGGGGGAGAGGTGACATTGGTAATAAAATTATATAGGTTTCTCCCTGGCTAGTTTGGCTCAGCGGTTAGAGCATCGGCCTGTGGGCCAGAGAAACCTGGATTTGGTTCCTGCTAGGGGTACGTACCTCAGTTGCAGTTTGTCCCTGGCCCTGGTTGGGGTTGTACAGGAGGCAGTCACTTGATGTGTCTCTTTCACGTCGATGTTTCTCTCTCTCTCTCTCTCTCTCTCTGTTCCTCTCTCTCCCTCCCACTCTATCTAAACATAAATGGAAAAAATGTCCTTGGATGAGGATAAAAAAAAAATTATATAGGTTTCAGGTGTACAATTCTATACTACATCATCATCATCTGCATACTGTATTGTGTGTTCACCATCCCAAGTCATTTCCTTTCATCACCATCTATCCCCGCTTGACCCTCTTCTACTCCCCCACCCCTTTCTCTCTGGCAATTACCATACTGCTGTCAGACTCATAGACATGGAGAACAAACTGACAGCTGTCAGAGGGGAGGGTGTTGGGGGCTGGGTGGGAAAGGTGAAGGGATTAAGTTATATTCTCTTTTGACTGGAGTGAAGAATATCTCCTTTAGTGTCCTGAAAGACTGCACTTCAAATTAATTTTATCCTAAACAATCTTTCAAATGTCAGGACCATGCATCTGATCAAAGTTCCCTCCAATATTCTTAAAGAAGCTCAGCGTCTTCCTTTTTTTTTTCTTAATTTATTTATTTTTGTTCCAGATGTTTCTCCTTATTCCCCCACTGATTCCCCCTCCCCTTTCCTTTCCGCCCTCTCCCCAGCTTTGTTGTCCCTGTCCATTGTTCATGCACACATGCATATAAGTTCTGTGGTTTATCCCCCCACCCCCACCCCCTCTACTGGGACTACCTCATTACTCAGACTGTTATCTTCATTATATTCCACAACTAAGTGAGATCATATGATACTTGTCTTTCTCTGTATGGCTTGTTTCGCTTAGGATGACACTTTCCAGGTTCCACCATGTCTTCTGAAAGGATAAGAGATCTTTCTTTCTTACAGCTGCATAGTACTCCATTGTGTATATGTACCACAGATGTTTTATCCATTCGTCTACTGATGGACGTTTTGGCTGTTTCCAGATCTTAGCGATTGTAAATAGTGCTGCTACAAACATGGGGTACATATTCTTTCTGATTGGTGTTTCAGGTTTCTTAGGTATATTCCTAAAAGTGGGATCACTGGGTCAAATGGAAGTTCAATTTTTAATTTTTTGAGGTAACACCATATTGTTTTCCATACTGGCTGCACCAGTCTACATTCCCACCAGAAGTGTACTAGAGTCCCCTTTTCTCCACACCCTCGCCAGCACTTGTTGTTTGATGATTTGTTGATGGCGACCATTCTGACAGGTATGAGGTGATACCTCATTGTTGTTTTAATTTGCATCTTTCTGATGATTAGTGATTGATGTTGAGCATTTCTTCATATGTCTCTTAGCCATTTGTATGTTCTTTTTGGAGAGGTGTCTATTTAGTTCCTCTGCCCATTTTTAAATCGGGTTCTTTGTCTTCCTTTTGTTGAGTTGTATGAGCACTCTATATATATATTGGAAATTAACCCCTTATGTGATGTATCATTGGCTCTCACATACAGTGGGTAGCCTGTCCATTTTAATGATGGTATTTTTTGCTGTACAGAAGCTTTTGAGTTTGATGTAGTCCCATGTGTTCATTTTCTCCTTTGTTTCTGTTGCCTTAGGTGATGTGTCAGTGAAAATTCTGCTGCGTATGATGTCTGATATTTTGTTGCCTACATTTTCTTCTAGGATTTTTATGGATTCATGAGTCACATTTAAGTCTTTTATACATTTTGAGTTTATTCTTGTGTAGGGTGTAAGTTGATGGTCTAGTTTCATTTTTTTGCATGTAGCCATCCAATTTTTCCAGCACCATTTATTAAAGAGACTGTCTTTACTCCACTGTATGCTCTTGCCACCTTTGTCAAGTATAAATTGAGCATATTGCCTTGGGTTCATTTCTGGGTTCTCTGTTCTGTTCCACTGTTCTATATGCCTGTTCTTGTGCCAGTACCAGGCTGTTTTGATTAAAGTAGTTTTGTAGTATAACCTGAAATCTGGTAATGTGATCCTTCCTACTTTGTTCTTCTTTTTCAAGATTGCTGTGGCTATTCGACGTCTTTTTTGGTTCCATATTAACTTTTGAAGTATTGGTTCTAGTTCTGTGAAATATGTTGTTGGTATTTTGATGGGGATTGCATTGAATCTATAGATTGCTTTGGGTAGTATGGACATTTTAATCATGTCAATTCTTTCAATCTATGAAGAAGGTATGTGCTTCCACTTTTTTATATCTTTCTCTATTTCTTTTTTCAATGACTTGTAGTTTTCTGCAAATAGGTTCTTTATTTTATTGGTTAAGTTTATTCCTAGGTTTCTTAATTTTTTTGTCGCTATGGTAAATGGGATTGTTTTTTAGTTTCTCTTTCTGTGAGTTCATCATTGGTGTATAAGAATGCTACTTTGCCAAATTCATTTATTAAGTTTAGTAAATTTTTGATGGAGTCTTTGGGGTTTTCTAAGTATAGTATCATGTCTTCTGCAAATAATGACAGTTTCACTTCCTCCTTTCCAATTTGGATTCTTTTTATTTTTTCTTCCTGTCTGATTGCTGTGGCTAAGACTTCTGGTACTATGTTAAATAAGAGTGGCGAAAGTGGGCATCCCTATCTTGTTCCTGTTCTTAAGGGAAATGCTTTTAGTTTCTGCCCATTTAGTATGATGTTGGCTGTAGGTCTATCATATATGGCCTTTATTATATCTACCTATGATTCCTCTATTCCTACACTGCTGAGCGTTTTTATCAGAAATGGATGCTGGATTTTGTCGAAGGCTTTTTCAGCATCTATTGATAATATCATGTGGATTTTATTCTTTATTTTGTTTATGTGGTGTATAACATTTATTGATTTGTGAATATTGTACCAGCCTTGCATACCTGGAATGAATCCCACTTAGTCATGGTAAATAATTTTTTTGATTTTTTGCTGGATCCGATTTGCTAGTATTTTGTTCAGGAATTTGGCATCTATGTTCATCAGGGATATTGGCCTGTAGTTTTTTTTTTTTCTTTGTAATGTCTTTTCCAGGTTATGGAATTAGAGTTATGCTGGCCTCATAAAACAACTTTGGAAGTCTTCCTTCTTTTTGAATTTTTTGAAATAGTTTGAGTAGAATTGGTGTTAGCTCTTTTTTGAATGTTCGGTAAAACTCCCCCTTGAAGCCATCTGGGCCTGGGCTTTTGTTTTCTGGGAGAGTCTTGATTACATCTTCAATTTATTCTGTTGTTATTGGTCTGTTCAAGTTTTCTATTTCTTCCCAGTCCAGTTTTGGGAGACTATGTGTCTCTATAAAGTTGTCCATTTTGCTTGAATTTGTTGCCATATAATTGTTCATAGTAGTTGTTGATGATCTTTTGTATTTCTGTGGTGTCAGTTGTTACTTCTCCTCTTTCATTTCTCATTTTATGTATTTGGGTTCTCTCTCTGTGATTCTTGGTGTGTCTAGCTAAGGGTCCATCAATCTTGTTTATCTTTACGAAAAAACAGCTCTTTGTTCCATTGATCCTTTGAATTGTTTTTTGGACTCTATGTCTTTTATTTCTGCTCTGATCTTTACTATTTTCCTCCTTCTACTTGCTCTAGGGTTTTTTGTTGTTGTTGTTGTTGTTAGTTTGTTTGCTTTCTAGTTCTTAAAGTTGTGAGGTTGGGTAGTCTATTAGAGATTTTTCTTGCTTCTTGAGGTAGGCCTGTAGTGCTATCATCTTTCCTCTCAGGACTGCTTTCACTACATCTCATAGGTTTTGTGTTGTTGTGTGTTCATTTTCATTGGATTCCAGGAAGTTTTTAATTTCTTCCTTGATCTCCTCATTGACCCATTCATTATTTAATAACATGCTATTTAGCTTCCATGTGTTCAAATGTCTTTGCGTGTTCTTGTTGGAATTGATTTCTAGTTTCATGCCATTGTGATCTGAGAAGATGCTTGATATGATTTCAATCTCTTGAACTTGTAGAGCCTTAGTTTGTGTCCTAATATGTGGTCTATCTTTGAGAATGTCCCATGTGTACTTGAAAAGAATGTGAATTCTGTAGTTTTGGGGTGTAATTCTCTGTAGATATCTATTAAATCCATTTGGTGTAGTGCTTCATTTAGAGTCTGTGTTTCCTTGCTAATTTTTTGTCTAGAGGATCTATCCAGTGATGTCAGCGGGGTATTGACATCCCCTGCCATGATTGTATTGCTATCGATTTCTCCTTTGAAGTCTTCCAGAAGATTTGTGATATATTTTGGTGCTCCTATATTGGGTGCATATATGTTTATCAACGTTATATCTTCCTGTTGGATAGCTCCTTTCAATATTATGTAGTGGCCTTCTTTGTCTCCAGTTATGGTCTTCATTTTGTAATCTAATTTATCAGATATGAGTATTGCTACCCCAGCTTTTTTTTCCTTTCCATTTGCTTGGAAGATTTTTTTCCATCCCTTCACTTTCAACTTATATGAGTCTTTTGTTGTGAGGTGGGTCTCTTGTAAACAACATATAGATGAGTCATGCTTTTTCACCCAATCAGCGACTCTGTGTCTTTTTATCGGAGCATTCAATACATTTACATTTAAGGTGGTTATTGATATGTATTTATTTATTGCCATTTTAGTTTAGTGTGGTTCTATTTTTCTTCCTATTTCTCCTGCTAATTACAGCAGTTCTTTTAATATTTCTTTTAGTGCTGGTTTGGTGCTAATATATTCCCTTAGCCTTTTTTTTTTTTTTGTCTGGGAAGCTCTTTATTTGACCTTCTATTTTGAATGATAGCCTTGCTGGGTAGAATAGTCCTGGATTCAGATTCTTGTTTTTCATGACCTTGATTACTTCATGCCACTCCATTTTGGCCTGTAGTGTTTCTGTTGAGAAGTCAGCTGAGAGCCTTTGTAGGTAACCTGTTGCTTCTCTCTTGCTGCTTTTAGGATTCTCTGTCTTTAAATTTTGGCATTTTGATTACTATGTGTCTTGGTGTGGGCCTGTTTGGGTTCTTCTTACTTGGGGCTCTCCGTGCTTCTTGAACTTGAATGCCTTCTTCCTTCACCAAGTTAGGGAAGTTTTCAGTCACTATTTCTTCAAATATATTCTCTAACCCTTGCCCATTTTCTTCTTCTTCAGGGACTCCTATGATGCAAATGTTATTACGTTTCCAGTTGTCCCACAGTTCTCTTAAGCTATCTTCTTGTTTTTAAATTGTTTTTTCTGTTTGGTTTTCTGATTGGTTGATTTTTTTCTACCCTATCTTCTAATTCACCAATCCAGTCTGCAGCTTCCTCTACTCTGCTATTTAGACCTTCCAATGTGTTCTTTATTTCTGATATGTCATTCTTCATTTCTTCTTGGTGATCTTTAATTTTCAACTGGTTGATTTTCAATATTTCTTTGTCTTTACTCATGGTGCTCATGTCCTTACACATGCTGTTGAGGTTTTTCAAGATCATTGCTCTGAATTCTTGTTCTGTTAACTTGCTTAACTGCACTTCATTTATCTCATCTCCGGTAGAGGTCTTTTGTTCTTTCATTTGGCTTTTGTTTCTATGTTTCACCATTTTGGCTTTCACAGTGGGCTTTGGAGCCTGCCAAATTTTCCCTGTGGGTGTTGGTGTTCTGCTGTCTGTGGCTCCCTCTCCTGGATTTGGATGAGGCAGTGAGGACCCACGTAAGACACCACTGTGAAGTCTTACTTTCCTGGTTAGAGTTGCTAGCCCAGGGAATGGTCCAGTTATCCTCTAGCTTTTTGCCTGGAGGCTATTCTTATAGGTCACCTGAAGAACCCTAGTTTGTGAGTTGAATGAAAAACTCCCTCAGGTGCTCAGTGTAAGAGGATTTCCGGAGGTTGGGGCAGATGCTGGTTGTTAATGGGCCTCCATTAGCATTTCAATGGCCACCGGGTTGGGTTGAATCTCCAAGGGAGGGGCCACCACTTCTCCCCAGGGTCCTGGGAAGGAGTAGGATGACCACAGTCCTGCGTGGCTGCAACTCAGCAAAAGCTCTGAGAGCCCTCCAAATCCTGAGTCTCCTCACACAGTTCCAGTCCAGTCTGCCCTCCCTTTGCCAGAGCCCAAGGCGAGTGGCTGCTGCTATTCTAGCCTTTGTCCCGGCTCTGCACTCTGGAGCCACTTGGGATTTTAACCCGTGGGCGCTGCTCCCAGCTAAGGCCGTTGCTCTCGGACGAGTCCACTACCGATCCCGGCCCGTGCTGCCGCTCCCAGCCGAGGGCGCAGCCACTCCCAGCCGAGGGTGCTGCCGTTCCCAGCCGAGGCAGCAGCTCCCAGCCGAGGCCGCAGCAGCTCCCAGCCGAGGCCGCCGAAGCTCCCAGCCGAAGGCACAGCCACTCCCAGCCGAGGCCGCAGCCGCTCCTAGCCGAGGGCGCAGCTCCCAGTGGAGGCCGCTGCCGCTCCCAGCCACAGCTGACTGTGGCTCCTGGCCCCCTCTTGCGTCTCTGCAAACCTACCAGAATTAAGTCAGTGTCCCTGGTTATGTGGTTTTCCAAGTTGCTTTTCGGTTACCTTTTCCTGAGGATTTGTCTTTATTTTCGTTGTAATTCCAGTTTGGTCCTGGGAGATGGTCTGTGGAGCTCCATTCACTCCGCCGCCATCTCTCCTCGTCTCCGAGCCCTGTACTCAGTCTCAGCCTCTTCCTTATTCCGTCCCATGTTGGGGTCCTCAGAACATAGGGTGCTTAGCAATTATTTTAGCATATTTGAAGCAGTTTAAGGAGCTGATGGCCATGTTCAAATTTGTTGATGTTTACAAAATAAAACAGATTGATGACTAAAGGTAACCCTTCCTGGGTCAGTTTAATTGCTCAACATTAGGTGCGAATGATTTAGTGTAAATGTAGACTTTGTGTTGTTTGGTTAATAACACTTATTCTTGTGAAAGAAAGAGGTTTAGCCTTTGACCCAAATTCACATCACATACACCTGTGACTCACAGGAACAAGTTTGGGAGCCTAGGAGCGATAAGAAATTTGTGAAAATAATAATTATGGACAAATAACGTCCAGAAAATGAATTTTAAATACATTTAAAGGAATGTAAATACACTTCATATTCATTAAAATATTTAAAGGGGTATGCTCTCCTTCTTCCTGGATTTATACTTCTGTTACACATAAATACTAGACCTAAAACATTGCCAACTCTGTGGTTTTGCATTTCTACAAGTGAGGTATATTGAGAGTTGGTTAAGTCAATACTTAGATATTTCATTAATTTTCCATTTTTATGCTTCATTAAAAACAGTTGCTTGATTCCCTAGAACAGTCATTAAATCATATTTTTTCTTAATTTTTCAAATTATTATTACATGATACACAGGTTTGTCATGATCTCTTGTCTTTCACCTTTTTTCTCAGTGAAAGAAGCCCTGAGCCCTATCAAATTTAACAAATGGGGTCTCCCAGAAGTAGATCCAGAAACTATGCAGACCAGCGAACCAGGGGTGTTTGCTGGCGGTGACATCGTGGGAATGGCCAACACGACTGTGGAGTCCGTGAATGACGGGAAGCAGGCTTCTTGGTTCATTCACAAATATATACAGGTAGGCCTGTGCAATTGCTTCTGGTTAACTGTTTCAAATGGATAAGTACTTTATTTGTTTTTACTACTTCTGCATATCAATATTTCTATAATTTATAGAATAGCTATATATGTAATCAGTCACATTCCTATTTACTTGGAGAACATTTTTTTGATTTTTTGTGTGGAGTACAATTTTTGGTTGACCAGACATCGATGACCAGTCTGTTATTTCTTGGAAGAAATGAAAGTAGAATCAGAAAAGGCTCTTGGGCGAGGCCATTGAAACCTAGTGAATGTGTGACTTCAGCCTGTAGGATGGACACAGTGGGAAGGCAGACAGGCAGGAGGTTTGAAATGGTGAAATTGAACTGCATCCATAAAGAATAGAAGGTGTTCGTTTTTCCCTAAATATTTAAATCTGTTTATAGCTTTTGACATAAAAAGCATAGAGAATATTCACTATATTTTGCGATGATTGTGGTTTTGTAGTGCTTCCCAATGGTCACTTAAAAGGAATTTTAAGTGTATTTCTTTTTTTTACTTCACTGTTTTATTTTCATGCATCTGATAAAAGTGTACTGAGAAAAATGAGCAATTATTTTACTTAGCTTCTACTTACTCATGAAAAGAAAGAAACAGACTTTTGGGGATGATGCAAAGAGAAAGTGTACGTTCTTTGAAAATGCATATTGCTAGGAAAAATAGTGTTCGAAATATATGATGAAAAATCTGTGGCCAGTTCTAGTTTTGGGTTTGGCTTAGGATTCAGACTTATCAAAGAAAGAGTTTAATGGCCTTTTAAACTAGAGTAGAAGCAGAGGTAGCTAACAGTCTGTTTAATAAAACCTACCCTCCCATCGCCTGCCAGGTGTCACTGCAAAGCGCTAAGACTCAAAAGGAACAAACAGACGAAGTGACATGTTCCCCTCTCCACATTGTCACTAACTTAGTTCTGGCCTCTATGGCCCCTTAAGAATGACCCCCACCCCATCCAGTGCCCTGCTCTGCATCCAGGGTCATCTTCTCAGACACAAGTGTGTGCCTGATGTCCCTGGAACACCCTTCAGAGACTCCTGCTTGCACTCGAGATGCAGCCCAAACTCCTCAGCTTGTGATGTGATTTTGAATCCCCCACATACCAAGATTTCTTCAGAATCACATCTCTCCCCTGTTGCATCCATTTCATCTACCTGGACCCCGCTGGACCTGCAGGCCTTGCTTCCTCTTCCTCTTCCTCTTCCTCTTCCTCCCTGTGGTCGGTAGGACCCTCAGGACCCTCAGGTCCCCCAGGATAAGTTTCCTGGTCTGTCTCCACACAGCCAGTGACCATGCTTGTGTATCATTACATCCTCAGAATAAGCAGTGTGTTCATCTGTGAAGTAGGAAAAATGGGTACAGTGAGATCATTTATTTTATAGGAATTCAAAGAGGAGCTAAGAAAACGAATGGGTTTGTTACATAAGTTCATTGGCACTGGAAATGAATCGTTTTCTTGCAAATGTAGCACTCACTGGGAAGTACTTCGTAATGTCTGAACTGGATCCATGAGTGAAGATCTATGACACCTTGCCTTGTGGGTTACTTTAGTGTATTTGGGAGAAATGTAACACTAGATTGTGTACTTTACAAGATGACTTAATGCACACATTATAGTAATGACTCATACGTACGTTCATTGCAATTGGCTATGTAGGATTTCTTTGTAATATACTTTTCCAGATAAATGTGATTATTTAAAGACCTTCATGCTGGGATTGCAGCAATTCCCATAGCTGTCTGCGAAAGCTTCACTTAAATTTCATTAGTTAGTTTAATCGATCGCCCCTTGCTGAGTGCCAGCTGTCAGGCGCACACTTGGCTTTGGGAGGGCACCAGCACGGGTAGAGGGGAGTGTGGGAGGGAGGTTAGAAGTGTGATCTCTGAATGACGCAGACCTGGTTTCGAACCCAGTGCCAGCACTTTGAAAGGCTGTGACCTTGGACAGCTTGCTTACAGCTCCAGGACATGGTCTTCGGGATCAGTGATGGTTTGAGTTGCTGCCTGTGAGGTTGCGGAGGAGAGTGTGAGAGAGAATTCCTGGAGCGCTCTCCGCTGAGAGTCTGCGCTACAAGTGTAGGCTGGCTCGGGGAAATGTGCACAGGACTTTGAATAACTGTAAGCCAGTGTTTATTAAAATACATTTTATTTCCAAAATGTTATAGAATCTATAGACACCCTGTATACATTTTTTTTTCTAGCTCTCCCTCTCCCTTCCTCTCTCTCTAAAATCAATAAAGGAAAAAAAAATTTAAATCAAAATGTTATATAAAGACAGGATCTGACCTAGCACTTGCACGACCCTGATTCTGGGGAAGGGTGACTGTTTTCCTCTTTAAAGAATTTACTGTTGCCCTGGCCGGTTTGGCTCAGCAGTTAGAGCGTGGGCCCGCAGTTCCGAGAGACCCAGGTTCGGCTCCCACTAAGGGCGCACACCTGACTGCAGCCTGTCCCGGCCCTCGCTGGGGCCACGCAGGCAGCAGCCAGTCCGTGCGTCTCTCTTCTCTCTCACGTTGACAATGTTTCTCTCTCTCTTCCTCCCTCTCTCCCTCCATCCGAAGATGAATGCAAAGATGTCCTAGGGTGAGGATAAAAACAAAGGATTTATTATTAACACCTACAAGAAAAAGTGGCTATAAAAATGAAAGAGGGGAGGGGAGGGGAGGGGAGGGGAGGGGAGGGGAGAAAAAAGAGGCCGGACAAGCCCCTACCCCACACCCCTTGCTGCGGCTTTGTCTGCAGTTCACAGGTGCACTGCAGGTGTGCGCTCCCCTAGGTGGCCACGCCTATGCTCACACCCTGGTCTCCACCCTAGCCCAGCTCCGGTCAGTTACCCACCCTGTATACATTTTTTGTGAAACCCATTTGTTGTTTGTGTTGTTGTGGGCTATTGGAGAACATTTCCTTTGGATTGTTAAAATGGTAGAGAAACATTACAAAATAGGAGAAATGAATAGAAAGGCAAAGTATAGGGTTTTAACATAAAGATTGGAAGAGGCTATTTCAAGTCATTATAAAAGCTTTTTATTTAGCCATTTATTTCTTCATCTATATACGTCCATCTGTCTATCCATATCATCATTCATGCAAGATTTCATTGATTCATTCATTGAGCAATAAATGTAAAGAAACAGTGCCATCCGCTACAGATAGCACTAATAACTAGGTTTATAAATGTGAATTAAACCATGAAACTTGCCATTGACAATCTCATAGCCTGGTAGGGAAGACAGTCATGTAAACACACATTCACTACGATGGAATAAATGCAATAATAAAAACGTTAAGTCACGGAGTAGCGTGGGAGGGGTAATGACAGATTCTGTCTGGATGTGGGGTCAGAAAAGCATCACAGAAATGAAGGTACACATGGGGGGGGATAAGACAAAGGGGAGAACTCCTCCGTGGTTTGAATCGCTGGGACTTCAAGAGGCTGCCAGATGGGACCCTGCAGCGGCTGCCTGCACACAGGTTCCGGATGAGGGTGCAGCTGGCTGAGCGCCCCACCACGCTCTACTCACCAGCCATGGGGTGGTTTGCTGAGCGCGTCTGTTCGGAGGCAGGAGTGCCTTCCCGGGATGCTCAGAGGCGCTCCTCGCTCGGAAGCTCACACCTGCGCACGGCAGCTTCCCCGGTACCAACAGGCGGCCTGGCTGGTGGGGCCCTGAACACAGAGCATGTACGGGGAGCTGGGAGGCAGGGTCTGTAATTACGTGGGGTTGGGACAGGCTGAGAATACCCTGTTTAGGACTTCAATGTGGGTATGTGATGAGGCAGGATGTGGTAGGAAGTATTTGTATAAGGAAGTGCTACGTTCGGATCTGGTATTAATCTAGAGAAAAACGTTTTCTAATTTGTCAACATTTCCCTCCTTCAGAGACATTATTTTATGATATTAAATGTATTCTTCTTTAGTTAGCAATCCAGTGTGACCTTACTGTCATTTTTATATAATGCTAGTAAAGTCCGGGCATAGCTGAGTTTTCTCTTCCACTTGAATGAACATGGCTGAATGTCAGAGATAACTTGAACAGTATACCCACAGGAAGAGTATTTCACTGAAAGAATGACTATAGTGTGAAGTGAAAAAAATTTTATAAATTTTAAAATATATTTGTGCATGTACTTGCATTTTTCTAATGGACTTATTTAATCTGTATGCCTGTGTGCATGCATGCATGCCTGTGAATGTGTGCCTGTGTGTGTGCAACCGCGTGTGTGCATGTGCGTGTGTGTGTGCCTGTGTGGATGCATGTGTGCATGTACGTGTGTGCATGTGCAGGTGTGTGTGTACAGATGGATAGATAAAAGGTTCTGTATTAGAAAAAACATTTAACCACATCAACCTATCATAGTGATGTTCAGATTCAAGGATCACCCATGTGAAATCATTAGAGAAAAATATACGGTATGATACCATGGAAAGCTGAAGTTTCAGCTAGTAAATTCTAAAGTAGTCAAGAAACAGATCAATTTTGACTAAAGTTATTGGAGAAGATTCATGAAAGAAGAGGTCCCTGACTTTTATCCCTTGGAACATGCCTTCTGTATCCACTTGTCGGTCGTTGTAATAATGCTACTATTTGTTTGGCATCCATTAGACCTTGCACATTTTTTCTGGTCACAATGACCCTGTGAAATGAGTATCATCGTTCCTGTCTCACAGCTTTAGAAAAAGGCTGTGCAATGATGACGAGACCCATTCGAGGCCCGCCCGGTCAGTCGGGGCAGCGTGTGAACACAGGCAGTCTGTTTCCTCTCTCCTCTGAGCTGCTTCCCGGGTGCTTTTCAACTCTGCGTTCCTGTTCTTGCCGATCAGCATCCGTCCTTGACATCTTCCCCTGCGGTGTGTGTCAAAATGAAAAAATACAGTAAAGCACCGGGACTTTGAGGCCTCCTCTGCAGCTGTGTGTGACTTGATTTGGTTACAACGCAGCTGAACCAGGGTGGGTGAGTGGAGAGTGTGGACAGCGCGTCTCAGGACTCAAGAGATGGAACGAGAGGGGCATTCAGCTCACCTGGTATGAGGATACCTGGGCCTAACTGGTAATGAGACGTTTCAATTATATAGATAATCCACGACATTCAGTGAACACCAAACTGGTTACCTCCAGAACATTCATTTAAAAACACAGGAGTACAAAGAAATTCTCTTAAACTATGGAACAGACATCAGTTAGCTGTTCAATCAGGAAAAGTTGAAGTGGGGACCTGTGAGAAGGACATGCGTGCACATTAAATACGTGATTTTCATGTAGCAGCAGCGACCCTTTCACAGGGGTCGCCTGAGACATAATACAGTTATGAAGTAGCAACAACAATGATTGTGTGGTTGGGGTCAGCACAGCGTGAGGAGCTGTACCGAAGGGCCGCAGCAGCGGAAGGGTGGGAACCGTGTAGCAGAAATGTCTCTGCCTCTTCACTTCTCTTACAAAGTGGATGCCCGTGCCGTTCGAACCAGGGACTGGCGTCCCATCGTGCTTCCTATCTAAGCCTATTTATACTACACTGTCTGCAACTTGCAGTTTTGTTATTAAAGTGGAGGAACATCTCCACTTTACATATATACATATGCACTCCAGAAAATTGCTTTGTTTAACATGCAGTAGCCCTGCCATCATTTTCCTTGACCCACACCAAATCAATAGCAATTTTTGTGACATGCTTTATTACACCTTTCGAAAACATGCAACTTAGTTTTTACAGAATCAGCTGTTTTTTCATGTTCATATAACTTGCCAATTTATGTATTTTTATTTACATTTCTAACCAATGCAAATGATTTAGAGAGAGGAAGAGAGAGAGAGAAACATCGATCATTGCCTCCCACACTCACCCCAACCAGGGATGGAACCTGCAACCTGGCTCTGTGCCCTTCCGGGAATTGGGTCCGCCAGCTTTTCCGTGTACAGGACAGTGCTCCACCCGATGAGCCACACTGGCCAGGGTACACTGACTTCTAAGCACAGAACTAACCAGTGGGCGTAGAAAGTTCATAGGCAAACGGGAGCCATGCTCATGACAAAGATTCATTACTTCCTGGCCATCCTAGTGCGTCTCACGGAGGGAGTGGGGGGAAGGGCTGGACCAGCCCAGTGAGTCTGGTAAGCACAACCAGCTTGCTGCAGGGAGTCTTTGATGTGCCAAAGAGATAACTTCACACCAGATGCTATATGCTTATGAAAATACAGTCATTACTTTGTTCTAATATGAGAACATGAACAAATTTAGTCACAAAGTAGAAAGAGAAGGGCGGTATGATATGTTACCATGCTAAGTTCTCCACTAGAACCAACTCAGAGTCAGAACACAGACTAAGTTCTTCCAAATTCTAATCCCAGATCAGAAGCTCCTTTCCCTAAAGTAGTCCTGGTAGTCCTGAGAAGGCAATTTTATTAACATGGGGCATTTTGTCAAATAAAGCCCATCTAAATATATAAAAATTATAATTTCAAAGCCTACTGGTTTGATTGCCTCATTAGAGGCAATTATTATCCTGTGAATCAGAATTCTATTCTCAACTCACAGTCTCTTAGATGCAACATTTAAAAAGCACAGCTTTCATTACTACCGTGGTCAACTCAATTTACATGCTGCTGCCGTAAACGCGGTTGTAGTGGCAGAAAGATAAATATTGAGAGAGAGACAAAGATAAGAATTATTTTTGAAGGATAAATATAGAATGAACAGGTTAGGACAGGGATTCAAACAAAGGAGATAATTTATAGAGTGGTTCTTCAAATACAAACAATAAAAAAAAAGACCTGTTTTCTTTTAGGTAGAATTCATCTCATGAAAACCAAACAATTATGAGGAAACTGCAAAGGGTAGGAAAGGAGGCATTGTGACATTAAACATCAAACCTTTTTTTTTTTTTTTTTTTTTTGGTTACTATGTTTACAAGTGACTTTAGGAGTCACTGAATACTTAGTATAAAATAGTGGAAGTTGAACAGCTGTTGAATATTGTTTATTGGCAGCCAGCATTGGAGGTCAGTTTTCAACAGCAACAAAAAGTTAATTTTTCTATTATCAGTTTAGTTTCAGTCCTTCAACTATATACCCGAGTTTGTCTGTGTGCATGTTTCCTAATGACATTCTTTTTTTCTTCTGTACGCTTTGTCCTTTATTAAAATATGCTGTATTCTTATAAGTATCCATATCAAGGTGCCTGATACTATTTTGATTATTTAATTTATTAATGTATATTATTCTTCCCAATTTGTCAGTGGCCCCTGATTCTAATTTCTGTGTGTGGCAGAATGATCTTACACAAGGTATACACGTGCGCATTCTGGCATCTTACTGGAACAGAAGGGTCTTTTTCAGCCCTCCTATAAGGTCACAGGGCACAAGTATCTGTTAGTTAAAACTTTCTGCAGTTTTGTTTTCCAGCCCAACAGTAAAGCTGCTACATTTTAATGAAGGGTACAATAAAGTTCTCTCACGGTGAATGTGGTTCTACTCAGTTGTGTAGAGAATATGGCTATATATATAAATATTTTTTTTAAATTCTTCACCTGAGGATAATTTTTCATTTATCATCAGACACAGTGGGAGGGAGGGAGGGAGGGAGGGGGAGAGAGAGAGAGAGAAAGAGAGAGAGAGAGAGAGAGAGAGAAATATTGATGTGATTAGAGACACATCGACTGGCTGCCTCCCGCACGACCCAACCAGAGCCAAGGATGAACCGCAACCAAGGTACATGCCCTTGACCAGAATCGAACTCATAACTCATTGGTCCAAGGGCTGATGCTCTAACGCTGAACCAAACCAGCCAGGGCAGAGAATATGACTATATTTTTTAGCAGGTGTTTGTAAAGTTCTTCAAAACTATCATAAATCCCTTGCGTTGAAGACCCCCTTTGCTGCTGCATGAGGTACTGTGTGTTTTCTTCCAGGCCATGGAGGCACAACAGAACCACTGGTCGTTGAGGGAGCTAGGTATCTCAGACACCTGGTACTGAGCTGCAGAGCCTCACGCCCCTGGTCGCTGGTTCAGATCTCCCAGGTCAAGAGTGGCAGGAAGGCAGCTCCGTCCGATGGCAAGCTCTGTGAAAGGAGTTTGTGATTCCCACACGCAGTGGGGAGTCTCATGCCATGGCCCACCCTTCGTGAGTCAGTGCAGTGCTAGCTGTGGTGTCCGTTGGAAGAGAAAGGGGTTCGATCACTGCTAAGTGCTTCCGTTGTTTCATGTGAGCTGAGCATCCTCCTGGTGAGGTGTTGGTGGAATGGCACGGAGAACAAGGCCTGTGCCTGTGGGTTTGAGACAGGCCGGTCACATCCCGAGGACTCTCTCTGCCATCGTTAATGAGGAACAATTCGGCACCACTGAATGGACTTCCGCAAAGCAATTCCAGTCCCATTGGGTGATTAATGCAAGATGCAGAGTGACGACATTCGTGTCTTCTGTTTCCTCGGTGTCCTTCTGCATGTTTTTTAAATCTTTCATTTTCCATTTTAATCCTGTTGTTATTGCATGTGCATTTGGACCATGACTGAACATTTAGAGGCCTGTGTATACCTGTCAGTCTTTCACTTGAGAAGTGCTGAGTTAACAAGCTGGAAGAGAAGACTAAGTCAGGGAATTGAAGTTGAGCACAGTGCCGTATAGTTAATTAAATTGTGTGCTCATTTCAATGAATGAAATCTTTCACTTTCTGCCACTTTTAAAGTTTGAGATTATGTGAAGAATTTTGTCTAATATCTTTACTGTCCAGTCAGGTTATTAACACTTTCCTTTTTATAATTTTTTTCCCTTTATTGATTTTAGAGAGAGGAAGGGAGAGGGAGAGAGAGAGATAAACATCGATGAGAGAGAACATCGATTGGCCGCCTCCTGCATGCCCCTCACTGGGGATCAGACCCACAATCTGGGCATGTGCCCTGACCAGGAATTGAACCAGCGATCTCTTGGTGCAGCGGCTGATGCTCAACTAACTCTGAGGCACACCGGCCAGGCAGGTTATTAACACTATCTGACTTGGAATCTCTTTAAAAAGAATTATCTTCCTGGAGAGGAAACAGGCAAACGTTTGTACCAGAAAGATTTATAAGAGTCTAGCATTTTCTTACCACTGGAATATTTACAGTTTTATTTTCTATTGGGCTCAATGATTTTCAAAATGAGCCTACATTGTTGTGTTGTTAGAGTTTTAAAGCTACTCGAGTCATTTTTATGATGTGAAAATACCTAAAGAATGGCCATAACCGTGCCTCATGTTACCAATTTCCACCGTGGACAAAGACGAGCAGCTGCTAAAACAGGAGTGGCTGGGACTTTAGAAAACAAACTGAGAAGGACTCTTCGTCTAGGTCTCTGCTGCCTCCAAGACCTTCAGTGCCAACTTTAAGTAAAAGACGCTTGTGATTAGCGCCTAAAATACCACTTTAACTCCACATCTTCAAAGGCATTCTTCTGCCCTGAAATATCCCCGTGGATTCTGCAATGTCTGAAGACTGATGATTTGGAATGAGAGATGCAACCCCACAGCTGCGCGCCGGAGCGTCTACGCTGTGCCCTCTGCAGGCTCCGAGGGGCTCCCCTCGGCCCCCCAGGACGCGGATGGGAAAGCCTGGGGCATCGGGGAGCCCCAATGCCGAGTGTCTGCGCTGTGCCCTCTGCAGGCTCCGAGGGGCTCCCCTCGGCCCCCCAGGACGCGGATGGGAAAGCCTTGGGGCAGCGGGGAGCCCCGATGCCGAGTCATCTCCCCAGCTGTAGGTGGCTGGCCGGCCACCAGGCATTCGTCTGGGTGCGCAGCCCTGTGAAGTGTGGGCGCGGCCGCAGAAAGGCTGTGACTCGGTGGACAGTGCCCGGCCGCGGAGCTGCTGGCGGGCAGGGACTCCGTCCTGTGGTTCCCAGTGACAGCCGAGTGCGGCGTGTGCGCTTACAGCATGGAGTGTTCAACAGCACAGAGGTGGGGTTCCTGGTTCAAGGACTAAAACCCTTCCAAATCCTAGGTACCTGATCTTGACCTTCACTGCTTGCATCTGTAAAAAGGATAAAATTATAATTTTTGATGGTTTGAAACCCAAATAATACATGTGAAAAATAAATAATCTAATTTATTAAATGCCCGTTATATGCCAATTATCTTTTTAGGGGTTTAACATTCTCATTGTACTCAAAATCACCTTAGGAAAAACATTTTTCCCCATTTTGCAAATTAAATGCTGTGGCCCTGGGACCATTGGGGTCAAACACGTAAGGTGCTGGTCAGGAAGCTGAGGGGCAGACTCTGAAAGGAAGTCCGAGTAAGAGGAGAGTCCGTTCAGGAGTATAGAACTATCTTAAAGCACCTAAAAATAAATACATGAAAGATCCTCAAAGACATAAAGAGCAATAACATCCATACACAAGAGCAGGAGAGACTGAGACCTTTCTTAAAGGGTTCAGACGAGGGATGGCCATGCCGGGCTGCAGCTGGTGTTTCCCTCCCGTCCCTGTTCCTCCTGGGCCACCTGCCTCTTCTCTGGGTTCTCTCTGGCTGAGCATCGCTGGGCAGGTGGAAGGCACCTGTGTGGTGGGTGCCTGCCAGGACCTGGGCTCTGCCCCAGACAGCCAAGGAGACCAGGGTGCTGGACATTGTGATCCAGCCGCTAGTCCTCAAAGTGACCTTTCATTTTCGGACCACGTCCCATGTGCTGCAGTCAGTGCAGCCGACTGCGCCCACTGGGGTGTCACCTCTAGTGGGTTTGCGTGTCAGTTTTTCTCCTTGTGGTATCCTGGGTGCCTAGAGCAACGCCTTCCACATAGTAGGTGGTTGGCCAATAAAATGCCGAGTTGATGAGTAGGATAGAAGACTCGATTGCGGAGCACGTGAGGTGTAGGGAGAGGCTGTGTGACTCTGCTTGGCTCAGTGATAAACATGACCCCAGGCTGTGACAGGTGGGGGAGCAGACCACAGAATGGAGGGGATGTGAGCACTCTGGCTGCTGTTTCTCTGCCTCTAGCCTCACGGCCGTCCTGCCCATGAGCTGGGTTTATGTATTATTGACTGGGGGGGGGGGGGCATCATGTGTTGCTCCACTTATTTACGCATTCATTGGTTGATTCTTGCATGTGCCCTGACTGGGGATAGACCCCACAATTTTGGCGTATGGGGACGATGCTCTAACCCGCGGAGCTACCTGGCCAGCGTCACATGAGGTGTTTCAAGGACAAGACAAATGAGGTTGAAAGAGGCCTAACTGGGTAGTGTAGTGTCACAATGTGACTTCTGAGCTGCTACATGGCTTTGTCCTGGCATCCCATCCCACCCAGCCTGTTCCAAGGACTTGTCCCGGAAATACAAGGGTTAATAGGTCAGTACAAAGGCAGATCCTGGCTGGTAGGTTGTTGACTTACAATTGTGAGCATTTTATTTCAAGCCTCAATATTTGGCGCTGCTGCCGTCACCTCACCTTTCTGAAATGTCAGCCTCTTTTATTCCCTCACCTGATCGCACCGCCTCCTTTGTGCGGCATGGCTTCGATGGCACCACCCTGAGCCAGTCACCAGGCTCTTCTCACTCTGGTCATTGACAACTTGTCCCCAGGTGTCACCCCTTTGCCCCCGGGTCTGATACAGTCATTATCACCTTCTTGATTGACACTTTAGAAAATTTGTCGACATGTTATTTATTATTTTGGGGGATCTTTGGCCAACTTACAAGCCATTTCTTAAAGTCAATTCACTATTGTCTGCTTCTGTAACCCGCTTTGGGCTGTGTGACTTGGGGGCTCAGTGGGTCGGGCGGGGGCTGCTTTCTCCTCGGCAGTGCTACAGTTACAGGGTAAAAGAGACCAATGTCACGGCGAAGCTCAGTTGATAACTTGGACCATTCACTTCAAAGTCAGAAAGGAGCAGTCTCTGCAGATGCGCCAGTGCCTCGGCCACAGCTTCTGGAGCTGTCATTTCACTAAGGACGCCGCCATGGGCACCAAGTGCAGGCCTGCCCAGCCCCAGCCGCACGCCTCCCGACCCCACACTCCGCCTTCTGGGTCTGAGCAGAACCCACTTAAAGATGTATTACATTGGGTTCCTGGACCCAATTCTAACCTGTGTGTGTGTCAGGAGGCAGGTTCCCCACAGCACCAAGCAATGCTCAGGACATTGTCCTCCAACTGGACTAAATTCAGAGATTAAGTACCTGGAGATGGTGTCAGATCCCACAGGTAAGGGGTCAGTCCTACAAGACCCCCCCCCACACACACACACACTTCAGATGTCATCATAAGCCCAGGTTTTCACCTGTGCTTCTGACCCACCGGCTATAGGTTGGAGGTTCCAAGACTTCCTCCAACTCAGGAAGCCAATCCTGAGCCCAGGTTGTTACCTGCACTCCTGGCTGCCTGGCTGTGGATCAGAGGTTCCTACCACCCCTCCTTGGGTTCAATTAATTTTCTAGAGCAACTCACAGAACTCAGGGTAAGTTAGTAAATTCCAAGCATTTTGGAAGCAGTGTTTCTGTTATAAATCACAATCTCTCTCTCTCTCTCTCTCTCTGTGATGCTTTTGTCTCTTTTCTTTCTTCCCCACTATCACACTGTAATGTGAGGTCCATGCAACCAGAAAATGTCCTTGGCTCACTGCTGGGCTCCTTGGCTCACTGCTGGGCTCCTAGCACCTGGTCACAGCGTCTAGTATATAGTAGGCATTTCATAAACAGTGTTGAAAAGTCGAATATGCGGAAGAAACCTTTCTGGTCATGAAACATGAGCTCTAGGAAGCAGTTTTCAGGTCCACTGGGCTCACTGGGGGTTCTGCCTTAGGGTGTTGTCTTAGTCAGTTCAGCTGCCATAACCAGGGACCACAGACGGGGTGCTTGAACCCAGAAACGTATTTCCTCTCATTCTGGAGGCTGCGAATCTGAGGTCAGGGTGCAGCATGGTTGGGCTCTGGGGAGGGCTCTCCTCTGGCTGGTAGAGGGCACTTTGTTGCTGTGCCATCACCATGGCAGAGAGAGAGAGGAGGAGAGAGTGAGCTCTCTCTGCTGTTTTTTAAAGACACTAGACCCATCACGAGGGCCTCACCTCCATGAGTTCATCTAAACCTAAGTAACTCCCAAAAGCCCAGTCTCCAGATATCACCAGTTTGGAGTTAGAGCTTTAACATACGAATTTGGGGAGAGATCAGTTCAGTGCACAGAGGTCAGGCCAGGTGAAGAGCAGCCAGCGCCAATACGCAGGAAGAGTCGCAGGTGGCTGGGGTCGTGCCCACCCGAGAGCCGTCGGAAGTTTGGGGAGGGGGGCAGGATGGTGATGGACCTTGCAGGCTGCAGTGAAGAGTTTGCATATGCAAAGTGCAAAGGGACTCTAGTGAAAAGTTCTGAACAATCACGTTTGTGTGTTTGAAAGGCTTCTCTGGTGCAAAGTGAGGGGTGGTTCCAGCAGGTGGGAAGGAACTCGGGGAAACCGGAGGAAACGGGTAGGAAGCAGTCCCAGGGAGAGCTACTGGTACCCGTGAGAATAGGTGGAACTGTGTGGATTCCCGAATTTGGGAGATGGTGTCCTTAGGAGGGAAATGGGGAATGAGAGAGAAGAGATATCAAGAATGATACACAGAGTTGTTCCATAAAGTCAATAAGTAGGGGAAAGTGAGGAGGGGTTTTTGCACGATGCTGCCTAAAGTTTCGTAAGGGCTGAGAGTTGGGGTGGAGGTTGAGTTCAGAGGGAGGAAAGATGCCATCCATTTGAGTTAATATCATTTAACTTTGTATCCTTTTTCAGTGCTCAGGTTACAAGTATTAAGAGCAAAGTGACTATATCCTTTAAAAAGTGAATAAAATGGGATCTTTATAATTATAGTTTTTGTTAATCCTCACCCGAGGATATTTTTTTTCATTGAATTTTAGAGAGAGTGGAAGGAAGGGAGTGGGGAGAGAGAGAGACATCGATGTGAGAGAAACACACTGATTGGTTGTCTCCTGCATGCACCATGATTTGGGGAGGATATCGAACCTACAAACCAGGTTTGTGCCCGCAACCGGGAATCAAACCTGAGACCCTTCGGTTCGAGGGCTGATGCTCTAACTGCTGAGCCACACCAGCCATGATGAGATCATTACTTTTAAGAAACATTTCTATAGCCTTATGTCTTTTCTAAAGTTTTCATTACAAATTGCAGTCTCTCAAAATAGGGAAATGGAATTTGATTTTATGTTATAATTATAATCACTGTACGTAGGCCTTTCCTTGGAAGAAACTAATCCAAATTAATTTCTGCTTTGCAAGTTTTTTCCCTCCTCAAAAGATATTTCTTCAAAGGGCAAAGTAACTGAGCTGGAGTTAATTAATGCATTAATCCAGCTTACGAATTAATCTGGCCGTAAGTAGCTGCACAATGCTACTTATTCTTTGCCATAGAATAGTCTTAGAATGGATGCTTCTAGAGCAGCTGTACCCCAAGATAGGGACCATTGTAGTTATATCACAATGAAATATAAATAAAATGAGTAAGTGAAAGCTTTTTGATGGGTTTAAATGGGATGGAACATGGTGGGAATGATTCTCTCTTCTTCAATCAAAACAACCCTACCAGTGGTCTTGCTTTTAACAGTGCTTTTTAAAAAAAATTATTCTAGTAAAGCAAATTAGGAAAAAATGCAATTGGAATACATAATTATGATGTGATTTGCTTTTCCCCAACAATGTAACAATTATACATGCAAATTTCTCTGTCTCTAATTCCACGACCCAGCCAGTATAGCAGGAGAGCTCCTGGGACCAGGAGTAACAGTATAATGACATAATAATGGGCCAGTGTTGTTGAAGATTCTATTTTTTTTCCCCATTCTCAAATGAAAGGAAGTAGGATTGATTTTCTTATCAATATCTGAATGGCATTTAAAAAAAATTTTGATAATAGATTTTCCAGCGTGTGTGTGTGTTTATGTGTGTGTGTGTGTGTGTGTTCGATTGAACCATCATGAATAATTTTCTGGTCAGTTCCATTTTGAGAACATTAGCACTTTAGAGAAATGATGTTTCTGTAAAGAGGGACATCATGATATAATGCAGTAAGTGTAAGCTCCCAAGTCAGGTCTTGTCCATCACTCATCAGCTGCTTATCTTTGGACAAGTTGTTTACTCTCCTCGCTTTCTTACTCTTCAGTAGGAAATAGCGCCTGATTCAAAGAGTTGTGATCAAAAGAGAGAATAAGTGAAAAGCATCCATCCCCGGGTCTGGTATAAGGATCATTTGCAAATAGACAAGTATGTTGCTGATTCTGAGGATAATACAAGGGGCCTGTTTTACAGCAGGCCCCGACATTTAGATAATGTGCTGGTGGTCGTCACACCCAATACCTTATAAGCAGATCAGGGTCCCCTTATGAGCCCTTCTAGAGTGCCCCCTGGCTCACGATGTACTTGCTTCTTCTAAAAGAACCCCGTCACCATGTACTTGAAGAAGGTAGACTGAGGAATCTCTCGCCTGAGAACTGGGAATGAGAAGCCATCACCTGCGAACCAGTGATTCAGCCTCAGGTGCCCATCGCAGTCCTCCCCGGCGGGAGTTAAAAGTCACTAATGCTGAAGTCCTCCTCTGAGCGATTCTGATGGAGTTAGTGTGGAGTCTATCAGGCCCGGACAGCAAAATGTTTAAAATTCTCGGAATGTTTTTATTATTATTATTATTATTATTATTATTTTCTTTTTATCCTCACCTGAGGACATTTTTGCATTTTTCTTCAGGTAGAGTGGGAGGGAGAAAGGGAGGAGGAGAGAGAGAGAGAAACTTCAATGTGAGAGAGAGACATCCACTGGCTGCCACTGGCACGACCCAACCAGGGCCGGGGACAAACTGCAACCGAGGTACGTGCCCTTAGCGGGAACTGAACCCAGGACTCTGGTCTGCAGGCCGATGCGCTAACCACTGAGCCAAACCAGCCAGAGCTCTCAGAATGTTTTTAATATGTAGAATTAAAAATGACTGGGCAAGACCTATAAATTATCAACCCTTCTGGATAAAGGAGCAGAGGAGGCCCATTGGCAGACAGGAGAATAAACTAGAAGCTTGTAGGGGAGGAGAGGGAAGCACAGATCACCGGACCCCTGCCTTCCTGGAGGCTCAGCTGCTTGCCTTCATGAGATACCTCTGTACCCTCATAGTAACCTTCTGAGGATAGTTTTGTCACTTGCAAACAAAGACGTCCATTCTAAGCTGGAAGTTAAAAAGTACAGAGGGCAGAAAAATGCTTGACTTTAAGCTGGATGTGGCAACATTGTGAGGTCCACGAATTTTTACATCGCTTTAGACGAGAGAATTATAGCATGCGCGTGTTCACATACTGACTTCCTGCGCAGAGCAGTTATTTACCATTCCCACTAGATGGCCCTTCTGAGAGCCTTTCCTAAATTCAAGCCTTCAGAGGTAAGAGTTGAATGTTACTCCCCATTAGAATCATGAGATATAATGGACTTTCATATGCCTGGAACACAGCTGATAGTTACTGCATTTAAACTGATTATCATCTTACTACGAACTGGTCTGAAAGAGAGACTAAGTACCCAAGGTCACTAGTCCAGTGCATTCAACAAATATTTTGAGTGTCCATGGACAACGGCGTGGTGATCGCTGGGTAGAGGGTTGTTGGGAGGTGGAGGAGGGTATGGGTGGATAAATGGGGACAGACAGAGATTTGACTTGGTGGGTGAGCACACATGCAGTGTACAGATGGTGTGCTGTGGAATTGTGCACCTGAAACCTGCATAGTTTTGTTAGCCAGCATCACCCCAATACATTCAATAAAAAGTAGGAAACAATATTTGAGTGTCTCTGCCAAGTGCTATCCTGGGTGCCGAAATTCCATTAGGCAGGAGGAACGGCAGGTGAGCAGACCAGGCAGTGTGGTGAGGGTGGCTGTGCTCGGCTTCCTAGTGGAGATGGTTCTGGAAGGTTTGGTTGGAATGTTCAAAGCAGAAAAACCAGGCAGGAAAGAACATTGTCTGGGAAAAAGTCAAAATGCATAGATCCATTAATGCTGCTGATTTGTTTGAGAAGTTATATGAGGCTTACTAGTCTGACAGGACATGTTGTGAGTGATAGTAGATGAGACTAGAAAGGTGTGATGGGGAGGAGCCCACTCACAACTGGGATCCTATAAACCAGCGGTTCTCAACCTGTGGGTCACAACCCCTTTGGGGGTCAAACGACTCTTTCACAGGGGTCATCAAAGACATAACTGTAGCAAAATTACAGTTATGAAATAGCAACAAAAATAATTTTATGGTTGGGGGTCACCACAACATGAAGAACTGTATTAGAGGGTCCCAGCATCAGGAAGGTTGAGAACCACTGGGTAAACTAAGGAGTTCATGTGGGAGGGAGAGGACAGACAGAGACACCTGACAAACAAAAGGCCTGACGAAATCTTCAGGAACCTCCCAGTAGTCAGAGAGAGGTCACGCTCAGCAAACAGCGACTGCCTCGTGGTACCGCGCACTTTGCATAAGTGTTGCTCTGAAGTGTTTCCAGTCATGCAAGTGCGTTTGTAGAGTGCTCCCTCACAGTGGGACTTCCATAGTGGAGGCCAGTGGAAGGCTGCAGTAGTACCTGGCTGGTACCTGTTTGGTTTCTGAAAAGAGAATCGGTCACGCATGTGAAGACATTGCCCACCTCCCAAATGAAATGTCCCCCTGAGCGCTCCTGTGAGCTCCTGAGTTGGCCAGTATCCTGATGAGGTCGGAAGTCAGGTGCCTGGCGTTCCTGCTGTTGTGCTGACCGTGATGCAGGAGAAGAGACAGGGTCATGTCAGGTGGCTTTCCTACAGTCTCACTAGCAGTGTGAGATTTCTGGATGCTGAATTGGCCTCCCGACTTGCTGTCGCCCCTCTCTCTAAGCAGTACTGACAGTTTCACAAATTAAGTTCAAAAAGGCTGGGTTAATGGGACCAGGGAGGTACATTCTGAAATGATTCCCTTTCATGTTGGAATCTCAGTATGTTTTAAATAGAGTTTTCGTTTGTTTCTTTCATTGACTGTGTTTCTGCTGATGCTCTCTCTGCCACTTTTCAAATGGGAGGGGATGGCATTGTATCAGTTCGGGTCCCTGCTGACTGACTCCTTGCCAGTTCCCATCACTGTACACCGACTGGTGTGAGCTCGCAAATTCAAATGCTGGGTTGCAGTGATCTTTGTAAAAGATGATGAAAAAGCAGCTCTGACACAAGAACAATTCCTGGCCGCTTTTCTTTGCAGTCACAACACGGAGCTGCGGTTCCTGCCAAGCCCGAGCTGCCCCTCTTCTACACGCCCGTGGACCTGGTGGACATCCACGTGGACATGGCGGGGCTGCGGTTCCCCAACCCGTTCGGGCTCGCCAGCGCGACGCCTGCCACCAGCACCACGATGATCCGCAGAGCCTTCGAGGCCGGCTGGGGTTTCGCCGTGACCAAAACGTTCTCTCTGGATAAGGTAAGAAAATGCTTCCGAGGGCATGTTTCCGTGTCTGTCGTGTATTTCAGTCAGGTCGTGAACACTGTCACAGAAGGAGTTTTCTGACCAAGCAATAGTCATCAGGAAACTACCAGACAAGCCCTCTGAGTACATGTCAGTTGTTACTTTCCTTTGATTCCTCTGCCCCAGTGGAGGGGGGGCATATATTTATCATGTTGCTTTGTCTAGAAAGCATGAAAAATATAAATATTACACAAGTGTCTGTTTCATTTAATAATTGCCATCAGCGGAGTTCTTCTTCCTGCAGTGTTCATTGTTCTGTGGGTTCTGGACATGTGCGAATGAGGACAAGCGCCCCTCTCGGCGTGAGGCCCGGTGGGGTTGGCGTGGGCACCGTGCGAGATCGAAGTCATGCCCGAGGAGGCCCCGTGCACTCATTGGCGCTGGTCACAGATAAGATTGTTCTTGAATGTTTAAATGCAGAACCTTTCCCCCAAATACACACGCCTGAGTCTATTTTGGCCCGATGTTGACTTTGAGCTCACAGTACCAGTGGACATATTTATCAGAAAATAAACTATGTATTTCACTTGAGATCTAGTTTCTCCAAAGCACACAAGCCTGTGAGCGTGTTGGCGAAGTGGGCTGATCACATGGCAAAGGCTGAATTATCAAAGAGCAGCAGAATTGAACATTTCCTAAACCTCCATTGATGACATTTTAAATGTAAAACCTATTGATGTGTTTAGCACTGACTTGTTGTTAGTGATACTTAATGTATAAGAATGTGTGGATCTAGTGACTAGGGAAAGATTGTCATTATTTAAACAGCCCTTTCCTTAGGCTCAGAAGATACTAGAGAACAAAGAGGCCCCAGTAAGTGCCTTCTCTGCTGCTTTCTCTCGGAAGGGTCGTAGCTGGTGCTCAGGGCCCGGACATCACCGCTCTCTCCAGAGGGCTTTGCATGGTGTGAAGAGCCACTGTAGTCAAGAAAATCTGAAAATCCTCAAAAGTTAATAAAAAACAGTGCATGAAAAAAATACTTTGTAAATGTATTTATGTTTAAATAGCTAAAGGGAGGTACTTTAAAAAAAAAAAAGGCTGAATAGTTAGAAATAGTCTGGTGAAGCAATGTATAAAAATACACAGAACACACTGAATTCAGCTGTAGAATATCATTAATCAAGTGTTTACAACCTCGTGAAATATCAATAATATATTTTTCTTTGTTTCAGTGCTTCTTTTAAGAATACTCAGAAGCCATAATCAAATGTTTAATCCCTTGGGAAAAACTGAGTCTCTGATAGCATTTAATGACTACATTAGTTATAGAGCTTAATTTTTATATGTAAACAAAAATAGGTTGCTGATCAGGTACTCCTAAAGACTTGTAGCCAAAAAACAAAACAAAAAACCAGCAGTGTTTGCTTTGAATTTGCTGTTTTCTTTGCTTGCAGAAATTGAATTCTGATTAATCAGAGACATTTGTCTTTACTGTGTTGGGGACCTGCATTGATTTGGGACACTGTCTCCGTAACCCAGGACCAGTTCCCTTTATTCAGATCCGCAGCAGAAATAAACGTGGAGGCTAACTTCCTTCTGAGCCTCTAATTTGAATTTAATCTCTTGATTCCGGAGTCTGTGGTGCTGGTTTAGAGGGAGAGTTATGACAGATGCAAATTAAATTTGGCACATAAAGCATAGGATGGGGTAAGAAGCTGTTACTCAGTTTGGGGGTGGGGCAAACAAACTTCTTGTGCAAAGGCTATTTTAAATGGTTCTGTGGAGACTAGTGACTGAAACAATGATGTCACCTTGAGTTATATAATGCCAATTCCAAAAGCAATTCCTTTCCATGCATGATTTTGCAAAGGAGCCTGTTTGCATCATGGAGATGTACTACATAGTGGTTTCTCATATGGCCCCTAATTAGCAGTGATACCTGTTGTGAATATGAGCTTGTCTTCTCGGTGTCGGTGCTTCTCCACGGAGGCAATGCGCGGTGGGCGCCCTGGGCAGTGCAGGCACACGCCCCAAGCCTCTCCCGGAGCCGCCCTGCCAACGGCCGGCTGCGCCTCTGCGTGACGTGTGCACAGCCGTGTGCATCAGCCTGACGGCAGTTACTACAACTCATGTGCCCATTCAGGAATCTGCTTAACGTGTATTCGAGTTCAGAATCTTGACATTTGAAATGTGGGTGCTCTTAACATGACAAAGGTTATTCTATGGTGTTTTGTTATCACATGACATATTAATAGTTCACAATGCAATGTTGCTGAAGCTCGATTTGCCGAGACTGCATATGATAAAGAAATTAAATGTCTACCAAGGGAGTTGAGTAAAAATTAGAGCCCCAGCTCAGCAGCTGCGGGAAATGGTGCTCTCCTGTCCCACTGACAGGAGGGGGTGTCCCTGGTTTTTTGCCTAGATTGACAGCTGAATATTGCACTGATTTCTATAGCAAATATGTTTAAGTGAACTTTGTTTCCCTTTTTTCTTATTTGTGGGGGAGTTCGGAGCATGATTTTGATGTCGGTCCTCGACATTTTTTTATACTCTTGACGTTGTCGATGACAGATTGAGGACAACTACGCTGTGGCCACGGCAGACCACTGCCTCCCACCGAAGAGCCAGTGGGCGTCAGCCCCAGACACTGCCCTTCCCTGCGAGGTCTGCACCCTGAGGGAGGCAGGTGACCGGCATTTAATGTCAATATAAGGAGATCTGTGTTTGCTCTGGTGTTAAACACCATCAAAGATGACGCCTATTAACTGTAGTCCTCTTTGCCAATTCACTCATTCCCAGAATGTCCCAAAATACCACCATTGCTTCTCCTCAGATTCTGTTTATGCTTTGGAATGATGGCATCAAAAAGGCCATCATAAAAAACTATTTAAATATAATTATAAATTATTTTTATATAAATATATATATTGAGTTTAAGTTTTGAAAAGGTGGAAAAGAAACCAATCTGCCAAGCTCAATTTAAGTTATCGCGACAAACCAGAGCCATTACTCAGTTTAACTGGGAATATTAGAAATTGTTTAGCAGTCCCATAAAATAAACCTCTGACCTGTGTTCACATTATCCTAATAGGACATAAAAACATTTTGTTTTTGTTAATTATGTCGCAGTTTTTCTTTCATCTCAGGTAGCTACCTATTACATGCTGCAAATGTGTGATAGCTAACTGTAAGTCCTCTATGCCTTCATCGCCACACAGATGAACTCAGAAGTGTTTATCACCATCCTAACCCAAAGTCAAGCCTCAGCAACAGTTCTTCAATTTATAACTGTATCCGGATATGAGAGTAAACTTAGGACTGACTTTTAGTAAGAAAATGTCTGGAACGCATCTGTGTCATTGTAACAATGTCAAATGATTAGGTAAATAAGTGTACGTATGATGAGTCTCTCTCAACATAAAATACTGAAAACTAAACACTGAGAAATAGTGAAGGGTCTTCATTATTTCTTTGGATTCAAAGTATTGATTATAGCTGTTTCCCTCAAATACAACCTTAGACCACATCCATGCTTAGTGTATAGGAAGACTTTGATAAATGCTTCATAAATATTTGTTGTATAAATGAATTAATAAATGACAATAGATTTCTGGCAACAACTTATTGAAAGCTTTGTTGTTGTTTTTTTGTTTTGTTTTGTTTTTAGCCATGTGAATAGATAGTTAACACATAAAGCATTGATTGTTCTGATTATTGATCTCAATCAGAGAAGGCCAATTTAAAATTTTCATATCGTGTGTTACTTCATAGAGTATATATATATATATACATGTCTAAAAATGAAAATATCAGTGGAATTTCTAAATGTATGGGTTGTATGTTAAGACTTAGCATGTTGAGTAGGCCTTAAAAATGCAGAGATTTTTTTGAGGAAACAGAACATGTACTGCGCAGTTTTCGGAAGGGACATGAACAGTATTTGGCCACACCGTCTAAGGTCCTGGCCAGTAGCCCCGACAGAAGACAGGGAATCCCTCTGGAAAGCTCAGTCAGCGGGGTGTGCTCGGGCCTCAGGCGCCGCAGCCTGTCTAGCAGTAGGACGATCTTGCAGAAATATCTGCCTTCTGATAATTTTCATCCATGTTTTATAGTTCTGCCCTTGAAGGCATCATGGCATAAATTAGTCTAACTGATTAACAAAAATGAATTGTTGATTTTGAAGTACGGTGTGTAAGTAAACACGCGGAAGGCTAACAGTACGGAGAGGTGGTCTGGGGAAAGGAATTGACCTGGGAGACTCCAGTATCTGTCCACGGCTGTTCTAAATCACCGTCTGGAACTCGTTTAAGACTCTAGGTTTCATTGTAATTATTATTATTATACACGTATCTACCATTTATTGAGTACTTAGAATGTATAGACATTGCCAAGAGCTTTTTGTAAGTTATTCATTGAATCTTCCCAACATCCCTATAAAATTGCTAGTAATTTTTTTTCGGATGACATAATAGGCTGAGGAAGTTAAATAAATTGCCCGGGACTGAGAGCAGCAATTATTTATTTGCTCGCAGCCGTGGAAGAGGGCAATCTGGTGGAGCCCTGCAGACAGCTCTGCCTTCCGTGCGAATGCTGCTCACTGCAGCGAGCCGGCAGGTGCCTGCGGACCTGCGAGGGCCCTGCTCACCTGCCCCGGCCCTCGTAGGAGTTGTTGTCATTGCTGAGATGGCTGAGCCCCTCTCTCTAGCTCTTCACAATCTCATCCTCGGGGGAGTGGCCCAGGCTTGTCCCAAGAGGGCAAGAGAGGCCTGTTGAGACAAAGACTCAAAAACCAAAAGCCGCGCAGGTCCCTTCCCCCAAACCTCGTGGCCAGAGCAGGTTACACGGCAAACCGTGCATGATCTGGGTAAGGGGATCAGTGCCCTGCTGCTGGGAAGAGCAGCCAGAACGCAGCGCCGAGGGGCATGCGCAGAGCGTGGAGGAATCCCTGCAGCCGTCTCCGCAGACAGTGTCAACTTGCCCTCTCATGCAGTGACCTCCATCCCTTCCACAGGTGCGGTGCACAATTACTTTTTTGTCTGCCCCTTTCCAAGACACCCAAAACGCCATTCAGTCGTGACATGGGCTCGGCGTCTATGATCTGGTGATCGCTATCAACTCTTGGTGCCTATATGCTGCCTGGCCTCAGCTTCTCTTCATCCAGGAGTCTGTGACCTAGACAAGGTGTCTGTCCCCTGTGCACCCAACATAAAATGACATGCCCAGTAGAACCGCTGCAGGGACCCTCATTCAGAAGCAGCAGGAATGGATGGACATAGCCATCATGTGTCCATAGCAATTTTGAAATTCAGTCGGGCACATATTTTCAGGGCTACTTACTCCAGGGACAGGGTGTACTCCTCAGTTAGGATCCAGTTTCATTCCCTCACAGTGCTTCCCCAGTCCATTGTTCCTGTCCGCTGTGGGCTCTGTCCTCTGAGTTTTGTTCTGTGTGTTTAGAAATGGCCGGTGATGGCCCGTGATGATGTCGAGGCGGTTTTCCAGCCTGTTCTGCTCACAGCGAGCTCAGAGCCTATTCTTCTCTTCACTGTGCAGGTCCCTTCCGGTCCCAGCTCCCAGGGAGGCCAGGGTAACGCTGTTTGAATCTACTAAGGGCTGGCTCCCTGCCTCAGGGTCGCATCCATAACTATTTATTGTCGAGACGGACTTCTCTCCATGGGGAACATGTGTCACTGCTGTGGCCCCGCGTCCTCGGGGGTCTTAGAATCAATCTCGTCTTCTTCAGAGAACCTACTAGGACCTGCTCTAAATTCTCTAAAGTCTTCACAAAATACCTTGTACTCTCTTTGATGTGATCTTTACCCTGAGCTTTTTTCTTACTTTGAACATCATTTTTTTTCTAGAAGAAACAAAGTATTTAAAAATGGTTTATTTCCCAATCCAGCATGTCCTGGGCCTTTTGCGTGGCCCTAAGTTGAATTTATTTAACAACCTGCCTATGTCTTAATTTAGCTTGTTTCCCTGTCACAGAACCTTGCTGGACGTGGGCAGGAGCACTCCGCTCCGTCCAGGCGTTCTTCGGCCTGACCCCCCACGGTGCCCCGCGGAGTCACCAGCAGCAATGTCCCTACCAGTGGCTCCATCACCAGCAGCACAGCTGCTCTCCCGCCTGCAAGAACCACCTGGGTGCTGCCACGCCCGTGGGCGGTGCGCTCGCCATTCTTCCGGCTGCACCACCAGTGGCCTCGGGTCTTCAGTGCAGGCTCCCTCGGCCTCTGTCTGAAAGCCACGCAGCACACTTTAGACTGCGTTACTCTCGCCAGTGTTTCTGTAGCATTGATCGATGGCTGCGTGTCCGACCGCCCACAGGTCAGTGGCTGAAAAGACCAGTCGCCTGCTGTTGCTTCCGTAGCTTGGCAGTGGGGTCAGGGCTCAGCGGGAGGCACCCCGTCCACGAGGTGTTGGCTCTCCTCACTCGGGCTTCGCAGTCAGCTCACGGTCGGTGCGGGGCCTCGCGGCCAGCCTGGGCCTGACTCCACGTGGTCTCGTCTCTAGGAGGCTGCACCGGGCGGGCTCCTGGGCGCAGTGGTTCAAAAGGCAGGAGGGGACACGGTGAGGCTGAGGCTCAAAAGTCGCACCATGTAACGTCCACTGCGCTCTGCTGCTCAGCACAAGGCATGAGGCCAGACCAGTGTCCCGGGGCAGCGAGGGGCCCTTCTCATCCACAGGCCTAAGTTCGCCAGAATTTGAACCAAGGTCTGTTCGATACAAACCCAGGCTCTCTCCTCTCTCTCATGCTGCTTCCTAATCGCTCCTCTCTGGACCTCATCGCCTTATGTCGAAAATGGAGGTGGCGGGCTTGACTCCACCGCATTGGCCGAGCCCCGAGACCCGTGGAGCAGGTGCCTGTGCCCTCCAGTCCCCGCTTCAAGCAGAGGGGCACCCACGCTCTCACTTCTGTTTTGGTTCTGCATCCAAGTTCATGGAGAGAGAGACAGGGGGAGAGAGAATAAAGACAGAATACTTATTTAAACAACCTTCTTGGACTCCATCGTCCTCGAAAGCTTCTCTCCTCTTCGGCCATTGGGTACAGCCCAGTGGCCCCCTGAAGTTCCCCAGCGACAACGCTCCCTCTCTAGGGCCGCCGGGCTAGCGTTCGCTCTGCCAGGACAGCTCTGGCCTCGGCCTCAGTACCCGGCTCCTGCTTCGCATTCGGTTCGCATCGCGAATGCCCCTCGGAGAAGTCCTTCCTGCCCACTCACAACTGCTCTCTGGGTCACTCCGTGTAGTGACCACCTCATGACATTTTATGCCCGTGACCACATCTTTGTCCACTTGCTTCCTTTCTGCCTCGCCATTAGAAATCAGCTCCACAAGAAGAAGGACGTCGACGTCCTTGTTCACGACGGCAAGTCCAGGGCCAGGAACCGGGTGGGAAGGTGCGAGGTGCAATCTTTGGATGCGTGAATAATCACGGGCCTCTAATTGGAACCCAGTTCCACAGGAGAGCTCTTCACAGGGGGACAGCCCACTGTCCTAACAGCAAGCCTTTCCGTTTTCTCCTGAGCAGTCCTGTTCTCCTTCCCATAACAAGACCTGCTGCCTTCTTCCACGTAGGTGTCCGTTCCCCACGCAGATCTCAGGAAATGTGTTTCAGTCCACATTATCCTAGTTGACAAGTTGCATATATTTGCCCAGATTGCTGACACCTATCAACCAGAGAAGAACTCAGAAATAACATTGTCAGGACTGTAAACGCTGAAAATAATACTTAGATTTGCTAAGAAACATTTCACAAATATATTACATAATATTGTGGAGCAGGGTGGGGACGTCTGGCCTGTGGGCTGTATGAGCCCATGAAGTCATTTGGCCTGGCCGTTGAATTGTAATTCAGTAGATCTGGGAGCTTCCTCAAAGCAACATAAATTGATATTAAGTGAAGCATAATATAATGTAAATTTTGAGGGACAAGCAAGGAACGTCTATTATGGGATAGACAGAACACATTTGAGTACATGACAAGACAGGCACTTAATGCTTCTCTTTGGCTGCCTGTGGCCCATCTGCCTGTGTTGTGGTGACTCAGAGGACAGTCAGGGCCAGGCAGGCTGGGAGCGTACACGCTGTGAAAGTGTTAACACACTGTGGGAAACTACAGTGATCGGTGATGATGAGATGAGATGTGATGAGATAATTCCTCGCGATGTTGATGACCTTGCCTCCAATGATTTACTACGATGTTGTTGACTTCTTTGTCGACATAGACAATAACTTCAATTCAACCTTTATCCACACATCCATGATCAACAATCCTTGCATAAACAGTCTCTCAGATGAAGATTAATAAAATTACAGTACACAGGAAAGACCTCAGGAGTCGATGATACGAATGTTGGATGTGTTCCAATCCAAGATGCAGGGTTAGAACAGCGATCAAAGCAAAATAATCACATTGCTGGTGACATACACACTGGGCAGTTATTAAAACTTACCTGGTGTGACATCCTACAAATGCCGACTACAAAGAAAAGTTGATGCAGAGTGTGGATCTTTCTAAGAGAATTAGTCAAATGATTATTTTTGTTGAAGTCAAAGGCAAACCCGTGTACCTAGTTTGTGGCGATGTGTTAGCAGTAATGAAAAAAGCCAACCTGGAGCATCATTACAGCTCAACACATGCTAAACTCAATGCAGTGGGGGGCCAAATGCATCTGGATAAAATCAGTGCTCTTCAGCGGAGTTTGGAATCACAACAAACTGTTTTCACTAGGCCTCATTGTGACAGGGAAACTTCCTCAGACGAGTTCTGTAGTGAGTAAGGTTATGTAGTGAGTAAGGCCTTAGCAAAGACGCTGAGCCTCGTGCAGAGGGAGCGTGTTGGAGTGCGTGGTGGCTGCTGCGTTGTTAGCACGACAGAGTCAGATTGTTTCAGTGTTAGTTTGTCTTGGAGACCGTCTCAGATCGGATTCCTGACTTGGCACAAGACACACTGAAGGATTCTGCAGGAGATTTCCGATTTGTCTTTCTGGTCTGTGATGAGACAGTGGACATAACAAATGCTGCCCAACTGATTGTTTTCGTTCGTGGGATAACTGTAGACTTTGACATGGGAGAGGAACTGCTGTCCTTGGAAGCCATGTGTGGCACCACAAGAGGTGAGGACTTGAGAGACTTGTTTTAGGAATGAAAAAACTCAAGCTAACATGTGAAAAGTTGAGTGGCCTTACTACAGATGGAGCGCCAGCCATGGTAGGCTCGCAGAAAGGGTTCATTGCATTTGTCAAGAAAAAACTGAGTCATGATCCAAGTGATTTAATTCTATGCCACTGCATCACACACCAAGAAAGTCTCTATGTGCAGTCCTTGTGGCTCAACAGTGTGATGTCAAAGGTAGTGTCATGCATACATTTTGTCAAAAGCAGAGGGTTTAACAGCCACCAGTTTGAGGAGATACTGAGTGACCTTGACTCTGAGCACGGAGATCTGGTTGATCACTGTGCAGTGAGGTGGCTGAGCCATGGGAACATGCTCGTGACGTTGTACGAACTTTGGGATGAAGTCAAGCAGTTCATGGAGATGAAGGGGAAACCTGTCAGGGAACTCAATGACAGCAAGTGGCTGTGTGACTTAGTGTTCATGGTGGACATTACCAAGTACCTGTCAGAGCTGAATGTCAAGCTGCAGGGCCCCAACCAGCTTCTCAGCTCCCTGCTTTCAAGTGTGGAATCATTTGAAGCTAAATTAAGGCTGTGGAAAGTGCAACTCGAAAGGAATAACACGGTGTATTTCCCTATTCTAGTAGGACAAAAGCCTTCTTTGACACTTGACTATGCTGGTGAATGTGCAAAACTAATTGAGGCATTTAATGAAAGATTCAAGGACATGAAAAGTAAACAAATGGAACTGAACATCTTTGCTACACCATTTAATGTGGAACCAGCTGATATGCCTGATAACCTATAACACGAAATCATTCAGCTGCAAGGCGATGATGAGCTGAAAGCTAGATACAACCACCTCCCACTGCCTGAGTTCTATAAACGTTACATAAGCAGTGATGAATTTCCCACGTTGAGGAGACAGGCATTGAAATATGCACCTGTGTTCCAAACAGCTTACTGCTGTGAGCAGTTCTTCTCAAAACTTACCATTGCAAAGCGTGGACTGCGCTCCAGACTGACCGACACAAACCTGGAGAAGCAGTTGCGAGTAGCATCATCAACACCAGCTCACATGACTCACCTCACCAGAGAAGCAGCTCCAGCCATCACCTTAGAGTGAGTTCATTAAATGTCTGACCAAATAGAGCAGGCTGATTTTTAAGTTGATAATTTTGTATAGCCTGCGAATGATGTTATAAACATCCAGATGGCCATGGCAGAAGAAAGGTCCCCGCCCCTGCTGTCGAGGCTGGTTAAGTCTGTTTGGATTATGATACAGAACAATCATAGTTACTTTGGCAACTTGTTTTAGAAATAAGATCTGGATTTTTTTTTTTTTTATGATTAAATGTAACATTTATTTTTATCATTAAGTTTCTTCATTGCCTTATCATAAAAGTCCACGAAACAAATGAACCGCCCAGTGCGTGGTTTTCACTGCCATAGTTCTAGTTTCAAATTTGGTCCATAATTCATTTCTATTGATTGAGTGGTATTATCTTCTGGTGTATACTTATGCATAAACTAAGGAGTTATAATTATTAAAACCTATTCAATGTAAACAGCTCACCTTGGAGATTTTGAAATGCAACACGACAAATAATTTCCATGTGGGAATAGCTTGATTCTGACCTGGTTAGGTGCTCTCTTTGTGATTTAGATTTTATTTGATTGGAATTCAAAAAATTGACTCATTGTCCTTAGATAAAGCTGACCTGGTTAGGTGCTCTCTTTGTGATTTAGATTTTATTTGATTGGAATTCAAAAAATTGACTCATTGTCCTTAGATAAAGCATGCATTTACCCGAAGGCTGCAGTTCACATGAGCGGCCTTGGGAGATTCCGTTCGAAGGCTCACGTCCAGATGAACCATTTCTCCTGCAAAGCAACCCTGCTCGCTTCAGCAACAAAGCGGCGTGCGCCTGCCCGTCGGTGTGCACACTTGCAGTGTTGAAGCGAAATCTTGCAAGTTAGAGTGTAATAAAAAATACAGCCCCTCTCTCCACAGAGTTTTAAAGTAATTACATTTGCAACCACGCCATGGATTTCAGACTTAGTTTGTTCAATAGGAAATGCAGATTATTTTTCCAAATACAGGTTAATGCACGTACATCTAGCATTAAGTTTAAATTATTTCATTGTAGCCAAATATATTTTTAACCAGGAACATTATTAAAGTTACACAAATTGCTCTCATTTTTTTCTTTTTCTTTTTTTTTTTTTACCTTTTATTTCACATTTTGGACTAGTTGACTATGAAGCAGACCAATCAATTTTCCAATATAATTATGTCTTCCCTTCTTTTCTGTTTCTGGCTGTGATTTCACACTTGTTAATTAGTTAATCATTTTGGTAGAGTGGACAAGGGGAGACTCAAATGGACTTTTTAATATAAATTGACGTGTACAATTTGATCTGAGTTAGCTGGTGGAGAACTTAACTTATAATGGAAAATACCTCTTATTCAGTTCTTATTTTGTTTGTTTTTTAAGCAATTGATGTCAAGGTTAATGGAAAATTCTCATACTTAGGGCTAAAGGAAATTTCCTTAAAGTATAGTCCTGCTGTTTAAAAAACTGATTCTACCCTTATTCTGTCTCACATAATTCTTTTGCACATTTTAAATTTAACTGGTTAAGAACAATCATATTCTGGGGATGTTTGGATGGTACAGTCTTTGGTTGAAATCAACATGGCTTGAATTCCAATATATCCACTTTGGCTTTGTGGTTTTCTTATCGATTCTCAGCAAGGTTCGTGGTCATTAGCGTTAAGGATACTCTTTACCCTTCCTTAAAACCTTTACACACAAACCCAGTGATTTTCACAGTCAAATTTTTATTTAAGACATACTTACACTGTTTTAAAATTGGGATTCTCCTCCGGCTCCTTCTCCTTCTCACTTGCAGTGGACCACATACATGCTCAGTCACCACTGAAGTCAGGTGTGACTAGATGCTCCAGGCAGTGACTGGTTTTGTAGAGAAACCTTCAGCCCACCTGCCTTTTCAAACCCCAGTGACCTGTATCCCCCGACCTGCCCACCTGCCTCTTCGTGAGCTGTGTCCGCTGCCCTCTGCTGCCCTGTTCCGCCTCTTCGCCTGCAAGGTTCCCACGGCGTCCCAGATGTTTGGAACGACGCACCTTATTTTCTGCCAAATTCACCCTCAATTAAAGTAAAAAATGTATCTAAAAATGTCATCATTGACTAGACTAGCTGTGTTCTGAGAGCTCTTACAAATACCCTACATATATATCTGCAAAAAATGATCTTTGCTGTGGAAAATGTAATCTCAAGAGACATAGGATGACAGAGTGTTGACATAAGGCAGCAGCCTTCTTAGACTAAAAATATTACTTAATAAGCAGTGTTTTCCGCTATTTTTAAAGAAGAAGGATGACTTCATGTTGGAGCTGAGTGTTTACTGGAGGCAGAAGGGAGAGCGTGTGGACGGCCCTGGTCAGACGGTGCCCAGCACGCCCACGGCTGAGCAGCTGGTGTTCAGTTAGTGGTGGCACAGACAACCGGGAAGGCCTCTCGGGCTCGGGATTTAAATGTGGTTGTATAGACAACAGGGAGCCCGAAGAGGAATTACCTAAATCAGTTTGGAAATCACTGTGAATCATAGTGTAACTCCCATTCATTATTTCAATAATAACTTCCACTTTTCCCCCCATGCCAATCTCTTCTGATTCAGCCAGTGTAGTCACCAGGCTAACTAACCAATTCAATTATGAAGGAATGGTCAATATTCTTTCTTTCTTATTCCTTTCCATTAACAGAAGATTTCATGATTTTTAAAAGTCATTCAATAAAATTCATCTTTTAAAATATTTCTGAAAAGAAAAAAAGGTAAAGAATTGTTTTTTTCCTTATGGCTGTTGGGACCTCATTAGTTACTGATCACAACATCCTCAGAAAGGGGAGTATTTTACAGGGGTCAATAGTAGGTGTTGCACAGTGGGCGTGTGAGCTTAGAGGAAAGTGTTTTAAAATTTTTTTTTTTTATGTAAAATGAATAAATGTTGATGTGAATATGAAAATACCATGTTGTGAATCCTGGCTTCTGAACCTCTCATAGTTCACTGAGAGCCAGAAAGTGCCCTGACCCTGCAGTGACTTCCATCAGTGTGTGTGCGATTTGTGTCTACAATGGCTCTAAACGTGAGTGGGACTTGGTCTAGTAGGTTTGTTACCATCATAACTAGCTAGTATTAACATAAATAATAAGAAAGGGGCAAGGGAAGGGCCAGACATTGTAGGCATGGTTGTCTGGGCATCTTAACCAGGAAGCTGCAACTTTGCACTCCCCAGGGAACCACCCACCATTCCCTGCAGATCACTGGGGGAAGGGGTCCAACAAAGGGGGATGGATATATGTGTAGTGGAGTCAGGGTGACATGGGGAATGTGCTGCCTGTCAGTCCAACTTGGGAACAAAAATAATTGGCTAGAGGGGCAGGGCCACCACAGGCATGCAGCATTTTGGGAATATGTAATCCACAGACCAAAGATTGTTCTCTCGTTCCTCTTGCTTCGATCCTGCTTCCTTGTGCTGGCCTGTGCTCCCCCATAGCCATGTGGCCCTGGGACCCCATACACAATGGGCTGCAGCTGGGAACACAAGCTCAGCTAGCCAGATGCTGGACTGGACTGTGCTTCCATATGGAACAGAAGCCCTGGACAGTGGCTCAAGTCCTAGCTCTCTCTCTCTGCTGAAGGGAAAATGGAACTTGTTCCTCAGCAGGACAGAGGGAGATGTGACCTTAGAAACTCAGGTTTAATTCCACAGAAATAAAAACTTTGCACAATAGCTCATCTTCCCACAGGGGGCCTCAGGACATTCTTATTCCAGCAGCACCTCAAGAAGCCCATCTCCACCAGCAACAGGTGGGGACACAGAGGACTCCCCACTGATAACAGGTCTCCACACAAATAAAAAAAATGTACTTGAAAGACTACAGGCATAGCCAGCCGTGGAGCATAACTCGTAGTATGTGCAATTTGAAGTGTTTTACTTTAAAACGTGAAATAAAACATGGTAAGAAATTGGTTTCATAGCTATTTTTAGAGCAGGCACCTAAAATGTCTTCAGTGTTGGCCTACCAGTTTTAATAAAGGACGAGTTTATACACAGCTCAATAATTAGACAGGCTCCGAATGGACTTTTTCCTTTGCTCCATACTACTCCCCACCGCTCTGTCCAGAACCGGGTCACACCACAGGTTGAAGAGCGGGAAGCTGCGGCGCTCGGGTGTGCTGGAACGCGGGGAGACGGAAGGCTGTCACAGCAGTCAATAAGATCTGAGAGGTGTTGACTAATTGCCTGCTAATTACACAGTAAATTGTCTAATTAAGCTGATGGTTAATTAGGGTAGCTTGCACAGCAGTCTTGTGGAATTTGTGTCTGATGTCTGGGAAGCAGCTTGCGTAATTGGCAAACTGGTAAGCATTGGCAGACAACAAGGCTGGAAAGCTCACGCCGCGGATGACGGAATACTCTTTCTTGGAAACAAAAGGGTTGTCATTTCTATACCGAAGATCTTGTTTCAGCTTTACAGCTGTTCTGAGGTGAGCAATTGAGAAATACATTTGAAGCCTAAGCTACGTGAGTAAAGGAGGCTTGAAAATGAGCCTTAGCGTATGTGGCCTGCCATGTCAGCTCCAAGGCCCAGCGTCACCTTCTATTATAGACGCGTTGTGTTCTTCCTGTTCCTGCTCTTAACAAGTTCTCTGCTATTCATGTGCAAAAAAAGATAATGCCTTGCATCTAAGGAAAAGAAATGTCTTGTTACAAAGCCAAAGAAGATCAATATGACTGATTAGAACAGAAAATCTTTGAGTTCATTTAGTTTTAAATTTAGGCATCACCATTCACTGTACAGTGTTAAACATAATAAAGTATATGTTTGGATAATACATCAAAGAACTAAAAAAATTTCTTTGTCATCAGACAACTTTAGTTTTATCATATATACAATTTAACTGTGCAACTGGCTTTTACTTTTAATTTAGTATAAATGTAAAAACAGAATATTTCAATTTCTAATCCATCAAATTACAGGTCCTTTAGAGTGAAGCTGGGCACACACCCAGCCCCCTTCATGAGACATGGAACACAAATGATCCCTTCTGGTACCATTGCACCACATTCTGACACTCCCTGAGAATGTTGAAATAAGATTTTGAATAAAACATCAGGTTGCAGTTCAATTTTTAATTTCTTGAGGAAACACCATATTGTTCTCCACAGTGGCTGCACCAGTCTGCATTCCCACCAGCAGTGCACTAGAGTCCCCTTTTCTCCACACCCTTGCCAGCACTTGTTGTTTGATGATTTGTTGATGGCTGCCATTCTGACAGGTGTGAGGTGTGAGTCATTTAATTTGTATCTCTCTGATGGTTAGTGACATTGAGCATTTTTCCATATGTCTCTTGGCTATTTGTCTGTCTTATTTGGAGAGGTGTCTATTTAGATCCTCTGCCCATCTTTTAATTGGGTTCTTTCTCTTCCTTTTGTTTAGTTGTATGAGCACTCTATATATTTTGGAAATTAACCCCTTATCTGATGTATAGTTGGCAAATATGCTCTCCCGTATAGTGGGCTCCCTTTCCATTTTGATGGTTGTTTCTTTTGCTTTGCAGAAGCTTTTTAGTTTGATGTAGTCCCATGTGTTCATTTTTTCCTTTACTTCTCTTGCCCTATCTGATGTATCAGTGAAAATTCTGCATGTGATGTCCGACATTGTGCTGCTTACATTTTCTTCTAGGAATTTTATGGTTTCACAAGTGACAGTTAAGTCTTTTATCCACTTTGAGTTTATTTTTGTGTAAGTTGGTGGTCTAATTTCATTTTTTTTACGTGTAGCTGTCCAATTTTTCCAATACCATTTATTGAAGAGACTGTCTTTTCTCCATTGTGTACTCTTGACTCCTTTGTCAAATATTAATTGAGCATAATGTCTTGGGTCGATTTCTGGGTTCTCTGTTCTGTTCCATTGATCTATATGCTTGTTCTTGTGCCAGTACCAGGCTGATTTGATTACATTGGTTTTGTAGTAAAATCTAATATCCAGTATTGTGATTTCTTGTACTTTTTTCTTCTTTTTCAAGATTGCTGTGGCTATTTGGGGTCTTTTTTTTTTTTCGTTCCATATAAACTTTTGAAGTATTTGTTGAAGTTCTGTGAAATATGTCATTGGTATTTTAATGGGGATTGCATTGAACTTATAGATTGCTTTGGGTAGTATGGACATTTTAATGATGTTGATTTTTCCAATCCATGAACAAGGTACATGCTTCCATTTTTTATTTCCTTTTTCAAAGTCCTGTGATTTTCTACAAACAGGTCCTTTTCTTCTTTGGTTAAATTTATTCCTACGTATCTTAATATTTTGTTGTTGCAATAGTAAGTGGGATTGTTTTTTTAGTTTCTTTTTCTATGTGTTCATTATTGGTATATAAAAATGCCAACAATTTCTAAATGTTTATTTTGTATTCTGCTACTTTGCCAAATTCATTTATTAAATCTAGTAGCTTTCTGATGGAGTCTCTAGGGTTTTCTATGTACAATATTATCTCATCTGCAAATAATGACTGTTTCACTTCCTCCTTTTCAATTTGGATGCCTTTTATTTTTTCTTCTTGTCTGATTGCTGTGGCTAATACTTCTAGTACTATGTTGAATAAGAATGGTGAAAGTAGACATCCCTGTTATGTCCCTGTTCTTAAGGGAAATGGTTTGTTTTTGCCCATTGAGTATGACGTTGGCTATAGGTTTGTCATATATGGTCTTTATTATGTTGAGGTATGATCCTTCTACTTCTATTGCTGAGAGTTTTTATCAAAAATGGGTGTTGGATTTTGTCAAATGCTTTTTCAACATCTATTGATATGATTATATGATTTTTATCTTTCATTTTGTTTATGTGGTGTATAACATTTATTAATTTGTCAATATTGTACCAGCCATGCATCCCTGGAATAAATCCCACTTGATCATGGTATATAATTTTCTAAATATGTGGCTGGATCCAATTTGCTAAAATTTTGTTGAGGATTGTAACACCTATGTTCATCAGGGATATTGGCCTATAATTTTCTTTATTTGTAGTGTCTTTGTCTGGTTTGGGGATTAGAATTATACTGGCCATATAAAAAGAGCTTAGAAGTCTTTCTTCCTCTTGAATTTTTTGGAATAGATTGAATTGATTAGGTGTTAGTTCTTGTTTGAATGTTTGGCAAAATTCCCCTGTGAGTCCGTCCTGACCAGGACTTTTGTTTGCTGTGGTTTTATTGATTATCACTTCTATTTCCTTAGTTATTAATGGTCTGTTTAGGTTTTCTGACTCTTCCCAGTTGAGTTTTGGAAGACTGCATGATTCTAGGACATTGTCCATTTTGCCTAGGTTGTTGAATTTGTTGGCACATAATTGTTCATAGTATTTTATTACAATCCTTTGTATTTCTGTGCTGTCAGTTGTTACTTCACCTCTTTTGTTTCTGATTTTATTAATTTGGATCCTCTCTCTTTGTTTCTTGGTGAGGCTGGCTGAAGATTAGTCAATCTTGTTTATCTTTTTAAAGAACCAGCTCTTGGTTTCATTGATCTTTTGTATTTTTTTTTAGTATCGATGCCATTTATTTCTGCTCTGATCTTTATTATTTCTTTTCTTTTACTAACCCTGGGTTTTTCTTTTTTTTCTCTTTCTAAATCTTTAAGTTGTAGGGTTAGATAGTCTCTTAGACATTTTTCTTGTTTCTTGAGGTAGGCTTGTATTGCTATGAAATTCCTTCTTAGGGCTGCTTTTGCTGTGTTCCATAGATTTTATGTTGTTGTGTGTTCATTTTTATTAGCTTCCAAGAAGTTTTTTTTTTTTTTCATCTCATTGAGATCCATTCATTGTTTAATAACATGCTATTTAGCCTCCATGTATTTGAGTGTTTTTATTGTAATTATTTTTTAGTTTTATGTCATTGTGGTCTGAGAAGATGATTGATATGATTTCAATCTTGTAGAGACTTAGTTTGTGTCCTAACATGTAGACTATCTTTGGGAATGACCCATGTACACTTGAGAATAATGTATATTCTGCAGTTTTTGGTGAAATCCTCTGAAAAAATTAATTAAATTAATTTGATCTAGTGTGTTATGTAGGGTCTCTGTTTCCTTATTATTTTTTGTCTAGAAGATCTATCCAGTAGTATCAGTAGGATGTTAATGTCACCCACTATGATTGTATTGCTGCTGTTCTCTCCCTTGAAGTCCTCCTGTAGTTTTTTAATATATCTTGGTGCTCCCATATTTGTTTTATTTTTTTTAATCCTCACCCACGGACATTTTTCCATTTTTTTGTTCAGATAGAGTGGGAGGGAGAGAGAGGAACAGAGAGAGAGAGAGAAACATCGGTGTGAAAGGGACACATCGAGTGGCTGCCACCCACTGACCAACCAGAGCTGGGGACAAATTGCTACCGAGGTATGCACCTTTAGCGGGAACTGAACCCGGGTCTCTCTGGACTGCAGGCTGACACTCCAACCACTGAGCCAAACCGGCCAGGGCCTGGTACTCCCATATTCGATGCGTATATGTTTGCCAGAATCATGTCCTTTTGTTGGATTGATCCTTTTACTATTATGTAGTGATCTTCTTTGTCTCTTATTATGACCCTTGTTTTTATGTCTATCTTATCAGATATTGCTATACCAGCTTTTTTTTTTCATTTGCCTGGAAAAATTTTTTTCCATCCTTCATTATCATTCTATGTGAGTCTTTTGTTCTGAGGTAGGTTTATGTATAAAACATATATATGTGTCATGTTTTCTTATCCAATCAGCTACACTGTGTCTTTTGATTGAAGCATTTAAGTCATTTACCTTTAAAGTTATTATTGATAGGTACTTATTTATTGCCATTTTTGTTCTTTATGCCTGTGTTCCTCTCTCTCTCTATTTCTCCTCTTCTTCCTCCTCCTCCTCCTCCTCCTCCTCCTCCTTCTTCTTCCACCACTCCCTTTAACATTTCTTGCAGTGCTGGTTTGGTGGTAGTAAATTTCTTTAACCTTTTTTTTTTGGCTGTGAAGCTCTTTATTTCACCTTCAATTTTGAATGATAGTCTTACTGGATAGAGTAGTCTTGGATAAAGTCTTTTGCTTTTCATTACTTTGTATACTTTATTCCACTCCCTTCTGGCCTCCATTGTTTTATTGAGAAGTCAGCTTATTTTCTAATGGGAGCTTCCTTGTAGGTAACTTTCTGTCTCTCTCTTGTTGCCTTTAAGATTCTTTCTTTGTCTTTAACAACTGCCCTTTTAATTATGATGTGTCTAGGTGTGGGCCTTTTTGGATTCATCTTGACTGGGACTCTCTGTGTTTCCTGGGCTTGTGTGACTTTCCTTTTCCAGGTTAGGGAAGTTTTCTTTTATTATTTCTTGAAACAGATTCTCTATTCCTTTCTCCGGTTCTTCTTCTGATACCTCTATGATGCAAATGTCCTTCTGATACCTCTATGATGCAAATGTTGTTATGTTTTGTATTGTTCCAAAGTTCCTTTAAACTCCCCTCATGTTTTTTAATTTTTGTTTTTAGTTGCTGCTCTATTTGGGAGTTTTTTTCTACTTTGTCTTCTAGCTCGTTGATTCAGTCTTCAGCTTCTTCTAATCTACTATTGAATCTTTACAAGATATTTTTTATATAAGCTCTGTCATTCTTCATTTCCACTTGATTATTATTCATAGCTTCTACCTCTTTTTTTCTTTTTAATGCTGGTGTAGTTCCCATTAAGTTTCTTATAGTTCTCACAAAATTGTTTGAGCGCCCTTAAAACCATTGCTTTGAATTCTTTATCTGAGAACTTGCTTGCCACCAGTTCCTTTTCTGGTTATTCCTCCTTTTCTTTCATTTGGGGGTGGGTTTTTTTGTCTCACCATTTTATTAGTCTTGTAGTTCAGGGTCATGCGAGATGTGATGGGCCATGTACACAGGTTGATGTTTATCAGATAAGACTGCTATGGCTCCCAGTCTTGGTGTGGTGGCCTTCTTGTGAGACCCAATGGAGTAGTCTCCTTTATCTTCTGAGCTGGATGCTATAGGACAGATCCTTCTGTGGGTTGTGTGGTGTCTCCTGTTGAATTTGGGTCTTTATTGCTGTTACCTTTTTGTGGGTGGGCTCAGTCTTTGGGGTTGTTAACTATGAGTTTCAACCCTGGCCCTGCTCTTTATGAAGCTCACTGAATTTTTCTCCACTGTAGTTGGATTTGGCCCCTTGGGTATAGGTTCCTGTCCTCTTGGGCAGTTCTCTGGTATAGGCCAATGTGAGTCACTGTCCCTTCCTTGTCCTTGGCTTCCTGGCTGGAGCCCTGCAGGGTGTGGTCCCAGGTAGTCCTATGAGCTTGGCTTCCCTAACCCAGAGGCTGGGTCACCTTTAGGTCCAGCCACTTGTATGTATGTTTTCCGGGATGCTTTCCCTTCCCCCATGACACTGGGCTCTGTGGGGTATCAGGTCCAGTCAGGGGGGTTTCCTCAGATTTGTGTTGGGGGTGGTGCCTATATCTTGCAGGTGGGGGCAGGCAGTCTCTTCCTCTCTTTCTAATGCCTCAGTTCTGCCTTAGTTGCTGACACCCCACCCCAAGCAGGTGAGAATAGGAAAAAAAAAGGGGGAGGGTAATGGAAAGAAAGAAAGAAAGAAAGAAAGAAAGAAAGAAAGAAAGAAAGAAAGAAAGAAAGAAAGAAAGAAAGAAAGACCCTGCTGCTGGGGTACCGACCTTCAGTTCTGTGCTGTTCCCTGCTGTGGAGGGAGGGACACCTCTTCTCGCTCATGGTAGGAGGAATGGGGTTCTTTCCCCAGACACTACATGGGCTCCCCTCCTCTTCTCTGTTGGTCTCCTTTGGGCATCTCTATGTGGTGAGTTCACTCACCTACTTCACCGTCTCCTCCTCTCACCTCTCCACAGTCTCCTTGCTCACGGTATTTCCAAAAATAATCTTTTTCCAGGAAATTCTAGCAAGCGCTTTAGGAAAGTTGTACCTGGCCCAGTTAGATTATGTCCTTATCCTTGAATCAATCACTATGGCCAGGTTGATAGAGGACTCTGCTCAGCCAAGCTCTATACAGTGTTTTTTTGTTTGTTTGTTTGTTTGTTTGTTTGTTTGTTTGTTTGATACGTGCCCCTAGCCACTAGGACCTAGTGGGAACTGAACCCAGGACTCTCTTGGTCCGCAGGCCGATGCCCCAACCGCTGAGCCAAACTGGCCAGGGCTATATTGTATGTTTTTAGGAGGCCAGTGCTTTATCCAATAGGCTACTGGGGCCTGCTATACTGTATGTTTTTAAATAGCAAGAGAGAAATACACTTTATGCACTTGCTAAGATGTCTTTGAATTAGCATTAACGTTGGAGATATATGTATGGTAAGTGAAAATATTTACAATTTTAGCACAAAGTATTTTTCAGTGTACTTTAAAGCAATGCTTTAAAATATAAGGTCACAGATATAGAAAAGATGTAAGATAAAAATAATCTTTATTTTGAGAATAAAGCAAAAACATATTCATTTTATTTGGAGACTTAGGGTATAAAGTCTTGGAAAATTTATAAAGAAATTATGCAAAATAGAAGAAAAGTGAATTTACCAAAGGAATACAAGGTTAAACATTGAAATTGCTTCTTTGAAGACATATCTCTGGAGGGAGGAAAATCAGATAGAGGTCAGGGTTGCAACTCTAAATATTCTATATTTTGATTTGCTCAGATTTTTTTTTTCATTTTATTCCTCAGAGAGAGAACATAAGAACTTTACTTATTGTGATAAAAGTTTGCATAAAAAGGAGTCAGGTAGATCTGGCTATCATTGTAATTAAAGTTGTAAAGAAGACTTTTTACAGAACACTACCTTTAAGAAAAATTTCTCTTTTAGCCTTACATATAAATTTCACATTTTTTCTATTAAGTCAAACTTCAGGTACTTTCCATTAATAGATAGCTAGCACAAGAATAAATTCTACATAGCATGAGATCATGCAATCTTCTGTTGAGAACTTCATGTTATACTTGATACTTTGGCCTTTAAGTGTGTGTATTTGTATATATATATATATTTGTATTTATATTATATGCTTATATGTGAGTGTGATATGTAATCTATTTTGGTTTTTAATAATTAAAATTTTTATTGATTGATTTTTAGAGAGAGAGAGATTTGTTGTTCTACTTATTTATGCATTCATTGGTTGTGTCTTGACCAGGGATTGAATCCACAACCTTGGCACATTGGAACGATGTTCTAACCAACTGAGCTACCTGGTCAGGGATCAGTTTCTTTTTTATTCATTGAAAAGATGTATCCCTGCAATTAAAAAATTTAAGAGCAAAGAAATGCAATATTTAGCAACTTAGCCATCAAGCTCATTCTAGAATTATTTTGTTTTCCTTTATAATTTACATTATATAAAATTTACTCTTTTAAAATAAACATTTTGTGTTATTTTGTATATTCACAGAGTTGTATAGCTCTCATTATCTTACTAATTTCGGAACATTTTCATCACTTTAAAAGAACACCCGTCCCCACTCCTCACATCCCACAGCCCCTGGAGACCACTAATAGATATTCATCTCCACGGATTTGCCTATTTTGGACATTTTGTATAAATGGAATCTTACAATATATGACCTTTTGTGTCTGCTTGCTTTTACTTGACATAGTATTTTCAGAGATCATCCGTGTCGTATTGTGTATCAAACCGTCATTTCTTTTTGTTTAGCCAGTCATTGGCTTGTGGGTGTTTGTGGGGTATTTTTCCTACTGTTTGCTCATTATACGTAGTATTTTGTTGAATTTTCAGATAGAAGTTTTTGAGTGGATGTATATACTCATTTCTCTTGTGAATATAATTAGGGTGGAATTGCTGGGTGAGATGGTAACTCTACTTTTAACTTTTTTGATGAACCATCAAAGTGTTCTCCAAAGTGGCTGTACCCAGTTTCCATTCCTGCCAGCAATGTGTGAGGTCTGGGACTTCTTCACATCCTCTCCGACACTGTGATCTTTTCCATTGCAGCCGTCAAAATGAATGTGAGATAGTTTCTCATCATGATATTGACTCCTAGTATAATTGATAACTAGAATAGTAAAAGTACGAAGGCCCAATAACTGCCTTCGTAGTCTTAATAACTTATCACTGTGGCAACTAGTGGATTTAACTTGCAGCTCAAATAGCTGCTATCTGCTATCCTTCCAAGATGTGTGGGCATCAGGTGAGGGGCCAGGCCGCTGGTACCTGGCATGAGAAAGTCTGAAGATGGAGTTTGGGGTGGGGTGATGGCAGCCTCTGACGAACAGCCCGTTTATGGGGGCCTGGCCTTGGGGAGAAAGGGTCCCAGGGTGCGCTGTACACTCAGTTATCTCCTGTCGGTGATTTATCTAGTTCAAGGAAGTGAAGACATGTCTGTCCCAAGCTAACCTGTGAGCACAGCACACTGAACCAGAAGCCTAAGGAGAAATACTTCATGTACTCTGGAGGAATGTTACTCTAGGATCCAAGTCAAATGTGTTTCCCTGCTTGGAAATGGTCTCATTCCAGATCCCGCAGCAACAACTGCGAGTGTGCAAAGACTTAGCTGAGCTCTGGCTCTGGTCCAAAAGCTCTGTTTACAGGGGAGGGGAATTTGTCTCAAGTTCATCAATGGTTTTGTTCAAGTTTATGTGGACGGCAGTAGGGCACTGTCAACCCTGCACTTGGCACTTGAAGCACTGTCCTTGTCATACAATGTTATTGTCTCTGCCATTCTTTGTTTATTGCTATGATCCGAGCTGTAGAACGATGACCCTGTTCTTGCTCTCAGAGAACTGAACTCTGGGCGGAGATGCCCAGGACCCAGCTCACATGCTGGTGAAGCTGCGCGAGGGACAAGCCAGCAGCTGCTGAAATGCGAAGGAGCCCAGCCTCAGTGGGGGCAGGACTGTCCCTGGGAGAAGACGGTATCTGAGAGGACTCTGGAACCATGCCTGTTGGGAGCACAGGCGACATGCTGTGGCTGAGGAGCACAGGCAGAGTCAGGCCGACCGAAAGCCCAATGGGAGTGGAGTTTAGCGTCACTAGAGGATGATGTAGTGAGAACAGGGACTGGAACCAGATAACAAAGGGCCTCATTTGTCCATGGGGAAGAGCATAGACTTTATCTTATAGGATAAGGGATGGACTTGATGCAAAGGAGAATGCGATTGGCCCAGATATGGATTTAGAAAGGTTTCTCTGATGGTGCGGAAGGTGTTTAGGAAAGAACCGTGGGAGACTGGGAGGAGGTCAAAATGGGCACCTCGACTGCAACAGGCGCTGGGCTTGGCCTGAGGGTGGAATGACCAGGAGTACGCAGGTGCTCACTTCCTGCAGTTACAGGAGCTGATGGCGGGGGAAGAAATGGTATTGGCCGAGGTGGTAGCCAGAGCCAAGTGCACCCACTGAAAATGCAGAGAGAAGACTGAAGCAGGGTGACCGCAGGGGTGGGGGCATTGCTATCATATTAAATTGAGGGTACCCAACTGTGGCTGCTGAAGGAGGAGACAGTTCCGTGTGGGTCAGCAGGTGGCCGCCCCAGCATCTGAGCTCCCACTTGGGGGAAGTGAGACCTTAGGGTCGTTTTGATTGAAGGCACAGTTTTAATACACACAGAGAAAGTAAAGTCACAGGGTGCATTGCTTACAGATCCCAGAAATGGGTGGGGGCACAGTGTGCCTGGAGAAGGGCCAGGGAGCAGGAGAGGAGAACAGGGTCGAGGCGCTGGCTACTCCCTAGGAGGTTGGGGCGCAGGGCACTGACTTGTCACAGGCTCCGCTCTGAGAGGTTAGGAAATGCAAAGCGCCAAGTGGGACACTGGGGCGGGAACCCTGAGCTCCGGTCCTGACCCAAGTGTCCAGACGGGCGTGCGCAGGGTGGTGATGCTGTGAAATGCCTGGGCAGCAGCTTCGAGCAGCTGTTCCCTCATCATAGTGACTGGGTGCCGGTGCAGGGGAGGACACAGGAATGGGGTGTGTCCGTCTTGGTCGCTCCTCACGGCTGTTCCGTTGACAGGAACACTGGAGGAGAAATCGGGTTTGTGTCCTGTCTCCAAAGTGGACTTTCAGTATCGATAAGAAACTGCCAGTGGCCACTTTCCTCTCCAGCCATAATTCCTTCTAGTATTTGGAAGGAAAGGTCACCCCAGCAGAGGGGCCGCAGTTACTCAACTGGAGTGGGAAATGTTAATATTTTTCCAGATGAGGTGCTGATGGAGAGTTCTGAGGCCTGAACTCTATTTAATTCTAAAATTAAATCTAAAACCACCATCTGAAGGGGGAAAGTTCAGTAACAGAGCAGGATGTTAAATCAATGTGATTAATTAACTTGATATAAATAACTTGAGCATAGCTGTGTTTATCTTTAAATCATGTCTCTTGGTCCCAGCTATAAAAGAAAATCTTAATAATAAGGATGATGACAATCCCCTCCTAGCCGGCTGAGGCGTCAGGCACATCTTTAACAGACTGTCCGCAGCATGGCAGTCACCTGCAGGATAGCGCTGTCGATAGTCATAAAAGCAACAACAAAACACAGGACGTCGCCACCGCTCAAGAAGGAAATGGATTCGAACTGTGAACAAAGTGCAGAGAGGCCGCGCCCCATCCAGTGATGTCTCTTCACCCCTGGACATTCACCCACCAGCGAGGGCCCCAGAGACGGGCAGGAGACACATGTTAACCATGTACTAAGTGAGGAAACTCGCCCTGGCTGGTGTGGCTCAGTGGTTAGAGTGTCGGCCCGCGGACCAAGGAGTCACGGTCAAGGGCACGTACCTTGGTTGCAGTTTGTCCCCGGCCCTGGTCAGGTCGTGTGGGAGGCAACAAGTCAATATGTCCCTCTCACATTGATGTTTCTCTCTCTCTCTTTCTCCCTCTCTCCTTCCCTCCCACTCTATCTGAAATGGAAGAATATCCTCAGGTGAGGATTTTAAAAAAGTAAAAAAAATAGAAGATAGGGAAACTCATCTTTCTCCTCTGTCCCTCTGTGCTCCCCTGCCCCCTCCTTCTTTCTCACAGGGAGCATTGGCCATTCCGATAGAGTCCATTACAGAACCCAGACAGCGCCCATGTCTGACACCCCACACTGTCCAAGGGTACAGGTGAGGCCTTTGCTGTCCAAGGCCTCACCTGTACCCAGAACATGGCACGACACAAGCTCTTACAGGGTCTGATTCCAGGGTCTCGCCTGACAGACGTCAGTGTACTTCTTTTCTCTTTTCTTTTTTTTTATTAATTTTTTTTATTACAGATGTCCCTCCTTTTTCCCTCGTTGACACGCTCCTCCCTGCTCCCCTTCCCACCTGCCTTCACCATACTATTGTCTGTTCTTTCGGTTATGCATATAAGTTTTTTGGTTTATCTCTTCCTTGCCCACCACCCCTTCCCTCTGAGGTTTTGACATAGTCCTAGGGTCGCGACCCACAGGTTGAGAACCAGTGCTGTAGACACAGGTGCGGCCCTCCCCCCAGCACTTATTTCTGTGCCGGCTCCCCTCTGATAAGCTCTCCCCCAGAGCTTGCCCATCAGGAGCTTAATTTGTCCTCAGTCCAATAAGATGTGACTCTCCCTTCAAATTGTGATTTCGTAACCCTTGGAGCTCTTGAACCAGCTGCTTTCGTAGGAAGAAGAAGCGCAGTGGAATTGCAGCTGAGTCGCTAGCACGCTGGTAGCCTATAAGCGAGGTAGGTGAGACTGTTAGTCAGCTCCTTGCTGTGCCAGCACTCTAAATGTTTCACCAGAACTGCTTCATTTTCCTTTGGAGCTAGCTCTCTGAATACCAGATCCCTTTCCCTCTGAGGGACTAACACTGGGTATTTATTGTGCATATACTATATGCCAGGCATTCTGAAAGCCACCTAATTTGTATTTTATTCTTTTCTGTCAGGGGTACAGTATGATAGATGTCCTCGTCCCCACTGCATGGGTAAACTGAGGCTGACCAGTTCTGAGTCCCTGCCTCCAAGTCAGCTGTAGTCAGTGCCACAGACACAGGCTGGGTGAAGGCCAAGCCCCTCTCCTGTTTCACAGGATGTTTCTGCCATGTGGAAATGTACGATCCATCATGGGACAGACACTGGTCCATAACACATATATAGTCATCATTCACCTGCAGCTTGTATTTCAGTTGCTGTACATTTTCAGAAAAGAATGAAAACTTAAGAGATTTACTATGGGCCTCTTTGTAACTATCTTATTTTGGGGGACAAGATCTCTCTCTCTTCATCCCACAGCTCATGGGATCATGTTTGACTATTCACTGGCAACAATTACTTTGTTGGCTTTCTCTCCCAGTAAGATTTTTGTATCTCATGACTCACAGTTCCCAACTCCTGGACAAAAGGGGCTCCACCCCAGTGCTCACTAAGTTGCCTAGCCAGGTTCCATGTTGGGCCAAGTGGATGCAAATCCAGGGGCCCTCCAGGAGAGGCTGAAGCCCTATTCTCACACCTTCACTTCTTAACGTTGAAACATCTGAAATAATTTCACGAGCAATGAAAGAGTTTTTCTCTGTACTGACGTCCAGATTTCCATGGCTACCTTCACCGCTTGGGTTTCATGCAGCGGTATCATGACGGCAGTGCTGGTACCAGGGGATTATCCTGTCCCCAGCGCCCTGTGCAGTATTTTACATGCGTCCCACATTACAGATTATGCTGAAATAATACAGCCTACTTGCTGTTGCATTCTGTATTCATATTTACTACAAAATGTCTTGCTACTGCACATTCCTTAACTTCCCATAAAGAAGGATGTAATATACAACAGAGAAGTGCATTTTTTAGAGACACTGAAATGAAAGTTGTTGATTTTAAAAGACATTCTGTCACAGATGAGTGAGGGAGAAAGAGATCAAAGCAGCAAGTCTAGCCAATCCGAGGTTTCATTCAGCATTCCTTCCTCTTCGTGCGTTCCCTCCGGGGTCATTAGCATTCTCATTTCGAAAAATGACAGTCTGCAGTGGAAACAGTAAAAATGTTCAACCTGTGGTTTAAATTATTGATTTTTTAGAATATTGAAGCAGTATTTCAAGTGGATTTTGTTAGAGAGACTTCTGGGTGGGGGTTTCAAAGGTAATTTGGTATCCAAAAGCCTGTATATTTGAGACTTTCCATTCTTGGAATTTCTTCAGACTCTGGTTTATTGGATACAAATGTTTATTGTCTTCAGGACTGTAAGTAGCAGATCATTGCAGCTTGAACTTGAAGCATATATTTGCAGATTGTGCCCTTCGTAATTTATGATCTACTGGCAAAATAGATCTTCATTTGGAAACAAAAGCTGATTTTAAAAAGAAAAAAAGCATACTATGACTTGCATGCATAGAAGGTGAAAAGTCTAGCTGAGAGCTAAGGCATCGAGATAAAGCAGGTAAGGTGTGGTCCTGTAAGAATAGATTTTAATGATGCTCCTCCAGTTGTGTTATGCAAATAGACAGTAGAATGTGGCTACAGAGATTTTCTTTAAAATCATTTTACGTCTCTCTCATAGTCCACACTCACAGATGAATAGAAAATGTTTTGACAGGGCGTGGGGTTACTGACTACTGTGTATGTGTTGTGCAGGTAGTTTGCTATTCACAGCATGTTTCTACTTATGGAAAAAAGCTACTTAAAAATTACATTATATCAGAACGGTTTGCTCTGCAATCATTCTACAAGCCGAAGCTCTACTGAAGTCAACGAGGGCTTGGAGTGCAAATTTGTGACTGTATCAAGCTTCATATATGGAGAGTTGCATCATATTTTGTGATGTCAAGTATCACACAACAATGGATGATACTCATTTGAAATAAAACCTGCTATTCCCTCCTTGACAAGTGGAAATGAATTAAAAATACAGTATCAGACGAGATCTTTCTGAGGCTTTAGGATATAGAAGGGAAACCTGCTACTGAATGCATGAGATGTGTCCATAGTAAGTGCTGTTAATGTTTAAACCAGTTTTAATGCGCCTCCCCAATGGCAGGGATACCATGAAAGTTGGTTGGAGAATCTGATGTTGCTACTTTGGGAGGAAATCTATGTTTAATCTGAGAGTGTGAAACTCTAGGACCAAATTCTCCTATAGAGTCTCCTCCACTTTCCCTGAAAATGTCACTTAGGGGACAACATAGTTGAAACAACTTGTGTATTATTAGGATACATAAGTAGATAATTTGATTTAATCTTTTTTTTTTTTATCCTCAACCGAGGACATTTTTTTTGCATTTATCTTCAGATAGAGCAGGAGGGAGAGAGGGGGGAAGAGAGAGAGAAAGAAACATCAACGTGAGAGAAACACATCGAGTGGTTGCCACCCACACGACCCCAACCTGGGCGGGGACAAACTACAACCTAGGTACATGCCCTTAGCGGGAACCGAACCTGGGACTCTCTGGTCCACAGGCCGACGCTCTGACTGCTGAGCAAAACTGGCCAGGGCTGATTTAATCTTTATAGTAGCTCTTAGAAATGAGAATTGTATCTTTTCATACTGTTTCATAATATTATGATTAAGGAAACAGTCCCAGAGAAGTGAGTCAACTATTCAGGGTCACAGCTATTCAGAGGTGAGGCCAGAGTTCTTGTTCAGGTTTCTCTAACCCAAAACCAGTGCATTTACTCTACACAGCACGTCTCCCTTATTCTTTCAACATGTTACTTTAACGTGGCATTGAGAGCAGCTGGAAGAGAAAATGAAGACACAGAAGAGCAGTGAGCCCTCACAGTTAGACAGTATATATGATATTTAATTCTCCCCAACCCCCTGCCCAGGGGTGAAGCCACTCATATCTGCTTTCTTTCCCCGTTCATTAGGTGCTTTCCTGCTTGAAAACAATTTTTCAAAGTCTATAAATGGAGAAAAAGAGGGGTGTGACATATAATAAAGGGTCAATCCAACAAGAAGATAGAACATTTGTAATGTTTATGCACCAAACATGTGAGCACCTAAATATATAAAACAAATATTAACAGACCTAAATGAAGAGATAGACAATAATAGAGTAATAGAAGTGCACCTGAATATCCACTTACCTCAGTGAATAATCTCCAGACATAAATTCAATAAGAAAATGGCCTTAAATGACATGTTATGTCAAATAGACAGATATTTACAGAATACCCCATCCAAGAAGAATGCACATTCTTCTCAAGCGTACGTGGAACATGTTTCCAAGACAGATCACATGTAGGCCTCAGACAATCCTATTACATTTAAAAGGACTAAAATCACAGTATGCATCTTTTCTGACCACAGTGGTATGAAACAAGAAATTAAGTACCTGAAGAAAACAGGAAAAGTGACAAATATGTAGAGATTTTTTTTATTATTAATTTATTTTTGTTACAGATGTTTCTTTGTTTTTCCCCATCGACACCCTCCTCCCAATCCCTACCCCCCGCATTGTTGTCTCTGTCCACTGGTTACACATATGTGCATATAAGACTTTTGGTTTATCTCTTCCCTACCCTGTGTATCCCTCTTCTGACAGTCTGCACCCTACTTCTGTGTCTCTGGGACTATTTTGTTCATTATATTCTGTAAATAAGTGAGATCATGTGATATTTGTCTTTCTCTTGCTTATCTTTCTTAGCATAATACTCTCCAGGTCCCTCCATGTCATCTCAAAGGATAAGAGATCTTTCTTTCCATTGTGTAAATGTACCACAGCTTTTTTATCCACTCATCTACTGATGAACACTTGAGCTATTTCTAGATCTTAGCAATTGTAAATAATGCTGCTATGAACATAGGGGTACATATATTCTTTCTGATTGGGGTTTTGGGCTTTTTAGGGTATATTCCTAAAAGTGGGATGACAGGGTCAAATGGCAGATCAATTTTTAATTTTTTATGGAAACACCATATTGTATTCCACAGTGGCTGCACCAGACTGCATTCCCACCAGCAGTGTACTAGAGTCCCCTTTTCTCCACACCCTCGCCAGCACTGGTTGTGTGATGATTTGTTGATGGCGGCCATTCTGACAGGTGTGAGGTGATACCTCATAGTCCTTTTAATTTGCATCTCTCTGATGGTCAGTGAAGTGATGTTGAGCATTTTTTTATATGTCTCTTGGCCATTTGTATGTCCTGTTTGGAGAGGTCACTATTTCAGTCCTCTCTCCATTTTTAAATTAGGCTCTTTGTCTTCCTTTTGTTGAGTTGTGTGAGTACTCTACATATTTTGGAGATTAACCCCTTATCTGATGTATAGTTGGCAGTTATGATCTCCTATATAGTGGGTTCCCTTTCCATTATGATGCTTATTTCTTTTTTTGTGCAGAAGCTTTTTAGTTTGATATAGTCCCATTTATTCATTTTTTCCTGTTTCTCTTGCCTTAGGCATTTTATCAGTGAAAATTCTGCTGTGTGTAGTGTCAGAAATGTTGTTGCCTACATTTTCTTCTAGGATTTTTATGGATTCACGAGTCACATTTAAGTATTTTATCCATTTTGAGTTTATTCTTGTGTATGGTGTAAGTTGGTGGTCTACCTTCATTTTTTTTTGCATGTAGCGGTCCAATTTTCCCAGCATCATTTTTAAAGAGTCTGTCTTTACTCCATTGTATGCTCTTGCCTCCTTTGTCAAATATTAATTGAGGATAATGTCTTGTGTCCATTTCTGGGTTCTCTGTTTGGTTCCACTGGTCTATATGCCTGTTCTTGTGCAAGTACTAGGCTGTTTTGACTACAGTGGCTTTGTAGTATAACCTGATATTCAGTATTGTGATCCCTCCTACTTTGTTCTTCTTTTTCAAGATTGCTGTGGCTATTCGGGATCTTTTTTGGTTCCATATCAACTTTTGGAATATTTGTTCTAGTTCCATGAAACATCTTGTTGGTATTTTAATGGGTATTATATTGAATCTATAGATTGCTTTGGGTAATATGGACATTTTAATGATGTTAATTCTTCCAATCCATGAACATGGTATATGATTCCACTCTTTTGTATCTTCCTCTATTTCTTTTTTCAATGTCCTGTAGTAACAGGTCCTTTACTTCTTTGGTTAAGTTTATTCCTAGGTATCTTAGTTTTTTTGCTGCAATGATAAATGGGTTTTTTTTTTTGTTTCTATTTTTGTGAGTTCATTATTGGTGTATAAGATTGCTGTCAATTTCTTGATGTTGATTTTATATTATGCTACTTTGCCAAATTCATTTATTAAATCTAGTAGATTTTTGATGGAGTCTTTAGGTTTTTTTATGTACAATATCATGTTATCTGCAAATATAACATGGCGGTTTTACTTCTTCCTTTATAATTTGTATCCCTTTAATTTTTTCTTCATATCTAATTGCTGTGGCTAAGAATTCCAGAACTATGTTAAATAAGAGTGGCAAAAGTGGGCATCCTTATCTTGTTCCTGTTCTTAAGGGAAATGCTTTTAGTTTTTGCCCATTCAGTATGGTGTTGGCTGTAGGTTTTTCATATATGGCCTTTAGTATGTCGATATATGATCCCTCTGTTCCTACATTGCTGAGCATTTTTATCAGAAATGGGTGCTGGATTTTGTTGAATGCTTTTTCAGCATCTATTGATATGATCATATGATCTTTATCTTTCATTTTGTTTATGTGGTGTATAACATTTATTAAGTTGCAAATATTGTACCAACCTTGCATCCCTGGGATGAATCCCACTTGGTCATAGTGAATAATTTTTTTGATGTATTGCTGGATTCGATTTGCTAGCATTTTCTTAAGGATTTTGGATTTATGTTCATCAGGGATATTGGCCTGTAGTTTTCTTTTTTTTATAGTGTCTTTATCTGCTTTTGGAATTAGAATTATGCTGGCTTCATAAAATGAGTTTGGAAGTCTTCCTTCTTCTTGGATTTTTTGGAATAGTTTGAGGAGAGTGGGTGTTAGATCTTTAAATGTTAGCTAAAACTCCCCTGTGAGTCCGTCCTGACCAGAACTTTTGTTTGCTGGGTTTTATTGAATACCATTTCCATTTCCTTAGTTGTTAATGGTCTGTGTACGTTTTCTGACTCTTCCTGGTTGAGTTTTGGAAGACTGCATGATTCTAGGAAATTGTCCATTTTACCTAAGTTGTCGAATTTGTTGGCACATAATTGTTCATAGTATTTTATTACAATCCGTTGTATTTCTGTGGTGTCAGTTGTTACTTCACCTCTTTTGTTTGTGATTTTATTAATTTGAGTCCTTTCTCTTTGTTTCTTGGTGAGTCTGGCTAAAGGTTATCTTTTCAAAGAATCAGCTCTTTTTTTCATTGATTTTTAAATTTTTTTTTTTTTTTTTTTTTAGTTTCTATGTCCTTTATTTCTGCTCTGATCTTTACTATTTTGTTCCTTGTACTTGCTATGGGTTTTTCTTTTTCTTCATTTTCTAGTTCTTTAAGTTGTAGGGTTAGAAAGTCAATTAGATATTTTTCTTGTTTGATGAGGTAGGCCTGTAGTACTATGAACTTCCCTCTCAGGACTGCATTTACTGCATCCCATAGATTTTGTGTTGTTGTGTGTACATTTTCATTGGTTTCCAGAACCCATTCATTGTTTAATAACATGCCATTTAGCCTCCATGTGTTTGAATGTTTTTGTTGTAATTGATTTCTAGTTTTATTCCATTGTGATCTGAGAAGATGCTTGATATGATCTTAACCTTCTTGAACTTATCGAGACTTAGTTTGTGTTCTAACATGTGGTCTATCTTTGAGAATGATCCATGTATACTTGAGAAGAGTGTGAATTCTGCAATTTTGGGGTGTAATTCTTTGTAAATATTTATCAAATCCTTTTGATCTAGTGTATCATTTAAAGTCTCTATTTCCTTGTTAATTGTTTGTCTAGAGGATCTTTCCAGTAATATCAGTGGGTTGTTGAAGTCCCCTGCTATGATTACATTGTTGTTGATTTCTCCCTTGATGTCCTCCGGAAGTTTTTAAATGTATTTTAGTGCTCCTATGTTGGGTGCTTATATGTTTACCAAGGTTGTATCTTCCCGTTGGATAGGTCCTTTCAATATTATGTAGTGGCCTTCTTTGTCTCCAGTTATGACCTTCATTTTGAAATCTATTTTATCAGATATGAGTATTGCTTCCCCAGCTTATTTTTCCTTTCAGTTTGCTTGGAAAATTTTTTCCCATCCCTTCACTTTCAACCTATGTGAGTCTTTAATTGTGAGATGGGTCTCTTATAAACAATATGTGTTTGTGTGTATGTGGTGTGTGTGTGTGTGTGTGTGTGTGTGTGTATATGTAGCATGCTTTTTTATCTATTCAGCTACTCTGTGTCTTTTGATCAGAATATTTAATATATTTACATTTAAGATTATTGATACATACTTATTCTTTATTATAGTTATGTTTCTCTTCCTATTTCTTCTGCTTATTACAACAGTCCTTTTAACATTACTTGGAGTGCTGGTTTGGTGCTAATATATTCCTTTAGCCTTGTTTGGTTTGGGAAGCTCTTTATTTGACCTTCTATTTTGAATGATAGCCTTGCTGGATAGAGTAGTCTTGGGTTCAGATCCTTGTTTTTTATTACCTTGATTACTACATGCCATTCCCTTCTGGCCTGTTAATGTTTCTTTTGAGAAGTCAGCTGATAGCCTTATGGGGGTTCCTTTGTAGGTAACCTATTGCTTATCTCTTGCTGCCTTTAGGATTCTCTCTTTGTCTTTAATTTTTGGCATTTTAATTATTATGTGTCTTGGTTTGGGCCTCTTTGAATTCTTCTTACTAGGGGCTCTCTGTGTTTCTTGAACTTGTATGGCTTTTTCCTTCACCAAGCTAGGGAAGTTTTCTGTCACTATTTCTTCAAATATATTCTCTAACCCTTGCTCATTTTCTTCTTCTTCTGGCACTCCTATGATGTGAATGTTGTTACATTTCCATTGTTCCACAATTCTCTTAGGCTGTCTTTCTGTTTTTTAATTGTTTATTCTTTTGGGTTCTCTGATTGGGTGATATTTTTCTACCCTCTCTTTGAATTCACTGATCTGGTCCTTGACTTCTTCTGATCTGCTGGCTATTCCTTTTAATGTATTCTTTATTTCTGCTATGTCATTCTTCATTTCCAATTTGTTGGTTTTCAATGTTTCTATATCTTTATGAATGCCATTGTATCTTTAGTCATGCTGTTGAGCTTCCTCATGATTATTAGTCTGAACTCTACCTCTTATATCTTGCTTAATTCCATTTCATTTAATTCTTCTCCTATAGAATTCTCTTGCTCTTTTATTTGAGATTTTTTTTCTTTGTTTCACCACTTGGGTTGTCTCAGTGGGTTTGGAACCTGTCAAATTTTCCCCGTGTGTGTTGGTATTCTGCTGGTTGTGGCTCCCTCTACTGAGTTTGGATGAGTGTGGGAGGACCCACTTTAAACACCACTGTCAAGTCTTACTTTCCTTACTTGGCTCCAAGATTTTGAAGCCAAGGAAAGGTTCAGTTATTCTCTAGCTTTTTGCCTGGGGGCTTTTACTTTCAGCTACTTGATAAGCCTGTATTTGTAGCCCTCAGCTGAGTAAAACAATCTCTCAGGTGTAAGAAGATTTCCAGTGGGTGGGGCACTTGCTTGCTATCAGACTCTACATGTTAATGAGCCCCCATTTGCATTTCTCTGGCCTGGCCTGGTGGTGTTGAATTCCCAAGGGAGGGGCCATTCCTTCTCCCCAGGTCTCTGGGAAAGGGCTCTTTGAGTAAGATGGCCACTGTCCTATGAGGGAGTAATTTAGCACAAAACTCCCAGTGTCCACCCCTCCCGCTCTCTCCTGTGTCCGGAACCCTGGACTCTCTCCACATAGTTCCAGTCCAGTTTTTCTCCCTCTGCTGGAGCCCACATTGAGTAGCTATAGCTGATGTGGTGGTTTTTAAAACCCCCCTTTCTCAGTGGGAAATGCTCACAACTACTACAACCTTCTGCTGCTGTCTGTGGGCTCCCAACCTGCCCTCTTATGCCTACACAGATCCTACCAGGCTTGCTTTGGCATCCTCTTTCTGTCCCTGGTTATACAGGTTCTCTCCAGCTGCTTTTCAGTTGGTTTTTCCTGATCATTTGTCTTTATTTTAGTTATAATTTCAGTTTGGTCCTGGGAGACAGTTTGTGTAGCTTCCTATTCACTCCACTGCTATTTTTTTCCACCAAAATAAATATTTATGAGATTAAACAACATGCTACTGAACAATCAATGGGTTAAAGAAAATCAGAAGAGAAATTAAAAAAAAAAATAGCATGAGACGAATGAAATTTGAAATGTAACCCTAAACTTTATGGGATGCAGCAAAAGCAGTTCTAAGAGGGAAGTTCATAGCAATAAATGTCTGCCTCAAAACACAAGAAAAGTCCCAAAATATCAAAATAATTTTATACCTGAAGGAACTAGAAAAATAAAGACAAATAAAGCTCAAAATTAGTACTAGGGTTTAAATATAAAAAATTAAAGCAGAAAAAATGAAATAGAGTCTAAAATATCAGGAAAGATCAATAAAACTAAGAGGTGGTTCTTTCAAAAGATAAACAACATTGACATATCTTTAGCTATACTAACCAAGAAAAAAAGAGAGAGAATTCAAATGTTAAAAAATCATACATAAAAAGAGATATTACAACTGATACAAAAATGTACAAAAGATCATAAGAGACTACTATGAACAATTATTCAGCCACAAATTGAACAACTTAAAAGAACTGGATAATTTTCTTGAAAAATACAACCTACCAAGGTTGTATCATGATAAAATAGAACATCTGAACACACCAATTACTAGTAAGGAGATTGAATCAGTAACCAAAAACCTCTCAACAAACAAAGTTCTGGACCAGGTGGCTCACTGGTGAACTGCACATATTCAAAGAAGAATTATAACCAGTCCTTCTTAAATTCTTCCAAAAAATAAGAAGAAAGGACTTTCAAAACTCATTTACAAGGCCAGCGTTACTCTGATACCAATACTAGACAAGGACACACCATGCACATGCATGCACACACACACACAAAAGAAAATTATAGTCCAATATTCCTGATGAACATTGATGCAAAAATCCTCAACAAAATATTAGCAAACTGAATTCAACAATGCATTAAAAGAATCACACACCGTGTCAAGTGGGATTTAGTCCAGGAATTCAAGTATGGTTCAACATCCACAAATCAGTCAACATGATACACACCACATAAACAAAATAAAGAATAAAAATTATGCTGATCTCAATAGACACACAAAAACAGCATTTGACAAAATTCAAAGTCCATTTATGATTAAAATTCTCAACCAAGCAGGTGTAGAGGGAAAATACACAAAAAAATTAAAGGCCATATATGGCAAACCCACAGCCAACATCCTGATTAGCAGTGAAACGGGTGAAAGCATTTTCTTCCAAGATAAAAGACAACACAAGGATGTCTCCCCTCACCACTGTTATTCAACACAGCACAGGAAGTGCTAGAAGAGCATGGATATACCAGTTTAAGAAAATTAATTTAAGTTTTAGCTTTTCCTTTCTTAGAAAATGTGTGAAATATGACCTTAAGGAACAGATGAAACTGCTCAGTTATCTGACAGGTTTGATCTTGTAGGCATTCAGATTACAAGCCATTCAATTGAGTGACCATGGCAGGTGGAGAGATGGGCCTGTGATGCAGGAAAAGCCAGGTACATGAAGAAAGAACATTGAGCCTGGGTGGGAGGGGGAGGAGAGAGTAGTACAAGAAAACCAAGGGGATTGTAGGCGACTATCTGGCCGTGGAGAGACCCATATTTACATAGTTGCAAACATAAAAATATTGATTGCAGAGTCATACGTTGGGAGATTGGAGGAGAATGACTTTGCATGAAAGATTATATGAAATATCTAAAATCTCATGTAAATAATAAAAATAGGTGAAGGTAGAGGCAGATCACCAGCCTATTGTCTGATTCAGTGAACACATAAATGCAGACTTTTCCTTCAATTGCTGCTTATATTATAAGAACTGAATTTCCTATGTGATTCCCAGTATAAACATAGAACAGTTCCTTGTTATGACTTATGAAACCTGCCTGCATGTACCCTTTCTTTATCCAAACCAAGTTTTTAGTCATGTGTGCCTGAATCTGGGTCAGCCCTTACTTGGAGGGAAAAACTGTGGACTTTAAGTATTATTTTCTATTAGCTTACTCATATGGAAACAGTATCTTTGCCTCAGATTCTTCACCCTCAATATATCTATTGTTGTGAGTCAATACTTACAGAATTGTAGCAATCTTAAACTTAAAAGGAAAAAGAAGAATACAGATGCCTGTGCTGTGTGTATTGATTTCAGAAGTTCGTCCTTATTGGACAATGTAACTAAATGTGTGTTCAGGTGGATAACACCTTTAAAAGAAGGAAGAGAAACTTTATGCAGTGGAAGAACTAGATATATCCACGTATTAAATAACTAGAGATTGCTGATAGATAGCCAGTCTTTATACCTAGATTTTTAAGGTTTCAATGAAACAGTTATATTAACACATGTGGTCGTATTTACCAGTTTATTGCCTGTCTCTCTGAGTAGAATATAATCTCCATGAAGGCGAGTGCCTTGTTTGTAATTCACTGATTTTTTAATAGCTGCATGAGTCCAGCCCTGGCTGATGTGGCTCAGCAGTTAGAGCATTGGTCCATGGACCAAATGGTTGCAGGCTCATTCCCAGTCAAGGGCATGTACCTGGGTTGCAGGTTTGATCTCTGGCCCCAGTTGGAGTCTTGAATGAAGCAATCACTAGATGTGTCTCTGTCACATCAATGTTTTTCTCTTTCCCTCCCTTCCACTCTATCTAAAAATTAATGGAAGAATATCCTTAGGTGAGGATTAACAACAACCAAAAGTAGCTGCATGAGTCTTGTCATACAGATAGGATAAAGCATAATTCACCCAACCATTTATTTCTGGATGGACATTTGGTTTTTTACAGTTTTTGCCACTATCAAATGTTCATATTTGGTGTCCTGTGCTATTGTCTCTATTCGAGGGTCCTAAAAGGGGAATGTTGATTTAAAAGTATTCATGTTATTCAATTTCAAGAAGCATTGAACTTTACTTTAAAAAGAAATGTCTCAGCAGATCACACACCCAATCATGTAAGACCATCATCCCTCCCCCACTGCCAGCTCTGATAGTATCCATTTTTCAAACATTTGCTGCAGAGCAGCACCACGTGGGCGATGGCGTTTCCTGGTTTTCGTGTGCATCTCCCCGTCTACTAGGAAGGCTGAACACCTTTCCACATCTTCACTCATACTTACTTTTCTCCTCATGAAATGACTGTGCACACCCTTTGATGATTTTCCTGTCCCCCTCCAGATTTATCAAGGAATAATGAATAAATATTGACTATGTTTTTTATCGAATCATTTGCCTCTAACATTTTGAGCAATACTTTTGTACATAGTAAGCTTTAACATATCTTTTTTACATCATATTTTCTTTTAGCCTAGTTTTTATAACTTTTTAAAAACTAAAGTTTGCCTCTAGCAGAGTAGTATGCTACACTAGGTTAAACATCAGATGATACAAAAAATATTTTGACAAAATTCAGCTGTTCTCTGCCTCACCTTCTCACACTTTTTTTTTTTTAGCTCTAAGCAACTACTTTTTTTTTTTTTTTTATCCTCACCTCAGGACATTTTTCCATTTTTTGTTTAGATAGAGTGAGAGGGAGAGAGAGAGAGAAACATTGACATGAAAGGACACATCGAGTGGTTGCCACCCACACGACCCAACCAGGGTCGGGGACAAACTACAACCAAGGTATGTGCCCTTAGCGGGAACCAAACCTGGGACTCTCTGGACCGCAGGCCGACGCTCTAACCGCTGAGCCAAACCAGCCAGGGCCTAAGCAAATACTTTTAATTCTTACTGCTTTTTTAGTTTTTTTTTTTTAATCCATGGTTCCAAATAATATTATTACATTGACATTTTTAGACATTTTCTGTTAATTTCCTGAGGAATTAATTCTCATTATTGAGGTTTACCTTACCACATCTATGTAAATATTGCTTTTTGTTGACCAAGTGGTATGCAATGATTGTTTCCTTTGTCTTATATGGACTTATTAGCTGTGGTGAGAACCTAGGTTCCCCACTTCCTGCTTCCAATCCCACCATCTGCTTGATTTCCACAGGGGCTCTCTGGTGATGTCCACCTGTACCATAGTCGGTTCGGTTGTTTGAAGCATGTGCTTGCAATGGACAAGTCATTGGCTTCACAGAAACCCACCAGCCGATCTGCTTCATTTATGAGCCCAGTTTCCAAACGCACTGGATTCTGCTTTACATCTTGCTCTGGAGTTCCAGGCACCTATAATTATCAGCCTGTCTTGTGCGATCAGTTTCTTCTTGGCTACTCTATGAAGGCTTTCAATTTTATCTTCTTCTGCCTCTAGTTAGAGCGTAGATTTGCGCCGCGGCGATGTTGGCTGTTTTCTGGAAGTCGGACTGATGCTGTCAGGGTAGGCCTGCACTGCAGCCCTAACTGCTGTGCTCATTGTCTCAGCAGTAGCCACGCGTTTCCTGCGAGTCTGTGCTTCCGGAGTGGAACACTGCAGGCCTGAGCGGAAGTGTCCCATTGCAGACCGTTTAGTGACGACAATGTGGACATGTCCCATTTCTTGCTCCACACGTTCCAGGTGTCCTCCGCTCAGGCTTCCTGCACTCCTGTTCCGACTGGTCGTGCTGCCGGCGTCCTTCCCTTTCGCCTTTGTGCACGTCAGCCCTTGGCGTCCCTCGACAGCCCTTGACATCCCTCGGATCCCTCGGCGGCCCTTGGAGTCCCTCAACGGCCCTCGGCGGCCCTCGGCGGCCCTCGACGTCCCTCAACGGCCCTCGGCGGCCCTCGGAGTCCCTCAATGGCCCTCGGCCCTCGGCGGCCCTCAGAGTCCCTCAATGGCCCTCGGCGGCCCTCGAAGTCCCTCGGAGTCCCTCTGCGGCCTTCGGAGTCACTCAGCGGCCCTCGGCGGCCCTCGGAGTCCCTCTGCGGCCTTCGGAGTCCCTCGGCGGCCCGTGGCGGCCCTCCGGCCGTCGGAGTCCCTCAATGTCCCTTGGCGGCCCTCGGAGTCCTTCGGCGGCCTTCGGAGTCCCTCGGCGGCCCTCGGCGGCCCTCGGCGCTGCTCCTGGCGGTGTCGTTAGCAACGGTGCCGTCCGGCCAGTTCAGTCTGCCCAGAACTGAGTGCCTTCGGCCCGGAGCCCAATCCTTCGCCTCTGTTTCATATCTCATTTTGGACTGTCTCATCGTTCGGTTTTCAAGGTCAGATGAAAAGAAAAGTAAAGCAGAGTAGAGGAGGAGGTGCAGCAGTGTCCACGCCGCCGTCTGCTGCGCCCTGTGTGGGCCCCGAGCAGGCGCGCCCAGGGCGCCGTGGGACGACCGCAGGCTCCGAGGGACGGAAGGCCCGGCGCGATCTCCGCCGACGGCGAGCAGCGGCGGGGTGCTGGCCGGACCGCTCCCGCCCGACGGGAAAGCCGAGCAGGAGCATCGAAGCGCCACCACAGCGGAAACAGCACGCCGATGCGCACGGTCATACTTAGCTGCCCGGAACCGGAACCGGAACCCTGGACCAGTCCTAGTAGGTTCTCCAGCTGCACTACGATTAGGGGGCTGGAAGAAGGCAGTCAAGCTGTAAGGAGGGAACGGTCGAGGACAGGACAGCGAACAGTACGCGGCGTCCGAGGCGGCGGAGGCAGCGCGGCAGGAGCCCGGTGCCGGCACGTGTCGTGTCTGTGACAGCGCAGGGACGCGATCGCAGCAGCCGCCCAAGATGAAGGAGAGCAACGGAAAGGTCGATGGGGGCTGTAGAGAAGTTTCTAGAAATAAAGGGGAATTGCAACCTACACTAGCAGTGCTGAACAACCCAAGGAAGCCCAGACTCTGACCAGGAGAAAATCAAGAGAAGGAGGGAACGGACTGCGAATCCGCACAGAAGGGACAAAAGCCGCAGATTCCTCCTCTGAGCAGGTGCCTCTGAGGAAGGAGACCTGGCATTGCAGAAAGCAGATGAAAGGAGCCCCGGGAGACGGGATGCCTACAGGTATTTCAGGGCACGGAGACTGCACCTGTCCTAATCCTAACCAACATATGTCAACCGTCAGGCTGGTGTGGCTCAGTAGTTGAGTGTCCACCCTGCACCAAGAGGTCGCCGGTTTGATTCCCGGTCAGGGCACATGCCCAGGGTGTGGGCCTGATCCCCAGTGGCAGGCGTGCAGGAGGCGGCCAGTGGATGTTCTTTCTCATCGATGTTTCTATCTCTCTCTCCTTCTTACTCTAAAATCAGTAAAGGGAAAAAAAATTTTTTTAAGTATATGTCAACAAGTGTGGGAAAGAAAATGGCCTGCAGATTGGAAACACTCGAGGTCCGCCCGGCCTGCAGTGAGGGAGATGCTGTGAGCACTATGGCTCTAGGCCCGTGGCTCTGGTTTTCTGTGGAAGGGGAGGGATGTTTGAGATGAGGCAACACGAGCTTCCACCCCCCTGGAGCGAGACGCTGCAAGTTCCAGCTGCATTCAGAAAAGGAAGGGGCACCCGAGGCCCAGTTCCAAACGTTTGTTGGATACTGGAACACTCCGAGAAATTTCAGGGGAAGGTTAGTCTGTGTGTCACGATGACAGTTGGTCTGTTTTGTGGACTGCAGTGGAGCCCTAGAGGACACCGGTGCACTGGCAGAAAGTAGCCACGATTTGGAAGGACTTCTGCTGACAGGAAAGGAGAAAGTGCCAGAGCAGGACTGAGTCTGAGCATCAAGAAGACTGAAACCATGACTACAGAAGAAGCAAACAGCTGCAGCATGGACAAGGAAGACACTGAAGCTGCTCAGGTTTAGCTCACCTCGGTTCAGTCTGCAATTCCAATGCAGGCTGCAGCCAGAACTCTAGAGCAGCTGAGGCTCGGAGGACAGCCGGGGAAGAGTGAGGACAGATCACCAAAGCCGAGGTGCATTGTCGGAGGCCAAGCTGAGACCATCCCCACCTTCCTGTCGCCAGTTACTGTGTACAGACTGGAAAGTGGCTCATAGGAAAAAAATGGATTCATCTGAAACAGTGTTGAAGGCAAGCTCTGCAGATGCCTGGACATCAGAAAGACCAACATGTGTCTCCTAGAGCAAATTAAGTCTGAGACATCCCTGGAGGCAAAAGTGACAAATCTGAAGCTCTCCTAGTTGGGCACATCACGAGAAGGCAGGATCTTTGGAAAAGATAATCATGCTGGGCAAATAGGAGGCAGCAGGAAAAGAGGGAGACCAAGCATGGGATGGGTTGACTGCATACAAGGAGCCACAGACAGGAGGGTACAGGAGCCAAGCCGGGCCCCTGCGGGCGGGACGCTGCGCACACCCCTTATCCATAGGGCCCCCAGGAGTCGGAACGGATTCCATGGCCTGTAACACACAGTAATTACACCTCTCAAAAATAGTTTTGCTTTTTATGTAACTATCATTAAATTTTTCTCTCTATTTCACTTGATTTTTTTTTACAGATGTTTAAGTACATTTTCAGCACAAAGTTCCAAAATTTCAGTCTATTTTCTGAAGACCAAGCTCTCCTGTGCCAAGCTAGACTCACACTTCCAAGTCTTCAGATTACTGCATGCTCCTCTCTGCATTTCCTCAATCCCATCTCTTCCTTTCGTAGTTCAAGCTCTTATTTTCCTAAGACCAGTCCTTCAGAAAGCTTCCAGAAAGGGTGTGTAGTAGGTCTGTTGTTACAGTTCCTGAAGATTTGAAATTTCTGCTTGAAAACATTTCTCTTCAAAAATTCGAAGGCATTGCTTCTTGCTCTCTAGCATTTAATACTGCTATAGGGAAATGTCTTTTTCAGGCAGAAGGGGACAGAGACAAGCAGGAGGTGCAATAACTGTCAGGGAAACAAGGCTTTTTCAGAAATTCTCACGTTGTCTCTCACAGACCAGATCCATGACAGGTGGCCTCCTTGAGGCTCAGGGCACCTTGGAAAAGCAAGTCTGCCACTGGGCACATTGTCCCCTAGCTAATCTCAGGATTCAGGGAGTAAGAACAAAAACAGGAATGGCTGTCAGGCAAATGGGGAGCAATTTCTGCTGAGTTTGGTTTCACCATCTTCACATGACTGGGTGAGGACTCAGCTCAGAGAACTATTGGCTCTGGGACCCACTGAGTCATTTACCTGCTGACCCATGGCTCCTCTGGGTAGATACTTACCTCCGTCCTCTGACGTAGCAGCATCTCATCAACCACAGATCCCTTAATGACCAAACGCAAGGACAAGGTGCAGTAGAGTGGACCTCAGCAGGACTCTACATATGTTGGATGGGCATACACTCCCAGAGTTCCTGTTGCAAGGAGGATGTGGCCAGAGGCCAGGTCTCTGGGCATCTCAGGCTAGAGCAGAGGTCAGCACTAAGGCCCACATGCCCAGCCTGGCCCTCTGCCTGGTTTTGTAAGTGAAGTCCTACTGGGACACAGCCATGCCCCCTTTCTGCACTGACGCATAAAAAGGGCCCTGATAATGAAAATAGAGTCCTATCATGCATAACACCCCCTGAAGTCTAGAATTCTCCTTTCCTTTGTTTGCTTGGTGGTTTTTATTTTGTTTCTATTCTAATTTGTAAAACATATGAAGCCATTACTAGTCACCTATTAGGTGAACCATTAGCCCTTATGAAAGTAAAAGAAAAACAAAAGTCGGAAAACCTGGAGAGGACAGAGGCAGGGAGGTTTTCGGGTGTCCTTGGCCGCGTGCTGGCCTTCCCAGGAGAGGCGGGCCCAGGGGGGCTCAGAGCAGCTCCGAGTGCTGATGGCCTGCAGGCTGATTGTAACCTGTGCCGGCTGCTTTCTGTATCCAGCTGAATGTGATATCAAGTAATTGCTTGTCAAGGCTGAGGACTGCAGTACATAATACACTTTTTAAATGGGGTTTTGTAATTATAATACAAGCATCATCATCTTTATGGCCTAATTCATGAAAAAATGCCATTGAGTTGGGATATTAGAATTATGAGAAAACAGACTTTAAACTTTATTATTCCAATTATTAAATCTCATGGCTACTTAACTTATATTTAGGGGAGTTGGACTTTGTATATTGCCCAATGAACGACTTCTCGTTAGCTGACGCTCCACAGATTGCTGGCAGGAGTAAGCACCTCGTTCCCCCTCCCACTGTGTCTTTCCACTTCAGTCTGCAGGATACTGGTGGGGAGAGTTCTGCGGTGGCCAAGGCGTGTAAGTGTGTTACATGAAGTGATTTGAAAATGAGTCTGAGATCGTAAAAAATAACTAAATAAAAAATCACTACTTTTCTAGGTTCTTCTGTCTGGTTTAAGAATTAAATTGGGCGGGATCGGGAAGAGGGTGTTAATGGAGGGAAAAGGAGAAACATCTATAACAAAAATAAATTAATTAATAAAAAAGAATTTAAATTGTCATGGAACAGATGAACAGGAGAAAGTCAAATTCGATTTTGTGCATACGAGGACTCCGTAGAATGTGAGGGCAACCAGCTCATGTGGCTTTCCGGAGTAGGAGGGGTAGGGGTCTGGGACCTGGGGGGAGGAGGCACATGTTTGCAGGCCCCTCTGTTAGTGAGATGCAGAGGACTTTTCTCTAAGCCCTGCTGGCCCAGGCTCTTCATCGTCATCTCTGGGGTCACTCTCCCTGGACCAGGCCTCCATCTAAACAATCAGGCAGTTACGGGGGAGGCAGAAAGCTCTTCCAAGTCTTTTGCTTCTTGAAAACAATCCTAATACCAAAGAGACATATTTTGGGGATGGTGAAATCCCGCTCCCCATGCTCCCAAATCATCAATCTGTGGCATGGACCGAAAAGCAGCTCAGACAGCCGCCTTTCTAGTCTGATGTTTCTTTCATGTTATGTGGAGCAGGACCGGGAGCCACTTGTAAACCAAATTTCTGATGTGTGATTTGGGGCCCACACAAGGGTGAATTCTTAGGAGACACATTAAAAAAAAAAAATCCAGCCCTGGCCGGTTTGGCTCAGCAGTTAGAGCGTCGGCCTGCGGTCCTGAGAGACCCGGGTTCGGTTCCCGCTAAGGGCACGTACCTCGATTGCACTTTGTCCCTGGCCCTGGTCGGTTGTGCGGGTGGCAGCCACTCGATGTGTCCCTTTCACGTCGATGTTTCTCTCTCTCTCTCTCTGTTCCTCTCTCTCCCTCCCACTCTACCTGAACAAAAAATGGAAAAATGTCCTTGGGTGAGGAAAAAAAAAAAAAAATCCAGTACAGAGGCTGAAAAGAACCCCCTTCCCATTGCCCTGCAGTTGTTTTCTAGCTCACATCGAGCATCGCTTTTTGTGGGTCCCACTTTCATGTGGGAATTGCTCATCTACCTGCCGCCACACTGGAGTCCCGGCTCTCCTCTCCGCCAAGGCCCAGCTCCCCTCTCTGATATTTTTAAGCCATTAGAACTCAGGCTTTCTGCCACCGGGCACTGGAGAAACCTGGAGGGCACACCTCACCCTGGGGCGGGTTTGGGGGACGTCTGCTTTGTTGTCATTTCTGATCTCAGAGGAATTTTCTGACACCAGCATAGCTGCACCCTCTGCGCCTGTTTGGCCACCTTCCTGCCCAGCATTCGTAGATGTGCTGTGTTGTAAGGTGTTTTCTTGACATCTTCTTGACCATATTGCAAAAATGGAAGAGTCCTGGTTGATTCTTTGTTTTTTTTAATTTTTTTAAACTCATCTTTATTGTTGAATGTATTACAGATGTCCCACTTTTTCCCCCATGACCCCTTCTCCCCAGTCCTGCCCCCCTCCTGCCTTCCCCACGCTGTTGTCAGTGTCCATTGGTTATGCATGTACGCACAGAAGTTCTTTGGTTTATCTCATTCTGCCCTCCCTCCTCTCTTTCCTTTGAGATTCATCAGTCTAACAACCAATTTGTACTTCTTAATTCCTTTATCTTTTTTCATCCATCCTCCCAGCCCCTGCCCATCTGGCAAGCAACAAAACGTTCTCTGGCCCGGCTGGTGTGGCTCAGTGGTTGAGCATCAACCCATGCAACAAGAGGTTGCCAGTTCGATTCCCGGTCAGGGCACATGCCCAGGTTGTGGGCCAAATCCCCAGTGGGGGGCATGCAGGAGGCGGCCAATCAGTGTTCTCTCTCATCAATGTTTCTCTCTCCCTCTTCCATCCTCTCTCGCTCTCTAAAAACATCAATAAAAAACATTTTTTTAAAGTTCTCTGTATCTATGAGTCTGTTTCTGTTCTGCTTGATCATTTTGTTTGTGGATTCAATTGTTGATAGATATGTATTTATTGCCATTTTATTGTTCATATTTTTATTGTTGTTCTCCTTCAAGAAGACCCTTCAACATTTCATATAATACTGGTTTGGTGGTGATGAACTCCTTTAGCTTTTTCTTGTCTGGGAAACTCTGGATATGTCCATCGATTCTAAATGACAGCTTTGCAGGGTAGAGTAATCTTGGTTGTAGGTCATGCTTTTCATCACCTTGAATATTTCTTGCCCCTCCTTTCTGGCCTGCAAAGTTTCTTTGAGAAATCAACTGACAGTCTTATGGGAGCTCCTTTGTAGGTAACTAACTGCTTTTCTCTTGCTGCTTTTAAGATTCACTCTTTGTCTTTAATCTTTGGCATTTTGATGATGATGTGTCTTGGTGTGGGCCTCTTTGGGTTCATCTTATTTGGGACTCTCTGTGCTTCCTGGACTTGTATGTCTGTTTCCTTGACCAAGTTAGGGAAGTTTTCTGTCATTATTTGTTTCAAATAGGTTTTCAATTTCATGCTCTCTTTTTTCTCCTTCTGGTGCCACCATGATGTGAATGTTGGTACGCTTGGTTGTCCCAGAGGCTCCTTACACTGTCCTCATTTTTTTGGATTCTTTTTTCTTTTTGCTGTTCTGATTGGGTGTTTTTGCTTCCTTATATTCCAGATTGATGGTTTGCTTCTTGAATTTACCTACCTACTATTGATTCTCTGTGATTTATTCTTTATTTCAGTTAGTGCTTCCTTCATTTCTGACTGGTCCTTTTTTATGTTGTTGATGTTCTCACTAAGTTCCTTGAAGGTCTCACCAAGTTCCTTGAGCAACCTTATAACCAGTATTTTGAACTCTGCATCAGGTTGATTGCTTATCTCCATTTTGTTTAGTCCTTTGCTTGGAGTTTTGTTCTTTTCTTTCATTTGGGACATGTTTCTTTGTCTCCTCATTTTGGCTGCTTCCCTGTGATTATTTCTATGTGTTAGGTAGAGTTGCTGTGTCTCCTAGGCTTTGTAGGGTGGCCTATTGTAGTAGATGTCCTGTAGGGTCCAGTGGCACAGCCTCCCTGGTCACCCCAGCTGGGCCCTTGAGGTGCACCCCTCATGTGGACTGTACACCCTTCTGTTATAACTGAGTCTTGATTGCTGTTGGCACATCAATGGGGGGAATTTACTCAGGCTGATAAGCTGCAAGGACTGGCTGTGCCCACTGACCGCTGGCCTCTGACTACCTTGGAGGATCAGCTGTGCAGGGCCCACCACACAGAGCAAGACTTACTTCAGCAGGGCTCTGGCACCCACTGAGTCCACTCCATGAATGTGTCACTTGTGGAGGTGGTTGGTGGTGGTGTTTGATGTGGTCTGGAGCTGTCCTCTGGGTGTGCTGGCTCTGGCGCGATTCTTTTAGACGCTCTCCCTTCCTTAACTAATTGCCACTGCATTTACAGTGGTGTCTAGAATAAAACCAGAGGATTTATACAAGTTTTATATAAAGTCTTAAAAAATATTTATTATTTTCAAGGAAAATTCTGCTCAAATACTTGAGGATGATTAATAATTATTAGAACTGACTCATGCTTACAACTTCACAGCTGCTGTTCTGGGCCTTGAAAGATTTCTTCAAAGTGTATCGCATGAGCGTCTTCCAAGCAGGCCAGCAGACATTGCTGAGTTAATTACAGTTTGGCAGAGTGTATCTTCAACCTCTTATCTGAACAGTGAACCCAATAATTTAATCAGTCTGTTCGTTGATTAATCACATTCTAATCCATCTGATATCAGCCCTGGAAAAGCTCTTCATCTGTTTCCTTGCAAACGTATCTCGGGAAAGCGCAGCTGCTACCAGCTATGGTGTTCGTGCCCTGAGCAGAGCAGGAGGCGGGTGCGGTGACTGCTCCGCGCTGCCGGAGCAGGTGGGGGCCTCAGAGCAGCCGTGGAGACTGTCCACGCAGTGCTGGCTCCCACGTTCCCACGCTCCCAGCATCCACCGCGACTGTGAAGTCCGTGCATTGACGAATGAATAAATACTTATTTATCAAACACCACCGGTCAGGTGTGTGCCATATTGTTTTACTCAATACCCTCCCTCTTCTCTGCAATACAGTGCCGCAGCACGACCCGTGGGACCTCCAGGCGCGAAGTGAATAGGACCGGGTCCTGCTGGCACATCAAGAGCTCCGAGAACGGCATGAGCACAGCTAAAGCCCATCTGGCCCCGGGACCCAGAGTGCCACCGGCCAGGCCTCAGTACAGTTGAAACAGTAACCTCCGTTCTTATGAGGCTCCAAACCCTTGGGGTGCTTGACTCTCTCCAGGAGGTGGGGCATCTGGGCCGGTGTGAGCACTGGGAACAGGCAGCAGGCATCCAGCGCCTTCCCTTCCACGCCCCTTTTCCTGGTCAAAGCCTAAAGAGGCTGTGAGCTGTTTCCCGGGGCACCTAGAACAGCGGTGCTGTTCTCACTTGTCTCCCCCCCCCCCCCCCAGCCCTGGCCCGGCTTCCTTCGGCCGCTTCGGCCCCCAGGGCTGAGGGAGGAGAACCAGGTGTTCCCTGCCCGAGGTCGAGCACCCGCACGTGGTGGGTGCAGAATTCCCTGTGGCTGGAACCTGGGGCGTTTCCAGGAGTTTCTAGAACTTCACTCTTGCAAGGTTGAGGGACGCCGCAATAGGAAATGGGTCGTCATGGTGGGTACAGGACTATGGAAAGTTTCATTTCACTAAATGGTCATGATTTTGTCTGTTTCACAGCATTTTTCTAGTTAGTCACACTTCATCATTGTCCACGTGATATTTTTTTCTGGGCTTTCTAAGTGGTACCTGCTTAGATCAGTCCTGGGGCAGTAGGACCCTTTAAGAATACATGCTCAGCTCCAGTCACTCCATTGTCTGCAGGGACACTTGCATGAACCCTAATTAACTTCACCCTGCTAGTGGGCATTCATTAGACCAGTGAACCTCCAACCAAGTTCAGCTGTCAGTCTCTGCACAGGGTTAACCTGGGGTCTGGAGATTACACGATTACCTGTGACATGTGTCTCGGGACCTGCCAGGTGTCTGTGTTCCTTTACATGAACTGAGATGAAGGAATCCCTCTTTGGAAAGACAGAAGAATGAAACAGAAGCACAAGAAGCAGGGAGAAGAGGCAGAGAAACATCCCTCACGGTGCTTCCTCCCTTGCAGTCTGTGAAATACTATTTTTCCTTAAATATCTCACACCCTCTTTTCAGAATTTAACTTGTTGATTTTCCTTGCAACTAAAATGAGTCCTAATTATTATCGCATACGTCAAATGTTAAGTGATGCCATTACTATTATTATTATTATTATCATCATTCATAGCTAACAAATAGCCCCGAATTCTCGTCTTATCTCCATGCCGACGAGAGCTGGGCAGCAGGGGGCAGCTGATCCCTGGCTCCCTGAAGCCCTGGTCTAGTGTGAAATCCAGTTAGATGGGACTCGGGAAGCCTCATGCTGTGAAGACCTAAGTTGTTGTTGTTTCTGCCATTTCAAAGCCACGGTTTCACTGACGTCTCGTCTTGTCTTTCTGGGATAACATTGTTCTCATGTACGGTGTTTCCCATGTAGATAGACAGGGTTAGAGCTCCTGATGACAAATGGGACCTGTGTCACTACCCCAGGTTTTGGAGTGCTGTCCTTATATGAGACACGAGGATGGAAAAAATTGATGTATTAAGAAAAACTTCTCATCCTACCCATGTCACCCTCCAAAACAACCAAAGAGATTACTCTGACCATTATAACGTTTATTTTTTAGAATAATCAAATATAAATATACTTAGTTTATGAGTAAAATAAAATGTTGGAGAGTTCAGATAGAACAGTGGAATCTCACTAGAAACTGGACCACTGTTAGACTTTATTCTATCTACTGTTTGCTGTTCCCAGGGTGACGGCCAGGTTGGTAGTGATGGGAACAGGTCCATCAACGGGGTGGTGGTGGATCCATTTGCAGTGTGATCCTCCTCTCCTAGGGAATAATGTATAGTTAAACTCCACTTCTGTGGAAGTGATACATTTTAGAAGACAATTTATTCTGCAGTACATTTCTTTTCTGAAACTCTAGCTTGTAAAGCTAAATAGTTAAAAGATTTGTTTGTAAAACAAACAAACAAACAAAAAACACAACCAGTTCACAGAAGAATCAAATTAAAAAAGAAACAAGTATCCCTAAGATTTGACTTACAGGTTTTCAGGTAAGCCCACTGAACTGTCTTGATAGCTTCTAGCAGTGTTCACCATTGCACATCTCAGGGAACGGTTTCTCATCTGTTGGGTGTGTCTGCCTTTCAGGAACAGTCTTCACAATTATACGTCACTAATACTTTTAGAAAGCCACCCCAGCTTCTCTCCCAGCGTCTTCCTATTCCAGTAGGTAACCCCTCGCCTAAATCCTGTTGAACTGTTCTCTCAGCCGTACTTCCTCACATGAGCACGTCGCAGTGGATCCCGTGTTGTGCGGCTTTGCTGGTTCTACGTGTCATAGTCTGTATACGTTTCCACGGGTTGCTCTTTTAGTCAATAACGTATCTCAAAAATTCATCTGTTCTGGTCTAGTAACTGTGGTTCACTCTGCAAATTTTGGGTTTTATTTGCATCCCACTTTTTTGTACCCCATTTATTTTCGTATTCTCCTAGCAAGACAGCTCTACAAAGTGTCCTTTTTCTATTTATTGAAACCACTATGACTATCTTAATCTGTAGTAACCATGGAAACACTATAGTTGTGTGGGTTTTTTTAGGATAAGAGAGGTCAAGTAAATGAACTTAAACAAATATAATCAGTCTGTTTACCATTAGTAAGTCTCCTTACTAATGCTGAAAAATCACGGCCGTTACTTCACACCTTAAGAGGTCACTGGCAGTCAATTTTAAATGGTAGTGACAATTGTCACACAACACAGAGAAAGCACCTCACGCTTCCTTACCTATAAATATCAGTTTTTAAAAATCCGAATATCGTTCATGCACTGAAGATTAGATGGTAATTTATCTTCTTTGTTGTAGAAAATGAACTCGTATCTAGTCTAACTATTCTTCAATATGTTTGTTTTTATATTAACTCCCTTAAGCAATGCTAATATGACCTAGCTATTAAATATTAAAGCAAATTATTATCTTATAAAATTATATCCAAATTCTAGTATTCCCAGGTCAAAAGCTTTAGTAAGTTATTGCCCAATTATGGGAGCTCAAACTCTAATCATATAACCAAGGATAATTGGTTGTATCCAAGTTTCTGTTCATCTTTCGCTTAATTTACAAATTCTAAAAGGTCTCAGTCAGTGGGGAGGGTCTTTGACTAAGTAGTAGCAAATATACCTGAATCTGGGAAAGGAACCTAGACTGAAACACCTCTGACTGGTTGATCGCTGGCCAATCATGCATCCAGGCTCTGCTGTTGAATTTGAAATATGCTGAGTTTTTAAACTGCCATGACAGTAACAGCTGACTCATGAGTAGTTGATAAGTTCTACACTGTGAGCATCTGTAATTTGGGCAGTTATTAAGGATCTTTCTTTCTTTACTTGAGATTGAAAAAAGAGAAAACCGATCTGTTTAGGGAAGCACGACCTATGAGAATCGGCGTAGAGGAGCAAACGCCCACTGTCAGAGTAGACACACCTTCCCTTCGGTCCCCATCCTGCTCAAGGGGCTCATCGATCATCCTCCCATGATGCATCTACGGCACACACCAGATTACAGAGCAGTAAAACAGCCCCAGCGCTAACGATGAGCTTGGCTCACAGTACACAGAGGAGGACTCTCTGCTGGTAGAATGTTCAATTGTGAGGTATCACGGCAGTGAGGGGGTGCGTTTTAAGAAAGAAGCATTTTCTTGACTGTCCTCCAGTGAAAGTGTTAGCTTATTGACCCTCTGGCTACTGTGGCCTGACTGTTATTAGGATGACTGCAAGGCAGCACACGGCATAGAATCCTTGGCCCATCCAGTTCTGTCTTCGTCTGCGTGCAGTTACTCTGTTCTGTGTCTTTTCTACGTTATGACGACTAACACTTTTCCTACACACACTGTGAAGATGTGGACTCAGCCTCGGGCACAGACACAAGGGGCAGCTGGGGTTGCTTAATGGCCTGAGAGGCAAACTCTAAGAAGTCTCCCAGGTGGCCATGGGCCAAGATAGGAATTCACAGCCCCTGAACTAACTACAAAAGACGAAAAGTTGGTTTGTATCTGAATGGGGGCATTTTGTTCGGATCCGCGAGATCAGATGAGCCCAGCAGTTGAGGGCCAGCCATCAGGAAGGTCTCCTGTGCAGACACAGTATCTGTTGTGGCGACGAGCCTCTGCAGTAGGGGCCAGAGCAGGAAAGGAGCACCTTGTGGCTTGAAAGTGTGGCCTTTGAACACAGACACGAAAGAAAACCTGCTTCATTGGGATGTGACCATTTCTGGACAGGTCTCAGACTGTGGCAGCACAGGAGAACCTCAGGCTGACAGCCTCCCAGCACAGGGGCGCCGAGCTCCTGTTGAAGCCTTTGCCACAACAGAGTCGGCCCCACCAGGCTTCAGCTTCCTGGAGTGAGGCTTCTCGTCATTTTCCCCATTAAGATCCTGTAACAAGTTTTCATAATAGCAAATCAAAGTGAGGCTGGTGATGTTGCCCACAATTACAATAGACGTGAAATGGCTTAATTAGTAAAACATTAACTGGCAGGATTCCTATAACTAAAAATGTACATATTTAAGGAGGCTTATTGTAACATTTATACCATTTATTTCATAATATACTAATTCGAATGTAAAAGTGAATGTAAATCACCAGAAATTAACATGCAATGTGAAGAAAAGTCCTTTTATCCTCGGCAACCACAGCGTTTGGCAGATTCGGGAATAAATAATCTTTTGTGGCAAGGGTATGCCTTATCAAACGTGTGCAGATCAGTACTAATTAATGCTAATTAAGGTTTCCTGTCTATCTAGTTGGAAAAACGTCCAAATGTTATGAAATCCAGTTAGTATGCCTATTACGCTAATTGTTTTATATGGGGTGGTTCTTAATTAAAATATGTAAATTGACCTTAATTGCTATATACTAATGGGGGTTCATGTTATCTCACTAAAAGTGACAAGATGGTGAGGAGGGGTACTTAAATGACTAATTCTGATAAATCCTTAACTAAATGACCTTTACTCAAAACTAATTTTAATTGGAAGTTGGCTGAAGTAACAGTTTTCTTCTTTGTTTCTTTTTAGTTTTTAGTAATGTAAGAATGTTACTCTTTTTTGTTAGTAGAAGCTAGGGAAGCTGTTGTGGGTTGTTAATTATACTTAACAAGCCGGTTGGTTTGACAGTTTACTGTTTATAGTTGCCAGGAAGGTATCCATATCCTCGCGTCATTCCTGGGACAGGGAATTCTCAGAGTGAGCTCGTAGCTAGAATCCTATGAGTAGGGTGCCCCGGTTGGTTGGTTAAAACACTTGTTAAAGTTTGATGAGCCAGTAGTACTAATAGGTACTTTTTGGCTGATATACCTTACAATTAACTTTTAGAAAAAAAAAATTTTTCTTTATAATTACTCTTATTAATTAAAATTAAAATTTCATTGGAAATACATGAAATAGACTGAAATGATAGTCTTACATTTTACTGGGCATGTTTTTATTTATTAATTAATTGTAAACAAATTAAAATGTATATGCCCAAAACCAGCATACATGAATTTACACACTTATTTTTTTCACTATGCTAACCTTATAATCACAGAATGTCATTTAAATAAAGCTAACAAATACTTTACTCTTTCATTTGGAACTATTTAATGCTTCACTGCAATTTAAAATGCACTTTAAAATTCTTCTGTAATAACGTGAAGAGGGACTTGGTAACATTGTCATGTGGAAATGAGCATAAAGATCATAGGTTTTCTTTGTCAAATGGAGACTCAGTATCTTCATTCTTTTATCAGGACATCGTGACAAATGTCTCACCCAGAATCATCCGGGGAACCACCTCTGGCCCCATGTACGGCCCTGGACAAAGCTCCTTCCTGAACATCGAGCTCATCAGCGAGAAAACAGCGGCATACTGGTGTCAAAGTATCACTGAGCTCAAGGCTGACTTCCCAGACAATGTGAGTGGATCCAACGTCTAAAACAAAAGAATTGGCATAAGTTGGTGAATGTTTATTTAAACATCAATTCATAGGCTTATAAATATTAATGTGTATAATATATTTTATTAAAGAATCTGCCAGTGGCTTTGCTGATGCATAGAAAGATAAAAAAGAAAGAAAAGCCGAAGAACTCATAAAAATTCGCACACGGGAAGGCTTTGTTATAAATGGGGGCCATGCAGATGGAAGACGTATCTACATAAACAGGGGAGAGAAATGAACTGCTCACTTTATTGAGTCACTTTTTACTATACGTGGCTAGTATTTATGAAGGTGATGACCTTACCAAGAAATTGCAGACTATAAATCATTTTAAATAGAAACCCAAGGCAGAAGCAGAGTAGCTGCTCATATAGTTTATTTCTTTGTTTTCAGTGAGAAATAATTTGCCAAATAATTTTAACACCCTTCATACTAAATGAGCCAATGGTCTTTTATAAAACCCTTTTTTCTTCTAAAGTACCGTGACAAATATTACCGTAAAATCCAGCTTATGTATAATATTTCATGTCCTTGTGGGCTTTTCTATGTTGCTTGTAGGTTTTTGAACCTATAGACAGTATTTTCTCTTCAATAATTGGTTTGAGCTGTCATTAATGTCATTCATTCATTCATCCTCTCTTTCTCTCCTTCTCTCTCTCTCCCTCCCCCTCCTCCCACCTCTCCCACTACATGGACACAAATGTACACATACATCTCTCTCTATATCTCCCTCTTCCCCTCCTTCACCCTCCCTTCCTTCTTTCTGAATGAGCTGGTGGTGAATTGAAGTTTAGATCAATGTGTGTGTATATTTTGTAGAAAATATTTTTTTACATTGATTCATCAGAGATGAATAAGAACACTTCAAGTATTCTAATGATATATTATAATATAATATATATGTATATGTATACACATATGTATATGTATGTATGTATATAATGAAATTTGTGGATGTTTGCCCAAAAACTGATCAAAAAAATCTTACAAGGGCCTATAGACATCACACTGTTGCCTCAGCTAGCAACTGTTGTTTTCTTTTACGAAGCTCCAGATGTTTTGGAGTTCTCTTACCTCGAAACAAAATATAATAATATAGAACATAATTTATCTTCTCCGGTTCAGCCTTTCAGATGTGAAGAGACCTAGAGCCATCTGAAATCTATAGTTTCTGCTTATTAGGTGCTTTTCATTTTCTGGGCTTGATCTTGCAATTCTCTGTGTTGTTGTTGTTTTCCATTATACAATCAAGTCTAAGAACCACCCTGTTGAGATATTTGAATTTTAGAGAACACACATCTTTTGGAAAGCTGTACTCAGAATGACAAGGACAAAAAGGCATGAAAAGAATGTGTTTTTAAGCTCAGTCTACAGTGTTAAGTGCAATGCTAGGTCCTGAACATGCAATAAAATAATAGTGATAATGATAATGTGAACATTTATATAGTATTCACTGTGTAATAGGTATGGTCATAAAAGCTTTATACATTTTAACACTCATTTGATCTTTTGACAACCTTATAAGACAGGCAGGGTCACGTCCCCGTCTCACAGATGAGGAAACCAGGTGCGCAGAGGGCGCGCGCGAGGCCCGCAGCTGCGCAGTGGCAGCGTGCGTCAGCGTGCGTCAGCGTGCGTCAGCGTGCGTCAGCGTGCGTCAGCGTGCGTCAGCGTGCGTCAGCGTGCGTCAGCGTGCGTCGGGCCAGCGTGCGCCAGCGCCCCCGTCCGAGAGCTGTCCTCTCCAGCATCCGCCCACACCACAGCGGTGTTTCTGGCCCTTGCTAGTTCCCTCTCACTTTTAATGTAACATAATGGTACAAAATACAATTTTGCAAATATTGCTTCGGGAGTGTGTAGATGAACCAGTGTATCTGGAGAGAAAAAATCCGTATTCCTGAAAACAGCTCTTGGGGAGGCTTGTCTGGAGCGGGCCAGGGCGCCCCTCCCAGCAGGCAGGAGTCCAGGCCCGAGAAGTGCGGGGCAGACAGGGCCGAGACGGGGCCCAGACGGGGGAGACGGGGCCGAGACGGGGCCGAGACGGGGCCGAGACGGGGCCGAGACGGGGCCGAGACGGGGCCGAGACGGGGCCGAGACGGGGCCAAGACGGCCCTCGCTGGGTGTGTCTGCGGTCGGGTTGGAAGGAGAGACATTTGCATGTTCTTTCCCATCTCCCTAGAAACAGTCTTCTCCTACGGTGCTTTTTCTTCAGAAAAACAAAGCTTTTCTTGTTTCCAATTCTTTCACCGCTTAGATTACACTCATTATTCTCTTCATGTGTTCGCAGAACTAATTTTTAACAGTATTACTCTGCATAAAGGGTGACATTTTAAGTACAGTTACAGCGGCATTCCCATCTGAACCCCTGGCAGGAACGGGTGTCCACCGGGACCCAGCCCCCCGAGAGCAGACTGCCCCCACCACTTTGGCATCACTGATGACAACCCCAGTGAGGGAACGAGAGATGGCGACCCCTCCCTTCTCATGTTCACTGTCACTCGCCCTGGAGTTTTCCAGACCGTCTCCGCTGCCGGCCACCTGTCACGACAGGGTTCGTGCCCGCGCCCTGTGCGGCAGCCTCGCACGGCTCCTCTTCAGAAGACACTGCGCTGGGGCACAGAGCCTGGCTGCTGTCGGTGGCCAGTGCCTCTGTCTGCAGAGAGAGGTGCCAGGGCACAGCTGGGACGCCTCGGGTACAGAGGCATCGAGCTCCCTGAAATACATCGAAGGGCTTGTTCCTCAACTTCCAGAGTTGTACCAAAGCCGACACTGGTACAGACTTCTGCTCAGCTTTCAAGGTTGCTTTTTATTTATCTGTGAATTAAGTTTGGCACATTGATCACTGCAGTGACAATTTATTACTAACTAAGAGAGTTTTTGTTCCCAGGCTGCAGTTTTGCAATGCTTATTATGAAATGTACTGTATAATTAGGGCTTACAAAATCAGCTTTAAGTGGATCCTTTTATTCTCACTGCAGAAGCCTTAGAAATCATGCACTTTAGGCTTGGAAAGAAAATGTTACCTCCTGAAGGACAATACATGCTCCATGTTGCCCAAATGCCCGGAATTAGCCAGCAGAGACTGACAAGTCCTATCCTGCGTAGCAGCTACTGCGGGCTGGGCATGGGACTGGGGACCGGCCGGGCATCAGCTGTGAAGATAGTGCGTGGTGGCTTCGTTAGAGAAACTAATAAAGGAGGGACAATGGATATGGAAATGTATCTCTGTGACGGTGCTCCTCATGTTTGCTGATCCGCTTCCTCAGCTCATTACCGAGAGGTCAGCCCTGCTCACGTGAGGTTGTGTCTCATCAGGGCCTCAGACAGCGCTGTCCTGCCCAGTGGCCTCTGCACGCAGTTCTCTCCCATGGGCCGCGGACACCTGGAGCACCTGGGGAAGCCTATGAGCCTTTGTCTGAAAAATGCTTTTGAATGCAAAAAATCAAATTCATAAGGTTGCAAAGGATTCCGATTATATTAAACTAAAATTCGCAACTATTTTAAAACTGGCACAGTACCACGCACATACTCTTGCATGAGGCGCTGAAGCCGAGGCTGGGGCAGGTGAAGGACCACCGCCCTGTCAGTGGTGGCGGCTCTGAGCGACACCTGCGATGTCAGTAGCAGGCTTCTCTGTGAGTGCTGCTGCAGTTGGCTGCACGCATGGCTGGGGAAATGCTAAGTTTCAGTGGGGGGTGAGTGAAAATAAAGGTCCAATGTTTTCCCATGCATGTCTGTGAATGTGCAGTAGTCTGTCAGGGGTTCCATGGGCCCCAGATGAGAACCTGTGTCCAGTTCCTCTCAGTTGTGGCTGCATGTTAAAACCCTCCGGGGAGCTCGGAAGAGCATGGGGGGCCCTATCCCGCTCTGCCATTGCGGAGATCCTGGCATCGATACAGGTCTGTCTGTGTATAGATATGTATGTTTGTGTGTGCTTTTATAACGTTTATGCATTGATTTGACTGCAGACAACCAGCATCAGTCATGACCGCTGACGTTGATTATTAAACATTTATAAATGTCAGCACTCTTTACCGGGAGCTTCCTGGGTGTGCCAGGAGTTACAGGGTGTATGTATCTGTGGAGCAGAGATTGCCCCCTCAATTCAGGGAGACTTCTGGCTTCTGCTCCCTGTGGTGGGGCCTGAAACCTTCCTGGGGCCACAGCACAGACCCTCTCCTTTGTCTTCCACCTGCCAGGGTCACTGTCCTTCTCAGCAGCAGGTCTGCACATAGTTTGCAAGAGTTCCGGTGTGGGGGGAGGGCAGCTCCAGGACACACATTTTACCCAGGGTGTAAGTGAATACAGAGTAACAGTCACACTATCCGGGCATGAACCGCCTATGGCAGGCTTGTTCTCAGACTGCCCTTCACTTTGTAATGTGTCCTGCTGTCTTTGGGGTAACAACGTCGTCTTCTCGGTTTAGGAGTGTGGCAATACTGTACCTGTGGAGAGAGACCCTGGGGAGGACGAGGACGCGTGGAATTGAGACTCTTTGTTGTGAACCAGCTCAGTAGAGATGCAGTGGAAACTGTTCATGAATTTTATGTGTTTGCTACATAGCCTGGCCATGTCATAAATGAAAACGAAGTTTACATCCCAACACCAACAAGATGTGTTCAGCGGCATCATCTACTTAATATCACTTCAGTGATCGGTCAGTTGGTGTTCTGTTCTGGTGGAGAACACAACTCTCATGCATTCTTCTCTCAAAGTATTAGGGAAACCAAGAGAGAGACGGGCTAGGGTAAAACCTCTTACTCCCCCAATCCCCCATCCCTAAAATAAATCTTTTTTGTCCTGAAAGACCCCTTTAATTTGTTCATTTGAAAATAATCTTGGAAATAAGCACCACTATTTTGTCAGAGGCTTAAAAGTAGAAGGTAATATGAAGGCAGTTATTTAACATAATATACTACAATTATATGTATTGCATTAACTTTGTTACAAACTGCCTGTCCTATTTTACTTTTTTTTTTTTTGGCTTGCTGATAATGACAACCTTCCCCCATCAGCTTCCTTTTATGATACTAGGGCATTTTATTCTTTTACATCTCACCGTACAAGTAATATGCCAAAGATCTATTTTTCGCAAGGAACTAATTTCACATTTTCCTGTTAGGTCTTCTAAGATATTTACCTGACATTATTCTCTTTAGTTTTTATGATAGTTTTTTAAAAAAATAAACACTGAACAATACTGTTTAAAACGTTTGTATTTTTATACTCTAATAATTGTTTTCCCTTTTTAACCATTATTTATGTTCGGATAATTGATTCTGTTTAAGTAGAATTTAAGGCTGTATTTGCGACTCACCAATATGGTGTAATTACCTGTAAACCGTCCAAAAGAATGGTCTTGGAGGGTGCTAGAACTGAATCACCAGGCAAATAGACATTCTTAAAATATCAAAAATGAGCCCTGGCCGGTTTGACTCAGTGGTTAGAGCATCAGCCTGTGGACCAAAGAGTCATAGGTTTGATTTCCAGTTCAGGGCACATACCTGGGTTGCAGATTCTATCCCCAGCCCCGGTAAGGGTTGTGTTGGAGGCAACCAATCAATGTGTCTCTCTCACATTGATGTTTCTCTTTCTGTTTCTCTCCCCACCTCCCTCCCTTCCACTCTAGCTAAAAATAAATAGAAAAATAGCCTCAGATGAGGATTAACAACAAAATATCATAAATGAGGTAAACTTTGATACAACAAACATGTATACAGTGAACCTACTAATTTACTTAGAATTGTACTCTGGGATTATGTTTTCATTTTAAGAACCAAAGTTACACTAGAATGAGGGCCATTTAGGTAAGAATATGTATTAATACAAGCAACTTATGATGATCCATTTCAATAGCAGATAGGGAGGAATTGATTAATGAAATTCATCAGTAAAGATGCAGCAATATTTTTATGAGTCTCTTCTACTTTTCTAGCAAGACTACATTTCATAGCCACTAAGAAAGAAAAGAAAAGACACAAATAAAGAAAGGAAGAAAAAGAAAAACACATGTCATTTGGCAACGAGCCTTCTCCCAAGGCAAGCCCTGAGTCTATGGGAAGCAAAAATTGACAAAAGGTTTTATGAATCCAAAATATACTAACTCATTCATTTTGTATGGCCATTTGCAGGAAGCCGACTTACATTCCTGTGAGCTGTCTTACAGTAACCCTGCAAAGAAGGCATTGCTGTCACTCCCATTTCCTGCTAGAATATGACCTCTAGATGAAGGGAGATAACTTCCCAAGGAGATTTCTCAGACTGGAAGGGGTAGAATTTCTAATTAGCAGCAGAACGTATAGCATATACACATTCACACAAGAAAAAGGTTACATTAGGCTTCCGAGGACTTAGGAATGCCCACGTACGGTTCACTGTTTATCTTTGCCTGGATTTTCTCCCCCTTCTGGTGGAGGTACTAATGAGCAGAGACATGGGAAAGGTAGTCAGCCAGAGGGGCGAGAATTCAAGGCCTAGATAATTCACAAACTGGAAAATGAGCTCCCAGCTAATCGAGACTGGGCTGTAAATGGGACAGGGAGAATGTATGCTTCCCTGGGACTGGCCTCAGTAGCATCGTGCCTAATCCAAGGGGGGTATTTGTGAGTTTCACAGTTGGCTATTTTTTTTCACCCTTTGAAATTTTTTTTCCTGAACTAATTATCCATTGTGTACACGAAGCAAAGAAATAACTTACCATTAAAGTCATTTTTCAGGTGAATATTTCACTTTTCATGTTGTTAAAATGCCTAGAGTATTAATAAAGAATGAGTTAATTTTGTTAATATGCGATTTGGGGGGAGTTTCTGATCTATATACTGATCAAACAAAAGGACATTTTTTGGTAAGATTTTATTCATGCAAATTTTAGGAAAGTAACTTGATTGACTAATTTTTCCATAACAAATAATTTCATTTAACTTTGTGCATTTTGAATTTTTTATTTTATTTTTTTATCAACACATCCTCTAAAACCCCCGATATTTAAATGACCAGTGACTGTTTCATGCTTGATTGAGTTTAAACTGTAAATTTAGTTATGGCTCTAGGGTTACAAGGTTGGGGGGAGATGTCTTAATATAGGAAATGAACACATTTGAAGACTCAAAAAGCTATGTGTGCAAATGTTTTGTAATGAATTATTAGAAACAGTGCTGAGATCAACTGCAGTAGTGACATGTAACACTACAGCAGTAATAGTGTTGTTACCCAGACTGTAATTCCACCTGGGTAATTCACACGTCATGAACTTTCACACCTACTACTCAACTCCAGGCTTTTGGGTCGTGTCTTACGACTCAGAGTTTTCCTCATGTCTGCTGAACATGTTCCAAGACCTTCCAGATTCAAACTGAGACGGCCAGGAGAGATGCCACGTGGTTAGACTGTGACCTTGGTATGCAGGCAGGACTTCAAGTGAGGGTGTAGAAAAAGCCAGGAGAGATTGCCACTCCCACACGAACCACCAGAACGAGTCAGATAAACTGCAAAATCAGATTTTGAAAAGCCTATCAGGGATCTGAGAATACAAATTAACCCAAATGAACTCAATTCCAGAAAGCCATTAGCTCTTTTTGGGAGAGAGACTCATGACTGCTTTCTTCCCCTGAGAAATGGTGGCGGGGAGGAAGTCACCATGGAGAAACCAGGACGATTTTCAAGTAAGTTGAATGGATGTGTTTGGAGTGGGCGAAGTGTGCGCACCCCACGAAGGCCAGGCGGAGACCTGGTCAGCCTGCAGCAACCGCGTCTTGCAGCCTGTCACTGAGTCCGCCAGCTGGGGCGGACCGCAGAGCGGAGACCTCCGGAGGGTGAGCAGGCCTCCGTCCCGCGGCAGAGGCCCGCGGAAGGCTCAATGAGTAACCCTTTGGAAACATCAAGAAACAATTAGTTCTGGGGGCTCATTTCTAAGGCCCTGTTTCATGTAGACTCTGGCAAAGACTCCTAAGCCTGCTCTACTCTGCACTCTTCCTTTCTTTTTCCCTCTCTAACCCCTCGGCTTCGATTTTTCTACGTTCTCAACAAGACCGGCTCGCACATGGGCAGTTTTCACAGACACAGAACAGAAACGAGCATTTTGATGAGAGGACCGCTGGGGGGAAGGGTGGTCACAGTCTGTCAGTCACACGTGTAATTGTCTGCATGGACGTCTTCACGCCTGCAGACTGTGGCGCGGGTGTTCTGGGGCTGTGCCCTGGGCCTGGCCTCTCTAGGCGTCTCCTTCATAGATGGCATCACATTATATTCAGGTTCCTGTGGAAGTGGGGGTCTTTCGAATTTCCAGTAATCTATGAAAATCAGCCATACAGATGAAGGACACATGCCAGTCAAGGTTTTTTTTTTAAAGAAAACTATCAAAATACTTTGTTTAAATTATTATTTTTATTTTTTATTGATTGATTTTAGAGAGAGGAAGGAAGAGAGAGATGGAAACATCAATGAGAGAGAACATCGATTGGCCGCTTCCTGCACGCCCCTCACTGGGGATTTGGCCCACAACCTGGACATGAGCCCTGAATAGGAATCAAACCGACAACCTCTTGGTATGTGAGTCAATGTTCAACCACTGACCCATACCGGCCAGGCTAAATTATTATTCTTATTTAAGAATCCATGTTCCTTAGGCCATGTTGGCTGAGTTTTAGAAACAGATGACCAAGTCTGTCCAAAGTCAGTGGGGGACTGACTCCACAGAATAGCTCACTCTAGACTTCTCCAAGGCTGTTATCCTGTGTCCACAGTTCTAACAGAGGAACTTCTAGCCACCTTTGTGATTTCCCGAGTATAGTAAGATTTTCTCCCAATCGCCCCTTAGAGAGCAACCTGTTGAGAGCAGGAAAAGCATGGGCCATGGTTAGCATTCTCAATAACCACAGCTGAATTGTTCATCTAGCGCTGTCGAATGCCAGAGTCTGAATTACCAGCTGTTGAGCATCCTCTGGCCCCGTCTGCTTATTGACTAAGGAGAGAAAGGAAGGTTAGAGACATAGGTCCCAATGCTGTGCCAACTGGTCATCAATTTGTCCACAATGAATCAGCACAACCATGCCTTTCTGCCTGAACAGATGTTTCCGGTTATTGTAACCTTCGCACCCCCAAGGAGAACACTCCAAAGAGCACAGTGTTAAAAGCCCAAATGCACACCCTTTGGAGTCATGCATTGCCAGCGTCTATTAGTCAGAATGTCATAATTAGTGATGACTAAGTCACTGCTAATAACCACCTGGGATTGTGCCCTTGCTATGCGGAGTGACAGACACACTGATCTCAGATACTCATCGCAGTCTTACTCAGGAGGTGTCACTGTCCTCGCTACACAGACTGATTCTAAAAACAAAGAAGGAGTGGACCAAGATAAAGGGCTAGAAATTACCAAAACCAGAAACTGAACTCCAGAAGTCTCCGTCTGTCCAGCACACAGCATGTTACTGTAACAGCATCTACCTACTCAGGCCTCCTGACCTAAAACAAAAACAAAACAATGAGGAAGAAAAAGGAAAAAGAAAACAGATCACTATGATAGATATTGCTTTCTAGTCAGGATTAAGGTAGACAAATAGATGCTAAATTTATTTCTTATATAACATCTCTGCCAATAGATTGTTGATTTACTAAATCTTAAGAAGTATACAAGTTTTTAGGTATGATATAAAATTATATGTAAAAAAAGCATTATAAAGCATATAGATTTTCCCAATCATACACGTAATATAACTGTATTTTCCTCATTAACTCAGATTTATCAAGATGTATATCATGTTACACTGATTAATAGTTTGAGCTAAACAGTAACATTTCTCTGTACAGTTATAAAGGCTACATGATCATTTGTATTAATTTTACCAAAATTATTATCTCAAGAGCCAACATAAACCTATACAATTTTCAAATTGATATCTAATGTTTGCTTCTAAAAATGATTGTTATTTTACTACTTAAGCTCTTAAATTTTTTTCTGAGCTGATATTTTGATGTCATTTGCACTCCTGGAAATTTTTCTAAATACTTTAAAGCTTTTAGTACCCTATTCACCCAATATTTGTTAACAAAACGAGCCACTTCCTCGATCCCGTTACTGCAGCGTGTTAGCCGGAGCCACAGGCTGCCAGGGAAGACCTCCCTCGCCGGCACGCACGCCAGCACGCGGCACCCACACACGCCCGACACGGTTTTAAGTACTTGCTGAAGTCTGAGCAACATGTTCATTTTCAAGTTGTATGAATCATGCATTTGTGTTATCAGGTTACTTTTCGAAGGTTTTTGTTGTCCTGCTTTTAGCTGCCCTTTCTTGGCTGGTTGATGGGACGCAGGCTCATGGCCACCTGCCAGGACAGTCTCCCTTGTCACGTGCCACTCAGGCTCGGGGTCCGAGATGCCCCCATGTGCATGGAACCCAGTGCCTTCCAACTCCGCTGCCTGGCTTAGTCGCTTGACTTGGCATATTTGTTGACTGTCACTTTTCGAATTTATTATTATTATTTTTGTATGTAGCATCTGAAGAAGGCCTTTCCAAAATCACTCCAAGTAACTGATTGGGAGGCTGCAGTTTGGCTGCAGGCAGGGAAGGTGGGAATGGGAGCAGATCGTGGTGTGTCCAGGACCAAGTGAATAAATGCTGAGCCAGGGGCTGGGGGATACGGTCTTGCCAGCCTTGTCGCCAACGATAGGAGCTTGGGCAAGTCACAGTTTGGTCTATGAAAAGGAGGTTGGGCGATGTTACACAGACAGTGATTTGATGGATGGATTTCTCCCGTGGCCGTGAAATCACTTCGTAGCCTGTGCCTGGCGCGGTAGCAGCGTGTGCTGCTGTGCGCACTGAATGGTGGCAGACAGAGCTCCACGTGCGCACTTCGCCATTGTTTGGGGCAGTTGTGAGTCGCACGAAAGAGAAGCCAGTGGGAGCTCACACTCGGAACATACGAGATCACGGCGGAGGTGAACGCACACCATTTCCCGCCCCCGCCCCTGTCCGCCGTGCGTGCGATGAAATGGTCTGAGAATGACAGAATTTCTGTGTTCTGAGGTTCTTCCCCTACGGGCTGAGTGGGCAAAGGGACAAGATTAATATCTATGTCTGGAAAAATTATTTGAGACAGAGGTACGTTTTCAGAGAGAGACTGTTTTCTCTCTGCTCCATTGGACAAGAAAGCTTTCTCTTCTGTGAGGTTAACCGTGGGAAAGACCGCTGCAGGTGGGGGACCCTGGGCAGAGCCAGGCTGGAGCGCGCGGCCGGTTTTCCCAGCTGGACGCGTCCCACTGTACTCAGGCTCGAAGGGCAGGCCAAGGGTTTTGATCAGCTGGGAAATTATTTTGGACTGGGTTGTGTTTTCTTAGTGATTTCCTAGAACAGATGATGGGAGTGTTACATTGTTGCTTGTATGTGCTGATGGTGCAGATCTCCGGGCACCCAAAGTGTCAGCCACTTGGCCAAGCAGAAGGAGGGGTAGGTTTGTGGTGACCCGGAGATAATAATCAGGACAGGGAAAATCAAAGATATTTCTGTCTAATTCTCAAGATTTCTCATACCAGAAAGCATATCTCTTGCATGGACATATCAACTAATAGATATTTAACTTCAAAAACAAATGAAGGACACATCCATGGCTATATGCCTTCCTTTTGCACCATGGTATCTGCAGTTTATGGTTATTGATAGAAATTTTCCAAAAAAGAAAAGAAAAAACTTCCTTGAGGGTTAAATAGGAAATATTGCAGGATTGAAACAACTCTATTCATGTGTTACGTGCTGTAGAAAGCGGGCACCCTTCCACCTGAGTCTGAAATCTCAGCCACGGAATTTACAGACATTACACATAGAAAAGTAACTCAAAACAGCCTCAGTGGCCGGAGCAGTAGCACCTGCTGGAGCTCGTCCTGTTTCCTCAGTCTTTCATCAGTGCTGGGCGTTACTTCCCTCTAATAAGTCACCAGTAGGACTTCACCTGGCTCTTTCCTGGAGTGCCTTCCTTCTGCTTCCTCTGCCTCCTGAAACCCATGTCCTCTTGACACCTCCTGACAACCCTAGTGGTTTTCTAGATGCTCGCAGCTACCTCTTGGCCGTAACTAAAGTATCGGTTAGGGCAGCATTCTTCAAAACACGCTCCAGTGGAGGTCACTTCCCCATCGTCCCGCTTGCCCTCCAGCCTACCCTGCTCGTATCCATATTTCTGTCCTTAGGCCAGTGGTTGTGTCCAGCACTTGTCCAGTCAACCATGCCTTGTCATGGAGCCACCTCTCCCTGCCCTGCAGCCCACGGGTCCCGGCTCTGCAGTCTCTGTTCATCCTCCTCCTCACCTCAAGCATTCTTGAGCTCCTGAGCCTAAATATGACTCTTAATTTTTGTCTGCCATCATCTCTTAGACAACTTGAGCATTAACAGTCATGGTTTTTGTTACCTCGTCTTAACATTTTACCCTCTGGCTACTTTGCCATCATGTCTCACTAGCTTTTTTCCATAGACAGCCCTGGTGGTGGTTTCCCAAAGAGCTACGATACCTCAGCATCTTGAAAGCTGAGACCCTGTTACCTGAACAAAAGTCCGCACCTTCTCCATCCCCACACATGTGCTCTTCAGTGTCTTACTTCCTCCTAATTGCTCTCTCTGCTGCCTCCAACTCACGGCCCTCTCCTGGTTTGACAACTCTCCTTTTCCAGCTTATAGTCCATAAATACTCATTTCAATTCATGCTTTTATTTTATTTTTATTTTAATAAAAATTGTACAAAATAATGCAATAAACCTTTTTGTGTGCACCACCCATAAGTAACATGCCTGGGTGGTGTCTGTTGGGTAAAATGGCAAATCTGTTTTCTCTCCATTGACACTTATCTGTAATATAAGAGCACAGCCACATATTTAACCTGACTGCTTGTAGACATTCACTTCCATACAATGTCTCTTCTAAATTTTCCTGAGGAGCCAAAGGCCTGCATCTCTTCAGGAGATTAGAGTTTTCAAAAAGTTATAGTCATAAAAGGAGAGTAGAAATGTCTAGTGTTCCCTTTTCTTTTGATATCTCTAGAGATTTAGTAATAGAATAGTCCTGGCTAATATTTAGACAATGCAATAATTTTACCATCTACTTTGATAATTGTTGCCTTTATAGGATTATCATGCTACAGTGAAATGGCTTGATTTGCCCAATGTGTTGTAACAAGAGGTTCCAAATAGGCAAATCATTAATTTATTACAGAGATCAGCTTAATAACCTATTGCCGCGTAAGGAGGACACTGGATAATTTGCATTGGTTTTCTTGAGTTGAAATATTTTGGTAACATCCAGTTATCCTGCTGATTTTAATCTACACTTAATAAAAAATTAATTATGTATGTCAAATGTACACATATTTATTATCTGGGAAACTCAAACTAATGAATCCATTCCCCCCAAGTTTAATCATTTTTATAGTGTGCTACCCTAGCATAGTCATCATGCGACCTCAGACGTCTAAGGCAGACTCGTTCTCTGTGTAATTTGTAGTTAATAAATGTGATTCTATTGTTATCACTTTATTTAATACCAAGAAAATTGTGGAGCTGAGACTTTGGTTTGACTCACCTGCCCACGTGGACATGCCGAGACGAAGATGATGAGGGAAGCTGGCGCGGCCAGTCTGGGGGTCTTAATGGTCCCGGTGTGTATGTGGTGGAAAACGCCGGAAAAAACGTAACCTTCAGTGAAACAGCATTTGGCAAAGGGCCCGTTCACTGTGGGCACCAGGGTCTGGAACGAATGCTCCAGGGCCCACCAGGTCACACAGGAACCGCAGTGTCGGGAGAAGGCATGGGTCCTCAGCTCGGATCTCAGGAAGGTCGCGGAGGTGAGGGTTCTGGTGAGAATCCCAGAGCCGACTCTGTGACGCATGTTATAGAGAATTCCACTACAAACATTTGCAGAGCAAACAGTGTCCGTTCCCTCCCTGCTATGGTGCTGGCGACACAGTCTAACCAGTGGGGCGCAGTGTCACTCCGTTTCCCGTCCCCTCCGAGTGGTGCGTCCGTTCCCTGGGCTGGTGGAAATCTCTGACTGCCACGCTCCGCGGTCTGTTCCGCTCATGTGATGAGGACACCTTTGCATCCTTTCCACTGTGGGTTCCTGTGCATGTCACCCCACCGGAAGTCCTGGAGTGTCACCCCAGCCCCCGAGTTCTTGCAGGGACTACTTTTCCACATTTTTTGATTAAAAGCACATGTTTTCCAGACATCCTTTTTGTGAGTTTTATGAATAGCTCTGGAAGTGATTTTTTAAAATTGTCTTTGACTATATATTTTATTGGCATTGTCTCTTATTAGCATCAGTAAGAAAAAAGTAAATGTCATTGTTAAATACCAAGGAAGTTCTCCCCAACAGACAAGCAAACATGCCTCCTTAGCGTCCCAAGCACACTGTGTTTCTGGTGTGCATCTGGCCTTACTGTGGGCTCACACGCAAGACTTTTCATTCATAGGCTAACTGCATGGTAAGCAGCAACATTAATGTTATTTTAACATCAGTGCCAAGGGAGCCTCTCAGTGCAAACGCCAGGGAAGAGACGAGAAGCGGGCAGCACGGGCATGCTGAGCAGACCTGGAGGGGCAGCTCAGTTACATGGGCTGGTGATGCAGCCGGCATGGTTGGTGGCTTCATTCTCGCCAGTTCGGACGAGAGCACACTGGACCTGTCACTGAAGTCACAGGGGGTGAGAATGAGCCTACTCAGTCCGCCTCTCAATGCCCATGCTTGTCAGCGAGCCTGCTGGACACAGCTCCTGCGGGTCAGCGGGCACTGTGTCAGCTCCGTGCTCACAACTGCCCGTGGCCAGTTCTGCAGGCTCCCGGCAGGAGGGACGCGGTGTCGTTTTGTGCTCTTCTCTAGGCAAGGAACAAAGGACATGCTTTCCCTGCACCCCTCTGGCCCGCCATCGTCTCCCCTCCTCCCACGGCAGCAGACCAGCCAGGCTGAGGCTGAGTGGGCAGGAGGGCTGTGTGGTTACCCACAGATCTGGATACAATCAAGAATTCAGGGCTGTGCCACTCCATCCTCAAGTCAGAGAAAATGGGCATCCAGGCATCCGGCACGGTGGGCAGGTGTCCTGGCTCATCCGTGGTAAAGCATCCCCATGTGGTGTCTCCTTCCAGGACCCCACTGGCTGGGCTTCTTGGTTCCTTCCCCAGCCACCTTCCCTTGGGTCCGCTGCCTTCGCGGGCCCCTCCTCAGGGGAGCTGACCACAGTCCCTGGTCACAGTCACATCATCCGAGGAAACCCCTCATTCACAGTGATCCACCCTGTGAGGCTGTGTCCAGTCCTTTCCACGCCCCGTGATGAGGACAAAGCAGTGCATTGGGAGCCCTCCTTCCTTCCACTGTGACTCACCCCCTGAATGTTGCTTGTTTGAAATGTACATTTTCTAAACTGCAGACAATCCCATATCCAAATATTAGCACCTTTGTTAATATTACAATATAAGAAAGATGTAAGATTCAGATTGTTTAGTTAATTCATGACATTATTGAATGAGAACCACTCTCTCCCCCTGCTGTCCCCCAGGGGAGAGACGGGGGATGAGTCCGTTCAGGAGTGCTGCCTGAGCACCCGCGCTCCACGGAACCAGCCCCGCCCCCAGCCCTGTCCCGGCTCCTGTGCCAGCCACGGGCCTGGTTGTGCCAGTCCAACTCTTCAGAACCTCTCCCCTTACAGAAATTCTTCCTGCCTCTGCTCCTGGTGATAGTCTTCCCATTGCTGCTGCTCCGGGGTCTTCAGAGAGAGGGAGGGTTTCTCCCCAGGGACCCCAGTTTTCAGTCCCCCCGCCGGGAGCTGCAGTCATTTCTCCTGACCCTGGGACAAGGTATGCACGGCACTTCACGCCACACGGTGGTCCCAGATCAGGCATGTGCGTCCTTCCAACCAGCAGGCACCGTGAGCCGTTGATGCTCGGCGTGCGCGTGCCGTGTGTCACGCAGTGAGCGAGGGCCCTGTGCTTCTCGGCCGGGTCTGGGCAGCCACTGTTTCTTCTCTTTGCTCAGGAATCTCCACCGGGATTTACATCCTCAGGAGTTTGGTGTGGGCCCCAAACCCTCTCCCACTTCTCCAGGGCTATCTGGTGGGTTTTCACGCAGAGTCACTCATGAACCTCTCCGAAAGGGGTCCTCGTGGCTCGGTGTGATCATGACATCTGGAGCTGACAGTGATGACTGACATTTACCGAATGCTCTGTGGTAGACACAGTGCTACGGCTGGAAGAAAGTGAAACCTCCTAACTCTCACAATAACCTTAGGAGGAGGGAACCATGGGGACATTCATTGTACAGCTAAGGGACTGAGACATGAAGGGACTTGCGGAGTACACACAGCTAATCCGCGCGGGCTCCAGGACTCGGTGGAGCCACCGGCCATCAGTCAGAGCTGGGTGCCGAGAGGGATAAGCAAAGGGAGTGAGCAACAACCCTGCCCTAGTTATTCACGACCTGGAGGGGAGACCCACAGACAGGTCCGAACCTGCGTTCCGATGGGAGACACACAAGTTCCATAGGAGCTGGGAACCTAGTGCTTCTCTGGCCACAGGAGACATGGCTAGGGGCCTCCCAGAGGGGGCCTGGCGTGGGGCCCCCCAGAGCGGGGCCTGGCGTGGGGCCCTCCCAGAGGGGGCCTGGCGTGGGGCCTCCCAGAGGGGGCCTGGCGTGGGGCCCCCCAGAGCGGGGCCGGGCGTGGGGCCCCCCAGAGCGGGGCCTGGCGTGGGGCCCCCCAGAGCGGGGCCTGGCGTGGGGGGCCTCCCACAGTGTGAGCATACTTGGCGCAGTTGCCCCTGCCCATGGCTCAGCACCATCAGTACTGGATACAGATTTGGGGCACGGCATGATGGCGGGAGAGGTGCCCAGACCACAGGAATTGGTTAGGATGAGCCAGTGATTCTTGCCTAGGAGGGTCAACTTTGCCCTGGAAAGATGGAGGACTCCTGAGAGAGCTCATGCAGAAGATCCCACGTGCATTTCGGGGGATCCCTGAGCAGCTCTGCAGGAACTGGCCAGGAAGGAAGCAAAAGGGCAACCCCAGAAGCAGTGAGCCACGGGTCTCCAGCCACCCAGAACCCCCAGCAGGATGGCGCCGGCGTGACTTGGCCCCACACAGACTCATCAGTAGCTGTATCTGGAAGGCTGGCCGGCATCAAAGGTCGTCTTGTCCTCTGGCTTCCTAGTGGGCTCTGTCTGGGGACCACAGAAAAGGAGGAAAGAGAGGGAGCTCCCTCCCCGCAGCTCCCCGGCCCCCCTCCAGGGCTCCTTGTGGTTCTCCCACACAAGCCCGCGCCTTGGTGAAGAGCCCCTTTATCCGTCTTCACCCAAATTACCCATGCTGAGTGTGCCACCTGTCTCCTGCCAGGACTCTGATTAATGTGAGAGAATGTGGGAAATTGGCATTTCATACGCTGTCAGTGGCATTATTAATTAGTACACCCTTTCTCCAGAACAGTTTGACCATAACAGTAACAATTTTGAATGCATGTTTTCTTTGACCCAGAAATCTCTTAATTAAGAATTTACTCAATGGTTGTAATCGCCAACATATGTGTAGGAAATGTTTATTGTGGTATTGCTTAATGGTTTAAAAAAATATTTATCCGTGGAGGTTGATTTGATGGGATCCAAGGTAAACTTTGCAATGAGAGCTCAGGTTATACAACAGTGTGCAGAATACAATCTCTTTGGTATAAAAATGGAGACTTTTATGTAGATGGGCAACATCCCTAGTGTCACATCTGTGGAAAGGCCTGGAGGCGGAGGGTGGATGTGGAGGTGGTTACAGTTTTTCCAAACTGTTTTGTTTAGATAACCTGCAATAAAAGTTATTTTTAATTTTTAGAAACATCTTTAAAATGGAGATATCTGTGCCTGTCTCTTAAAATTGTTGTGAGAACTAAAGTCGTGACATACCTTCCGTTGCTGTAGGGCTCCAGGCCTGCAGACGGAGGCCGTCCAGGAGGGGGCGCTGAAAGGGCGGTGGGCCTGGAAGAGGCGGAGTCCTCTGCAGGGAGTGGGCGTGGCCAGAGGGGGTGACTGTGCAAATGCAAGGGCGGGGCTCATTGCATAAGGGAAGTGAAGGGTTACCTCTTGGCTGATTTGAGAATATTTAAGCAACGGTGTGTTTGGCAGCTCCATTTACAGAAGCCAGAATACAGCAGGAGACATAGATTTGGGGAGGGAGATGACGGGTCTGGTTCTGGGTACAGAGAATTCCTGGTGCCCGGAAGGCATTTGGACAGCAGCAGGTGGAATCTTCTTGGCTCTGCAATACCACCGTCTGGAGTGGAGAGAGAGACTGCAAGGCCCGTCGGAAGTTTCCCTAGCCTTTTCTACAGTCCTGACTTCCTTCTTGAATCTTTTCTTCTCATCAGTATCTGTTCTTCCATTGTCAGTCCCTAAGAGTAAGGGTGTCGCTGCCTCTTGCTTCCCCTGAAACCTGTGTCTGTCAGTGCAATTTAACTTTCACCGGCGACCTAAGCTACCGGAGCAGCTCACCAGTGTAACAGGACAAGGGAACTGACTCCTTGCTTTCTGATTGTTCCTCCAGTGTACTTCTGCGCTGAGAAGATTTTCATTCTGTTCTGTTACGGCATGTCTGATTGACGTATTGGCTAATTTTTATGTTTCTTGTCATATTTTCCTGTGGGGAAATATAAGACACTTTCAATATAAGGAATCACTTGATATCCATGTGAATTAGAACCAAAGGCAATTTTAATGTAAAACAACAAAGGTAAACTGTGTTTTGCAGAAAATATGCCAAAGCAGCAAATGGCTAAGTCGATACCTGATGTCCACTTCCTCTGCTCTGTGTGATTATTAATCCTTTACTCATCCGAAGCCTCGGACGCATCGTCACATCAGGTTATGCTGAAGGAAAAACAGAAAGGAGGAAAAAGTTATCAAATTATTTACTAACCCCTTTCATAAAATATTTTTTTTTTACATAAAGGGAGTATAGATCAGTAATGTCAAGGTATTCTGCATAGCTTGTCTTTATCAAATAAAGAATCTTTTATTAAGGAGTCCCAGGAAAAGTAGATTGAAGGGAGTATGTTTAATATGTCCGAATCCATCTAGATTGACAGTTCTCATGGACATGAATTTCCCCAGAGAGATAGTGTTCCTGTGTCAGTGGATGGCATCACTCACTTCAACGGTCCATTATTAAATTGATAACAAGATAATTCCTCTGCTTCTCAGAGACATGCCAGGGTTTACAATGGTTAAGGCTCTTATTGTGTGGGATTTGATGTTCTAGGTAGTTTTTAATAAGAAGCATATTTTACTTCAATATTGAAAAAAACTCAAGTGAGTACAACATAAAATAAAATCGAAATCAGATACCCACGGAACGGAATGTGTGCAGAGAAGGCCTTGCTTCCCACAGCCAGCTCTGCTTGAGAAGCCGGCTCTGCTTCCCCCCGCCCGGCTGGCCAGGCCTGCCTGCCGCTGGCTGTGCTGTCCTCGACCTTGGAATGTACATGTCCAGCATAGTATTTGATATAAGAAATACCTACTGATTTTAGATCATTGCAGAGGCAGAGGAACTAGCTAATACTGTGGAGGGCTTTCCGTTTATCACGTAGAACATAGTTTGGAACTAGAGATGGAGGAAGGGTTGGAGACAGGTGTAGAAATAGACAAATGAGTAGAAATGCTTTAAAAATAACAGTTCACTACAGCAGCTACTATTGGCCCGCATTCTAGACCACAAGGCGAGCTCACCGAGATTGGTAACTTCCCGGGAGATGCTGACGCTGCGCTGGGTCCACAGCTGGTATCTGTGGGCACCCCGCTCTCCCCAAGGCATCCTCTGCCCCCCTCGTAGGCTTTCGGGAAGGCTGTTTCTCGTTGGTCAGCCAGGTGGCATGCAGGGGAGCTAGTAGTCAAACATCTTTCCATATACTCTTTAGAAAGTTAAAACATTAATTAATTAGTATCCATGTGGTTACATTTGAGGCTAAATGTTAAGAAACAATAGTGAGAAACTGTGAGTCCAGGAGAAATCTGTTAGGGTGGAGAGGAAGCCAGGGCTTACCTGAGGGGTTGGTGAGCACCTGGGGGTTAGGGCTGATTACCCCGAGGGTGTGGATCAGTCCTGTCATCCCAATGACGACTGGGGCAACACTCACATTTGTTTAAAACTGCGTTGTGGCCCTGGCCAGTTTGGCTCAGCGGTTAGAGCATCGGCCTGCGGTCCGGAGAGACCCGGGTTCGGTTCCCGCTAAGGGCACGTACTTCGGTTGCAGTTTGTCCCCGGCCCTGGTCGGTCATGCGGGTGGCAGCCACTTGATGTGTCCCTTCACATCGATGTTTCTCTCTCTCTCTCCCTTCCTCTCTCTCCCTCCCACTCTATCTGTACAAAAAATGGAAAAATATCCTCGGGTGAGGATAAAAAAAAAACAAAAAACTGCGTTGTGTTTGCAGATAGCTTTGTGGGTCTTGGATCCCTAATGATTTCCAGATAGAATATTGTTCTGCTTCACCAACAATAATGGGGTGTTTTGGCGACTGCCGACAACCACAGGAGGTACTTCAAGAGGGGTGTTAGGCATGTGGCTACAAAGTATCCTAGGGTCTGTTTCTGATGAAAAAATATTGCTGTATATATAGAAGTTGAGACAAAATTGTGTTTTCAAAGTTGAAAATGAGGGACGTCCAAATGATTGGTGTTGATTCTGGAAGACGTAGCGCCCAGCACAGTCCCTGGGGCATTTCCTCCACCTGTTCCGAATCCCAGCTCTGTGTGAACCCAGCAAGACAGCAAGGCCGTGCCTGTCTGCACCACTGCATGAGTGGGAGGCTCATTCTTGTGAATTCAGTCCTCTAGGTAGCTGACGTGATGCAGTTTGAAACCCTTTCAGAGCTATAAAGAACTAAACTGCCCTCTTTGTAAAGCATCCTATATTGTGACATGTTTCCCAGGTTCTCAGCAAAACATCATTTAATACCAAGTTCTGACAAACTGAGAACTGAAAATGTCAGTGGTCCCAAGCATCCATGGTATCGGACTGCCCTGCTCTGCTAATCATTCCCTTCACCGTTTTTATAGTGAGACAGGGGATATCGAATATGTACCAGTGCGGAGTATGGCTGATGTTGGCAAGACACTATCCATGGGAACTAAGTATGAAACAAAGCCCTGCCATCAAAGGGGTGTAACTTGCTGGGCAGACAGGACAAACACAAAATAGCAATTGCGCAGTAGCAGTGAAACGACGTGGGCCTAAATGCCGAAGTCCTTGGACACGGCGTCGGTCGACAGCAGCTCTCCTTAGGGAAGGTTCTCCTTCCGCGTCCCTTCAGGGCGGGTGCTTCACGGGAAGTGAGAACAGCCACGCTCCTGGCACAAAATTTCAAGCTGACAAAGGAAAATTTAGTGTAAAAGTAGGGAAGATTAATGAGTTCTCTTTTTCTTCTTTGTTGATTTTAGAGAGAGGAAGGGAGAAGAGAGAGACAGAAACCTCGGTGAGAGAGAACATCAGTTGGCCGCCTCTTGCATGTCCCCCAGTAGGGATCGGGCCCACAGCCTGGGCATGTGTCCTGACCTGGAACCGGCGACCTCTTGGTGCAGGGTCGACGCTCAACCACTGAGCCTACTGGCCAGGTGATGAGTTCTTATTTTTTTAAAGAACTCGTTTAATAAATCTTTAGAGTGGCCTGAAATAGATTCATTGACAAAGTTGTTTAAGATGAATTGATGACGTGAAAAGCTGGCCCTTTAGACCAGACTTAAGCTGAGGCAGGAACGCTGGTGTTGGTAGCACACTTAGTAAGACAGTTGTGAGCCCCAGTACTTTGCACCTGGAAAGACTCGACTCCTAGAAATTCTGTAGCTCCCGCATGTTCAGTGGAGAACGAAACCGCTTCCACACAGGAGAGCGGGCAGAGCGCATCAGCGGGCGGCAGTCTGGGGCTGCTGGCTGTAGAGGCTGTCGGCTCTCCACTGTGGGTCCCTTCGGATGCAGAGCAGCGAAGCGGCCCCCTGAATCAGCATCAGGCCCAGACCTCACCTGTCCTCTGATATGTGGAAGTCGGTCACTGGTCCGCTGGGTGATTGTTCCTGGCATTTCTCAGAGACCGTAGCATAGGGAGGGGTAGCATCCCACATGAGAACCTTCCCAGCGCCCGCAGCCTACTAACTGTGGGCTTTGGATACAGAGAGACCTTCACCAGAAATTCCTGTGCACTCAACCAGTACCCAGAAGATAAAAAGACTAATTGTAATAAATCACAATTTGAAAAGAAGGGCTTTGCCTGGATAGGACAAAAATTTAAGGCTAAATTTGCATACTAGGATTTTTTCTTTCAGTTTATAGAATGTGTGTGTGTGTGTTTGGCCGAGTAATTTAGGTTCATTGGTGGCCGTTTCATTGTAGAGTTACTGGAATAGTTGATTGAAAGTATATATGTATGTATAGTATCTATATATGCCATATATATATATATATGTTTATATTATTTACATAAATAATTTTGGGGACAATATAGTACATTTAGCAAATACAGTAAATCTTTCAGGTTTGGCTGAATAGTATCTACTGAGAGACAATACTGCCAGGAAAGGGGTTGCTTAGCCCGACTCAAGAGGCATGCCTCAGGGTGTCTTGAAGGGGGAGAGAAAATAAAACACACTCGACAGTAACTGCCTATCATATTGTGAATTCTTCCTAAAGAAACAGCAAAAATCCCCGATGCTCTCAAAGGTGACTGCAGGGAACCCTGGATGCTAGACTGTGGCTCTGTACTGGGGAGGAGTGGGATCCAGTGGAGGACATTTGTTTCTCCTTTTCTACCCAGCGGTCGTTCCTGGGATACTTTGTCTCAAGAAAGAACAGCATGGTGCCCAGAGAAACTTCCACCAGGTCTTTGACATCTGCATTTGTTCTTTTATTTAGCAAAAATGTAAGAGGTTCTTGTTTTGCTTTTATACTTTTTGTTTCAAATACAGAGCCAGGGACCATTCACCCTTTGTTCTTGGTAGCTGAAACAATGTAGCATATGGTAACCTTTCCACTGGACAGGCATTCACCACCATGCCCGGGAAAATGCTTGGGGGGGGGGGGGGGGACCTGGGGCCCGGCTGCATCTGTCAAATTATTCTAGAGGCTCTTCTTTGCCTTAAGTAATTAAAACCATCAATGCTGTAGTTCCTATAATACTTTTTGAAAGTATATAGTAATTATCAAACCTGAAAGCATTTGATGACCCAAAATTTCAGTCTTACACCTTTTTCCCAACTCTTAATTGTGCATACCTTTATACAGTACTTCCTAAGACAAGTGTGTGCTTATAAATTCATTTTTCAAACAAACTTTCAAATTGGAAAATGTTATACAGTAAGAAAAATGTATAATCTCCCCTTAATTTAGAGGACTGCAAACCCAGCCATACAATTACTTCCTTTTGTACTTTCTCCTGTTTGTTTTGGAAGTCTCAGAGCTTGTGGAGTAGTATGTGGAGACAGATCACACAATGAACACCTCATCCTGGTCCCTTACAACAGCCCCGAGAGCATCATTCAGGAGCAGACCAGCGAGTATGGACAATGGGAAACAGGAACATTTTAGAGGAAACCCATACATTTTGAATTGCAAACGGTCACTATGTCATTGTGGAAAAAAAAAAAACACATCAAATTTTAAATTCTGAGAATGCCCTTTAGTGTCTGCTATGGGTTTGAGCCCCTCGTGTCTTGATTACAGACCAATGTGTCTTCCCTGGCAGCTGAAATAGCTAATGTTGATATTAGAAAAATTTTATGAAATGACTAAGCAAAGAAATTTGTTTTTTTCTGTATGTTTAATGAGGTGTACACCCTTTGCATGCATTGTAAATATTAGTGCATTTGTATTAGAGTAGAAGTGTGTAAGTATGGCTTAAATACCATTTCTTGATTTTAATTAGGTTACATTGCCTTTTGAGTATCTTCATTGAACAGGTAATGTGAATTTCACAGAGACTTTGTTGTACACTGTTTTATTTTTATAGTATGCAAATAAGGACCAAATGCCAACGCATTCATTATGCTGCTGTGTAAAGTTTACACCAGAAAGGTTCCAATCACTGTGAGAAAGGTCCTGTCATTATTTCTATCGTAAATCACTCTGCTGAGCTTCCGAGAAGGAACATTTTGAACTGAAATTCGGAATATAGATGAAACCTTAAGATGTTTACCAAATGCGGGGAACATCTTTGGTTGATTCCTAAGTATCAACAGCATATTAAGGGAAGGAGATCATTTATCAATATTCAGTGATGCAATGAATGTTTTATTAGCTGAGCTGCATTCATCATCACCCTGAAAAGTGAACCCATTCAGTGTCTCTGTGCTGTGCAGTAATGTCGCCAGTCGGCAGACATGGAAGCTCAAAGTGGAGGAGGAGGCCTGGGAGTCCAAACATGGGGAGCACTCCCCGTGCGAAAGGATTGCTTGTGGAGGGCCGTGGTGGTGGGAGGGGGCCTGCTGACGAAGCAGGGAGCAGGGCAAAGGGAAAAGGGGGGCATTTGTTTCTTCGCATCAGCACCTTGTCCTGCCTATCTCAAGGGGGGTCTCAAAGAGGTGGTCTCCCGGGAGGACGGCTGCATAACTGCAGAGTGAACAGGAGAGAGAGCAGTGCAGGCAGGGCTGCTGCCTCATGCAGAGCATGGGTTGGGAGAGAAGCTTCCGGCTCCCTGGTTTGGACGCACGCCCTTTCCACCTCTCAGGTGTAGGGCATGGTTCTCAGTGGCCACCACTCCCTGGTTCCTCCCTGACACTGCACCTGGTCCCAGCATGCACCTGTGTCCTTAACGGCATCTGTTTGTACCAGCTGGGCCCTCCCAGCCAGGATCACACAAGTCTGGGGCTCACATCTACAGGTGTTTCTAAGTAGGAAAAAAAACTAATCTCAAGTCTGATAAAGCAGCGTCAGCCAAGAAACAATTTAACAAAAGGTGTCCTAGGTAGAGGTGTTTCCTAGCACTTAATGAAATCTTAAAATACTTGTCAAATATCTGCAAAATGTGACACTGTATAAAATTGGCTTCCATGGAGTCACCTCTTTTTGAAAACGACATGAATTTACAAATATAATGTGCCCACCATGACCCTGCAGAAGGGTCGAAGGGCAAAAAAAGGTTGGGCATTGTTCCCTTTCTAGTGACATCTTTTTAAAAGTCTTATCTGTGGGTGTTTAAAGCCAAAGTATTCCTCTATTCCAAAATGTCATGGTTTGCATTCTAAGTAAACTGTAGAAAATGACAAATCCGAACATGACATTATTTCTTAGTTACAAAAACAATTATTGAATTTCATTGAAAAGTACTTAATGTCAAATATATAATACCAGGTAATTCTCAGAATAATTCCAATGAAATAAGCCTGGTGAGCCATAGGATTCTATTTTATAGATCAGGCAGCTCATGCAGAAAGACATTGAACGATGTGTCAGAATTTCATGCCACAGGTGCAGGGCGTCTTCGACAATCCACAGCAGGATTCATACTCAAGTGGTGTTTGCATTCCGGCTGAAGGGGGAAAGACATTAAACAGATTAACTAAGAAAATGATGTAACGCAAAGTGTCATGGAGAAGGAAATAGGGCTGGAGCGATGGCTTGTCATCTTAGATCGAGTGTCGGGAGAATGGCGTGGAGTGGAGCCTGGGAGGAGCTGGGAGGACAGCTGTGGGAGGCTGGGGAAGGAGAGGCAAGGGGAGGCAGCGGCCAGCGTGGAGTCTCCCACGGGTGCTCAGCACATTCCGCAGTGAACTGAGTTTAAGCCCCTACAGGATTCCTGTGCTCTGATAATGCAGAGTTGGAAAAGACAAGTGTGTGTTTCTAGAAGTCCTTGACTTCTTAAAAGCATTGCCTTTAACAAACAGGTATTGCATTTTTAACTATTCTTTTATTTGTTTCTACTCTCAACAAATATTTTGTGCCCTGGCCGGTTTGGCTCAGCGGTTAGAGCGTCAGCCTGCGGTCCGGAGAGACCCGGGTTCAGTTCCCACTAAGGGCACGTACTTCGGTTGCAGTTTGTCCCCGGCCCTGGTTGGCCGTGCGGGTGGCAGCCACTCGATGTGTCCCTTCATGTCGATGTTTCTCTCTCTCTCTCTTCCTCTCTCTCCCTCCCACTCTATCTGTACAAAAAATGGAAAAATATCCTCGGGTGAGGATAAAAAAAATAAAAATAATAAAAAAACCACACAAATATTTTGTAAGTTCCACATATGTGCGGGGTACATTGTAGAGAGAACAGGCACCCCCAGTGCACAGGGAGGCGAGCTGAGAGGGAGGACAGCCATGGCCTCTGGAAGGTCGTTGCAATCCACCTGAGACACACCCACCTACACAAAGGGTCGTGGAGGTGAGGGCGGGTCAAGCAGCAGGTACTCCTAGCTGACGAGAGCAAGGGACCTGCATCTCAGAAAGTCATAACCTAACACTTCGTATTCGCATGAACTTCTCTGTGGGGATTTAACATCTTTAGGAAACACGTGTCACTCGCTGTGGGAACACCCTGTGCCGTCGGTGTGCCCCACAGGCAGACGCACCCCACGACTTCACAGTGCATGTCACTCCGCCTGTCATGAGGGTTCCACTACTTTCCTTTCATTCTCAGTTCTTTCCCATTCCTGTCCCATTTTAACACTACTAACTATTAACCATATTAATTTATAAAGGCAGTCCATTAAGTGAATATTCATTATAGCCTCTAAATAGGAAACGTTTAGAATTTGGATATAGACACTTCCTACCATTCTAAGCCAACCCTCTGCATACCGTAGCCCTGTGTACCTGTAGCCCTGCGTACCCATAGCCCTGCGTACTGTGGCCCTGCGTACCATGGCCCTGCGTACCCACAGCCCTGCGTACCCTAGCCCTGTGTACCGTAGCACTGTGTACCCTAGCCCTGCATGCCCTAGCCCTGCGGGAGCCACAGCACACTACAGCCTTCTACCTGAAGGCAAAGTCAGATCTCACACACAGGTTATGAGGGGAACACACTTGCTCTGTGTGTGTGTGTAGAGTTGGTTCAAATCTAGTGACTTTGTTGACTCACTGCAACCTCAGTGAAAGATCATCGGCGATAGAACAACCCACATGCAGTCAGACATGTCGATTGAAGTCAGTGCCAAGTCATGTGAGGAAGACAGAAATGGCTCGTAGGTACAGAACATGGTACACGGTAGTTCCATACATGTACTTTTTCTCCATGCCTGCAGCAAGAACTGCAGTCTTTATAGGGATGAACCAGAAAATTAAAAAAAACAAAAAAAAACAAGAGACCCTCCTTCCTTGTACAGACATTTGTTAAATGCACATTAGGGCTATGCTGGCTGAACATACTGACAAGAAAACAGGTGAGAAGTCAGCCTGCTCCCCGCTGAGTGGAGTAGGAGACCGTGGTATGAACACAGACATCTGGAGATCAGTGCACGCATCACACTCAGAGCAAAGTAACCACAGTGACCCTACTCTGACACCGCGGAGGTGTGATGGTGGGACGTGGCTCTGAGTCCGACCTTGAAGCATGGTGAGGGCAGTGCCGCCAGAGGGCACGGAGGAGCTAGAGAGAGAAAGACCAGCTTGGGGAAGAGTGGAGGCCGACCGGACATCTGGGGGCAGTACATTTGAGGTAACTGGGTGGGTCGGGATGAAGGGCGATAAGGTGGCATGGGACCAGGTGAGAAAGTGCCAACATGACCCTACGTTCATTTCTTAACATGGCTAAGTCATTAGGAAACAGTGACTCATCCATTGGGTTTTGCTCACTTGACCGTCTCTCTGACTTGATTTCGACAGTTCCTCTGCCTGTCCAGCTCGGATGGTGTTTGTGGAGATACATTGAATTGGCCCATCAGCCAAGGACAGGAACAGGCTTAGCTTCTGAGAATGAAAATAATAAAAATGGACACATGTTGAATTAAATCCACCACATATAAAAATACACCCACAAGTTTTTCTATCAGTGTGTGATTCAGACTCATGAACAATGATTCAGAAGAAAAATATTATCACCAGGCAGTTCAACATTTGCACTGACTCTTATCAGCTGGACAACCAAGGGTAGTTGCCTTGAAAGAAGCTTCTCCTATCTGTGAAATGGGCTGATGCATTTCCACTTTGCCTTGTTGTTCTAAGGATTGCAGGTAACATGTGACACATCTAACACACATACAGGTCCTCACTTGTCACTGTTGTAGCCACTGTGATGGTATCAGTTAGCTTTGGCTGTTGAAGCAACTGTTAATTTAGTTCACAATTGTGTGTGCTGGCAGTTCGAGCTGAGCCCAGCCTCGGTTCTTCTGTCCTCAGCTGGTCTCTGTCTGTACTCGGCGTCTGGGGGCCGGGGCTGGCTGGTCTCCGGTGGCCTCAGCGGGATGGCTCATTCCTCCTCCACCTGGTCTCGGATCCTTCACAGGCTATGCCCGCGTGATCGCAGGGCTGGGCAGGATTTCACGACTGCAGGAGAGGACAAGGCCCCATCAAGTTCTGGTTTGGCACAGATGCATTCCTCCTGCCACGGTCTGTTGACTAAAGAAGGCACAGCCAGCCCAGGTCCGGGGGTGGGTGACGAACCACTGACTGCATGGTCACAGTGCAGAGGGCACCGATACACGGGAGCATCACTTTCCCCCAAATAGTCCACCAGGAGAGGGTTGAGGTTGCCAGATCACGTAGAACCTGTTAGGTGAATTGAAAGGATGGGAACACTGCGGGATGCTCGTGATGCGGGAGAGGGGCTTGGAGTCAGAGGACCAGGCCGTGATCCTGCCTCTGCTGTGGATGAGCTCGACCTGGCAGAGCAACGCAGCCTCTCCGCACTGTTCTCCGCGTAAGGGCTTCGGGATTCAAAGTTCTGGCGTGAAATGAATGAGACAGTGTGTGTGAAAATATGTAGTAAGTGTAAATGCAGAACAAATGTAATGGATTACTGTTCTTTGATGTGAAATAAATGCCAAGAGGTGTTTCACCTCTTACCTGGTCCCCTATCTATCCTTCTCAGCCAAGAGGTGTTTCACCTCTTACCTGGTCCCCTATCTATCCTTCTCAGTCTCTCGCGCGAAGGTAGAAATGTACTTACCTTTCCATATTGGGATTGGTAATAAAAATGTATGTAACTTGGAATTCCTTTTCTTGGCTGCCTATTTTAATATTCCTCGGAGGCAAATATGTATTGAATTCCAGTTACATTCAAGGTATAATACTAGGTGCTAGAGATATAAAGATGAAAAGATGGTATCCTGGCTGGTTTTGCCCAGTGGTTAGAGCGTCAGCCTACAGTCCAGAGAGACCCGGGTTCCGTTCCCGCTAAGGGCACGTACCTCGGTTGCAGTTTGTCCCCGGCCCTGGTTGGTCGTGCGGGTGGCAACCATTCGATGTGTCCCTTTCACGTCGATGTTTTTCTCTCTCTCCCTCTCACTCTATATCTGAACAAAAAATGGAAAAATGTCCCCGGGTGAGGATAAAAAAAAAAAGATGAAAAGATGGGCTCTGCCCCCCAAAACTTTTTTCTCTATTGAAAAACATACAAAAACACTTTAACACAGTATAATACTACTGTGTGATCCGGGAGAGGGGACCCTCACACTGTTGGGGAGGGAGGGGGATGGACGGCTTCCCAGGGAAGGTGATGTCCCAGGGAAGGTGGCGTGGCCCGTGGTGTGGCCTATTGTGTGGCCACGGGTTCCCCGGCAGCAATTTACGAGAGAATAATCTGAAATTCAAATTCAATGCTTGGTTGATTAGAACGCCTCTAGCCCAAATAACCCTGTTCCTGCCGGGCCTGAGCATCCAGCTCATTGTCCAGGAAGTGAAGCTGTTCATTTTTCTCGAAGCTCAACTGAACTACTTGAGATTATTTTTAAACACAGTGCCCTGTGCGTCTGCTCCTGCTCGCCCCTCACCCGGAGCATGCTTGCTTGCCCCTTGGCTGTGCAGTCAGTTCCCAATAGCTGCCCTGGTGACTTTGGAACCTGGGAAGAGTAGCTCTGTGATGACGCCTTCCCGAGTCTTGCAGGTACCAGTCACCACCCCCCACCCCCCCACCCCCCCGTCTCTCTCACCGGATCCGGCTCACACACTTTAATTATTTCTGTATCAGTGTACATATGTCTCCTTTCTTGTGCCATATGTTCCCAGGGCACAGGGGTCATTCCTGATTCATTCAGACCAGAGGCGCAGACATACGGGCAAGAGAAAGCAGGATACACGGTACACTCCGTACGCGATGGGCCAGGGGGTTGGAGCAGACGCTTCGCCCTGGGCTCCTGTCGTGGGCTACAGCCTCGGCCTTTCTCCTGAGGTTGGATTTGAAGCAGAAGTGTGACGCGATCAGTCCTCTCTTTGGGAGGCTCTGGCAGATGCACGGACTGCAGCCAGGGCCATGGGCGCGGGGAGCGTCTTCCCTGAGCCCCGACAAAGAGTTGGAGCACTGACGAGAGGTTCGGGGAGGATCTAGAGCAGTGCTTTCAACCTTCCCTGCACGTTGGGATTACCTGGAGATCCTGGAAAAACGGATGCCTGGGCCTAAGCTATGCAGGGTAACTCAGAATCCTTGAGGATATTATTGTTAGTTACTTTGCAGGTGACTTCGACAGTCAGCCAAGTTTGAGAACCATGGTGGGGGTACTTGGTTAATAACAGGGTATAGGTATGAGAGCAAAACAAAGGGGATCCTCTCCTCTCTAACCTGGGACCAGGGGGTACCATGTAACATATTTAACGTGGGGGGATAGCATCAGGATGGAGAACTTCAAGTCTGATTTTGCAGCATTAGAAGGTGGTGGAGGAGGGGGAGACAGGTGGGAGGCGGGCCCTCGATGGGTTTACTGCATTTGGGAAGGATCTGGGGTCCCTGGGAGTGGGGCACCGAGGAACATGTGTGAAGTGACACCTTTGGAGGACCACAGCACACCTCGAGGGTGCACAGGTGAGAGGCGACCACAGGTAGACGGGCCTGAAGAGGAATAAGAAACAGGGAAGTTCAGGAAAGGGCATCTCCAAAGCTCAAATGGCAGAGGTCTTTGGAAGCTGGAGGTGCTGAGCGGCCGAAGCGCCAGATTCCAGGAAAGATTCAGGCTGAAAAGTTCCTGCTGTGTTTGCCAGGGTCCCCTGGGGCCTGGGGGAGACCAGTCACTGGACACACTGGACACAAATGCATCAGGAAGTGATCACAGCAGAGGAAAAGCCGCGGTTACTGTGGTGCATTCAGCAGCGGTGTCTTTCCCCTGCTCTAGTGGAAAACATCTCTGATTTTCTGTGCAAACTGTGCATATTGTTTCATTTGAATGTGGTTTTCCTATATCAGGAATAGTTGTATAAGGAAGGCATTCTTTGGTCCCAAAATACACAAAATAGTGTAGGAAGACAACGTCGAGGTGCCGTCATTTGCAAGCATGAAGTCAGCAACAGCGCGTGCCATCGGAACAGCGTGGGGCCTGGCTTCTCGTGTCTGCTCCACGTCCACGTTTCGGGAAGGCTGTGCCAACCCTCCTTCACCCGATTCGTATTCAGATACGAAGACTGTTTAAAATGTGAATGTTGCAGTTAATTAATAATTAATAAATGGATTGTCTTAGTTTGAATGCCTTTGAAAATCGCTTGCCCCATTCTATTGTTTTTCCTCTCGATATAGTCCCAGTAGTGTTAGCAACGACTTTGTCAAGTTGTTTGACAAAATCTCACCCATCTACCTGTAATTTACAGTTGTTCACCTTTGCCACTCAACAGTTTTCCTACTTAAACCTGGTTGTGTTGAGCCGAAGTGCTGGCTGGTTTCCAGCGCGGCCCGTGGCGTGGCCCGTGGTGTGGCCCGTGGTGTGGCCCGTGGCGTGGCCCGTGGCGTGGCCTATTGTGTGGCCACGGGTTCCCTGGCAGTGCCCGGTGTGCGCTCTGAACACAGACTCGCCGTGTGTGGGAATTTGACAAGATAGCCCATAACTCGTTGGAAGTTCTATGATGTCCTGCACCTTAATTTCTGATCTGCAAGCTTTATCGTCATTGAAATTCTTTTAAAAGGCTTAATAAAATTATCGTTTCGTTCCATAAGGAAATGTAATCATAGAATTTGACTGAACTGTAATTGTGTGACAGTGAGAAAGAGTGGCCTCACCAGCCATTGTCCCGGCCTCAGCTCTCACTTTTGTTCGCACTGAACCCAGAGAGACCAGTGACCACTCCCCCCTTCTTCCCATTCTGTTCACGCCGTCTGTTCCAGTCTGACCCCTGACCCTGCTCTACAGACTGCCTTCTTGGAAAGGGGGTCCGTATCGCCAAACCCAGACACCTCTCTTCTCCAGATTCTCAGGCGCATCGTTCCTAAGTTGGGGTGCACTTCACTCTGGGCATTTCAGTCACCACAGCTGGGGGTCGTGTGGCTGGGTCAGCCCAGGCCCTTCCTGTTCCTCTGCTCCATTCTCGTTCCTGTGTGTCCTGCTGCTGATGTCCCTGGACAACGTCGTCGTCTCCGCAGCGGAGTGCAGCTCTGTCCAGGGGCGCGTTTGATGTCTTCGTGAATGAGATGCTGAGCGGGCGTCTGGTGTGCAGGGTGGTACCCTGAACCTGCTGGGACTCCCCCAGGACTCATACCTCACTCATCTTTGATCCTTCCCAGGAAAGGGTCTACAATCCACCCCGCATCTCATGTCAGTAACTTAGGGATCACCCTTCATTTTCTTCACTCCTCTCCTGAGTCTAAGCATTGGCCCGTCTCACTGGCCGCAGCTCAGGACTGTCCACTTCTCTGCAGCCCATGGCTACTAGCAAACCCACATTCTCTCTACCTCCTTGGGTGCTTTCCTTTCGCCCCACACCCCCCATTCCATTCCCTGCAAAGTAGCCAGCGGCACCATTGCCCCTGTAATAAAACCCAGCCCCGGTGCAGCCCGTCACTGGAGCTTGCCCTGCCTTCCTGGTCAGCACAGCCTTCCTCCCGTCCCGCCAGACCCGCCTGCCTGGGAACCTCCGTGCAGAACGCCCGCCCCCCACGGCAGTCTTCCTGGGCGCTGCCTCCTGCCTCCCCCTACTCTGGCTACAACGATCTGGACTTGGAAGTAGACCTGATAATGTATTTTTTTCTTGTTTCCATGTCCTCCCACCCTTACAATGTAAGCCGCAGGAAGGCAGGGCGTTTCTGTTCTCCCATTACTTCTGAGTTAAAACAATCACCAGCACAAAGTAGCTCAGGAGCTATGGATGGCATGCTGGGTGGACGGCCTGAGGCAGGGCCCGGGCTCCCCCGCAGGGTCCAGGCTCCCCCGCAGGGCCCCGGACTCCCCCGCAGGGCCCCGGACTCCCCAGCGGGGCCCGGACTCCCCCCCAGGGCGTGCCCGCCGCAGCAGGTGCTCGGTGCCCCGTTCGCCTCTCATCAGCTGTGCAGCCGCAGTGTGGGATGTGGTTTTAACTCTCCATCGCGTTTGGTTTTCACATAAAACTCACCCAACAATGTTTTAAAATATGAGCCATAAAAAGGGAGCAATAGAAATGGCATAAATTAAGTTAAGGATAGGGAAACGTTACTCTGGTTTAAAATCACGCTTGGTGGAGCGTTCATTTCTAGCCATGCGGCATGATGTTTCCCAATAAAAGTAGCCATCAGTGCTCTTCGTAGGAGAGAGCGCTCCCACCCTCTTAGCTGGCTGAAAACCAAGCCCAGGAAAACGCTGACAGGCTTCCTAATCACCAACGAAAAATTAAATTAGGCCCAGTGTCCTTCTAGGGTTAATGTCTTTCCACCGGACTACGAAAAACCCTAATATCTTTTCATAAAGAATAAAATAATTTTGGGGTCACCTTTATTCCTCTGACATAGAATGTCACCATGTATTTTTTACAAACTATTTCTTGGTTTTAGATAAAGATAGACTCCTCAATTTAGCATTTTTGAAATACTTTATAGATTTTTTTTTTTTTTGGCCTAAATGTACTTGTTAAAAAAAATTGTTCGAGACATTATTTCAAAAATGACAACTGTGATTTTGCATGTCGTCATTGTCAAGCCTGTAAGTGACAGAAAGCAGAATCGAACTTGAATTTTCTCAAGCCCGAAGTGGTACTTACCAGGTTGCGTGTACAGGTGTGTGAGTGGGGTGCCTGACTCGGAAGTGGCTGCAACATAGGTCTCTCCTCACCTCACCTCTCTGCTCTCCTGCTCTCCGGGGAAGTAGTCTGGGTGGGAGGGCAGTTCTGTGGGGGTCAGTCAGGGTCCCCACTGCTCTGAGCACACTCTGCCAGGCTGCGGACCGTTGGGTAAAAAGCTTTTACCTGCGCAGCCCCAGGGAAGGGCTCTGCCGGGGGGGGGGAGCCGCGAGCCTGGCACGAGCCGAGCCCTGGGGGGCACCCTCCCCAGCCTTCTGGGCAGGCAGGCAGAGCCCGTCCCAGGAGAGGGGGGAGGGCGGGTGGGGCTGGGCTGCTCGGAGCACGAGAATGAAGCCCACCTCTGCCTAACATAGCGCCTCTCTCCCAGCTGTGGTCACCCTCCCTGGTGACAGCTGCCTGGACGTGGGATGGCACACTCCTGGTGTCCAGGACAGTTCTCTGGGTGACATTTAGTCTCCCCATCAAGCCCAGTTGCAGAGGTCCTCACTGTCCTCAGACCCTAGAGGGAAAATGATGCTTTCTTTAAAAATTTTAAAGAGTGGGAGGGAGAGAGGAAGAAAGAGAGAGAGAGAGAGAAATGACGTGAAAGGGACACATCGAGTGGCCACCACCCGCACGACCAACCAGGGCCGGGGACAAACTGCAACCGAGGTACATGCCCTTAGGGGGAACCGAACCCGGGTCTCTCTGGACCACAGGCCGAGGCTCCAACTGCTGAGCCAAACCAGCCAGGGCAGGAAAATTATGCTTTTAACCAACCCTGGCACAGTCAATATCTGTTTGAACAAAAACAGCTTTGTCGAAATTAAAGTCGTTCGGTAAAGAGGAGCCGTGTTCCTGGCGAGCGGCAAGCTTGTCTCTGCCGTCCGTGTGCAGTCCCCAGGGCTCTGGTCTGGGTCCTCCTCGCCTGTCTGCCCCTGGACCTGCCCCGGAGGACCCGCCCCGGGCTCCTCCCTGCACCTCAGTGGCCTCTCTGAGGGGAAGTGACAAAGGACTACTTCATCCTAGTTGGAGACCTGTTTGTTTCTGTTTCTGTTGCTTTTGTCTTCATTTGTTTTAAGTACTGAAACATCCTGACAACCTAGACCCACTTGGTCCTTACTCTCACCACAGGAGTAGTATCTGATGATAAAATCTGTGTCCTGCTTGGGCTGGATCTTTGGATCTACCTGCCCTTGAGGTGTTAGCAGCACGCCTGGGGGCGCTGCCCATCCCCCAAGCCCTGAGAGTAACCATTTGAACGTGTTGTTGCTGTGTGATTTTGAACTTGGGCTGGGGACCCTGGAGGGTCCGAGCACGATGGCCTGGGCCTGAGTCCCGGCTCTGCCCTCATCGGCTGTGTGGCCTAACATCTCAGCCCTCAGCATCTCTGTCCGTGAAATGGGAGGACAATGTTGGGCATGACTAAGTCAATAAAGTAGAAGCCATTAATCAGCACCCAGCTCATCTTAAGAGCTCTGTCGCCCTGAGCAACTTCTTTTATGAGTTTTCTGAGTAGGTGGCGGTATCATCACATTTAACTCATGAGGAAACGAAACTCCTTCCCCAGGGAGGGCCTTGCTGTCCGGGTTGGAGCTAGAGTTCTGATCGGGATGCCTGGCTTCCGCGCAGGGGTGGCTTCACGCCCCTGTAGCGCCTCCTTTAGAGGGTCCCGAAGACTGCTGGGACCCTCGTTGGACAGCACCTAAAACTATGCCGTGCTGTGACATGTAAGTACTCTCATCCGTACTAGAAGGAGACCCTAATTAATTTCTCATCCATACCTTGAAACCTTTTCACTATGTCCGTGATTCTATGAATAAACACTGTATGTCATTGTATGATTCGGACAACCGTCTCACATGCACGAAGCTATGTAACTCACTGCGAACCGCTTTCTGAGGTTGACGAGTCCGTGTGGCCTTCATTTCATGAGAGTGCCGAGGGTCAGAAAAGTCAGGTAACATGTTCGATTGCCCAGAGATAAACGAGGGGGTCTCTAGGATAAGTTGGAAGCCCCAAATCTCATCTTTTGCTTTGCTTAGGGTGACCTGCTGTTATTCGATCATGTCCCTCTCAACAGGAACGCGACTGCTGTGCACACTGGTGTAACACTGTGAACACACACACGTGAAAGCCTGCAGGCCTGCACACCAAGGCACCACTGTTCAAACCGTGTTCTCCTCTTCCTGCAGGTCCTGATCGCGAGCATCATGTGCACCTACCGCAAGGAGGACTGGGCGGAGCTCTCCAGGATGGCCCAGGTAACCTCGCCCTGGCCCGGAGTCCTCTTCTCTTCTGTTGTTACTCGTTGTAAATAAAGAGCGGCCATGAAAAATAACCCCATGGCAGTAAAATTGAATGGAAAATGGTACCTTAAAACATTTCCATTATAATTTGTTTACCCAGTGTTTTCATTTAAATGATGGAAATGTAAATTTAAAAGGAATCTATTCTATAAATGTGGTCCCTTGGATTTCACAGGCTACCTAAAAACCCTTTATTCTCTGAATCCGTTTACTCTTTATTTGCATATTAAGCAAACTGTGTATTATGATGGATGTCATGATAAAATTTAATTCTACCTTTGAGAGTCTAACTTGATCTTACCTTGCCTTTAGGCAAGCTAGTTTGACAGCAAGAGGAGAAATTTTGAATATAAAACTCTTGAATATTTAAAATATCAAAGGTTCATTTAATACAATTCGAGTGTGAATACAGAGGTGCTGAGAGGGGGGGCGGGCACTCCTAAAGGAGGGCCAGCCAGCAGCTTCTCCGTGGGGGCCGAGTCCTGCCCGAGCGCAGAGTCACGGGCTCGGGTCCGCATTTCAAACAGAAAAAAACATATCCTTAGCATGACACACGTATGTCCATCATGCTGTCTTGAAAAATTCTCTAGACAGGTTTAGCTGAGATTTCTCAGAAACCTCCCAGAGGTACAGAGACTGAATCTAACTGTACTTATGAACTCATGAGTCCACGTTCTGTTCGAAATGTTGCCTGTACATCTGTTTGGATATCTTAGCACTGTGAGCAGACGTGACTGCTGGGACCTGGGGGTGAAATTAAACATAGTCAGTAATTGGCTTCGTGATCTTCGGAGCTGGGTCCATTTTCTACGTGTATTTACCTAATTGACCATGAAATCTTGCACAGAGGCCGTGCCTGGCATGAGCTTTTCCGATTTTAAGCTGACTGTGATGAATCGCTCTACCACGCCGCTTGGCTCTCTGCCCTTCTGGGGAACACAATACTTAAAAGTTAGTTTCTTCAGTGATGAACGTTTAAATAAGTGAACTTGACTTTGAAAACGTCAAAAGCCTTTGTATTAGTAACATAATACAACTTAAAAATATTTTTCACATTCTATATCTATTTTTCATTGCAGTTTAATTTGATAGCATTTGCCAAGTTCTCATAGCAGAGAATGAAAGGGAGGAGAGAAGGGAAGGAAGGAGGGAAGGAGGAGAGAAGGGAGCGGGGAGGAAGGGGGAAGAAGGAAGAAAAACATTTTTTAAAGAAAAAAATATGTCTTTCATCCAGTCTAAGTCTGGGTAACCTCCCCACAGGAAAACAATCTACCTAACAAGAAGGTCAGTCTATAGATGGTGTCACTTAAAAAATCATCTCTGTAACCTTGAAGTGGGGTCCTGCCAGGGCCGCCCCAGGGGCAGCTGCCCCGCCCTCCTGCCCGGCCCCGCCTTCGCCTTCGCCTTCGGTGGGGCCAGCAGAGCACATGCTCCCAAAGGAGGCAAGCAGGTCCCCTGACAGGGGAGAGCCCCCGTTAGAACCACCACCAACAGAACAGTGTTCAAGCGGAGGTGCCGTCCCGCTCCCACCGTGTCCTCGGGGTGACGGCTGGATGCCACCCCAGGGCTGCAGCTTGCCCCCCGCCTCGAGTTCACAGGACGGAGCGGCTGACGGGAGCCGTCCTCGGGCGCAGGAACGCCTGAGCGCGCTGGGAGCCGGGCCGTCCATTCTCACCGTCTCTGAGGACGGGGAAGAGCCGGGCCGCCCATTCTCACTGTCTCTGAGGACGGGGAAGAGCCGGGCCGCCCATTCTCACTGTCTCTGAGGACGGGGAAGAGCCGGGCCGTCCATTCTCACTGTCTCTGAGGACGGGGAAGAGCCGGGCCGCCCATTCTCACTGTCTCTGAGGACGGGGAAGAGCCGGGCCGTCCATTCTCACTGTCTCTGAGGACGGGGAAGAGCCGGGCCGTCCATTCTCACTGTCTCTGAGGACGGGGAAGAGCCGGGCCGCCCATTCTCACCGTCTCTGAGGACGGGGAAGAGCCGGGCCGTCCATTCTCACTGTCTCTGAGGACGGGGAAGAGCCGGGCCGCCATTCTCACCTGTCTCTGAGGACGGGGAAGAGCCGGGCCGTCCATTCTCACCGTCTCTGAGGACGGGGAAGAGCCGGGCCGTCCATTCTCACCGTCTCTGAGGACGGGGAAGAGCCGGGCCGCCCATTCTCACCGTCTCTGAGGACGGGGAAGAGCCGGGCCGTCCATTCTCACCGTCTCTGAGGACGGGGAAGAGCCGGGCCGTCCATTCTCACCGTCTCTGAGGACGGGGAAGAGCCGGGCCGCCCATTCTCACCGTCTCTGAGGACGGGGAAGAGCCGGGCCGCCCATTCTCACCGTCTCTGAGGACGGGGAAGAGCCGGGCCGCCCATTCTCACCGTCTCTGAGGACGGGGAACGTCTCGAGGACGGGAAGAGCCGGGCCGCCCATTCTCCACTGTCTCTGAGGACGGGAGAGCCGGGCCGCCCATTCTCACTGTCTCTGAGGACGGGAAGAGCCGGGCCGTCCATTCTCACCCGTCTCTGAGGACGGGGAAGAGCCGGGCCGCCCATTCTCACTGTCTCTGAGGACGGGGAAGAGCCGGGCCGTCCATTCTCACCGTCTCTGAGGACGGGGAAGAGCCGGGCCGTCCATTCTCACTGTCTCTGAGGACGGGAAGGCGCGCTCAGCGCAGATCCAGGCGCATGGGCGTGAGAAAGGGCTGAGCGTGGACGCGCTTGCACAGGGGTCATTGTCATTGTTGCTTGCTTGTGCCACCGGAGGTCACCTTTTGATTTCACTGTTCTGAATAAAGACTGGAGGCCATGTGGGTAGAGGAAAGAAACAGAGCCAGGTCCTTTCTCGCAATTCGGTGTAAATTCGACTAATGCTGCTCGTGCGAGTCCGTGTACGCCTGGTGCGACTCTGTCGTACACGTTCCTGAGAAAGCTCCTGGACGGCGCACCTTTCAAGGTCACCTGTCCGTGTCTCGCCTGGTGCGGCGCGGTCATGCATGTGAGCTGCACAGAGACGGGCTTCTGGGAACGTTCTCACGCACGATCGTCAGCAGCACTGTTGGCTCGGCTGCTCTCCGGGTCCGGGGTGATCTCAGCTCCCTGCTTTCCTGGGACAGTGAGCCGATCTTAACTCCGTGCAAAGGAAGGTGTACGAAGCACCCCCTCTGTGCCAAGGCCCTGGCCCGCCAGACCAGGGGGACACGGTGCAACCCCGGCTGTGTGGATGTGAGCACGGTTCCGATGGATGATCAGACCCTGGAGGCTCACAATATTTGGTCCTACTTATGTAGATCTTGAAGTCGTTTTATAGATCTTAAACCCATTTCCTCCTCACGGTGCGTTACTGTCAGAGCAGAGGCTGCTGGAGTCCATGTGGGGGTGCCTCATCTAGGGGAGCACACAGCCTTGCAGACTGGCTCAGCCCTGGGGACGGGGCTGCCCGGGCTCGTCTAGCCCCCAGCAGTGTAGGGAAGGGCCAGGGGAGGCCTGCTGGTTCCCCTCTGTGTCCCATGTCTCACTGGTCAATTCCATAGCCCAGGCCCATGCTTCCCTCTACACCACAGGGTGTGCCCTGCCCGCTTTGGGGCAGGACGTGGTGAGATGCGTCTTCCAAACTGAAGACCAGAGGGAGAGGCCAGAGCCTCGGGGTCAGGCAGGCCCTGGCCTCCGCTCTGAGCCATCGTGGAGGCTCTGACGAAGCCCAGCTGTCACCCTGGGGCACTGTGAGTGGCACCTAGGAAACGAGAAGACAGCAGCAGGCGCTGAGGTTTCTTTCTAAGCTGGTGGCAAAAGCTTGGGTGGCAAACGGGGCTCTGAGGCTGGAGGAGCCGTAGCGACTGGGCATGGTTCAGTCTGCGTCCCTCTCCTGTAGTCCAGTCTACCTAGGATGGCACCGCCGACCTGGCCTCACTCAGCCCAAAACCTCCCCACCCGCTTTCTTTTTATTTTTTCCCTTTATTGATTTTAGAGAGAGGAAGGGGGAGGGAGAGAGAGATAGAAACGTCGACAAGAGAGAACGTCAATTGGCTGCCTCCTGCATGCCCCCCACTGGGGATCGGGCCCACAACCTGGGCATGTACCCTGACCAGGAATCAAACTGGCGACCTCTTGGTGCAGGGTCAATGCTCAACCACTGAGCCACACCGACCAGGCCTCACTGTCTTTCTTAAGATGCAAAACCCTTAACTTGACCTTGTAAATCCAACGTGGTCTGACCACTGCCTCCTTCCCCGCTGAGGCTCGAGCCTCCCCGCCCCTCCCCGGCCTCGTCCTTGTTCTGCACTTGTACTCTTAACTATCTTTTTCTTAAAGAAAGTTTCTCCAAACTGTTGAAGCTTCTGGCTCCCCAAAACTGGGTCTGCCCCTGCCCGTGCTCCTCCTCTGCAGCTCTGCTAAGTGGCAGTTGATGGGCAGTGCTGCCGCCAGCTTCTAACCCTGCCCTGCTGAGTACAGGGCTCGGTGCAGTGGCCCCCTACCGGGTCCCTGGCTGGTCCCCAGTTCCAAGCACAGGCTTTGTTCTCAATGGGCAATTAAGATCCCAAACTGAAGGCTTTAAGCCAGGGACCGGATGAGGGATTGCCAAAGGTGCGGCCATAGTGGAAGGAGCAGACGAGGGGGGTCCAGGGAGAGGCACAGGTGTCCAGGACAGGTGGCCACACAACTCCTACCAGGGAGTCCAAATCAACCACTTAGAAACCAGGCTCTCCACCGAATCTGGGCTAGCAGCATGTCATGAAACTAAATAGATGTTAGAGTTAAGGAGTCTCAAAGGCAGACAGAGTGAAAACCAGAGAGAGGCACATTACAAGACTACGAGGACCTGCTGGGCCTCTGTAACAGTGGATGTAAGCAGAACAGATGGACACAGGAAAGAGGGACACCTCCTTGGAGACAGGAGAGTCACTGACTGTGTCCAGTGGTCCAGGCTAGTTCAGGGTTTACCTGTCGCAGATGCATCTTAGGCAGGTGGAAGACCCTGGAGAACTGTCTCCAGTGTGGACAGTGAGACACGATGACAGTGTAGCTACTTAGCATTGGATCTTCTGTATTCTTTCAAAAGAAGAAATTAAGAGCAAATGCAAGAAGTGTACCTTTCCTGCCCCACCAAGGAACCCTCCTCACCCTGCTGGGGCTCTGATGCCCTTTGCCAGCCCCCACCGTCCACGGAATCCTTCTCTTCCCACGTGGGCTCTGACACACTACTCTGTGCCACCCTCATGTGGACGTCATTCTCGCGGTGTCTGGACTGCGATACTCCACACTGCGCCCTCATGGCTCCTCCTCAAATCTTCCTGCTCCACTGCCTTGCTCTGCCCCACCCAGGACCTGAGCACCATGTTGACCAGAAGGAAGGGAGAGGGGCGGAGATGAGAAGGAAGAGCTCTCCGCCTGGTTTTGTTGTGTATACACACTGTACAGGGGCTGTGGTTTGGCTGCCCTGGGTTCTCTGAGAGTTTTTATGAAGTGACTCCCAGAATGTGAGTCTGCACAGCTCCTACTAGAGAGATCTCCCAGAATGGTCCCCCCGCCCCGAAGTATAGATAGGTACTTGAACTCCTTTCTCAGTCTGGAGAAGAATAAGTCAGAGAGTCTAATTGGGTGGATGGATAGACAGATGAATGGATGGACAGATGGACAGTCGGATGGATGGATGGGTGAATGGGTGGATGGATGGATGGACAGATGGACAGATGGACAGATGGAGGAATAGATAGAAACTGCTTACTCTTACATAGTATTTTTATAGTCCAAGCACTGTTCTATGTCCTTCACTTTTATTAAATTTATTTATACTTTACAAAAGCAACCCTGTGAGTTGCTTCCATGTTTTTTCACTTTTTAGAGATGAGGAAACTGAGGCAAAAGGTAGTTAAATGCTATGTCCAAGCTCACACAGCTAGTGCGTGGTAAGTGACTCAGCCCCCCGAAACCTGGCTCCAGAGCCCCGCTGCGAGCTCAGCACTGCACGGGGAGGGTGGAGAACGCACGCAGGCAGGACGGGCGCACTTTCTGCCGCTGCCTCAGGAGATGACTGTCACGTATGACCGGTCAGGTGGGGTGGACTAAACTCAGCTACGTGACGAACCCAAGGCTGGTGACCAGGAGGGGTCAGCATGCCCAGTGGCAGCTGACTTAGCACTCCCTGATGACTGGGCAGTGAAGGCCCTTCGAATGCATGGGTGGCTGGGGATGGCAGTGAGCCCGGATGCTCATTTCAAAGGCCTTTCCAGGTGTGTTTGGCGGGTCAGTGTTTGGACATTTGCATACTACTGAGGACTTTTTAAATAATTAGTAACTGAAAAGAAATTTTAAATTGGGTAGGTGACTTTACAAGATTTCATTTTTAGTTCAAGTGTAGAAGTTGTAAGGATGTCAGGCTTATGAACGTACTGTCCAACACCAGCCACAGAGTTAGTGGTTTCTGTAAGTCATGGTGGTGAGTAAAATCAGGCTGTGGATTCCAAATGCACTGAAATGTTTGGATTCAAGGCCCTGCTCTCATGTACAAGCTGTGGGACTCTTTGTGCCTTGGCTTTGTCATTTTTCAAATGGGATAGTGGTGTATTCTACTGCAAGAGCCTGGGCAGGTGTCTGGAATGTTTTAAGTGCCCAATAAATGCTCCTTGTTATTGTCGCGGTGCTAGCTGACTGCAAGCTTGCACTCAGATTCTAGGAAATATGTGTAAGGTGAACATGTATGCAAATGCCCCGAAACCTTATGTGTTTCCAAAATGTTGTTGAATTGGCTTGCTATTAATTGCTGCATTTCAGATAAATAAAGAAGTCTAAAGGAAATATTCGAAATAACTAGGAAATAATAAGAAAAGTGCAGTCGTGTATGTAATTGTAATGTACAATCTTTTAATTAAGCTGGTAATTCCCTGGGGACGTGGTTTGGAGATGGGTCATAGTATCTACAGCTTACCCTGGAGCAGAGACCAAGGTTAATTGACTTGCCTGAAGCATCTCGTTCCCTCGCCGACCTGGGATTGAACTCGGTTTCACCAGGTGTGTGTTGCCCATGATTACTACCAAAGCAGCAGGGGGAAAATAGCATGATTTAAAGTAATTTTCAAATAACAGGAAGCATTTTAAAACTGAATCAGGGAAGCAAAAACCATAATGAAATCATGTTATAAAACAGGCTGAATAAACTAATGAACTTTCACAAACGTGCAGGAAACAGCCAGCTCACTGGTGAATAAAGATCAGTGAGAAATGCTAACTACAATTTTTAAGTTTGTTGAGGTCCTACCTCAAATTCATAAAGCAGAAGAAAATAGGCTAAAATCTTGAACAATTGGGAAGTGAGGAGTGTTCCTGAAGAAACAGCTCTTGGCCTAATGAAAAGGCTTATGCACTTAGAAAGTAGCAAACTTTTAAAAAGATATTTTTATTGATTTTAGAGAGAAAGAGATAGGGAGAGAGAGACAAACATTGATGTAAGAGAGAAACATCAGTTGGCTGCCTCTTTCGTGGCCACAATCCACAACAGTATTTGAACCCGTGCCTTCCTGGTGCGTGGGACAGAGTTCAAACAACTGAGCCACACTGCCCAGGGCAATGGGGAACTTTTCTAAAGCCTTTGCATAGTTTGATAGACATGATATCACATTATGGAGAAGGAGTCAAGTTTCTAAAGTCGACCGTATTTAAAAAGAAGTTGTAGCATCAGGGAAATTCTGGAAGTTAGGTGAAAGAATGTAAAACTGCAATCATTTAGTTCATGCCCCATTCCTCAAATTACTATATTAAAGTATGTTTTAAAAGCATTTTACTTGTTCTTAGAGTTTCCACAGAAGTCTCTTGTGGAACCCAGGACTGTCTCGTATTCTTGAACGACATTGTTCTCACGGCCCTTCGTACCTAATGAATTAACAAGTTAGACAAGAGGTTCCTGTCGGATGATCCAGCCCAGACAAAGTGACCTGTGCGCTATATTTCTGAGCATAGAATTTTAAAAAAAGAACAATTAAATCAATGTTGAGTTAAAAGCATTTAAAATTTTCCTTGCATTCGTTCCCGCGGTCCTGCATTTTCCTTTGCGCGGCTCCTTATAGTGCCAATTACCCAGAATTAGTACGATTTGTTCCTGTGCCAACAGAAGCTGTGTAGGGCAGAATAAGTGCGGTGTCAGACAGACCTGAGTTCACGTCTCTGCCGCGTCTCTGAATAACCAGGCCTGGGCTTCAGTTTTCTCGCGAGTGAAATGTACCCGGATCATCCAAGGACCCCGAGAACCCAGACAACAGAGTCAAGGCGCACAGGGCGGTGGTGTCCTCACAGGAGCACTGGTGATGGTTGTTATCCACACTCTAATTTGAGGGCCAGAATATACCTCACAAGATAGCTGTCATAGAGAAGGCAGAAGAGTTACAATTTAGCAACGTGCCCTGTGCTATTTATCAGTGGGCAGAGCCTGTCTGCACAAGTAAAGCTTCCCCTTCCCTTCGTGTCTTACAGGCTTCCGGAGCTGACGCCCTGGAGCTGAATCTGTCGTGCCCACATGGCATGGGCGAAAGGGGAATGGGCCTGGCCTGCGGGCAGGTAAGGACCCCAACAGCTGTCCCCTGTCTGTCCATGTGCGACGCGGGCCCCTTGCAGACCCGGACTGTCCCCCAGGCGGAGCAGACCGGCTGGAGACGGCCAGGTCCTCACAGCTTAACTAGTTAGCGCGTAAAGAGTGGGAAATGAAGGGAGCTGGAATTACAGCAACGCTTAGTTTTATTGAGGAAAATGCCACATGATATGCCTGACAGGAAGTAATATCAAACACAGTTTTTCAAAGCGCTGGAGCAGAATTCGCTGATTTCACGTGCAAAGTCCTGTGCTCACCCCACGCCGACCCAGCCCCGCTGGAGCACTGGGCTGTGGAGCGTGCGCGGGCTCTTAGCGGCCCCCGGCCCGGGCGCGTCTCAGCGGGATCCCCTGACTCGTGGGGAGCTGCACAAGGGCTGTGATGCTAGTTTTATGTTTGGACACAGTAAATGGAAACCTTATGAAATGCTTTCAAAATCCTAATAAAAAATACCGAAATATATGTTAATGTGTAGAAAATGTAGCATCTTTATGTAACTAGAGACAGTGTTGCATGATGGGAACCACAAAAAGCTCAGGAGCCACGGAAAAGCTCAGGAGCCACGGAAAAGCTTAATGCCAAAAAGGAGACTGTTTGGCATCTAATTAACTTTTAAGCCCAGAGAATAATGGTGTGGATTAAGTAATATGAAATATTGTTATTTATGACAAATGCCCTAGTCCTGGAAGCTTACTTTTGTCTCCACATATGGTGTGGGGCCTTGTACACGGTAGGTACTCAATTCTTTCTTCCTTTCTTTCAAGTTAACAAATTATTTGAATTACGCTCAGAGGCTAGAGGCTCTAATTGAGAAGGAGGAAAATTTCCGCTTATTCAAGTGAACATTGGTTGCTACTTTCGCATTAGCATTCAGGGAGAATTTTGAAGTGTCTCGTAAATATTTAGTTAACATTCAGAACAGACCTGTAACTTAGAAGAAACCACCCGGAGAAGAGCAGGGAGACGAGAGCCTGGCCAGGTGTCTCCAGCGTCTTTCTCTGTTCCACACACAGCAGGCCTCCCAGAAGGCCAGGAATGTAGTGACCGAACCAAGCCCCAGCATTGCCCGGTACAGGGACAACGTCATGATGTGATGTCACGACTGTATGAGCGGTGGTTATGCCACATTCGGGGTATCAACATATGTAACTTGATTACAGTGAGGGAGGCCCCCAAAAGGACACCTGGAACAGGATTCTCTCTTGTTCCCCTTTCACAGTCTCTGAAAGTTGGAACTAAACTAGGTTTTAGTTACATGGATAAAAGCAGCTGTGGAAAATTTTAATCTACTGACTATGTTTTTAAAAGAAGGACGCATTTTAATATATATTCTTTGACACCCCCCCCCCCCAATAGCAATTATTTTGCAAGGGTTTCCCAACCTCAACTTTCGTTTTTAGGGTGGAAACTTGCTCTGTGAACAGTTCTGAACTTCCCCTGTGCATGCCTTAGGGGTGTCCTCCCCAGGGGCCATCCACCATGTCATGGGAGGCACAACCTTTGGCTGAATGAGAATGCCAAGTGCTAAAATTTTGCAGTTAAACTTACCATTTTCTAAAACTCTTGGAAAACATGTCTCCAACACCATGCTATCTCAGGCTAAGGGAAGAGGAGCATTGCCATCTCACTCGAGAGTTCTAACCTCTAACACTACAGCCGATTCTTCTTGGCCAAGTTAGAAATTTTCTTTTGAATTATATTCTCTTGTAGAGTATCTGATTGGAAAATAAAGCTCGATTAATCATTTTTGCTCCAACATAATTTAAGTGGTTACTCAGCCTCAGGACACACGAGTCTCAGTATTTAAATGGAGGGAAGGGAGAACATCCATGCATCAGGAATCAATAAAAGCTTTGCTGTACTGGTGGCTCTTAGGAGGGGCACACACAGGGCCGGGGCTTACTCATCCTGACCTTCTTTCCCCTTCTCCGACTCCTGGTCCCGCTGCCTCTTCCTCCCTCCCTGCGGGTCATAGTCTTGAGCCCCTCACGCTGGTGAGATGGGGACCTGTGCTTGGTGTTGGGGGCTGAGGGGCCATTTCCATTCCTCTTCCCACCAGTGGGACCTGGGCCCCTGGGAAAGTTCCCGTGCACAGCCCCGAGCCCTGCGTGTCGCTGGAGCCTGACGGGTGCGCACTCCTAAAGGACGGTAGTTCTCCGACCAGGGTGGTTATCTATGAGACAGGCTCTCTGGTGCTCTGCGTTTCTGGTGTTTCTAGAACACATAATAATCTTAGCCCTGAAGAAGAGGTATCACAACACACTCAGTAAATTTTCTTCTGTGAACATCTGTTGTTTTCCTCCTTTATCTCAAATATTTTCTTGCATATATTAGGTGAAAAAATACTGCCTTTGTACCTGAGTGCTTTTAAATGAACTATATATGTATATATGCAAATATATATATATATATTTAAACTCTACAAATGTTCCCAAAAATAACTAAAATTTGTGAAATTTATGAACAGAGATGGCTATAACTTCTACTCCACAATATATAGACATCATATTTATTTATGGAGTTTGCAGCAATAAAGACAATCTCAAGCTGACCTTGGGAATTGGATTTGTGCATCTTCTGCAAAGTGAAGCTTGATATAAAATGTTTAGCCCTTGCGAAGCGCTGAAAGGTTTCCCCCGTCTGCTCTTCCATCCACCATCTGTCACTTCGACCAAGGCCCTCACTTTTCTGAAGCTGAGTTTCCATCTCTAAAGCAAGGGGTTTGAACCAGATGACCTCTGAATCCCCTTCCAGCTCTGGGAGATGCACACCATAGGTCACAGGTGAATTATGTTGTTTTTGAACTATCCATAAAAACATTGATAAAACAAAAACAACTAAAGAAATAAACAAATTCATATTATGTTGTTCTTTTAAAACACACTGAACCTTTCTTGTGGCATAAAAGTCAGTATGTTGCTTCTGTGGTTCCTAGTTAGTTTCACATCAAGCAATGCTGCTCACTTTTTGATGTATTTTACTTTTTTTTGTTTAAAGAAGCTTTGGTTTTATGGAATCTTGCACCTACCACGGCTAAAAATAGAACCCAGGTCTTTTGTGTGTCAGCCTGTCCTTCTATCAGATTTTAATGTTCTAGTTCATGGTAAATACCCCCTCCCCATAACCTTGATACTAAAGCAAAGATGAAATCCACTCCATTTTGGTGGTGTACACGCCAAAGTGTCAGAGTTATATTATAACAAGAAAAAAAATTTTTAAGTCTTCTTCCTTGAGTGAAGGGATTAAGCAAAGAAAAAAAAGAAAGAAAGACTCATGGACACAGACAACAGTATGGCCACCAGCGGGAAGGGGGGCGGGGAGGTAGGGAAGGGCTAGGGGAATAAATGGTGACGGAAGGAGACTTGGCTTGGGATGGCGAACACACAGTACAATATACAAATGATGTATCACAGAATTGTACGCCTGAAACCTATATCATTTTATTATCCAATGTCACCCCAATAAGTTCAATTTAAAGAAAGTGTTTTTATCTCATTTAATAGAAACACACTGAGGACTCCATGTTCTCCTGCTAACTGTTCTGGTCCGGTTCTGAGGGCCTCGGCTGTAATCAGCAATCGGCCTGGATGTAGGGAGGGCACCGGAACGGTGCCCATAGATCGGAATTTCAGTATCAGTGTTCAATGTCATTAACGGAACCGTAAGTGCAGGGTTGAGTCAACTCTAAAGCCTTTGTCATTTCGGTTCCCACTTCCCTCAATGTATGAGAACATGAGACCCACGCCCGCTGCAGGTGTCCCCGGGGAGAAGGCAGTGCCCGCCAGCCCAGAGTGCGGAGGCCCAGCGTCCACGCGCTCTCTGCGAACCACTCCTGTGGAGGCGTGGAACTCCGTGAGTGTGGCTGGGGCTGGTGAGCGCCGAAATTTCCAATACAGTCGCACCTCTTAAGGTTCTCTCCTTTCCCAAAATGCCGTGTTCTTACTGTGTTGTGTGAATGACCCTCTCCTGTGCTTTCAAAGTTCTGTTGAACACTTTGGCTCTGTCCGCAGACCCTCTGAACCCAGATCCAGACAAGAACTAAATAGGCCTTGAGTAGCTTTCTGTTGTGGTGGTCGTGGTGTTTTTGACGTTATCCCAGATACTTTAGGAATAGATAGATTTGACAGAAAAATCCCATTTCTTACTTCTCTGGAGATGGTGGGATGCTATGGCCACAGCTGGCCTTTGGTGCCACCTAGCAGTGGACCTCAGGCTCCACGGGCCCCTTTAACCCTGTGGTCCGTGGGGGGGCAGCAGGCGTGGGACCGAGGATCAGTTCGTTCTCCGAGCAGCATGTGCCTCTCTGACTCACTTTAAACGTCAGAATCGATCCTTCCCGGACTTCTGCTACCCTTCCACATGCTTGACCTTGCAGAGGCTCCGGGTTGCGTCTGCAGCCGACAGGACCTTGAATTCTTTGGCAATCTGTCAGCTCCCAGAAGAGGGATAGCGGGGCTGGTGGGGAGGCCGGGGAACAGATGCCTCCCTCCCTCCTGCTTTCATGTCCACGTGACAGAAAAGAGGAGGAAGAGGCAGCGACCCAGGACGTCTCAGTACTGGTTAGACAGTAACCCTCTTGAAATGACTGGTTTGCTTGCCATCAGAACGCATACATTTTTAAACCCTTTTTTCTTAAGTTACTTTCACACAGACTATTTGCTTCTTTACCTTGAGTCAGTGGTGCCATAGTGGACTCAGAGTTCTAGAACCAAGAGGAAGCTTCAGGCTGCCCAGCTAGCTCACCCCCTTACTTCCAGGAAGAATAGGGCATGAGGAAGGTGGCTGATTTGCCTTTCCCTGAGGCGACCAGCGAGCATGGCCCATAGCCTGTGGCAGCCCTGTCCCTGACCCACATCTGACGCTCTGTCCAGTATTTCCGGTGTGTCACTGGGTGTATCCAAATGCCTAGCCAAACTGACGTTCCCGGACAACGCCCTGGGAGCTCCGACCCTGTACCTTTCTACGTATGCTTATTCCCTCTGCCTGCAGTTCATATCTTATCAGCTGAAATTACCCAGCTAGAGCTTGCCTGTCTACCTCTATTTCAAATGACGTTCATTCATCACCCGGGGTGTCTTATCGATCACCCACACTTTCCATAGGAAGACAATTGCAGGTGAGCGGTTCCCAGGTGGAGACCGGATGGCCCCCCGTGGAATCCGCAATGGTGAGGTGAATCGCTGCTGATGAATTCAAATGTCTCTGGGTCCTAAGAGCCGTAAGGGGCCAGGGAGATGCTGTCTTCCTGGCGCCGGGGGACTCCAGTTCTCAGTGGTTTGGACGCCTTCTTTGCGGGTGTGATTCTAAGTAGTCACATGGGTTTCAGTGACGACTCCGTTGGCTGGAGGAGTCCCGAGGACCATCATCAGAGGACGGAGCAGTCCCAGTCAGGCGATGCCATGAATGAGATGGCAGTGCCCCCGTGACCGCCTGCTGCCCTGCGCCGCGCCCCCGTGCATGGACGCACACCCGCCTGCCTGGGATCCCGAACTCAGCAGTCTCGACACAGACGGGCTCAACGCCGACTTTGTCATCGGGAAATAGTCCTGCTTTCATGACGACTTAGCTCGGCGAGAACAAACGGGTTGAAAGTGCTAAATGTGAATGTGCTTGGTGATCCTGAGCAATTATTGACGTAGATTAGGGTCACCCGAAGCAACGCTTGAGCATTTCCCTCACGATCGTGTTTGCTGTCCAGGCTCAGTTGACACAGCTCTGTGTGCTCATTGAAGAGAGGAAAGGCTCCATTTCTGCGACAGTGCCAACATTTTCATAAAACATCAACCACAGATCATTACTCTCGCCCTTGCCAGGGAGCAGACGTCTGTCACCAGGAAGAGAATCCAAACAGAGTGCAAGGCGCACATTGCCCAGATGTGCTAGTGTTTCCCCTGGGAAATAAGCTTCCCTCCAACAGCTGTGTTAGCAGACCTTGTCACATACACAGTGACCACAGCCCTGCCTGGGCCAGGTCCCTGGTGGATATCTGTGCAAGAGACAATCTTAAAATACTATTTTAAAAGCCAACACTACTGACAAGTCGCAGAACTTCCTGTGTTTCCCAGAGGGGTGAACCTTGGGGACTTGGGGGTAGGAGAAACCCCAAAGGTAGGGAAGGAATAAGGAGTCCTGCCAGTCGTAAACACAGCAGCCTGAGGCCGCCCAGCCTATATGGCCGCCAGGGGGACACAGGGCAAGGCCCGCTGCCCGGTGAGATTTGCTTCCTAATGCTGGGCAGCTGTATGCCCACGAGACCCTGCTGTTCCGGGTTCTTGATTCCCTCGCTCCGACTCCAGCCCCTGTGACATGGGTGGCAAGGCATCACAGCGTCCTGAACATGAGTTCAATCCTGCTCTAATCAGCACGGATGAATGTAAGTTTGGGCCAGGGAGCTGGAACTTGAGGTCTGTGAGTTGGTTGGCAAACTATGGAGTAGGCCAGGTTGGTCTCAGTGCGTTGAGCCCCAGAGACGTCACATTCCCAGGATTGGAAATCTTCGCACTTAGAAATGAAATCGTTCCCTGAAGAGCCTTGAGAAATGGCTGCCTGGTATCTACTTCTGCCAAAGTGACTGAAATCTGATATTACCTTTTACTTACCCTATTCTTTTTTATGGTCCTTGTGACCTTTTAATTTTAGAAGTGTTTTAAAACAAAGTGTCAACTTGTTTATGAGAAAAATCACTGTGGTCAGAAAGAAATACTTGCTTTATACTATGCTGCCCACTTTCTAATTGGTTTTTACTCCTCAGCCTTTGGTATAGACTCATGTGCCGAGATGAGCCCATCACTACGCGAGCTCTGTAAGAGGCGTTTGACAACTGCCAATATTTTGCTTTCAGCTAGTTCTCTGTGTGTTTTCAATTTTAGTTATTAATGTCAGTTAATGCTACACAAATTATTACATTCTTTTAAAAATTGTAAGTTTTTAGCAGAAAGCAACACCATTAGAATCTGACTAGAATCCCAGGGGCAAATCAGGGACTATCACTGGTTTTTTTCTAGGACAATCATGTGGGAGTAAGAAATTATAGGTAGAACAAACAGGTGGACTACCTGGTGAAATGGTGGCAGGAAAATCATCTAAATGTGCATTTTTTATTGATTTTTTTTTTTTTAAGAGAGAGGAAGGGAAAGAGCGAAACATCAATGTGAGAAACATTGCTTGGCAGCCTCCTGCACGCCCCCTACTGGGGATCCAGCCTGCAGCCCAGGCATGTGCCCTGACCAGGAATCAAACTGGGACCTCTCGGTCCATGGGGTGCTGCTCAATCCACTGAGCCACACCGGCGGGGCTAAATGTACATTTTTAAATTGGAAAGCCCAGGTACCTACCGCGCGGCAGATGTGTCTCAGGGTAGTGATTGCCACGGGCCTCGTATGGGGAAGGGGAAGTGAGTGTGCTCCTCAGTGTGTTCTGTTCCAGGCCTGTGTCAGGTGCTCCCTGTCCTGGGGTCACAGCTCTTCCTCAGTGCGTTCTGAGGGTGAAGAGAGAAAATTCTCCATACTACAGACAAAGATGAATGTTATTCGGGCATATGGTGGGTTCAGTAAAAAATGTTAGAACAGATTCATGAAGGTGGGAAGGGAGGGAGGGAGGGCGGGAGACTTCCCACAAACGGGTTTTTTGTGCCATTGGCCATGGGAAGACCCTGAGCAGGGTGTGTTATGAATAGGACTTGGTAAAGCAGGTCTTGATTTTTTTTTTGTAAGTTGACAACTTACATTTCAAATTATCTTACTCTCCTCTAAAACCAATCTCAATACCTTATTCTGATTTTTGTATCTTCCCACCTCAACCAGGTCAGGTTTCATGTGTCAGACTTCTCCAGTGTGTGTCCCGAACCCCTCTGAAGGTGTCTGTCCAGAGCCTGTACTGCTCATACCCTCACCGAGCCTCCTCATCTCTGCACAGCCCCGCCCTGCACAGCCCCGCCCCGCACAGCCCCGCCCCGCACAGCCCCGCCCCGCACAGCTCTCTCCCCTTTTCAGACACTCCACCTGCTGGAACGCAATGATCGATTTTCTTAAGAATGAGAATTTTTTTTTACATGTTACTGTAGGAGTTTGGGGATGAAAGACGTCAAAAAACTGACTACAAATTCCTTTTGTAAGCTTGATGTATAAAGAAGTCTGTACCCCAGGGTGAGGGAAGAGAAGGAAGTGCACTGCCGCCTGGCTGGAGCTGCTCAGCTGGTTGAGCGTCATCCTGTGTGCGGAATGTTTTCAGGTTCGATTCCCTGTCAGGGGCTTGTACAGAAGGCAACAGAGTGATGTTTCCCTCTCACATCAGTGTCTCTCTCTCTCTCTTTCTTCCCCTCTCTAAAATCAATAAAAATCAATAAACATATCCTTGGGTAGGATTAAAATAAAATAAAATATGGCATCTAGCAGGACAGAGGATGGCACCTAAGGAAGACGGTCCCAGATTACAAATGCCCCGAATGTCCACATGTTATTTGAGAGCAGGTCAGGAGGTGACACCTGCTGTGCTGTCTCCCAAGGTCTAGCTCCTGGAACCCGCCCTGCACCTACGAGGTATTTACAAATATGATTCCCCTTTTACAGATGGGAGCACCCGAAGGTGGACGCTCTTCATGTGGCAGCCACAGGGCAAGGAGGGGAGCATTAGCCCTAAGTCCTGGCCACCTGCCTCACGAGCTCGTGCCCCTCACCTGGGCCGATGGCCCCTGGGAAAGAATTGTGCAGAAGTGGCTCCGCCTCCGCTCCAAAGGCGGTACCGCAGCATCCTCGATGCGCATCTGTCTTTGAGGGTAGTGCCGTGACGCAAGGCATGGGAGCTGCTGTATCAGTACCGTTGGAACGGCCAGTTTCCAAAAACATTTGGAAAGGACAATTTAAAGGATCTTCGTTTTAATGCAATCTTGATGTTTTTCTGTATCCAAATTTATTTGTAAAGAGAAACCCTAAACATTTTTTTGTAAATGACATGATTAAAATATCATGCAGTTTTCCCATCTTGGCTGTTAATTGCCAAGGTCTGTTTTTATTTTTATAATCTATTTTCTAACAATTCAATTGGATATCACCCTTTCCCTAAAGGAGGCAATACCTGGTGTAGGGTATTAAGAAACTACTGGTAGTGGATGGTTATTCTGGGGACGCTGAGGGGTTGAACCCCCACGGCGGGCCCTGAGAGTTAGTTCTCTCTTCCCAGGGGTGCAAGGGCCACCAACCCTGTCTGTGGCCTGCCCTGGCTGTTGCTGGCAGCCCACCTCCCCACACAGGGCCGATCTTAAGCCATCCTGGGAGGGGGATTGCCATAGATCCGCCCCCTGCGTGCAGCGTGGCAGCGAGTGGCCCTGACAAATTATGCGCCACCCGTGAGAGTGCCGTGAGCACTGTGGAGCGGAGGAGGGAGGGAGCCATTATGTGAAATTCTGTTTCCTTTTCTTACTAGTTCCATGCTGCTCTTGCCTTGTCATCTTGTTCCATTTTTCTGGATCTATTGTTTTGCGGGTTGTGTGGCTGACAGTTCTTTTCTACCACTGGCTTTGTGCTTTTTGTTACCTCGTTTCTGCCTTCGTGGGCCCCCCCCACTCCTCTGCGAGCTGGAGCCTCCTGCTCCTCTGTCACCACACATGCTTTCCTCCCCTTTCTCTGCCCGTTGTCTCATCGGACGCAGACTAACACCTTCTCTTTTTGCCGACATTCTCTTACATGGTGCTTTGTGGTTGTCGCTTTTCTCTTCAGCATAGGAGACCTTCACTGTGTATACTCTTCACTTTGCTCCGAGAAATCCAGAGGGTGCCAGGGCGGATGCAACAGCCCGCCCAGAGCAACAGGACCATCCTGAGGACAGTGCAGACCCCCGTCCTCCCTGCAGGTCGTCAGTTCTCAGAATCTAGGGCTTCGTTCTCCTTTCACATGACTTAGGGTTTTCATCTTTCCTCCAACAGTGCGTCGGTTCCACACTGGCCATTGTTTTGACACTAATCCTTGCAAATCGACCTATCTGCTTTTTCCTTTCTTGTTTTTTTGTTGATAAAAAGGTGGTTCTGGTCATTGGAACATCCACTGATTCAATGAATTCACCAGTTGTTAACTGAGCAACTATTATGTGGGGGAATTGTGCTGAGGACACTGGGCACCATCAGTTTTGTCCTGCGTGTTCATTCATTAGTCAGTCCCTCCCTCGTTCCCAATGTCTTTCCTCTTTCTGTGGACATTGTCACCTGTCACCCTGCCTTGTCCATTTTCTCTTCCATGATCCCTTCAGACCTAGAGCTTCTATTGGTTATTTAGATTTGTTTGCAGACAACTTCTGATTTTCTGCCTAAATTTGCTGCATTGGGTTAGAAAGCTCAAATCTGCATGGCAGAAAACACCCAGGAGTGCACCAGATTTTTAGTCCCGTTTCCGTGGAGCTGTTACAGACAGACCTCCCCTCTCACACCACTGTGGATTCATGTACTTATTTATAGCAGCTGCATTTGATTGTGTTACTATGTATGCTTGTTCACTATCGGTGACTTAGAGCAAAGACCTCAACTAAATTCTTCCTTTCAGTCTTTAGTTCTCTTTTAATGTTTTTCTCTGTTTGTTTTTATTGGCTTGGTTGTTTTTTTGGTTATGAACGTATTCTATTCTAATCCTGTTTCTCCTGAGTTGCCTTGGATGTTCTGTTTTTATTCCTATTGTGTTTTTTATATTTTCTTTCTCTGTTTTTTACTTTATTCTATTTCAAAGTGATTGCTGCTTTTACTTTTACTTTTGTTGTGGTTGCTATTTTAAATCAGAATTGCTGTAGTCACTCAAAAAAGTTAGCTTATTGTTTTCTACCTTCTTCTATCTCCATACTCCTTCCTTTATATGTTTTATCTCTTCACTCTTCCCGATGTCTCCAAATTCCCAGTTTAGTATTTTCCTTCATTCTATGACTTTTTTTCTTTTCTTACCACTTTGAATTCTGCCCTGAACTTTATTCTGTATCAGTTTTCTTCCTTTTTAAAGAAGAAACACTGGCCCCTTTATGCCATTTTGCAAATGCCATAGAAACATCTCATTTTATTTTTACTAGTGGGACTTTCAGAGTCAGCTCTCCAACTTGTAACATAGTTCATTTTACGCGCCATGGGGATGAGTCCGTCGTTCCAGAGCGTCCAGATGTAGTGAAACGCCCACGTGCCCTGACACAGCACGCCTCCGCTTTCACATGCTTTTCTTGGCTGGGGGATGGCCCGAGGGGGACAGATATGAAAGGCTATGAAGAGGGTTGTGAAGTGAAGGAGATCATAGACCAGAAGGAAATAAGTAAGTGTGGGAATGAGGACACTGGAAGGACATCACAGGGAGGGTGTGTGGTGAGGATCGGAGGGGAGTTCAGCAAGCCTCCCGCAGGCTCGGTCCTGGTCCCGAAGGGCGGCTTTCGAGCCCCTTCCGCCAGAGAGAGGGACGTGTGTGCTAGGGCACCGGCCATCTCTTTACTCAACGCTCTGCTCGCCTCTGCTTGCGTGCCTCTGACCTGGTGACCTACTTTTTAAAAGTTAGCGGATATAGGTCTCTTTTGAATCTCCTGTTGCATTTTTATCAACCATCTTCCACTTACAATGTGAACACTTGAGTGATGTTTTAAAACCAGTATATACAACAGTCTGAAACAACGTGTCACATGGTTTTACTTTTCTCCCGATGTCACGACCTCCGGCCTCATTAATAACCGATGCTCAGCTCTTCCTGGGCTGGGGTTTGTGCCCCTTTTAATATAAAACCTGTCATCCTAAAAAACAGTCTCTCCAAAAAGCTATTAATTTATGAGTTCATTTGTGTCACTGACCCCTGGACCCCAAACTTTGAGCTCCCCTTGGGAATGCCAGATGGGATACTTGCCCATGAAGTTGCTCAGTCTTACACATGGACAAGTGACTAGAAAAACATCATAGACAACCCAGACTGCAGTCGACATTAGAAGAGAGAAAGCAGGTAAATAGAGAAGGCTGGGTTTAAAAAGAAAATGGTCATACACAGTGCTGAACTTCGGAGGAGGATTTAACCAAGATATTTTGGACTCAATCTTATGACATAAGTATTTAAGGTCTTCGTCTCACCACCAACACCTCAGCCAGTGTTATAGTAAAGTCTAATCTCAGTTAGTTAAAAAGGGACTTTACATTTCTTTATGGCTTTCTTTTTCTTTTGTCCCCTCTCCTCTCTCCCAGCCCTCACAAAGAGGGGTCACAGGTCGGAGCCGTCCTTCATCTCACTGAATTAAAATTTTTTCACATATTTAACTGTATCTTTTTTATTTCTTTAATTATATCCCCCACCCCTACCCCCGGCACCCCAGCTCTTTCTGCTTACTCAGCATTTTCCTTGTCTGACTCTGCCTCCTGGTTCTGATTCTCTTAGAATCACCACTACTACATTTGGAGTAAAAACTTGCAGGATCAGCTTACATTGCTAAGAGCAAACAGCTCTCACTTTTTGAGAGTTTATTATATGCCAGGAAATGTGTTATCATTTTAGATAGAGTATATTATTTAATTCTCAAACAACCCTCTGAGCTAATACTACCATTATCTTTATTTTTGGAGATAAAAAAACAGAAGCATAAAAAGGCTAAGCAATTTGTCCCAAATCGGCAGCCAGGAGATGGCCCAGCCAGGTGTTGGAGACAGTGTCGGACTAGGGGTCGGCTTCACCCCATGGCACCTCAGCTCCTCCTGTAAAACAGCACCGGGTTTTAGCAGTTTGCTTCAGATCCTAGTGTAAGAATAGGTGATTTTCTCACTGTATCGCTCCTCACCAGCTCTGAGGAGAGCAGAGTTATATACATATGGGGGTTTATATGTATGGGGGTTTGAATTTATGGCATTAACATCTTCATCTGTAGTCACCTCGCTGCATGTTCTTGTCTCCCTTCTGCCCACAACCATGTGGGTTAGTTTTCCCATGAAAGTAACTCTTGTCCTGTCTCTGGTACTAGAGTAAACACCGTCTCAGGCAAGGTCTTTGTCACTGTCTTTCCCATGCCCTTCCCAGTAGCCCAGGCATGGTTTCCAGGTGACGGCAAACACGATGGGCCTGGAGATGAGCCCTCCAGGCCCTTCGCTGCTCCCTGCTCAGGTGACAACAGATGTTCTCCTCCCAGCACAGGGAGAAGCGCCTCTGCCGCCTTGTAGGCCAAACGCAGGTGTCTCACCGTCCTTCCCAAGGGGTCTGTTTTGCAAGAACTTCATTTAGTTTTACACATTTTTATTTTCCTCATTCTCTGGTATTGGGCACAAAAGAGGAAGCAGGGTGACTTGGCTAAGCAGTTAACTGTTTACTTTGTAGATGCCAACAATCTCATATCCTTGAAAAGGTTTTGTAGGATATTTCATAAATACTCCCCAAGAGCTTATGTTTTTATTTCGAATTATAATTTGACAACATTTAATCCCTTGTTATTGCTTTGTCAGACTTTTAATTGAATTATTCAAAACATGAAACAAAAGGAAAGAATGTCGACAGCACACTAACATCGGCAGAATTAGCAGAGTGCTGAGAATTATTAAAGGGGACATTATGTTTGTTAATCGGGAATTTAATTTTGCTTCTGTTTGTCAATGGAAAACATCCTCTCGGAAGGGATTTTTTTAAAAACCTTAATTGTGACAATGCCTTCTTAACATCTATGAATATATTGTACAAGCAACAGCTATTTAAAACCTAATTAGTCGAAAAGATTTCTAATTTCCATTTTAACTATAGAATGGCTGACCCACATCCCAGTGTGGTTGGTCTTTAGTGTAAAGGAAAAAGCAGACCTTCCCAACTGGCTTTAAAAAACAGTAAGTGCTCATTTTACGGGACAGGCGTAACCTTGATATTGAAAGGTCAGTTTGACAAGGGAAACTGTAGCTGGATCTCACTCATGAACACTGATACAAAATACCAACAAAATATTAACATGTTGCTTCCAGCAGTGTAGCAAAGTGAACATGGCATGACCATGTGGGATTTATCTCAATAGAGCAAGGTTGGTTTAACCCCTCTCCCCAAAATTCAGTTAATACAAATCATCACATAAACAGCTAAAAGGAAAAAATCATGACCACCTAATAGGTATGGGAAAAAATGTTTGGTGAAATTTAACATCTATTCATAATTTTTTTAAATCTTAGAAAACTAAGAATAGGAAGAAATTTTCTTAAAGTGATTACGCATGCTTGCAAAATAACTGGAGCAAATAATCAAACTTAATGGTGAAATGTGGGAGTATTTTTTTAAAGTTCAGAAATGAAACAGGAGGGATGGCTGCTATTTGCATATCTGGTCTTCATGGAGCTGGATATGGCAATTCAGCAAGACTACAAAAATAAATTTAAATAAAATGAAAGTATGAAAATATAAAATACACAGGGATTGGAAAATTTAAATAATTCACATATATTCTAGTTATCTACAATGACATATAAAATAAATCTACTGATAAATTATCAGAATTAATAAGTTTAGAAAAATTGCTCAGAAAAAAAATCAGTATGCAAACATCAATTTCATTTCTATGAACAAGTTTTAAATGTATATTTATAAAACTACAATTCGTATTAAAATATAAATAAGATGCAATCTGACAAAAGATGTGTATAATTTTATGTAGAAAAGTAAAGAATTTTTGTTAAAGGGCATTTAGACAAGATAAAAAAAATAGAAAATATTATGTTCAGGAGTTAGATGTTGTGACATAAGATTTTCAATTTTTTCCAGATTAATCACTAGATTCATTGCAAACCTAATCAAATCCCAGCAGAATTATATGAATAATAAAAGGGCCAAAAATATACAAGGCATTCAATAATAATAACAATAGGAAAGACTTATGTAGCATTTTTTTCTGTACTAGCCATTGTTCTAAGCACTCGACATATATGGAGTTGGCCTTAATCACTATAAGAATTTCTTACAAAGCTATAGCTCTAAGATAATTGCTTTGACACAGGTTTAGATACACTGTGCAGAGTTACAGAGCAGAGACCTCCTAAAAGGACCCAGACTCTTGTGGAACCTTGGCTACATGAGCTCCCCTTGCCAGCCAGTGCAAAATGGTGAACTATTCACTAAATGGCACCAGGACAA